>NC_143577.1:241874875-242538375 GCF_048544385.1 Mastigoproctus giganteus | reverse complement strand
TATTTTATAGCACCAGCATAAAATAAAATAAATGCTGGTTCGTTCAGATTATTGACATTTCGAATTTTCGACGCTCTTACTATATTTTTGTTGGTCTATGTTTAGTACTTTAGAGTTGGAAGTGTGGTTTCTGTGGTCTTTCATTGTCTTATGATGAGCAACATCACTGTTTCTCCTGCTGTTGTTGATATGTTCATCAGTTGTGGTTTGGAGCTGTGTAATGTCTGTCCTATGTAGCATCTTCTGCATTGAAAATCCAGCTCATAGGCTGGATTTTCAGTGCAGAAATTGTTGGGAATAAGATTATTAAAATGATTATGGAATGTTTCACCCTCTCTTTTTCTGGTCTCAGATGATAAAAATATCATCTATATCACTTTAACCAATGTTTAGGAGGGGTGGAATAAATCTGACATAAATACTGTTGCTTACCAACTGTAAAGGGAAAAGAGAGAGTTCACATGCTCAGCCCTCTTTTTTGAACATTGTGATTACCCTCAAGAGAGAAGCAGGCATGACCTATGGTTAAATCCAGTATCTCTTTAGTGCCATCAACCTCTAAGGCATGGGGAGTGACTGACTATAAGGGGACTTGTATCTTGCTCAATAGAGCAGAAATCTCTGAAAGAGGAGAACATTAACTATGTCAAAGCTCACCAACATATCCTTTTTCTGGAGGCAGAATTGTTTTGGCATTTGTGGTATCCTACTGTCAATCTTACTGGTAGATCTTTGTGGGCTTCGAAGACATTGGTTGGGGAGGGACTTAAATTATTAGGATTTAACTTTTTAAAAATGGGTTGATAAATTTGTTCTTGTTGAGTAACCATTTTGGGAATTGTTTGGTATGTTTTTTGAGTGTCTTTGTTTAATATTTTTTGAAAAGCCTATACATTGTTGATAAATAAATAATTAGTTCACAAAACAATTTTGTCCAGAATCGCAAAACTCTTTCAGTTGTTTCAAGGCTGTTTTGCAGATCTTGAGACATTTCTAAGACTTTGGATATTCTGTGGGAGAACTCCTCATTGTGATTATTTAGTCTGAATGAGATCTAGTGCAAGTGCTTCTCCTGTTCTGGGATTTTCTGTTTTTTACTGAGATTCTTATGTAGGAGAGTACTCTGAGAATAGCAGTCTTCCAGGACAGGGGCAAATTGAAATGGCTTTCTTGAAAATTTTTTCTTCTTTTTCTCTAATAGGCCTGTTGATGTGGGATATATATATATATAGAATACAGTATGCTGCTTTTTTTCCTTGAATTAGTTGCTTCTGTATTTTTTAACTCCTTTATATTGAATATCTAAATATGCTATGAATTTTTGGCTATAAATTGGTTTATTAATGATTATAACTGATATCATTGTTTAATTATCTAAAAGATCATTATGGAGGTAGCATAGAATTTATTGCTGTTCGATTAAATATTTCGCATAAATGTTTATGGTCAGAAGTATAATTTGTTATTTATTATTACTTATTTTAGAAAACAGCATGTTTTTATTATAAAGTGCATTTTATGTTGTTGCAGATTGTTCCTGTTTATTTTTAAAAATGATAGATATTAAGGAAGTTATTTTTTAGATGAAGGCAGATGCATATATCAAATAAAAATGACAAGAGAAAAAAGTATAAAACTCTTTTACTAGAAAATCTGGTTGCAAATTTGTTTATGGTTCTGTTCTTCAATGTCAGTGTGCGATTCCTTTTTATAGTTAGCAGCTGATTGAGAATTGTTTGCATTTGAATTTACCACTGTTATAATTCTGTAATTATAACAGCAAAACAAATTAAGCGTAATTATTAAATTCAATGTTAATATTGAGTGTAATTATTGCATAACATGATTAACCCTTTGTCAGTCATGTGACATCTGATAGACTGCTGTTTTTCTTTTTTTTTTTTGTATATTACTATTTTAAATAACATTGGAGTGAAGTGATATCCTTCCATGTACTTATCAACACTAATTTTCTCTAAGCTTTAACTTATGTGGTGTTATCAGAGGTTAATTTCTTGTTAATGTCTATTACTAATTGATGCCATACGAGCAATACCATCTGCCCTTTTTTATGTAATTATTTGGAGTTTACAAATGCTCCTCATCTAGTAACTAACTGTAAATCATTTCCCACTGGCTCTTCTGGGTGGGTGTATGAATATATAGGTGCAGTATTTTTACACCAATAGCATTTTATAATTTAGATGATTATATGCATTCTGAAAATTTTCAAACAAACAGTTATTCTTGAATCTTCAAGAAAATTGAGGAAAATGTGGTACATAAAAAAAATGATACTTCATGAAAAATTTCAGGCATCAAGAAAGGGGTTAAATTAAGTTTTAAATTAAAAAAATTTCAACTTTTATGTAATAAAAACGAAAATAGAGTCTAACAGATGCCACATGAACACTTGTGTTCCATTTGTGGGTGTGTCTGACCTAGGATATTAATACACTGTTGAACAAAAAAAATTTTTTTTTTTTTTTTTTTTATAGAAGTTCATCATTCAACTTTTGCACTATTTCAGATTGAACCATAAAATAGTGTTGCATTTTAGTCTGGTATATGAAAATGATATCTTATACAGGCACTCCCCAGCTTACGTAATTTTCGACTTATGGAAATTCTACTTTATTTAAGTTTTTTTCTGGCCGGTGCAAACTTAAAAAAATCGTGGAAGTGTATTTTGCATTCCATAGGAATAAATGGAGGTATTGTGAAAATATCATAATGTGAACTCAATAACATAACAATTTTTTTTTTTTTTTTTTTTGTTCCAAGACCTCAGAAGTTCTCTATATAACTAAGCTATCTCTCTAAAAGGTCATTTTTATAATGGAAATTGCACTATTTCATTGCTATCATATGTTTTGTTATAAGAATCAATTTTTGAATGGCTTTGTTGATATTTTTCTAAAGCATATTTCTGGAGGTCACAACCATAAAACAATTTGCACTTTCCGGTTTATTGGGCTTTTCTGTTAGCGAAATCTGTTATAAACAGGTAGTAAACTCGATATTACTGCATTTGCGATAATACTGATAACTGGAATTCTGTGGATTTTTACGTTACGGTATTATGGTGAAATGTGTTCCCCTCTACTGAAATCTTCAATCATATAAAAAAACATAAATAAATTTTCAGAATCTTCTCTTCATTCCTATTTACTTATTACAATGGTGAAGGGAAAGCGACCAAAGGAAAGTGTAAGTGGTGGCAGGGCTAGGAACGAAACAAAATTGATTAAAAAACGAAGATGATTAAGAAGTGTGTTTGTTTAGTGTCAAACGGCACCAGGGGTTCCTCTCATCTCTGCAAGATTAAGAAGTATGAAGTAGGACAAAGTTTGTCATCTATTGCACAGAATTAGGTCTCGCTGCTTCAAGAGTGAATACTATTTTAAGGGACAGTGTGCATATAAAAGAACATGTTAAAGGATCAATGCATTTAAGATCAACAGTGATCACAAAACAGCGTTCAGGTGCTATATTGAAGATGGAAAAGCTATTAATATGGATGGAAAATCGGATTCAGAAGCAAGTGCCCTTGAGTCCAATGGCCATTCAAGCAAAAGCAAGAAGTATTTATGAAGATATTAAGGATAAGTACAGCGAACCCCAAGCCAAGTTTGTGGCAAGCAACAGGTGGTTTAATAGGTTCAAGTATCGCGCTAGTTTCCAAAACATTAAAGTATGTGGCAAGGTCGCCAGAGTTGATTCTGCAGCTGCAAAGAAATTTTGTGATCTGTTGGAAAAAACCCCTTCTAAATCTCCACAGCCCTCAACTTCCACAGTGCTGTACTTATCAGCTGGAGAGTTAATTCTGGCAACGATGCTTGAAAGGTAAAACTTGCTGACGTTATGCCTGTCTCCCCCTCTTTCTGTAATTTTATACACTTTTGTAATTTTTCCTGTGCATGAGAAAAAAAATTGAATAAATAATTCTATTTACGTGTTTGTCGAACGCTTCTTTTTTGCTTCAATTAAATGCATCCCCCATAGTTGCGAGTGCTGCATAAACATTTAGGGAAATTCAGACTTGCAGAAAATTCGACTTGCGTAGAGTTCCGTGGAACGCAACCTTTACATAAGTCGGGGAGTGGCTGTATAACTTTAATTCTGAATATAGATTCTGTAATGGAATGTTTTTAATGGCAAAGTTTCTAACCAGCCCAGGAATTCATATGTAGGAAATCCATTTAATTTTTAATCGAATGTCATTTTTATCTGTAGAATAAATCACTTTTCATGCAAAATCACATTTCATGCATCAATCTTCAAACAAATTGACATGAAACACACTGACCATATGCATTTTAAGAATTTAAATTCTTATGATCTCACTTGATCTTATTATTTTACTTCTTTCTTACATCTAGGATACCTAAATGTATAAGATAAGCAATCATTCATCAGATTAGATTGGATTCTTTCTTTTCTTATAAATCTTATAAACATTTTTTGAAAGAAAAAAAAAGTGTGTGCAAAACGTTTGTATTGGAGTATATATACCACTCTGTTTGGCAGTAAAATAAATACTTCATGATATTCGTTGTGAGATGCTTAAGCCATAAAAAAAAGTTATATTTTCTTCTTTTTTTTCCATTTTTAGCAGTTATAAAGACAAAAACACAAATGACAGTGATAAACATGGGCTATGTCCATACAGATAGTATCAGATTCTCTCACTGCCAAAGTCTAAGATTAAGTAAGATTGACCTTTCCAGATAGTAGGAAAGATGAGTGCTCGATATTTGTTTGAAAATAATGTTAAAATGTTGCATGCCAATATTCATGAGATCCTGTTCTACAGTATCAACGTTATTATATTAATTTAATTAGACTCTACTATGTTCTTGATACTCATAATGATATTAATGACTTTCAAAAGTCCAGTGGAAAGAATCATCATCATAGAGTCCATGTAATGGACAATACTCTGTGATATATGTATAACATGTGTGTCTTGGTAGGTCACATGATGAACAACTGAATAAAAATATAAGGTTACAATTAAGTACAATTATACTCTCTTCAATTATCTCTCTCTCTCTCTCTCTATATATATATATATAGAGAGAGAGAGAGAGAAATAACTTGTATTTTATTTTTTCAAAATTTATATTCTAAATTATTTTTTACAACGTGTCCGCGTACACGTGTTTTTTTTTTTTTTTTTTTTTTTTTTTTTGACATACAGAACATGTCAGAAACAGAAGTAAGAGTATTGCTGTTCTTTTTCATAATTTAGGTGGATGACCTCTGAAGATGACACAGAAATTATGAAAGATACTGCAATGCTATTTCTACTTTGGTCGTTCTTTTCAATAATCTGCTATTTCTATTTTCGTTCTTTTCAAATTTTACATTTTTCAAAATTCGCACTTTGTTTATAACGTTACTCTTTTCCGTTCTTCCCCCCCTTTATTCAACATACATCGCTCCCAGGGTACACGGTATTTTCATTATTAGCATAAGTTAAATTAAAGATTTGCACATAACATTAAAATAATTTTCTATATATACATTATGGTTGTAGGGTACCTTTGCTCTTGCAGTGTCCCTGATCCATAATTCATATTATTGATATTCCATTTTATCTCTATTCAAATTCAAATCCATTTTCTTTCTTTACTTAATTTTAATTTTTATTCATAATTATATATATATATATATATATATATTTCACCTCTCTTCCACTGTTATGGACAAGTATAGAAATGCAGTTCCTGATACATGGCCAGGTGTAGTCCCCTGATTAAATACCTGATCATGTATCAATATTTACTTTAGCTTACATCAGAATTTTGCATTTTTGCTATCCCTGTATTCATCTTATAACTAAATTTGCCCACCCATATCTGATGAAAGCTATCCCACCTTTTATTTTATTTGTTTAATCATTTTACTTTTCAGTTCCCTCACCTCTAATTGGCTTTGCAATTCAGCCTATAATTCTCTTAATTCATCATAACTTATAGGATATTCACATTCTTTCTCCTTTTACAAACATACAATACTTCTTTTTTTCTGCTATCCTCACCCTTCTAGTACTTGGCACTGTGTATTTTTCACTTCCATCTGTGCAAACTTTATCAGACCTATCAATTCTTACATACTTATATATAAATCAGACATTATTAGAATGCCTAGAAAAGGATGAAATTAATATTATATTTAATACTTATAATGGATATATATTCATTTTAACAGCAATATATGAGGGTGAGTACTATTTCCCTATCGGTGAATCACAGTTCTCAATTTTTATACAAGGGCATCTGGGGAGTAGTATTTTGCCTGATATGCTGTTGTATAAATGTCAGGGATTCGCTTACTTCAGTATAAATTATATAAATGAATCACAGGGGGGAATACTACTTCTCCCATATGTTTTTGTATAAAATTCAGGCACTATGATTCATATAGGGCAGTGAAAAACAGTTTACTTCGTAGTTTTCTGGTAACGTATCTTTAAAAAGAACAGCCCTCATAATTTTGCCCATCTTTCATTAAAGCTGTACTCTGATAGTATACTCTTCAAATTTAATTGCTTTGTCAAATTTCAATTGTTTAAGTGTGTTTGTTATTACGCATTGAACTACTGCTCTGACATGATAAATGTTATTTAATCCTTTCATGTGTAATTTTCCAAAATGTGTGTGGACTCCAAGTAGACAGTTTCCAATAGGAATGAGCTCTGTGGAGAGAGTTCCATCATAAAACTTTGAAGTTTTTTAAAAATAAAAACTTTACATAAATGTTCTTAATTATTAATTTCTTCTTATTTTGACATGATTGGCCAGCATTATAGTAAAATTATTATCAAAATCAACCAGAATTTAAAAAACATTAATGAAAAAAGATTTAATTTATTTTTTTTTTTTTTGTTTTGAAGCAGTATTTTCTTTATCTATGTATAATTTAATTCAGTTTCATCAACTTGTGGATCTGAAGTTCAGAGAATTTTTAAATTTTCCAAACAAAACAGTGGCTGACAGTTGCAATGTCTTCCTCTGATTTTCAAAGCTATTTTCGTGTGTCCTCTATTAAAACTGTCTGTTATTAATGCACACTGGAAAAATTTCAAAACAATTTTCAAAGAATTTGTAAATGAATGGACACATTGAAATGTACTGGAAGTGACCTTGAAAAATGCAGATAAGTGTGGTTCCATTAGCATTAGTTGAGGCATATGATGCAAGAAAGCAAGCTTATAGAGCATCAGCCAAAAAAAAAAACACTTCTCATTTCACCCATCCAGTCACTCCTAATATTTGTCTAGTTCAGTCTTAAATTTATTTAAGCTATTAACTTCCACAACAACAGATGGAAGTCTATTCCAGCAATCAACTACCTAACTAAAGGCAAACTTCGGCACATCTATGCTACAACTGTCTTTCCTCAATTTGAATCTATGCCCCCTCAGGTTCTTAATCTGAGCAAGCGAAAGTATCCCATCAGCATTGAGCCTGCTCAAACCATTCAAGGCGTTATACACCTCAATCAGATCACCTCACAGGTGCCTAGTCTCATTCCTAAAATGAGGCCTCCAGACCTGTACTCAGTACTGAAATTGTGGTCTGACCCATTGCCTTATGCAAAGGGATAATCACCTCCTTGTCTCTGCTAGTGGAATTCCTATATATCATTGACAAAACTCCATGACCTGCTCTGGCAGCCCATCTGCACTATTCAGAGAACTTCATATCTGGCAGCATACACACGAAAATGTAGATCTACTCATGAAAGGATTAAATATTACATTCATGGCCATCTTTATGATAAAATGATTATGTTGTGACTTACTTATTTTTAAAATTGACTATAAATTTTTTTCAACTGTAAAATATTCTTTTTACATTGCTGTAGTGATTTTATAATGACAGTTTTCATAATTTTTGTAAATTATTGGGGAACAATCTGACATTAGAAATAAGTTTTGTAGTAGTCAGTTTAGTTCTCTGTTACTGCTAGAATTGATGATGTATTAAAAGAAAAAACATGTTAAACATTTTCATGTTTGGCAGTTCTTGAAATTACTCTTGTAAGAGTACAGCTTGTAAATATATAACTTTTTAGATTTAGCTTAAGTCACTGGTTCTCAAACTGGAAGTTGTGGTCTGTAGCAATGTTTAGTTTATCAGATTTGTTTTACATACTTTATAATAATTATAGCAGCCAACTCTCCAGATTTACAATGGAGGATCCATCTTTTTTATTCAGTTTCACTCCTTTATATCATCTTGTAATATAGTTGATAACAGAGTTTTTCCATCTTTTTTATTCAGTTTCACTCCTTTATATCACCTTGTAATATAGTTGATAACAGAGTTTTTCCATCTTTTTTCAAAAAGCTGTTTTTCTCCTATCTATTTCTTTTCCCAAAAAATAGTAGAACTATGTTAAAATTGGAATTAAAAAAAAAATTTGCATATTTCTTTTATTTTCGTTAACAAATTGGCCATCAGGTTTTCTAGTTCAAAATATATTGCTCCTATACATTGCAAAATAGAAATCTGGGATAATAGCATTTTTCTCCATAATGTGCGATCCTTGCATAATACTTGTGTGGTGCAAAGCTAATTAACACTGTCTTTCAATAAAATGCCAGAGAAGTAGGATATAAAATTTCAGAAGACTGCAAGACTTTCTATATATCGTAAAATCTGAAAAAGGTAACATGTTTTTCTTGTGTATGGTATATAGATATGATTTTTCTACTTTAAGCAATGTAATCAGACATTTGCAAGGACAGCATACAATGCATGAAGAGAAATGGAAAAATAGATGTAGCATTTCATAGTGATGATGATGTTATACATACTGAATAGAATATTTATTTGCATCTTTTGTTACAAAACATAATCTTCCTCTGAATTGTGCTGATCATGTAGGTACATTGAAATTGCACAGAAAAGGACAGAAGAGTTAGTGATGGCTCTGAAAAATGGGTCATTTTCAATTGTCCATTGCTTCAGATGGCAGTAATCAAAGTGATTCAAATCTATATTCCACTGTAGTGACCTTTTGCAATAAAGAAATCAAACTGAAAGTATCTTGCTCTCGGTGCCAGCACTGGAAGGTGATCCTGCAGGGTAAAACATTGCATCTTCTGAATAGCCTAAAAGCATGTTGGATGTCTTCATAAAAACTGTGTGGAACTTAGTGTTGATAATGCATCTTCTGATATGATAGGCCTAAAAACTAGAAGGCATAAAGGGGACTTTATGCCTTCCTGTGAAATGGATGAATAGTTGGTGGAAATTTGCTGCTATCTAGAATGAACTGCTAAAAGGAAGTATGAACAATTTCAAATGATGCATGCCACTGAAGTAAAAACAGATTTTGAAGCATGTGTGTACACTTTGGCTGTCTTTGGTGAAATGTGTAACTGGACTTGTAGAATAGTGACGAGCTTTCACGAGTCTATTTAAAGAGGTTAGAATTTGCCAGAAAATCAGCACGATATCAGTTCTGGTATTCTTTATTATATCATCATATTAATCATATCATTAGCTTTTTTTATATTCTTTCAGCCTCTTATATCTTCTTTTTTTGCTTCCATTTTCCCTTTCCTTCTTCTTATAGGTTGGCATCTTGCAGAATGAAAATTTCAGATTATTATGTTTCCTTTATTATACCTTCACCTTATCCTGCTTTAATTAATACATTTTCACACATACAGTTATCAACTACTTCCTGAGATTATTACTACACACACACTAGGAGGCTCTCTCCCTTACTTGCTTTCTCTCTAAACTGCTGTGAAAAACAGGCAACATAATACATGTATTTTGAATCTAGATTAATGCTTTGCTGTACATTTATATTTGGTAAGGTCAGTTGAATAATAATAAAAGATAAATTAGAAAGTAAAAAATGAAATTAACCTATTTCTTACCTTGTGGATACATTGCTGAAAACTTCCATATACACAATACTGCAAATCTCCACAAGGTCTTTGGCTGATTTCTAGGAAGTAGTGGTTACTAAAGTCATTACAGATACTTTGAAACAAGACCTGAGACTATTGCTAATCCTTTGGTGATGTTATAACAAAGCAATTGATTCAGTGTTCATTTGAAACAAGTTAAATAATGTATGTACTGCATTTCAGGTGCCTTATCAAGTAAATGTACTTCAAGGGTTAAAAATTTCAATACTGTATTCAAGAATTAATTACAAGAACCTCACCACACAGGTAGCTGTGAAATAAGATTTGTGTAGCAGTATTTTGGGGTGAGGCAGGGAGGGAGAGATACACAGAGCTAACCTATTGATATGATATTTGGTACAAAGGTCCAGATGATTATTCTAAATAAGTGCTAATATTTTGAAAAGGATCAGAGTTGCTGTTCCAGATTTATTATATTGTTTTTGGGGAAGGGGAGAATGGTTCTAAACCCTCCACAGGTACGAACAAAATATGATGAAAATTCAGTGTCTGTCTCTTTTCCTTCTCAAATAATGCCAAAAACATATTTTCATTTATATAGATTTCTGGGAAGGGGGCTATGGAATCATAGTTGGTCTTGGAAGCTTCCCAGGGAACAACAAAACATGCTGAAAATTTGGTGCGTGAAATTTTGTGCTTCTAATTTAGTGTGTGAAATTAACATAGGTTTCTGTAGAGAGCAATGATGTTCATTCTGAAACATTCCTAGGGCCTAACAGAGCATTGGCTGAAAGTTTGATGTCAACGTAACATTTCCTTATCGAATAATGGTGAAGCCTCTGGTGAAAAATGCCGAATTTTTATCATTCCAATTTTTAATGAACTTTGAAATTTGGGATGGCTGAACAAATCTTTTCTAAAAACAGAAATATAAAATTCCATCAGAATACATCCACTGGGAGTCGGTTACTTTATACATTTGAAATAAATAAATAAGTTATAAAAATATTTAATAAATTTGATCATTCCAAAAAAAAAAAAAGTTATGCAAGTGGCCAACACAGTGGACCTTGAAAGCAGTGGTAGCAAGATCTGATTCTTTTGAGCCATACTTTTTCCCACTTCTTGAACTTGATGTAGATGAAAAGTGAAACATTCATTCAGGAATTGCAAAATTCACTTTGATGTTGCCCTAATATATGGTTTAATTTTTTTTATATTCCTGTATTAAAGAAATTCAATTTTAAAAAACTGATGGTCCTTGGAACTAGTTTTTTTTTTTCAAGAAAGACAAGCACTGAACTTTGCTTTCACTCATCAAATATTAGGGAAAGGGGAACTAATGAGTATTTTTGGAATAGGGGTTGGGTAAAAAGTTTGAGAACCAATGAATTTGGTGGTATACTTTATACAATTTCTAGAAATTAATTTTCTCATATTTTTTTAAAATTTCTATTATGTTAATATAATAGTGTTTATTTTGTACTTCTTTTTTTATAAATATTGCATATGCAGAAGCAGATTGTTTCCATTTTAAAGCATTTTGAATGTTTTCTGTGCCTTTACTTTTTTACTTGGGCCTGTCTTCTAAAATCAAGCTGGTTAATTTTAGAAGAATGGTAAATAACTGAGAAATTTAAAAAAAAAAAAAAAAGCGTTAAGTGCCTATTATTTTCAAGCTTCTGCATCACTAATATACATTTTTGTTAACGTTGTTTTGTAACTACAGTTTTTTTATAAATTTGAGATATGCTTAAATTGATGGAACTTAGTGTAATGTTTAGTATATCTGTTCAGTTACATCCTATTAATTTTAAAATATGCAGAATATACACTTAAATATTTCTGTGTCCTTAATGTTTTGCTTCCTATTAAAAGTGAAAACAGGAATTGTAACATTTTCGTTCACCAGAAAAGTTGCTCACAAGGAATTCCAGCCACATATCCCTCCCTATTTGCTGACATAGACAGCATGGTTAAGTATGGCAGATTAACCACCAGGCTATATGCTATTTTTTGTTTGTTAAAGAGGTCTTTTGTGAAATATTTTTTTTAAAAGTTAGTAAGTTATCATTTATGTATATTTTTTTGCAAATATAAAAAGTTGTTTGTAAAATGTGACTCATCCATGCTTGTTAGTGTTTAACATTCTGTTAATGTACAATTTTAACTTTGCCAGTCCGTGTCTTAAATTATGAATAGAGTTATATAATATAGCAGGAATTTTTCATTCAATGTGTGCTCAGTGAACAAAAGGATGTTAGTTAAGTACCTTAAATAACCGTAACCCTGTAAACAGGCTGGTACTAAATATCATATCATATTATTTCACAGAATACAAAACATCTGTCATATCAAGCCATTGCTCATAGGAAGTTTTTGACAGTTATGTTATTTAATCAACTTTATGTATGATGTGCATATCTATATACTGTATAAGCTTGTAATAGTTACAACCATGGAATCATTGCACCGCAAGCATTTTCATCATGAAGAGGAAATTGAAGCAAAAAAAAAGAGCTACATATCAGAGTTGTATGTTGCATGTACAAAGAGAAGAGTACATTCTGCATGACAGGGAAGGTTTGTGTATGGGACTAGATAGTTCATGATAAATCAGTTTTGCAACTGACCCCTGTTGGTTCTATTTGTGCTGGGAAAGTAGTCTGCAGTCCTGTTTTCCCCTTATATTTTTTTACATATTTGATACACATCCTGTATTTTGTATAATTTTCAAAATTTTTTTTCTAATCATTTAAACATATTAACACTCTGACAGGTGCTTAAATTTGCTTCTGACAGATGCACCTTGGGATTGGGTGTGCTACTTTATAACCTTAAAATCAGCATGAAAAAATTTTAAAATTGTTCTCTTTTTGATGCCATCCTTTATTTTCAATCTATTATGGAAAAAAACAAAAGATAAACTGCAGCTGTTATCAATCCACTGCAGGATGGAAGCTTCCTCAACGATTCATGAGGAGGGAAATGGACCGCTGGTCCAGTGTGGGTTTGCAGATTTACCATATTTAGCAGTCAGGGACTTAACCCTGGTATAGTCAATCCCTTATGAACACAGTTGCAAATAATCCATTAAAAGTTTATATTTTGAATTATTTTTTAAAAAATAAAACCTTTTCCATGGCTTTAGACATGTTTTTTCACATTAAAATATGCATTGACTGTTATCTTTAATGTTAGCGAGCAAAACTTGAAAGAAACTAAAATCAATTATCCCATGCAGTGTGGTTGATAATCTGTCACCATGAGACAAACAACAGCTGAAGCAGGCTGGCACTTCTGTTGGGAGATAAATGGATCAAAAGTGACAGTAGTATGCTTCAGTAATTGGATGGTAAAGGTGCAGCTAATTTTAAAGAGATAATTAATATGCAAGAATATGCTTAATGAAACTCTTGGTTTTTATTTATTTTTTTTTTTATATTTTTAAGGTCAAACTTCTTCAATAACAAAACAATGTACAGGGTGATCAGAAACATTAATTGAAGAATTCATAAACTGGCATCGATGTCACTCAGACTTTTTGTTTAAATTAAGGGAGAAAAAAATGGCTCAAGCATCCTTTATGGGTGGGTGCCCCCATCAGAGGCATATTACCTGTTGGGCAATTCTCACCACTCCCCAACATTTATTTGGCTTGTGCATTATATCCTGTATTTCCTTTTTTATATTTCTATATTTTTGTCTGGTAAATATTACCTGTATTATATTCCAAGGTACTGTGCAAATCAAGCCCTCACAGGTAGCACAGTTGATATAATCACTGTCCTTCTCACACCAGACAGAAAAGATGAATTTTTATGGGCTTATTTCACAATGTAGCTGAGTTTAGGTGGTCTCGGGCAAGAATAACATGTTCTTCTCCGGAAACTGAGGTTTTTGTCAAGTAAACAGTGAAATTGACAACAGAACACACAAATTTACAGACCTAAAATCCTACAGGAAAGGAGTTTCTTGATAGATATGTGAAAATTTGCTTTCAGTCAGCAGTTGTTGGAATAAACTTCCATCTGGTGCTATGGAAGCGGGTAGTTTGAATAAATTTAAGGAGAAAGTACAGAAATTATTCGAGGGATCAGACAGATATGGATTTTTTTTTTTTTTTTTTAGCTGATGCCATTACAAGCTTGCTTTCTTGCATCATTTGCCTCTACTTATACTAAAAACAATAACATGATTCAATATCAGGATGACAGAAACTAAGTTAATCAACTGATTTGGCATTAAAACTACAAAAACATTCCTCTACCAATATAAGCACATTCAAAGTCTACTGAATGCTGTTAAGTTACTGTTGTCATAATATGCATTATTTCTTGATAAATAAAAAAAAAAAAATGCTAGGAGCAATTTCAGCACATGCTTCATATCTGTAAGGACATAGTTTTAATTTGTTATATTGGATACTGCATAGTCGCCGTAGCTGAGTGGTCATCTGCATAGGTACACATTTTTGAGTGATCGGGGTTCAAGCCTGTGACTGCCAAATATGGTGCTGTTTCTTGTATTCTCCTTTCTGGTGAACTCCTGTGTGGTTATCCCAGGTTATAAACATAAAATTTTATTTTTATTTTATATCTTGAAAAATAAGGTGTATTATAATGATAGTAACTTGGCTGTGGTGTTCAGTACACTTTGCATATGCTTCTGATAGTAGAGGACTGTTATCATAGTTGTGATGCCTACCGGGCTAACTGGGTAGGTAAAGTGCCTGCCTGGCAACCCAAAGGTCATGGGTTCGATTCCCACCTCGGGCTGGATATCACGATGGTGCTGAACCAACCGGTTGGTTGGATATCCCGGCCACGATACACGAAAGAAGCAAGAAAAAACTGGTTCCTTCGCGTATTGATCACATCATACGAAATAAATAAATAGTTGTGATGCTAAATCTGTCATGATTAACTTAGCTTGTCTTCCTGAGTGTGGTACTTTGGAATAAATTACAGGTAATATATTTTTGTCCCATATTTTCCAGCATTTTTAGATGCTGCATCCTGTTTTTCTGTAATGGGTTGTGCTATTTTTAATCATCAAGCTGGTAGTGAAGTTGAAATGGGGAAGTACAGCAGTCACACTGCTAGAAGTATACTGAATTTTCCTGCAACATCTTAGCAATAGCCTTGCTACGGAAATAGACGAAGAGTGTCAAAGTAATAACTGGATTTACATATTGTTTGTAAAAAGTAATGGTTCACTGAGGGAAATGTAGCAAACAGGCTCTGGAGCATTTTTTTAATCAGTCAGCAGTAAATTTTAAACTGCTAGGTGTCTTAGAGATGGTGTTAATCCACCTTTTAATTAGTTTTAACATTGACGTATCTCTTAAAAATTTTTCAGTTGACTACAAAATGTGATTTTATGTCAGCTTTTACATCATATTTGATTGTTTTCTTATACAGAAGTTTTAGCATTATTCTTCAAAGCTTTAAAAACTTAATTATATTTATTTTTTAAAATGCCAAAAAATGGAAATTTAGGAATGCTTGCATATAAAACTACCAACATTTCTTCCATTTATTGACATTTAAAAAAAAGAATGGAAATTAAATATTTTGTTTAATAATGAAGAATTTCTATCCAGATAATTGTTGAAGACTAATTTATATCCATTGTTATAAATGAATTGTGACTTATGTTCTGTTAAGCTAATTTGTAGGACTTTTTTGATCTATAAATATTACTGGTTGATAATAAATGTTTTTTATGCATTAAATTCTTATTATTTCTTCAGTATCATTCACTACCAATAAAGATAATGGAATAAATTATGTGGCTTAGCAATATTTTTTCTCAGATCCACAAATTTAAGTTCAAAATACATTGAAAAATTAAAAAAATTTTCAATAGAAGTATGGACTTAGGATATTTTTTTAATGCTAGTGTGCCACCTGTTCTTTCCTAGCCTCAGTTTATCCTCAGTCTATCCTCAGTTTATAAGATATTTTGGCTAAGGTAAAGAAAGCCAACACAAGAACCATGGGAAACTTACTGGGCAAACTTTTTTCCTGCTATCACAGTTTCTCCCTACATTCTCTGTAAACAGATGGTGTGCGTTATCGGTAGTGGCAGGAGAAGTCAATAATGATGTATTGATTATTTTATTTTATTTTTTTCATTTCTCATTATTAAAAGAAGATTATTGGAGGAGTTCATGAGTGGGCTGAAACTTACTTATGGGTACACCCTCCTCAGTCTTAGGATGTTTATCCCTCCCCTCCTGCTGTTTTAAAATAGAAAAAATGACTTCTACTGCCACTACCGATAACACACACACACACACACACACACACACACACACACACACACACACACACACACACACACCATCTGTAGAAGTCTTTTTACTATTTTAAAACAGTGGGAAGGGGGGATAAACACCCTAAGACCGAGGCAATCTGGAGGGTGTACCAGTAAGTAAATTTCAGTCATGAAGGCATTACACTCATGAACTCCTATAATCTGCTTTTAATAATGAGAGACTAATCAATACATTGTTATCAACTTCTATTACCACTACCGATAACATGCACCATCTGTTTACCGAGAATATAGGGAGAAACTGCAGTAGTGGGAAACGAGTTTCCCGTGGTTCTCATGTTGGCTTTCTTTACCTTCGCTGATATTTTAAGTCTACCTCATCCTATTAGTTGGACTGCTGATCGAGAAGTTCTGGAGTCAGAAGTTTTCTGGATCATCTTGCTGTGATGGTCAGTTTCCAGCAGTTCCACCCCACCCTGCATGCCAGATAGTCAATAAGTCAGAGGTATAAGAAATTAATGGTACACATTAGGAAACTCTTGCTCTTTCTATATTTTTTGGTGTTAATCAGTTGCACATTCTGTTTTTGGATGATTCAACTGGTCTATAAAGAGAATGATAAAAAAAAAAAAAAAAAAAAAAGAGTATCCAGTCAGCTGTCACACCAATTAGTCACAGTGACATTGTTTGTTTCTTCAGAAACCTGGTCCCTAGTAGAGGGAAAACAGAGGTGACTCAATAGAAAGTCTATACGAGCTCTGAATAAGAATGTGAATGCCCAGACTGAAACAAAAATCATCACAACTCAAAGTGAATTAAATGATCTTGTAAGTGATTGAAATTTAGCTAGGACACAGGTATGGCTTTTGGGATAAGCTAAAGGAATGGAATTTACCACAAAAAGACACAACTATGTCTGTATATTTTTTAAACAACAAGAGCTTGCTTCACATTTTGATATGGAGGATTCACTTTGTTACTGTAATGATGTTCGACCACTTGATGCCCATGGAAGAGAACATAAACCAGAAGAATGGAGACTTTTCATCAACTTGAAATTAAGTAAAAACTGTGTTGCTCCACAATGGAAACATCCATCCATGTATACCATTTGGTTATGCTGCCCATGTGAATCCTCTGAGAAAATGGAATTTCTATTGAGAAAAGTATAATAAATGAAAATTTCTGGAAAGATTTTGTAAGGCTCGGGTAGAATTTTTTTCAGCCTGGTCTGTACTTGTTAACAGGAGAGACTGCTTCTACAGGGATGGAATACACTTAAATAGAAAGGGTGCAAGAATATTTGCTGATGCTATCGAGGCAGTGTTAGGTGGGTCGGAAAACTGCTAGCTTGGGGGGATACAAGGACTAATAGATTAACAGTAGCCACTGGCAGAGGTGAAAGTGATTCTTGCACTGCTTCTATTGGAATGAGCAGCAGCCTGGAAAACAAGATGCAGTGTATCTCAGAGACTGCTGAGAGTCACTGCGGTAAAAGTAAACACATGGGTTGTGTTAGGGTAGCTAAGAACAGGTGCATGTATACTTGCTAGGAGTTTGGTAAATAAATTTGATGAATTTGAGGTATTGTTCAGAACATCAAAGGCAGATATTGTTGGGATATCAGAGATGTGGTGTCACACAGATATAAGGAATGCAGAACTGAAATTTGGGGAGTACAATGTGTACAGGAAGGATAGACAAGATAGGAAGGGAGGAGGGATTATACTATTAGTTAAGAAACACATAACATCCAAGGAAGTGAAACCAGTCGGCATCGCTGGACAGTGCAGTGTCGAGTCACTTTGGTGTGACATAAGCATTGGGAGATCAAAATTGAGAGTAGGAGTGTGTTATAAACCTAATGACTCTGATGAGTATTATAAGGAACTGTACAAGGAAATAGTGGGCCAGTAAATCAGAGTCTTATAATGGGGGATTTTAATTTGCCAGATATTGACTGGAATTTGTGGGTTGGTCACACACACCACCAAGGCTTTTGTGGATTTTTTGGATGATTGTTTTCTACATCAGCATGTTCGGGAGGCAACTAGAGGGAGTAATACTCTTGATCTGATTATCAGTAGTGAGTCTTCATGCATTAAGAATCTGCAGATAAAGGAACCACTAGGTGGCAATGATCACAGTGTGCTGAAGCGGGATTTACTCAAAGAGGTAACTACCATCAGGGGTAAAGGGAAGGGTTTTTGCTTTTGTAAAGGTGACTACGGTGGTCTGAGAGTATTTAAATTCTATATGGTGGGACCAACTGATGACGTTACCAACGGCAAATTAAAAATGGGAATCATTCAAAGAATTTATCTTGGAAGCTACTAAGCTTTACATACCAACTAAGAAATATTGTTCAAGGTTTAGGCCTAAATGGATGTCAGATGAACTAATGAGACATGTGGCAGAGAAGAAAAATGCATGGGATACATATAAATTAATGGGTGACATGGAAGCCTATGATAGATATAAGCTGGTCTGTAACCAAGTCACAAAGGAGATTAGGCAGGTGAAGGCAGATTATGAGAAATCCTTCGCAAAGGATGCAAAGAAAAACAACCAAGAGTTCTTTACCTATGTAAACTCTAGAAGGAAAGGGATGAATCAGATTGGTCCACTGGATATTGATTGTTCAACTGTTGATGATCCTGCTCAGGTGACTAACAAACTAAATGAGTATTTTGCATCAACATTCACCCATGAGGAGTTATTAGGGGAGGGGAATGCCAAAAGGTGAATTAAACTCTGGCAGTGAGCTAGATGATTTTGTAATAACTGAGAGGAAAGGAGAGGAGAAATTGTTGAAGATAAACATAAAAAAGGCACCTGGGTTGGACAGGATCTATCCAGTAATGTTAAAGGAGGCAGAAAAGGAAGTAAGCAAGCCCTTCGCCATAATTATGAGAGCTTATTTGGACTCTCGGACTGGTGCCCATGGACTGGAGATGGGCAAATGTGACCCCAATTCACAAAGGAGGATCAAAGGGTAACACAAGTAATTATAGACCTGTTAGTTTAACTTCTGTTCCAGGAAAATTAATGGAGGCACTGGTTAAAGAAGCACTGCAGGATCATCTAGACAAGACTTCAGTTATAGCTCGGACACAGCATGGTTTTGTTAAGGGGAAGTCTTGCCTGACCAATTTGATTGGGTGCTATGATGTGGTCACAAAGGAACTGGATGCAGGGAATAACCTTGACATCATATATTTGGAGCTTAGAAAGACTTGATACTGTTGCACATGGAAGACTGCTGCACAAATTGGAGCAGTGTGACATTGGAGGCAAATTGCTGCTATTGATAAAGGGATGGTTGAGTGGGAGAAGACAGAGAGTGGTAATCATTGGACACTGCTCATTGTGGACTAATGTTATTAGTGGAGTCCCTCAGAGTTTAGTATTGGGTCCATTGTTTTCTGTATTTATAAATGATATTGATGGTGTATCAAGCTTAATGTCCAAGTTTGCAGACAATACGAAGGTTGGCAGGGTTGTTAAGGACACTAATGACAGTAAGCTGCTGCAACAGGATCTAGAAAAGTTGAGTAGATGGGCTGAGTGGTGGCAAATGAAGTTTAACATTGACAAATGTAAAGTACTACATATGGGAAGCAGCAACCCCAGAGTGACGTATCAACTCTGTGGTACTACACTGACAGTGGTAGAGAATGAAAAGGACCTGGGGGTAATTGTGCAGGCAGATATGAAGTTTTCTGAGTAGTGCAGACGGTCTGCAAGAGTAGCTCATAGTTCCTTGTCAATGATATACAGGAATTTTTCTAGCAGGGATAAGGAGGTGATTATCCCCTTATATAAGGCAATGGTCAGACCACATCTTGAGTACTGTATACAGGTCTGGAAGCATCATTTTAAGAAGGATGTAGAGCTGTTGGAACGAGTACAGAGAAGGGCAACAAGATTAGTGAATGGAACAAAGGGTTGCTCTTATGAAGAAAGGCTCAAATTTTGCAAATTAGTCTCTGGAGATTAGGCACCTGCGAGGTGATCTGATTGAGGTGTATAAAGACTTGAATGGTTTGAGCATGCTCAATGCTGATGGAATTCTTCCTCTTGCTCAGAATAATCATTTGAGAGGGCATAAATTCAAATTGAGGAAAGACAGATGTAGGATAGATGTGCAGAAGTTTGCCTTTAGCCAGCGGGTGATTGGTTGGTGGAACAGACTTCCATCCTTTGTTGTGGAAGTTGATAGCCTAAATAAATTTAAGGTTGAGCTAGACAGGTACTTGGAACAAACGGAGGGGTGAAATAGGAGCATTTTTTTTTTTTTTTTTTTTTTTTTCCCTTTTGGCCGATGCTGCATAAGCTGGCTTTCTTGCATCATATGCCTCTACTAATGCTAATCTGCCTGTACAAAATGTTACTTTTTGTGCTCGTGGGATAGCTGAGCCAAAACCATTCATTATGAAAATAAGATTTGGCCTCTTCAGGCAAATCTTAGTATTAGTGGTTGGAAGAAAGAAGCTTATACAGTATCAGTCAAAAAAAAAAGAAACACTTCCCATATCCTGTCCATTCCTTCTAGCAGTTTTAGTTCCTCCTTGAATTTATTCCAACTATCTGTTCTATGCCACTTCTTCATTCCACAATTTGAATTTATGCCCCCTTGTGTGTAGTCTGAAGAGGAAGGATTCTATCAGCAGTGAGCTTATTCAATCTATTCAATGCCTCAGATCTCCTCAGCTGTTCTAGTCTCCACAGCTGCAATTTGCAGAGCTAAAGCCTTTCCTGGTAAGAGCACCTTGTATCACTCTCACTAGTCTTGTTGCTATTCACTGTACCTGTTCTAACAGATCCTCATTCCTATTACAATGAGGCTTCCAGACCTGTATGTAGCACTCAAGATGTGGCCTAACCATTGTCTTATACAATGGTATTTCCTTATTCCTGCTAACAGAATTCATTTATATCACTGACAAAACCCCATGAACTACCCTAGCAGCCTGTCTGCACTCTCAGTGAACTTTATCTCTGACTGCACAATTATCTCCCCCAGGTATTTTATATTCCCCACTATCCTGATGAGTGTGGTACCATACAGTTGGTATATCACTCAGGGTAGTCAGGAATGAAAACGATTGGGAGGAGGGTGGGGTTCTTGTACCTGGATAGAAAATTGCTTCTAAAAGCAATTTTCTATCTGAAATCAATTTTTTTCTTTACTGAACAAACATATTTTTACCACCAGTTCACATTGAGTTACCTCTAATGAAGAATTTTCTAAAAGCTATGGACAGGAACAGAGATGGCTTGCAATATTAAAAACTAAAGTTTCCATGTGTGAGTGATGCCAAAATGAGAGATGTATTCATTGGTTCACAGAGTTACTGAAAGATGAATGTTTTTAGGGGAGTGTTAAATCCTTTGGAACTGGAAGCTTGAAAAAAAAGTTCTTTTTTATGTGACACAACCACTAGGTCAGACTTTACAATTAATTATTTTGACAATGGATAGATACAGTCATTAACTCTAGCAGTTATGCAGGCTTGAACACTGAAATCTTGCATTTGACCATGTCAGGCCTTTCCTTCGAAAAAGTTTGCAAACATTTTTTGGGTAACAACAGAGATGACAACAGCTATAAAATCTCTACCAAAATCTCAGATGCAACATGTCTCTAAAAATACACTCCCTCCATTTAGATTTATCCCAGGGGTCCTTGGACACATCAATGATGAACATGAACATATTCATCAAAATATTGCTATCGTGGTAGTTGGAAAGCCAGTAACCAGCAGACTATTGCAGCACATTAATCAGAGCTGCTCCTGATCATTACAAAAGAAAAAAATCAGATAAAATAAAACTGACTATATTTTGTGATATGTGATGTAATACCTGTTAAAATTTAATTAAAAATTTCAACACGTATTTGGTAGTGCAAAGGCAATCATTTTAATATGCAGTAAATTCACAAAGTAAAAAAAATTATAACATCATGTATTGTGAAATCCTTCAAGTTGCCAGTCATGCATTTTCAAATAAAGATTTCCCAGTAGAGAAGACTTGTTATTCTCAGTTTTGGATTCCAGCACTGTTTTGGGAATTGCTGTTATCCATCAGGTGTGAGTAGAGAACCTAGAATTGAAATATTTTTACAATATGAGAGATTCCAAAAGGTGTAGGAAATTATCTAAAGCAGTTTTATGCCTTTTAAGGCCTCATACTATGAAGATTTATTAACATGTTAGTAAATCTAGGCAGCATGAGGCCTTAGAGGCCATAAACTGCTTTAGTTAAAAATTCCAATGAGGGTAATCTGCACCTCTCTATAAATCTGTGGGTTCTAGGCAATATCTGATTTCAAATTTGGATTCAGCCCATCAATACGGGTGGCACTGTGATCAGTAGGTGGCAGTGATCACAGTGTTCTGAAGTGGGATTTACTCAAAGAGGTAACTACCATTAGGGGTAAAGGGAAGGGTTATTGCTTCCGTAAAGGCGACTATGATGGACTGAGACAGTATTTAAATTCTATACAGTGGGACCAACTGATGATGTTACCAACAGCAAATTCAAAATGGGAAGCATTCAAAGAACTTATCTTGGAAGCTACTAGGCTTTACATACCAACTAAGAAATATTGTTCAAGGTTTAGGCCAAAATGGATGTCAGATGAATTAATGAGGCATATGGCAGAGAAGAAAAATGCATGGGATACTTACAAATTAACACATGACACAGAAGCCTATGATAGATACAAGTTGATATGCAGCCAAGTTACAAAGGAGGTTAGGCAGGCGAAGGCAGATTATGAGAAATCCTTGGCAAGGGATGCAAAGAAAAACAGCAAAGAGTTCTTTACTTATGTAAACTCTAGAAGGAAGGGGATGAATCAGATTGGTCCACTTAATATTGATGGGTCAACTGTTGATGATCCTGCTCAGGTAGCTAACAAACTAAATGAATATTTTGCATCGACATTCACACATGAGGAGTTATTCAGCGAGGGGAATGCCAGAGGTGTATTCAACTCTAGCAGTAAGCTACAGAATCTTGAAATAACTGGGAGTAAAGTGGAGGAGAAATTGTTGAAGATAAACACAAGAAAGGCACCCGGGGTGGATGGGATCTATCCAGTTATATTAAAGGAGGCAGCAAAGGAAGTAAGCAAACCCTTAACCATAATTATGAGAGCTTCCTCGGACTCAGGGGAGGTACCCATAGACTGGAAATGTGCAAATGTGACCCCAATTCACAAAGGAGGATCAAAGGCTGACACAAGTAATTATAGACCTGTGAGCTTAACTTCTGTTCCAGGAAAATTAATGGAGGCACTGGTTAGAGAAGCACTGCAGGATCATTTAGACAAGACTTCAGTTATAGCTCGGACACAGCATGGTTTTGTTAAGGGGAAGTCTTGCCTGACCAATTTGGATACTATGATGCAGTCGCAAAAGAACTGGATGCAGGGAATAGCTTTGATATTATATACTTGGATCTTAGAAAGGCTTTTGATACTGTTGCACATGGAAGACTGCTACACAAATTGGAGCAGTGTGACATCGGAGGCAAATTGCTGCTATGGATAAAGGGGTGGTTGAGGGGGAGAAGACAGAGAGTGGTAATCAATGGATACTGCTCATCGTGGACTAATGTTATTAGTGGAGTCCCTCAGGGCTCAGTGTTGGGTCCATTATTGTTTTCTGTATTTATAAATGATATTGATGATGGTATATCAAGCTTAATGTCCAAGTTTGCAGACGATACAAAGGTTGGCAGGGTTGTCAAGGACACTACTGACACTATGCTGCTGCAACAGGATCTGGAAAGGTTGAGCAGATGGGCTGAGAGGTGGCAAATGAAGTTTAACATTGACAAATGTAAAGTACTACACATGGGAAACAGCAACCCCAGAGCAACGTATCAACTCTGTGGTACTACACTGACAGTGGTAGAGAATGAAAGGGACTTGGGGGTGGTTGTGCAGGCAGATATGAAGTTCTCTGAGCAGTGCAGACGGGCTGCAAGAGTAGCTCATGGAGTATTGTCAATGATATACAGGAATTTTTCCAGCAGGGATAAGGAGGTGATTATTCCCTTGTATAAGGCAATGGTCAGGCCACACCTAGAGTACTGTATACAGGTCTGGAGGCCTCATATCAAGAAGGATGTAGAGCTGCTGGAACGAGTACAGAGAAGGGCAACAAGATTAGTGAATGGAACAAAGGGGTGCTCTTACGAAGAAAGGCTTAAGTTTTGCAAATTACAGTGTCTGGAGACTAGGCACCAGCGAGGTGATCTGATAGAGGTGTATAAAGCTTTGAATGGTTTGAGCATGCTCAATGCTGATGGGATTCTTCCTCTAGCTCAGAATAATCACCTGAGAGGGCATAAATTCAAATTGAGGAAAGACAGATGTAGGATAGACGTGCGGAAATTTGCCTTTAGCCAGCGGGTGGTTGGTTGGTGGAACAGACTTCCATCCCTTGTCGTGCAGGTTGATAGCCTAAATAAGTTTAAGGCTCAGCTGGACAGGTATTTTGAACGAACAGAGGGGTGACGTGGAAGTGGGGTTTTTTTTTTTTTTTTTTTTTTTTGGCTGATGCTGCATAAGCTTGCTTTCTTGCATCAAATGCCTCTACTAATGCTAATATCCCTAAGATATACTGTATTTCAGGAGGGGAAAAAAAAAGTTTAAAATTTCTTGTGGAGTGATATAGAATTAAAGAATCACTACTTATACTATAAAATGTGTGGTATTTTTATGTGTTTTTCACACGAAGAAATGGTTGGCTGATTTGCTCAACAATAAAAAAGCAATAAAATTCATTGAGTTCAGAAGGAAATTTCAATACTCCTTTATGGTACAGGTAACCCTCGTATAACATGGTAGTTAGGTTCCTATAAAATGTATTGTGCGAAACCTTGTTATACAGGACTAAGAAAAAGTACAAAAAGCGGGGATTATATTTCAAAAGTTAACAAAAATACACCATTCTAGATTTTGCTTGATAAATCTTTGTGAATTTCATTGTATGTAACCAAGCAATTTTGAAGCTCCCTTTTTAACTTTGAGCTCCTTTCATTCAAGAATTTGCATTAAAAAAAATAAGATTCTAATTGCTCAGCTAACTTTATGCCTTCCCGTATGCTTTTTAGTGTAAAATTTGGAAGTTTAACATCTGCTCTATCATCCTCTGAATTGATTTGGTTTTACCTTCGATGCTATTTCCACCAAATCTGCTTCGCCAGCCTCTTTTTCTACCAGTAATTCTTGAACGTCTTCAGTAATCATATCTTTTTTTTTTTAATTTTTTTAGGAGCATAGGCAACTAAGGCCATGTTACTCTGCGTGTATTGTCTATAAATTGTGTGTAATAATAATAGTAGGGTTTCCCCCACACAAAAGCTCAAAAATACCGTTATGCGAGGTTTATCGAAATTCTCTAACCGTGTTAGAGCGAAACAGTGTTGAAACACTGTGTTATACAAGGGTTGCCTGTACTTATGATTTCCATTTTTAAAACTCTTTATGAAAATTTTGTGTGTGATATGCTAGTATTGTGCAAATTTACAACTCATAGCCACCAACTCTTCAAGTTTACTATATAGAATTTGTCATTTTAACTCTAATCTGACCCCCTTCTCCATCTCACCATTCTAATATAGTTGCTCTATTTTTTTGCAGAAACATAGTTTCCAATACAATACATACATTACAACCCAGGGTACTGAGCTGTCTATCATTCTTCTCTTTCTTGGTGATTCCCTTCTACTTCTCTCTCACTCTCTCTCTCTCTCTCTCTCTCAGGGTAATTCAGATTAGGGCAGCATAAGCCTCAGGCTTCCTTGCATCCTATGGTTAATAATAATAAAATTTAGAAAGCAATGAAGATCAGTAAAATAACTTAAAATTAATTAAAAGGTAATATAATTAAAGATTTTTTTCAAATAAAATAAAACTTTACTGTTTTATAAATGTCAAAAAAAAAAAAAAAAAAACAAACATTAGTGCAGTTCTGCCAACATTGTGCTATTAGGGTTATTTGTGTGCTGATATGATCCAATGAAGTGTTATAACTTTAATACACTTATAGGAGAAACTGTATGGCTTATGAATAAATTTGGTGGCCAGCTGACTTCTGTTGTGAATGCCTAAATCCAAAAAATGTCAAAAGTCTATAGGGTCCAGAAAGTAGAATTCATAGATAGCAAGTTGCCCAACTGGGTTATTATTTAACTTAAATACAATTGTATTAGGAGAGCCAATTCGATATCTTAATAGCACTATTTACAGAACAAGTTTTCTGAACAAAGTTGGAATATATAAAAAAAAAAAAAAAAAAAAGTTCCACTACTTCTCAGTATCACTGAAGACAATGCAGTATAAGTTCTCTCAATATCACTGCAAGAACTTACCAGAGACTTATTACAAAATAAGTGGTAGAATGCTTATTTCATAAAAGTGTCAGAGAATATTCAACCAGGTGAAAAAAAAAAAATCCCTCAACTGAGATCTCTGTCTGGTGAATACTTGGACAGCCAAGTGTGAACAAGCAGTATCATTGTTATAACCAAAACTTTGACAATATTCCTGAGGAGGTATGAAGTCTGCAACAGTATCTTTCTTAAAGCAATCACCCTTCTGACCTTGGCCAACAGAGTATGAATGGACATTTATTTATGTATAATCAGTTGTCTAACAGGCAACGGAAATACAGAACAGAAAAATCCAAGGTAACGTTTGAAAACTCAGTGCACTGGTAAAAAGTACTATAGCTGTATTTTAATATAAAATGTGTATGTTTTAAGAAATTTGTTCTCTAGTGCAGTGTGGGTTTTAAAAAACTTGCTTTTTCTGAAAAATCTCCTGTTTTCTTTCTGCCTACAATTACCTGATTTTAGCCTTTTTGATGCCTGGGGATTTTGTAGAAACAAGGTAAATCACTTCCAGCATACACAGTACCTGGGTACTGTCTCAATTTTTTTTTTTTTTTTTTTTTGTTTGTTGTTGGCGCATCAGCTTCTGTGGTCGTATTACACCTCCCAAGGGGTTTTTTTTTTTTTTTGCATTTTCTACTCTGATCCAAGCCCGAAAAAGGTTCAAGGCGGGATTCAAAACCTTTGGGTTGCCAGGCAGGCACTTTACCCACCTGGCTAGCCTGGTCGGCTACTGCCTCAAAGGCGAGCTTGCATAGCCAAAGCTTCCCCCTAACAAATGGGATTTTCCCAGTTCTATTAGCATGGCATCAGTTGCATGGAACCAGATGGGTCACTCAAAAAAATTAACTGTTATGCATTGACCGTTAATTAATGATTAAAAATCAGATTTTTTTCCCCCCTACCTTCCTAAATTTAGTCATTTTTATCTGAAATATTTTAGAAGTAAAAAATTATTTGGAATTATATATGAAAAAAATCTGTCAGATCCTGCACCACTATTTACACCTTCCACTCAGTGGTATTGTCAGAAGTTTTTTGTCAGCAGATACATTTGAAAGAAAAGGCACTAACCTAGTGCTAAGAAGTGCCACAATATCAGATTTCGGCATCGGGGGATACAATGTACCTGCTGACTAGGGTGACCAACCATTCCGAATTTTGCGGGACATCCCGAAAGAATGCTAGGCGGGATGCCATTTGTCCCCAGGGGTTCACATCTGGTGAGTATGGGCTTGGAAAACCCAGGGTCCCGAGCTGGATATCATCATTCTTCTCTTTCTTGGTGATTCCCTTCACTTCTGACTCTCTCTCCATCTGGGTTTGGAATTGTGGAGTTTCATTTTGAATAGACATGCTGCAACCAGTCAGCATGCATACTTTCCAAATCAACTTTTCCTCATTTATCCCTCTTCTACTTCTGTTCTTCAAATAACCTTTCTTCACATGTACTTCCCAAAAATTACAATCTAGGAGTGAACATGTGTTGTCTTTTTGATCTTTAACCTATGCATGGTATTAAGCACTATAAGTTTTAATACTTTTCATGGAATTGTCATAGATGAATTGGAATTAGTTTTTTGGAGCAAACTGTTAATTAACTATGGAGAAATGGAGAGCTTATGTATAATTAGAGAACAGTTAAATACCCAAATTAAAATAGGTGATATGGGTTAATCTTATTCACCTTTAACAAGGCTGGTGCCTCATAAACTTAGATTAATTCCTTAATAGGTAAAATGATTCCTGAAATCATTTTACCTATTATAATACTAAAGTTACAGACAGTGCTTAAGAGAATCTGCTTATGAGTCCTCTCTAAAATCATCAAGTGTTTTTCATTATTTAAGTTTATAGAATTTGATTATCCTTTACTGAAATTTACTCACTTGAATTTTCTGTCACAATTACCAGTGAAATTAACAAAAGTACATTAAAAGAAAACTACATCTGAGAATAGCTATTTACACTTTTATTATAATTTATATACAAACTACAAATGTGCAGAACTGCAGGCTGCAGTAGTTACACATTCCTCTGCAAATGAAATTTAGTCTTGCCAGCAAATATAATGAAATGAGCATGTTATTTAGTCAGCTCACGATATAAATATACATGAAAATGAGCAAGATTCCACCAATTCATAATTATGGCAATTATTGTATGAAGAAGGCAACATGATTGCATGATTTCACCAGGGTTTATCACTGAATCAAAATATGGAAAACAGCATTTTTGAGAGAAAGTACGTGTCATGTGTGATCAACATTTGCACAGTTGGTCCAAAAAATATAATTTCCTCAAATTCCAAAGCATTACTTTAATTTATTCCCAGTCATTATAAAGAAGATAATTGGTGAGCCTCTTTGGAATAAAAAGTTTCTCAATATCCTCTGGATGGAGAAAACGCCGCACTACCAACCTTGAAAGAAACAGCAGAGATTTAACACAAGTGGGTGACTGCCAGAAGGAAACAGAACCATCCCTGGACCTAAAAGTAAAATGTAATACGCAATTCATATAACCTGCTAAAGATAATTTTTAAACTGCATAAACAGAACTTGTTAGAAAGCAAGTTTCAATACTATTTTAAAGTGCATACTTTAAATACAGCTTTGACTTCATAGCCCATTGTCATTTAAATTTACCCTATTTTCTAATAAAGACAGATAAGCAACTTTATAGAACTGGGTTCTGGCAAACTTTTTCTTTCACAACTCATTAGTTATGGAATATGTACAGTCCACATTCATTTCTTAAAAAAATTATACAACAAAAGAAGTATTTATATTCATCTTTAGTTTTGTTGGTCTCTGTTTTTTGTGGGATCAAAAAACTTATCTGAACAATTTGAGAATTAAAATAAAAGAAACCAATGATAACAAAAAAGCATGTGTCAAAAATATACATTTAAATATCACATGTATAAACACAGTTCCAAAAAAGCTGATATTAAAAAAAAATTCAGCATAAAAATTCTGTCGGGCTTCACTTCATTTTTTAGGGATAAAAATCCTCTTGAAAGTAACTGACTAAGTGGCTGTTTTTAATTACTCTCCTAGTCATTTTATAAATTAACTTTCTGTGTTGGTCAATTTTGTTATATCACATTTTGAGACTATTTATTCCCACCATTCTCATCATGCAAAATCAGGGCAATAATCACACCAATGTGAATGTCTATAATAAATCTATAAAACCAAAATTTGTGCATATTTTTTTAGTTATCCACAACACAGAATTTTATCACCATTAAAATATATCAACTTAAATGCAATGGTAACAGTTCTTGTCAAGTCACTGTGGTGGATAACACAACAGTTGACAAGAGAGAGAGAGAGAAAATCAGAAAAATGGGTAACATCACAATTTTTGAATTTTCAATTGTATATTCCAACTGATATATTTTCCTTTATAATAAGGATTGATATATCAGATTTACTTATTAAACACAAAAGAACAATATTACAGATTGATAAAGTAACAATATTCTGAAACAATAATAAATAAACTCCAACACAGGGATAATTAATGAGATTTGTGTATATTATGTCTGCATATTCACTGGGTTACTTTGTATATTTGTAGGATCAAAATTCCAAAATAACTTGCTGAAAAAGCCCCCATCTCTTTCTGAGCCCAGCTAACTACAGACTCAAGTGAAAACTTGTAAACTGTTATGAAGGTCCTTTGATCTATGTTGGATTAAATACAGATCTTTCCAAATGAATGCAGGGTGATGAAGCCACTATATCATCACAAAGGCATATATGAATTGCTTCACAATAAAACTCTTAACTCAACTATATCTACACTGTAGATATAGTGTTATCATTTTTAGCAAAAGCTCTTATAAGCTTTATGCCAGAATTAACTGATATTTTCTGTTGCTTTTTCATTCCTTCTTATTCTAATGAAATTTTTTCTTGTGGTATGGAAATTTATCCAAAACTTGTCTTCCTTTTAAGGAAAAGGCTAATTCTACACAACTTGCACTGCCCTGAAACCCACTCCCTTTCTGCCAACTTATGGTTACTGATATGATTCCATCACTGTTAATACAGAGATCTTCTGTGCACCACCTTTCTAATACAATATATGAATAATCTTCCACAGTATGCAACACAGACTTTTCCTCCCATAGTCATGTCAAGGCATTCAAGCTTCTGGATGCACATAAAGATAATGCTGTCCCATCCTACCCCACACCATACATGGAAGGTCTGTTTTCATTTTGGAGTCCCTCAGAACTGACGTGTGGATTTGCAGGTTTCCATATTATCCCAGCCCTTCTTTGTTTGATTACCCTTCACTGCACAAATAACAAAAGCTTCTGAATATACATCACTAACTCCTTAATTGCTAATCTCCAGACTATTCATCAACTAGGATGGGGGAGACATTAACTTCAAATGCTAATAATTCAATCATGTCTTAATTTTCATCAACTTTTTTTTTTTACCTGATTACCTCCAGTAACATTCGGACAAGGTTACTCTATCTAGAATAATCTTATCCTTAAATATCAGCAACAAAAAAAAAAAGAAGAAAAAAAAAGTTTTAAAATCTTTTTTGAATCTGATAAAAATACAATGAGGTAAGGGGCAGACAGTTATAAGGATAAAGCCAGTAATGTTATATAATAATATAACAACCACTGAAAACAGAATATTAGTTAACAATATACTCCAGAACCTTTGGACAAGAAACAATTAGAAATGCCAAAATTAAAAAATAATTTAGAAGAAATTTCCATACAAGAATTAAATGAAGTATTAACATGTTTTAAGAACAAAAAAATCACCAGGAGAAGATGGTATCAACATAGAGTTGTATAAACGTGCTGACGATACTTTAAAATCAAGACCTGTTACAAAGACTCCTGAACCAAATATGGCATGGTGAAGTCCGACCAGAGCCAAGTCATTCCAGCATATAAAAGTCAATCGCAAAGACTGTGAAAATTAGAGAGAAATAAGTCTACTTAATAGTGGCTACACGATATTTGCAAAAATAATAAAAAAGAAACCAGAAAAGTACTATAGTGATAAAATTGGAGAAGAGATTTAGGAAAGGTAAATCTTGTGCAGATGGTTTTCCTATTCTGAAATTACTAATCGGAAAACACAAGGAGTTTAACAGACAAACAAATACAGCATTCTGTGAATTTTAGTGTTTTGCACCAACCTTGCGTGGAAATAAAAACAAAGGAAACTGGACTTTTAATAACTGAGTTTATAATAAATTATAATAACCTGTATTTACAATAAATTTAACTTTACGATAAACTATACATATAAAATATTAAAATCTGCTACATTATGAACGATAAAATGCATTAAAATATACTAAGTTAAAAGCGATAAAAAACCATAGCTTTCAAAGGCTCCAGCCTTCTTCTTCAGCGGTATTTTCTTATTCTGCAGTACATCTTTAAATATCAGCAGGTTTATGGTACTCATCACGTGTTTCATTCTCACGTGTTCCGTTCTCTTGCGTTGTGGAACCGGAAGTGGCTCGAGCGGGAGTCATACGGAACCGTTCATCCCTTCTGAGGATAGTGGCCTCAAAGAGGGGATGAATCCGCGTACCTCTATCTCTATTAAAGTTGATTGTAGAACAGATCCGCAAACTCTCGAGCCACTTACGGTCCCAGAACTTATGCGCCCGATCGGTGATGATAGCATCGTCCGGGGAGATCTGGTGCTGCTCCAGAACGGTTCCGTATGACTCCCGCTCGAGCCACTTCCGGTTCCACAACGCAAGAGAACGGAACACGTGAGAATGAAACACGTGATGAGTACCATAAACCTGCTGATATTTAAAGATGTACTGCAGAATAAGAAAATACCGCTGAAGAAGAAGGCTGGAGCCTTTGAAAGCTATGGTTTTTTATTGCTTTTAACTTAGTATATTTTAATGCATTTTATCGTTCATAATGTAGCAGATTTTAATATTTTATATGTATAGTTTATCGTAAAGTTAAATTTATTGTAAATACAGGTTATTATAATTTATTATAAACTCAGTTATTAAAAGTCCAGTTTCCTTTGTTTTTATTTCCACGCAAGGTTGGTGCAAAACACTAAAATTCACAGTATGAATATACCCAACCTCAGAGGCCTGTTTGAACAAATACAGCATTCCTTGATTATAAGAAAGTCTTTGGCCATGTGGAAAGAAATAAACTTTTAGAAATACTAGCTGATGATGAAACTCCCAAACAACTAATAATTGCAGCCTATAATATATATATAGACAGGACTTGCAGTTAAAATGGGAACAGACATATCAAATTGGAAACCAATAAATTGTGGTGGCTGACAAGGCTGCCCCCTATCTCCACTACTTTTCAACATATACATTAATGCTATTGTCTGGAGACTAACAATTCATGGAAATATTACATTACAAAATGGTAATCACCTTGATACTTTACTATATGTTGATGACCTAGTACTCCTGGCCAATAATTAAGATGAGTTACAATACTCAATATACCATCTAAATCTTACCGCAAAATAAATTTAACATGGAAATAACTGCAAAAACAAAAATCGTGGCTTTTCAAGGAAAAGATCCCGTCTGAAGCAAAATTTGTGTTGGTAATACAATTCTTGAACACATAAATTGCTTTAAATATCTTGGCTACAGCCTGAATTATGAAAAAGATAATGATATTAGTAACAAAATTCAAAGCTATAACAGAACACAGACTAATCAATCAAGTTTTTAACCCCAACAAAATTGCAGAGATATACCAGAATAAAAGTATACAAGACACTACAGGAATTACATTGTTAGACCACATAAAAAACAAGGACTGATTAGAAATGACACCCACAACTGAATACATCCAGCAGTACAGACAGAAATGGCTACAAACATAAAAAGAATGGATAAAACCAGGATACCTTGTCAGATCATCCAACATATCCCTAGAGAAAGAAGAATGCCAGGAAGGCCAACCAAGAGATAGCTGGTGACCATAACAGCCAAATAGGCCTACTACCTGATAGGATGATAATAAAAAAAATATTGCATTACAAAACATTATGATTAAAGAAACAATATATTATCAAACATATCAATATCAATTATATTAAAATACAAATCACAAAGTTGAGTTATAACAAAGAAATGAAAAAACCACTTGTGAATAGAAAAAGTTACACTAAAAAATTAGAGAGAGAGAGAAGGGGGAGCAGTAGTATACTGAAGGGGAAGACTAATCTTTTGAAGTAATTAAAATGATGTGAGAGCTTCACATGTCCAAATTCCTACTTTGCCCTTCAAAAGGTTTTAATCGGCTAATTACTGAAGAACACAAGTACTGACAATGATCTCTGAGTCAAATTACACCAAGTTCCTTGTGAGAGACAGTTGAGAAAATATTATTTGTAATTTTAGAAGAAATTAAAAGTTTTATAGTAAGGTCAAACAATTTTAACAGAAATAAAATTCTGGCTGAATTGATTGATTCAGCACTTTAAATAATCAGATAATTGAACAAGACAGTGAAAACTAATACAGCAAAAGTTCCTGTTTGTGGGAAACAGCCGGACTTGAAAGATAATTACTATCATGCAACAAGTTCATCATAAAGGCCAATGACTAAAACACTCACTTGAATAGTACTCAAGTGAGTGTTTTAGAGAATCAAATTTGTCAGCATTAATGCTGTTGCAATACCTAGCAGATTATACTGGAGGCACCTCACTTAAATATAAATTAGCATTAGCATTAGTTGGGGCATATGATGCAAGAAAGCAAGCTTATACAGTATCAGCAAAAAAAAAAAAAAAAAAACCCCACTTCCAATTTCACCCATCCGATCACTCCAAATGTTTGTCTAGTTCAGCCTTAAATTTATTTAAGCTATCAACTGCCACAACAACAGATGGAAGCCCGTTCCAGCAATCAACTACCCGATGGCTAAAGGCAAACTTTCGCACATCTATTCTACAACTGTCTTTTCTCAATTTGAATCTATGCCCCCTCAGGTTCTTAATCTGAGCAAGCAGAAGTATCCCATCAGCATTGGGCCTGTGCAAACCATTCAAGACCAGGTGCCTAGTCTCCAGATGCTGCAACTTGCAGAATTTAAGCCTTTCTTCGTAAGCATGCCCCTTTGTTCCTGTCAAATTAAATCAGAAAGGAAGCAGATTAAAGACTAGCGATGATAAACCTTGATCTGGCATCTTCGTAGCCAGGTGGGCAGGAGCAGTAGTGTGTAGCACACTGCTTCTTGATTAGACCGGGGATCGAGCCCGTGACCACCAAATACGGAGGATGCGGAAGGGCAGGGAATGACCACTGCATATCCCCAGCCCGGATAAAGGGTGAGGGTTGGTATCAGGAAGGGCATCCGCCTGCAAAAATTTCGTGCCGAAACAATAAAAACGCTGACCCCATATATAATGGGAAAAAGCGAGGACAAAAAAAAAAGATGATAAACCTTGATCTGAGGCCAAAATGGAAATTTTGATGGCTGTGAAAATGTTAGGCATTGGCTAATATCAACTTGAATAACATCATTCTAAAGTAACATTATTCAACAATTACATTCATAGCTAAATATCATTACTTTTTTGAAATTATATTGTTTCTGTCAGATGCTGACACTGCTGTTCCAACACACTGAATAGTAAGGCTGCCGTAGCCAAGTGGTCAGGGGTGCGGGTGCATAAGTACACGTGCCTTGAGTGACCGGGGTTCACACCCGTGACTACTAAACACGGTGCTGTTTCTTGTACTCTGTCTATCTTGTGAACTCCTCTGATTGTTTGGTCGTCCCAGAGTATAAACAGAAAATTTATTTATTTATTAGCATTAGTAAAGGCATATGATGCAAGAAAGCAAGCTTATACAGCATCAGCCAAAAAAAAAAAAAAAAACACCTTCCCATTTCCATTCACTCCAAATGTTTCTCTAGTTCTGCCTTGAATTTATTTAAGCTGTCAACTTCCACGACAGATGGGCTTTGTTCCAACAATCAACCCCCACTGCCTAAAAAGGCAAATTTCCACACATCTATTCTACAACTGTCTTTTCTTAATTTGAATTTATGTCCCTTCAGGCAATTAATCTGGGCAAGAGGAAGATCAGCATTGCGCTTGCTCAAACCATTCAAGGCCTTATACATCTCAGTCAGATCACCCCACAGGTGCCTAGTCTCCAGATGCTACAATTTGCAGAACTTAAGCCTTTCATCATAAGAACAACCCTTTGTTCCCCCTCACCAATCCTGTTGCCCTTCTCTGTACTCGTTCTAACAACTATACATCCTTCTTAAAATGAAGCCTCCAGACCTGTATACAGTGCTCAAGGTGTGGCCTGACCATTGCCTTATACAAAGGGATAATCACCTTCTCATTCCTGCTAGAAAAATTACTGTATATCATTGACAAGACACCATGAGCTACTCTAGCAGAATGTCTGCGCTGTTCAGAAAACTTCATATCTGGCTGAACAATTACTGCCAGGTCTTTTTCATTCTCCACTAGGCTGAGTGTAGTTCCACACAATTGATGTTACTCTGGGATTACTGCTACTCACATGCAGTACTTTACATTTGTCAACATTAAACTTCAGTTGCCACCTCTTGGCCCATCTGCTCAATTTCTTTAGATCCTGTTGCAGTAGTGTACTGTCATTAGTTGTATCCTCATCTAATCATTCTGGTTTCTCAATTTTTTTATTTTTTTTTATTTTAGGTATTTTGTTTTGAAATATGGTACTGACAAAAGGAGGGCCTTCAAACTACTGAAATCAACAAACACACAACCTTAAAGTGAAATTAGAACTAATTAAATCTCAATGCTTAAAACATGGTGCTAATATTGCAAGGGTATCTTCATTTCTAGTGACCTAACCCTTTTTCATTCATTTCTAACTCTGTAATGGGATGAGAAGCATTGTACTCTGTCTTGAGGTAAGAAAATGGCCCTATCTATCACTTCCAGGCCAACATAACTATACAAATACCAGTATTTCATGTGGCTGCTCAGTATGACAATCTCTGAGTAGTTTTAGTGGTATTAACAATTGTGCATTACTTATTTCAGAAACTTTTCTGAAAACTGTGATGTGGCAGTGAACATTAATTATTCATTTAAGATTTAACTTTTAGTGAAATGTTTTGCACAATTAAAGTCAATTTCATTACATGTAACAATCAAATATTGGGCAACATCATTTTAAAATATTCCATTAAAGAAAATGTTTCTGGCTACAGCCTACAAAAATAAAAAAAATAATTTTTTCATGATTTCTCAAAATACATTGTGGAGACTACCACTGAAACTGTTTTATAAAATAAAATTGTAAGACATATTAACAAAGTTTTCTTTTCACTATCTTAACTTTTCCAAATGTTTGAAAATACTTAATTTGAGGCCTGAGCTGTCAAAGATTTGCAAAAGTCTTTGAAGGTTTCAAGGGTCCTGTCAAGTCCTTTGGCACAAGATTTTTTCTTGTGCCAAAGGACTTGACAGGCCCTTGGTGCAAAATGTCTTCAACTGGAAATTTAAGATTTAAAAAAAAAAAAATGTAGAAAAAGGTAAGCAAAAAGAAATGAAAACTGAGAAAGAACAGACATATGTATCAAGTGGTACTGTTTTAAAACAAATCCACAATATCCCGATTTAGTCTGAATTAAGTCCTGTTACTGAAATTGATAAAAACCCCAATTACCCAGGTTTTTAGACTTGTTTATTTACAACTTTTCTCCTTTCATTATATAGAATGTCCTTAATTTCACTATTTACATGCTTGTTTGCTCCATTACCAATGTATTCCATTACGCTGATGGAACTGATATTTGGGTGACACTCAAGGTAAAATGGACCCAATTTTGGCGAAGTCCGGACGGTCTGACAGCAAAATCCTCTGCTTGCACCTTCATGACGGTGGGACTGTTAGTAATCCTGGGTATAATCCACAAGCACACTGTGGGTGACCACCCAGGTGTGAACCAACATAAGCAGGGGTCGAGGTGTGGCACCCACACAACATGGAGGAATGCTGCCTCTCTGTGTTACCAGGCAATACTAGGTATTGCCTGGTAACACAGAGAGGACTCTCATCAAATGGTCCAATACCACCACTTTGCAACACCCCCCCTTCCCTTTTTCTTACTTGAAGTGGTGGAACCCATGTTTAGTCTCCAGAGCTAAGTTCCGGTCAACCCTACCCCATCTCTTTCATCATGTAGTATGACTGATGACTTTTGAGGTTATGATGGACATCATGGCGAGATTCAATCTTCTTTACATTCGAGGGTACAGCTCTAAAATGGTGTTCGCAGGCCGGCAGCTAGTTAGTACGTCGGACCGAACCTAATGGTAACACTTTAGGAGGCTTCCGGATCAGCTAATGTATAATCTTGCTACCTCTACTCTACCAGACAGTGACTGGAGGGAATCCGAATAGTGTGTATGCGGGGGGGGGGGGGGGGCATTGTCAAGGCCACGTTACGTCAAGGATTTGGGTATATTCTTACCATGTGTACGCCATATCCAAAAATTTCATTACGTCATACAGCATGTTCCCCCCCACTTTTTCTTAATATTGAATACACCATGAATTGTCAAACTAATAGAGTAAGCTTATCTGTGAAAAGATCTAAACCTCCCAAACACTTCCTAGTTCATTTCACAAATATATGTGGTCTCAATTCTAATCTCAATGATGTTCATTTCCACTTGCAGCCTGCCAAACCCCATGTACTTTTTCTGACAGAATCTCAGTTATCGGTTGATTCAACTACTGTTCATCTCAGTTGCCCAAACTATTCGCTCTATGATTGATTCCTTTTGCCTCAAAGGTGGCACTTGTGCATATGTCCGTTCCGATATTCCCTGTCTGAGACTTGGTAATTTGGAATCTCCTCTTTTCGATCTTCTCTGGCTTAAAATCTCTCTTCCTCATTGTGTCAAATTCATCTGTTGTCTCTACCGTTCTCCCAACTCCACTGATCACTTGGAGCTCTTCAACTTACTCTCTTTACAACTTGACTTTCTGCAGTCCAACTTTCCTAACAGTGAGGTAATTTTCCTTGGTGATTTTAATGTTCACAACTCCAGCTGGCTTTGGTTTTCTAGTCACACCGACCCAGAGGGACAAGATGCTGAAGCTTCTGCAATTACTAATGACTTTGCACAGATTGTTCATTTACCTATAAGAATACCAGACAATCCTAACCATAAAGCCAACACGTTTGATCTTTTTCTCACAAACAACCCTTCTAAGTACATGGTTGAAGTGAGTGGTCCTTTAGGCACTTCAGATCACAACTTGGTGATTGTCTCTTCTCCAATGGGGCCTTTATCTCATGGCAGTTCCCAACCTCGTGTTGTTTGGCATTACAAGAATGCAAAATGGGATGACCTGCGAGATTTCTTTTCTTCTTTTCCTTGGTCGGACTACTATTTCAAAACTTCTGATATCAACGTTTGCTTGAATTGTGTCAGTGAAATTATACTTGTAGGAATGGAATCCTTTATCCCACACTCGACTTTAAAATCTCGTCCTTTACCTAAACCTTGGTTTTCCAATAAATGTGCTAAGGCCGTTCAGGAGAAGAATGTTGTATATCATAATTGGCTTGTTTCCAATTCTTCAGTTTCATTTTCTGCCTACAACCAAAGCTCGCAACAATTGTAAAGCAGTTATTAATCAGTCCAAACTAGATTTGGAACAGACTAAGAGTAGAAAACTAGCTTCTTGCCCTAATGATAGCCGAGCATTCTGGTCTCTTGCAAAATCTATTGGCCGCAACTTTTGCCCATCTCTGCTTCCACCTCTGTCAAAACTAGATGGTTCTGTTGTCACTTCGGCCAAGGATAAAGCTGATCTGTTAGCCTCCCAATTTTCTTCCAACTCATATATTAATGATCTTGGTAAAACACCTCCAACCATTCTCAACATGCTCCATTCAATGCCTCCTGTGGCCTTCCATCAAAAGGATGTCAGAAGGATTTTGACGAATCTTGATGCTAAGAAAGCTCCAGGTCCTGATGGTATTTCTCAACTTGTTCTCGGAACCTGTGCTCCCGAACTTACTCCTGTTCTTTGCTGCCTTTTTTCACTTTCTTATTCGAAAGGTGTTTTTCCTTCTGCTTGGAAATTTTCTCATATCCAGCCAGTTCCTAAAAAGGGTGACAAATCTCTCCCATCCAATTATCATCCCATTGCAATTACTTTACTCTTTCTAAAGTAATGGAGAAATCAATTAACCACCAACTCTTAAACCACCTAGAAACCTTCCCCGTCTGATCAACGATCGCCAGTATGGATTCTGTCAATGTCGACCCACTGGTGATATCCTGGCATATGTTACCCATCTATGGGCAAATTCAATGGAAAAGTTTGGTGAAACACAAGCAGTTGCTCTAGACATCTCAAAGGCTTTCAATCGTGTTTGGCATAAAGGTTTTCTAAACAAGCTTCCATCTTATGGTTTTCCAACTGTTTTTTGTAATTGGTTATCCAGTTTTCTCTCTGATTGCTCACTGAGGGTGATGGTAGATGGCTCTCTGTCTTCTAAGTTCTCCACTAATGATGGTGTTCCCTAAGGCTTAGTGCTTTCCCCCACTCTTTTCCTCTTGTATATTAATGATCTTCTTCCATTGACTGGAAATTCTATCCATAGTTTTGCTGATGATAGCACATTGCATTCCACTTTCCATTTTGAGAAACCTTGCCCTGCTCAATCAGCTTCAACTTCTCAAATATCTGCTACCAATTCCCTAAATGCCGATCTCTAGGTAATTCTCCAGTGGGGCAAAGACAACTTAGCTGATATCAATCCTTCTAAAACTCAGTCTTGTCTTATATCTCGCAAAAAGGATTCTTCAGCTCCTATACTTATCTTTGGTGACAATCCGATTTCTAGGCAAGTCGATATATCTCTTTTGGGGATTACCCTGACCTCTAATCTCTCTTGGCACAAGCACATTACAAATATTGCTTCCTATGCATCTAAAAAACTTGGTTTTCTCTTTCGCTCTCGCCGTTACTTTTCTTCCAAACAGCTGTTCACTCTGTACAAATCGCAAATCCGCCCTACCATGGAATATTGTTCCCACATCTGGGGTGGTGCTCCCAAAACCTTTCTCAGGCTTCTAGATTCTATTCAGAAGAGGGCAGGTTAGATTAATTAATGACTCATCTCTAACAGAGTTTCCGCACTCTGTCTCATAGACGTACTGTTTCTGCTGCATACCTTTTCTACAGATACTTCCATGGGCACTGTTCTTCTGAATTGGCTTCTATAATTCCTGCTCTCTCTCTCTCTTTCAAAACAATCCGAACACATGCTGCCACCAGACAACATCCATTTACTGTCCAACTTCAAACTCACAGAACCAACTTTTCATCTTCCTTGTTTATTAATTTAACTGCCGTTTTCTGGAACAATCTTCCTTCATATGTCTTTCCTGAAAATTAATCTGCAGAAGTTCAAGTGTAATGTAAACAAATATCTTCTCTCGTCTTCTCAACCTCCAACCCAAGCATCATACTAAGTACTATAGGTTCTAATACCTCTCGTGTTTAGGGTTTTCACTAAAAAAAACCTTCTGCCCCTTTTTAAGCCAAAAGTATTACTGAATTAGAACTTCTAATGTTCTGTGTTCAACTTTTGTATTCTGCCATTCACTCTGTATTCCAAATAGGGTTTGCCATATTCACATACTGTACAACCAAATGTCACTTAGCATTTTAAAACATCTTTCCATGGAGTGCTCTCACATGCCAAAACATTGTAGAAGCAAAGTTGCAATTTTTTTTAGTCACAAAAAGTGTTTGAGTATATTATGTGCATGGTTATGTCTAATTCGCTTATGCAGCATTTTTCAGTTATATATAAATATTTAATTTATCTTTATATTTACAAAATCCGTAAATCAGATAAGCTATTTAAGGGCCAGTTGTAGTCCAGTGGTTAGCATGCCGGTCACAAGTAAAGAAGTTGTGGGTTTGAGCTAGTATGCTGCCTTGAAAAATGAATAAATTCTTCAGGCCTCAGACATATCGAAAATAAAAAAAAATTAATTAATTTTTTCGATATAAAATAGATCGTATTTATAGCAGATTGCCTCAACAGTAAATAGTGAGGCTATTTGTTGCGGTCACATTTTGAGGAATCTGATTCAATATATTTGGTTTCTTTCTTTCCTTTATCTTGTTTGGAGCTTCAGATAAATAGTCTACCGTACTCTTTAAGTAAGAAATTTCGATGGTTAAATGGCAATATCATAATACTGTATCAGAATCAAAAAAAAATTTTTTTTTAAAAATGAGTTTTTTGTGATATTAATAATTTGAAATTTTGTTTATTGAGCAAAGGCCTTTATTGTTACACAAAAGTAATGGCCTCATAGTTTATCAATTTTTTAATGTACAAGATATACAAAATACTTGAAATTGTGCAGCTGAATTTCTTTCACATTTAGTTATTTGACTGAATATATTCATAACTGCAACTTATATGCAGATGAGTTAACCATAGCATAACATTTAGGGAATAGAAAAAATGCTAAGGTGATATATCACTATATCAATATTGAACTCAGTGAAGGTTGCCTCAAAATATGGATTACATGGATAGACACTGTATAGGCAGATAAGCTTAGAAGCTACAGTATGATCCACAAATGGGCATACCTTTGTATAAAAGTATGCCAGAGCTCTCTAAATTGGAAAAAAAATATATATATACATATATTTTTTTGCAAGGGTATCTCACTTCATTGCCACATGTGCTTAAATTTTAACTGCTGAGAGACCATTAAAATATGATTGGTCTAACCTTAAGTCTCTATAAAATGCAAAGTATTACTGGATTCTATCTTTTTTTCAGAAACAAACATCCTAGCAGAAATGAAAAAAAGTAAATGATCCATTACGAAAACGAGAGACAAAGATAACCCTGTATTGTTTTATCATTTTTCACACCTTCATGAATCCATGTGCTCTACATATTCTTAAACTGTGCAAATGCTTGAATTGTGTATCACACAAATTTTAGTTATCTGAAAGAAACAAATTAAATGAAAAAAAAAAAAAAAATTCAAATACATATATAAAAATGATGGGAAAGAAGCCATCATTTTTATATGGAACACTGCATATCAGTAGTTCCCAATTTTTATTTTATTTTTTGAGGATGTCTATGCCTATCATGAGACTGGCAATCAACATTCTTTTTATCATGGGCTTTGGAGGTGCTGTGCTGCATGACTGCTGATGGTCACAGGTGCCTAGTCTCCAAGATGCTGCAGTTTGCAGAATTTAAGCTTTTCTTGGTAAGACCACCCCTTCGTTCCCCGCACAAATTTTGTTGCCCTCTGTATTCGCTCAAGCAACTCTACATCCTTCCTAAAATGAGCCTTCCAGACCTGTACGCAGTACTCAAGGTGTGGCCTGACCATTGCCTTATACAAGGGGATAATCACCTCTTTTCCTTGCTCGCAAAATTTCTGTATATCATTGACAAGACCCCATGACCTACTCTGGCAGCCTGTCTGCATTGCTCAGAAAACTTCATATTTGACTGCACAATTTTCATTGTGCAGTCAATGAAAATTGACTGGTCTTTTTCATTCTCCACTACCCTGAGTGTAACACCACATAGCTGGTACATTTTTCTGAGGTTACTGCAACCCATATGCAGTACTTTGTATTTGTCAATGTTAAATTTCAGTTGCCACTTCTCAGCCCATCTACCCAACTTTTCCAGATTCTGTTGCAGCAGCATACTGTCATTACTGTTATTAACAACCCTGCCAACCTTTGTATCATCCACAAACTTTGACATTAAGCTTGATATACCTTCATCAATATCATTGATAAATATACAAAACAACAATGGGCCCAACACTGAACCCTGAGGGACACCACTAATAACATTAGTCCACATAGAGCAGTATCCATTTATTACCACTGTCTTCTCCCACTCAACCATCCTTTTATCCATTGTAGCAACTTGCCATTAATGACATACCGCTCCAATTTGTACAGTAGTCTTCTGATTTGTACAGTGTCAAAAGATTTCCTGAAATCCAAGTATATGTTATCAAAATTATTTTTTGCATCAATTTCCTTTGTAACCACACCATGGTATCCAATCAAATTTGTCAGACAAGACTTTCCCTTAACAAACCCATGCTGTGTCTGAATTATTACTGCAGTCTTATCTAGATGATCCTGCAATGCATCTTTAACCACTGACTCCATCATTTTCCCCGGAACAGAAGTTAAACTGACTGCTTTGTAATTACTTGTGTCACCCTTAGATTTCCCTTTGTGAATTGGCAATACATTTGCACATCTCCATCACACAGAACACAGTTAATAAACTTGGAAGGTGTAAAATAATGTTAGCTAAGCATGTGAGTACCAAAAGCAATTAATCGGGTACGTTGTGCTTATATTTGAATGTACTGTTCAAGTCAGTTTGCCTATTTATCAGACAAGAAACCAGGCTTCCAGGAGATAAACAATGCAACCCTCTCCTGAGACCAACTAATTCAGCCACATTCAATAAACTGATAAAAGCTGATGGGATTTGAACCAAAGCCTTTTCTTTCCATATGGTGTGGAAGGACAGTAATCATGTATTAACCAGTGTGCTGACAGTGAGGACCATAAAATAATATATACTTCAAGTGTTTCAAATAATATATACTTCACTAAAAACTCAGGGATACACAAACTAATAATTTAATGGCAGCAATAAGCAGAGATGAACTGATTCTTTCATTGCTTCTATTGGAAGATACAGTGACCAGGAAAACAAGTGTGGAATTACAAGGTCTGTTGAGCATCTTCATGGGACAGAATATATTGGCTATGTTAGAGTTACTACAAAGCACAAACGAGCATATACTTGCCTAATCCAGAATTTGAATATGGTTAAGTACAACGCATATAGCAAGAAAGTGATGAGGAGGGGAATGGAGTTATGCTTTTGGTTACAAAGCACATAGATTCTAAATCAGTACACCCAACATCTACAAGCGGTCAGGGTAATATTCTGTTTTCCCAATGTTTATCATACTTTTTATTATTCTGATTTTAGAATTATACTTTTAGTAATGATCAATCTTATACCACGTGAATATTAAGATAGTTTATTCAGATAACTAAAGTCCTATACATTAAGGTGACGTTTCAGGAAAACCTTGCCGGTACCTATCTTCAGACCATATATTAGCTATTATCAGCCCCTGCTTGCCGAATGTCTTGATCCTTACCTGCAGAATACACAGTAAGGATTGAGTAGGGATCGAATAAAAGCACCATTAGTCCACCAAAATTCCTAGTAAACACTGAAGAATTTTGGCAGACTATTTCTATTTAGGTGGTCATTTTATCAAAATTCCTTTCTTTTATCTTTGACTTATTCAAGGGTAAAAACAAGGAATTTTGTTTTTACAAAAGTCATTACAATAGGTTTTTAAATTCAATGGGACCAAATGATGTTTATAATAAATACAAATGCCAAATGTGAAGTATTTGTGGAAGTAATTCTAAAAGTTGTTTATTAGATCAACAAAGTGATAACCTTCAATGATTAGACTAAAATGGATGTGATATAATGATGACTTCAGTAGCAGGAAAAATATATTCAATGATTATAAATTTTCAGGGGGCAAGAATCCTACAGGGAGTATAAATTAGTCCCTAACCAAGTTGATCTGGGAAGGAGGAAGGTATGCTAAAGCAGATTATGGAAAGTCTGTAGCTGAGAGCACAGAGAAGAGAAGAGTATCAAACAATTCTTTGGTTATTTTATCACTGGAAAGAAAGAGATTAACCATACTGGTCATTTTTTTATGAATGTTAAAAGCATCAATGAGTCTGTGCAGATTGCTGACAAGCTGAATAAACATATTGTTTGCATCAACATTCATGCAGTTTTTAGATATAGGGATACCAGAAATCTATCTAATACTGACTGACAGTTAAACAATTTTATGAAACTGAATGGACGTTGTCAAATTTTAGCATCATATCAGCATTGTTTTCACACCAATTTCCCCTCATTGCTTTTTTTTTTTTTTTTTTTTTTTTTTGATTTGGTAGTTGTTGGCGCATCGGCTTCTGTGGCCATATTGCACCTCCAAAGGTTTTTGCAGTACAGTGATCCAAGCCCGAGGCGGGAATCGAACCCGCGACCTTTGGGTTGCCGGGCAGGTACTTTACCCACTCGGCTAGCCCGGTCGGCTCCCCTCATTGCATATATTGATATAACTGGTTGATTAAAATACAATTATTCACTAATACATTAAAATTTGATGACATTTATTTCTTTATGTGCTTCATGCTCAGCAGTAGGTGAGCTCTGGGCACATTCTTTCTCTTTGAAAGCAAATAACTGATACAGTTGATTTCAGATGGCCTCAGTTAAGCTTGTGATTAGTACCACACATCTTTCATTTACTCTTGGTTATATGTTGTGGCTTGAAACAAAGGAGGAATTTATATCATTGCATTTATCATCAACTTAAATATGAAGAACAAAAAAAAGGGGGTGAGGTGTCAAATAATTAAAAAATCATATGTGGAGATCAGTGGCATATTTAGATCATTTGGGCCCCTACACTGCTACAAAATTTTGTATATTTGGGTGTATATTTCAACATTTTGGACTCCCAAATATTGGGAGCCCCTAGGCATGTGCTTAGGGTACCTATTCACAAATGTACTTCTGAAATGTGAATCATTTTTGGGCACATAAGTGTGTCTGCATGAAAAAAAGTTCGTAAAGAACTTTATTATGAGGTTGTCCCAAAGAAAGTGGATGTAAAGAATAATTTTAACAATATTTACTTAGATTTCAGTAAAGCTTTCGATACAGTGCCACATGAAAGACTGTCGCATAAATTGGCATAATGTGACATTAAGGTCAAGTCATTACTATCAATATATGGATAGTTAAACAGCAGAAGACAGCAAAGTTATAAGGGAGCCACTGCCCTTCAGAGACTAATGTAGTAAGTGAGGTCTCACAGTGTTTCAGTGCTGCCCTTTACTGCTTTAATATGTTTTAATATTTATTAATGATATCGATATTTGTATTTAAAGCTTAATATCTAACTTTGCTAATGGATAAAAAGGTGGGCAAGATAATTAATGATATTAATCAGGATGTTACTTCAATATGATCAAGATGAACTATTCAGACAGGTGAAAAATGGAAACTGAGGTATACATTTATAAATGCAAAGTACTGTACTTCATTTGAGTAGCAGTAATTCCGTATCACTTGTGTTCACCTGACCCCAAGGTAGTCAATATTAAGAAAGACCTGGAGTACAGTCAAGCACAAAGTTCTCTTAGCCGTGTAAGCAGATTCATGTTGCTATAACAATGATACACAGGAATTTTACCAGTAGCACAAAAGAAGTAATTATCCCAGTGCATAAAGCAGTGGTTAGAAATGCAAATCCTTTTGAATACTACATACAGATTTGGAAACGCCATCATTGTAAACAGATCTGCTGGAAGCACAGAAGGGTACTCTTACCAAGAAAGACTTGATTTTGAGAACCATGAGGTATGCTGATTACCAGGTATGAAAAAAATAATACAAATCAGAAGGAAGATGTTTCACAGACTACCAACCATATTTATTGATATGTATTGATGGATACAGAAGTATTCCAAAATTAAAAGAGATAAGCAAATGAAAAATGATAACTTATTTAATACCAAAGCATCCCTGTGGATTGCAAACTGAAACAGAAAAAGAGGATGATTTTCAAAGTATCTGAGGAGTTCTATAACCTGTTGCTAGAATTTTCTAGTTTGTTCCAAAAGTATCTCAAAAAAATTTTATACAGTGAACTTCCTTGCAATGTTTGTTGTAACTGGATTTTACTGTATATAAATGATTATTTTTTTATTTAATTTATAAATATGGCTAATAATATTCTAGTACATATATTAAAAGTCAATTCAGACAAGCACCACTGAGATTTATATACTAACCCAGTGCTTGTCAAAATTTTTTTTTTTTTTTTGATGTGAACACATTAATGCATGTGCCAAAAATAATATAATTTGACATTCCAAACAGAATTTTTAATTCTTCAGCACCCTATCCCTCTTCATTTCTTATCTTTAATTTTATGGTAAATGCAATAGTACACAACTTTTTTTTTTTTGTTTCAGGGAAGAAACATATAAACAAGAACAAGAGAGAGGAAAGATGTGCAGTACTATGCACAGGCTTAACCAAGGCTCCTTGAAATTGACTACATTAATAGCTTTCAAAGAGCTCAATGACCACCGATTATGCAGCATGTGAAGAAATAAATGTCTTAAATTATGAATGTATTACTTAACAGTATTTTAATTAATCAGTTATATCAATATATGTAGTAAACGGAAATTGGTGAAAGAATGGTCATTTGATAACAAAATAAGGAAAAATAGACATCCTTCAGGACACTATGTGACACCAACTTTTGAAAGCACTGCACTAACTTAATAGTTCCCAACTTGTGATCCACAAATTCCTGGGGGTACACAAGCTATTTCCAACACAGTATACTATATAACTTGGCCGACTGGGCTAGCCGGATGGGTAAAGTGCCTGCCTGGCAACCCAAAGGTCGCGGGTTCGAATCCCGCCTCGGGCTTGGATTAGAGTAGAAAAAATGCAAAAACTTTGGGAGGTGCATTATGGCCACAGAAGTAGTCGATGCGCCAACAACTAACAAAAAAAAAAAAAAAAAAACCTATATAACTTAAGGATTATCCTTGCATGATTATATTTTTCATTATCTTAAAAAATTCGGAGCTTTAACAATGCAAAATGGGAAAATGTGTTAATTATTATTTTGCAAAAATCAGTTTTATAAGTAGAGTTAAAAAAATATATATATGTGGCTGAAAATAATATTAAAGAGGGTTGGGTCCTGGTGATGGAAACCACTGCATTTCATTTCACTTAAATATTTAATTTTGTAAAGTATTAGTCTGATGTAATACAAGTAGGTAACTCAACTTTGTGCCCTTAGAAATGATGTTTATCCATACATAATTAATGTTACTTGAAAGCTTCATGTTGAATGCCTATAAGAGATCGGATCTCCCCATTAACTTCCTGATGAGGTTCCAAACAACCAAGCATACCTCGAGGATCCAGAATATATACACCTGTCCATGCTAGGCTGCATGTTGAATGCCTATAACAGATCGGATCTCCCCATTAACTTCCTAATGAAGTTCCAAACAACCAAAGCACACCTGGATGATCCAGAATATATATATATATATATATCTATCTGTCTGTCTGTCTCCTTATTTTTGAAATTTAAAATATTCCAGGTGATAGTTACATGGTAAAAACTGTTGCATTTATGAGTGCATACCTTGATGTAATACTGAAGATGATAAAAAGTAAAGGAACTCACAACATGGCTTTTTTATAAAATGATATAAATTATGTATATATGAATAATATTCATCCAACTGATGAATCTAGTCAACTTTTCTTTAATGCCCATCACAAGTTGCCAATTCCAGCATTGGCAATTTGTGATGTCAATCCATTGCAAGCAGTCAATGCTGTAAACTTATTCTTCCATGTGAAAACGTCCAAAACTTCCAATATAAAGCCACTAATTCATTCATGGTGCTTATTAGTATATGTGTATAAAATTTCAAACATACAATCCTATAGTTAAAAGGTTGCTTTAGTTATAGAAGTCTAGTTGATTGATAAATTGTCTTAACTCAATATAACAACTCAACTCAATGATAATGAAGTTGTGTAATCTTCTATCCACAAATGCAAAACAGATCATGCATCATTAAAACCCAGAAATCCTTTTCAGAATGAAATGAAATTTGGAAATTCTTAGACAAAAGTCTCCACAGAAGCTCTCTGCCCCTACAAGACTAGGTGGTAATGTGTTCCAATTGTTGATTACCTTTTGGCTAAAGAAAGGCAAGTTGTCATACATTCTGCATGAAAGAAATTTTATTTTATTTTTTTTTTTTTAATTTGAATCTGTTTCACTCTCTACATCACCTCAAAAAGAGAAAACATGCCCCAACATTAATTTTGTTCAGCCTTCACCTCAATCACATTCAATCAATGAATAAAAGGTTTTTCTATGGCTCAATTATAGTTTCTTGGGTCATCCAATAATTTTCTTGGTTCTGCCTCAAGCATAAAGAAAACGTTACTGAAAAACAACAATTATATGGGGAAATATCTAAATACTGTGCATTAAAACATGTTTATTATTATTATTGGACTTGATGTTAAGTGATGATGAATTTATCCATGGATTAAATTGATATATCTTCAGAATTAATAGAATAATTCTGAAGATATTGATGCAACTACAAGTTCCAGAAGTAAGCAAGATAGAGATTAATAAAAGTGTACATACTTTATACTGTAGCATATAAGCTGGATTAATAAATACTAATGATATCAAATGAAGTTATGTTTGCAATATATAGAAACCTTTCAAAAGTTTTGTTAATATCTATTTGAAATACCATATTGCTATAAGAAGTAGTTATTAATCCTGATTATTTCGATTCATAAGAATTTTGAAAGCCCATTATAGAGCCCAATATATATATATTATGATATTTTATTGTCTAAATTTTTTAAAATGCATGCTTTTTTTCCAAGCCAAACAACCAATGATTAATTTTAATTTGAAATTTATATTTCTTTTAAACTGTCATTGATAACAGTTAAAAAGTACACTATTATTTTCTCTGCCTGGACTAAAATATTACGGCAACTTTAATACTAATAACTTTCACTTAAGAAACATTTGGGAATTATATTCACAAACAAATTATAACAGTCGTACAAGAGAATATCTGTAGTTTCTAATTTCTGAACTCTGGTATTGATAAGTCAAAAATATATAAAAAAAATTATAATTATTGATGGAAGAGTCAAATTTTTATAAAATTATGGCTTACTGTTAATTAAGAAGATTCTTCTTAGGCTTGATAATTCAGTCCAACAAGTTAATAAACAAAAAAGGAAAATACCATTTTATCGTAACAGGGGACACTTCATTTTAATACCTATGTGCAAAAATCTTTTCATTTGATTGCTTTTGTATAAATGCAAAAGTAATCAAAACGGGGAAGGGGAAAAAAAAAAAAAAAAACTGAAAAATAACTGTAAAGATATGGGTTGCATAACAATCAAAAGAATAAAGAATACAATTTCGAATTATTAGATATACTATATATATATCAAATTTATAAAACTAACAATATTTTAGTTTTATAAGACAAAGAAGGCCATTACAATTCAAATATATTATGCTTTCAAATGCAATATTTATAACAAAAAATGTCAGTTAAAAAAAAACATACTTGCATCCCCTTGATAGTCTTTTCCTGTACCTCAACTAGTGGGTTTTATGTTTCATGAAATATTCCACCAAAAATTAACATTTATCTATATTTTGATACAGTTTAAAACAAAAAAGAAAATATACTCAATATGTCTACACTAAAAACATATTTTTGTGATGTAATTAATTTGAATTGTACCCTTCCTAGTCATGAATACAAAGAATTTTTGTAAAAGTGAACGAACAAATTAAAGTTTATATAGATTTGATGTTCTGCCAATTTGTTACCCATGCTAGTGTTCCCTTACTTGCAAAAAAAAAAAAGAGGGTTGAGAAACTGCCCTGAACACTGGTTACCATGCCTTGCTGGAGTTGTGTACAATAAATGCCCAATCAATGCGATAAAATTTTAGCTGATAATAAAGTTAAACATGAAGCAACTGCTTCAAAAATAATAAGCAAAAATTTTAAAGATACTCTATTAAAGATGGACAAAATTCAAATGCCTTTCCAAATATCAGTTAGTATTTTATTTTAATATCTGGATGTTTGACTGTTGAAAACTAGTTGCATAAAACTTAGAGATAAAAATGAAATGAACCACAAAATAATTTTGGTACATTGACATACTTGATCCACACACTTTTAGAAACAGAATAAACTAGAATTTTTTATTTTTTATTATGGTTTCATCACCAAACAAAGCAACACAAGTTCAATTATATGGGTAAATGTAGGTGTCTGTATTATTAGCATTAGTAGTGGCATATGATGCAAGGAAACAAATTTATACAGAATCAGCTGGGGGGGGGGGGCAATTCCCACATCACCTATCCATCTCTTCTAATAATCTGTCTAATTATTCCTTAAATTTATTCAAACTACCTACTTCCAAAAATTCCAGATGTAATTTTGTTCCAACAATGAAGTACCTTCTGAGGTTGAAAGAAAAATTATGCCTGAATTGTGTGTATTCAAGGCCTGTGGGTAGTGGTGGGGGAGAAACACTTATACTTCTACCTAAGGCTTTATAATGTTCTCAATCTACATGGTAATCAGTCTTTCCAGATTCAGAATGTATGCACACCATCAAAGATTTTGTGTGGTGTGAAGTAGCTGAAGTAAGGTAAATGAGCTGGTGGCGGTGTATACTATAGAAGGGCTTTTACACACAGGTGGAATGAGAAAGGAAGTGATGCCTAATTACAGACAATTTCAATTTGTCCCCTACTGACTGAGGCAAGCACAAGGGAAACCCATGGGGAGGGGGAGAATTTTTAAATAAACCAGTTGATTTTTATTTGTATCAGTGCATTAGAGAAAATACTAGGAGAAAGAATATTCTAGACCTGATCATTACTCATGAACCAGCTAACATCACAGGGTTGACAGTACAGGAACCATTAACAGGAAGTGATCAGAGAGTTCTAAGGTAGGAAGAAAGGTTTCAGTTTTTAAAGGCATTAGTAGTGAAATATGGCATAAGTTTTAATTTCAGGAAAGAAGATTATGGAAGTTTAAGGTACTGTATGGGCTCCATGAACTGAGCAGTTAGCATGGGGAGGACAAATATATTAGCATTACGGAATATCTTTAAAGCAACAGTTGTAGAAGCCATGAATTCATATATACTATTCAGAAAATATAGCACGAGAAGAATGCTGATATGGATGAATATGGAGCTTGCCAGTTTAACAGAGCAGAAAAAGATGGCATGGGGAAAGAATTATTGAGCAATGAAAGTACTGAACTTACAACAGCTACAAGTTGATTTGTAATAGAACCATAGAAAAGGTTAAGCTGGCAAAGGATAAGTATGAGAAATATCACTTGCCAAGACAACAAAGAATGGGGACAAGACGTTTTTCATGTACATGAATATAAAGAAAAGAACAAATCAGGTCAGGCCCTTGCATAATGTGTATGGGAAAGTCTTAGATAATCCAGCTGACATTGTGGATGAAATGAACAGCTACTTTGCATTGATCTTTACAGAAGAAAACATTTCATATAAAGAGCACGGCCGAGCAGTATTAAATTACACAGATTATTCATCAGAAAAACGTCCAAGCCGAAAGCCAAGTAAGGCTTCTAAAGTTGATGGCATATACGGATGGCCAGTGCTCAAAACAGAAGGAACTGGAAAGTTGCTGGAGAGGCCTTCATCCTGCAGTGGATTGAAAATGGCTGATGATGATGATGATGATGATGACCTAATAATATTAAAGGTGGTGGTGAGAGAGAGAGTGCATTGAACCATTAAAATTAATTATGAGAGACTCTTCCTTTGGACTGGAGAAGTGACAATGTATTGCCAATGCAAAGGCAGTTCTAAGAGTGATGTGGGCGACTACAGACTGAAGTCTGACTTCGGTAATAGGAAAAATCATGGCAGAAATTAGCAATACAGGGACATTTAGATATAGATGGAATTTTGAATGATAGAATAGCATAGTTTTGTTAAGGGAAAATCCAGCTAGAAATAATGTAAAATTGCCAAAATAGATGGCAACAGCAAAACATTTAATGTACACCTTATGGGTTGGTTGTCTGATATATGTGTCTGCGTAACAGCGACTAAATGATGTCTTGTCTACTACTTTTATAAATTTGTGGAATGAAACATGTAAGTTTCACAGTGAAATCCCCAATACCTCTTCTTGGGACCAACTTAATTAGGTGTCAGGTAAAAAAACACTGGAAAAAAGTTGCTGCAGTCCAGAAACAAGATTTAAATGTCAGACATACAGCATTAAGGGACTTCTTCTTAGGACATCAGAATGGGTTATAATACACCATTTAATAGGCACCAACTAAAGCTGTGTACTGGGTCTGTAAATTGCATTTTTAATGGTAATCTGATTTGCAGAATTAAAAAGTTTTTCAGTCATGATAAAAAAAAAAAAAAATTCCAGTCAAGCAACTTTTAATAAATATATAAAAGATATATAATATTTTCCATAAAGGGTCATTGTATTCAAGAAGTTTCTAGTTAAAATAATTGGAAAATCATAGATAAAAATTCTGAATTTGGTATATGATCCAAGTTCAACAGGAAAAAACTTTAATAATGATTTTTAAATATTTTTTTTCTAAATGAAAATAAACAAGCATGTTTTAAAAAAGAACAAAACAAAACAAATTCTAAACAAATGTTAATATAAAAAAACACAACTGGTTTTATTGGTATTTTTGTCTACTCAAATTATAGATACAAAATTGTAAAGGCCTTCTAAGCTTTTACAATTTAAATGATGTTCATAGTATACAATGTTCAAAGCACTGTCTTTCAGCAATTTTTCATTCCTTTAATTATTATGCATTCCCAAATTTATAGATCCAATACTTGCAAAATAATACAAATAAAATATCTAGTACTTCTGTAGAAGTTATAAATTACGTCCTGTTTACTTATCCTTAGATAAGCAGCTTTCTTTTATCACAATTTACAAGTAAAGTTGTGAAAAAAAAGTTTGCTATTAAAAAATCTTTATAATATATGATCATGAAGAGACCAAGAGCAATACCAAAATTCTGCAACATTTTCAGTTTAACTAGGTGCATTAATCCAAACTGTTTATGTAGAATAAAGTAGGAAATAACATTAGATTCTAGTTTTCCTTAAACATTTCTAAAAACAAACTATAAAAAGTATGTTTAAAATGCACTTGATCTTTAGTTGCTTATATAGATGACAATTTTGTCACATTTAATATTTATCCTTTTAATCCTGTATATATATTCACTTAATTCTACAGGATATAAATTTTTGCAATATTTGTGAACAAATAATACTTCAAATATGTTAGCAACAGTATGTCCAAGCAACAGAGCTTGGACATACTGTATATATTCTATTAAAAAATTAAGATATATTAGAAGTTTCTCAATATTTGTTAAAAGTAGGCTATTGCTTTCAACTTGAGAATATTTTTTTTAGTATGAATAGCATTACAGATTTACAAAAAAAATACCTTTTCAAATTTAAGAAAAGCAAGTATAGTCTTATTCATTCCTATTCTAAACACATTCTGCCAATCTCTCATTTCATACTATTCTAAAGGAAATAATGCCACTTTTAACTAAGTGTTAGAAATAGATTTTATTTCAATAAGAACCATCCAGGAATTTTTTTCCCCTTCTGGAAATTCTTGAGGTTAATTGAATAAAAACATTAACAATCATCAAATGTCTCAAGCATTATTTTGCAAATATATTTCTCTCTTACTTCATCTGTGAAATATCAAAAATTATTAATATTTCACTATTAAGCAAGAAATGAAGCAAGAAAGGAATATCCTGTGAAATATTTGATGACTGTTAATGCTTTTATTCAGGTGACTACAAGCATTTCTAGGGAATAATAAAAAATTCTCTTGATGAATATAATGATCAAAATTAAATCTATTCCTAACACAATTGAAAATGCTATTTAAAGACTATACATCCCATATTAGATTTAATCCTAATATCTATTTTCTTTAATTTTGTTATTTCTAAGTTTAATTACAAAATTTTTAGTTTTACATTGGCCATATAGTGCAAGGAAGACAGAGGCTTACTTTTGTTACTGTTACTGTCTGCTTTTTCTAAGAAAAAATTAAAATAAAAGAAAACGGAGGTGGGGGAAGAAACCTGGCATTTATGTTCAAGCAATTTTTGAATACTTTGGGGGTAGGGAGAAATAAAATATATTTTTATTTTAAAAAATTTATTATTAGTTAGCATTAGCATTAGTTAGCATTAGTAGAGGCATTTGATGCAAGAAAGCAAGCTTATGCAGCATCAGCCAAAAAATAAAAAAATAAGTAAATAAATAAATAAAAAATAACCACTTCCACTTCACCCCTCTGTTCGTTCGAAATACCTGTCCAGCTGAGCCTTATTTGGCTTGAGGCAGCAGAAATCTTAGTTAATCATTAATCATATAATTTTATTTTTTTGACTTATATTTTCGCTATATTAGCTCGGATATTTTCTGCTGTTTTTTTTTCCTGTGTGTTTTCCTGCCAATATGTGTATTTTTTAACAACTATTTGGAAAATACTTTTTATTTTACCTAAGAATTATTATTATTATTATTTTCTTTTTTTAATGGTCTTGAATGCTTTATTTTCATTTTTTAATTTCTATTTTTTAAATAGAATCTTTAAAAAATCTTTGAATTGAAAAAAATCTTTGAATTTTTAAATATTTCATATTTAAAGATGAAACACATTATTCCTCGTACTGTAGCATGCTGATGAGACACATTTCCCACTGAGCAAGAAAGCATTAGCAAAGGCACATGATGCAAGAAAGCAAGCTTATATAGCAGGAGTGGCCAACTTAATTTGTGATGCGATCTACTTTTTTCCTTCAAAATGTTCCGCGATCTACCTTCTCAAAAATTTCATTGCACAAGGTGCACAAATTGAAGGATGACTGTATATTTAAAATTCGTCATGATCGACTTGTTGGCCACCACTGTTATATAGCATCAGCCAAAAAAAAAAAAAAAAAAAAAAACCCCAACCCTTATTTCACCCATCCACTCACTCCAAATGTTTGTCAAGTTCTGTCTTGAATCTATTTAAGCTATCAACTTCTATGACAGATAGAAGTTTGTTCCACCAATCAACCAGCCACTAGCTAAAGGCAAACTTCTGCACATCTATCCTACAACCGTCTTTCCTCAATTTGAATTTATGCCCTCTCAGGCAATTTTTCTGAGCAAGAGGAAAAATCCCATCTGCATTGAGCATGCTCAAACCATTCAAGACTTTATACATCTCAATCAGATCACCTCGCAGGTGCCTAGTCTCCAGACACTGTAATTTGCAAAACCTAAGCCTTTCTTCGTAAGAGCAACCCTTTGTTCTATTTGCTAATCTTGTTGCCCTTCTCTGTACTCATTCCAACAGCTCTACATCCTTCTTAAAATGAGGCCTCCAGACCTGTATACAGTACTCAAGGTGTGGCCTAATCATTGCCTTATGCAAGGGGATAATCACCACCTTATCCCCGCTAGAAAAATTCCTGTATATCATTGACAAGACACCATGAGCTACTCTTGCAGCTCGTCTGCACTGCTCAGAAAACTTCATAGCTGCCTGCACAATTAACCCCAGGTCCTTTTCATTCTCTACCACTGTCAGTGTGGTACCACAGAGTTGATACGTTACTGTGGGATTACTGCTTCTCACATGTAGTACTTTACATTTGTCAATGTTAAACTTCATTTGCCACCTCTCAGGCCATCTGCTCAACTTTTCTAGATCCTGTTGCAGCAGTGTACTGTCATTAGTTTCATTAACAACCCTGCCAACCTTCGTATCGTCTGCAAACTTGGACATTAAGCCTGATATACCATCATCAATATCATTTATAAATACAGAAAACAACAATGGACCCAACAATGAACCCTCTGGGACTCCACTAATAACATTAGTCCACGAAGAGCAGTGTCCATTGATTACCACTCTGTCTTCTCCCACTCAACCATCCCTTTATCCATAGCAGCAATTTGCCTCCAATGCTACACTGCTCCAATTCGTGCAGCAGTCTTCCATGTGCAACAATATCAAAGGCTTTTCAAATATATGATATCAAAGTTATTCTTTGCATCCAGTTCCTTTGTGACTACATCATAGTATCCAATCAAATTAGTCAGGCAAGACTTCCCCTTAACAAACCCATGTTGCATCCTAGATATAACGCCGACCGGGCTAGCCGAGTGGGTAAAGTACCTGCCCGGCAACCCAAAGGTCACGGGTTTGATTCCCGCCTCGGGCTTGGATCAAAGTACTGCAAAAACCTTGGGAGGTGCAATATGGCCACAGAAGCCGATGCGCCAACAACTACCAAATCAAAATCCTAGCTATAACTGAAGTCTTGTCTAGATGATCCTGCAATACTTCTTTAACCAGTGCCTCCATTAATTTCCCTGGAACAGAAGTTAAACTAACAGGTATGTAATTACCTGTCTTCCCCTTTGATCCTCCTTTGTGGATTGGGGTCACATTTGCATATCTCCAGTCCATGGGTACCTCCCCTGAGTCCAGGGAAGCTCTCATAATTATGGCTAAGGGTTTGCTTACTTCCTTTGCTACCTCCTTTAATATAACTGGATAGATTCCATCCACCCCAGGTGCCTTTCTTGTGTTTATCTTCAACAATTTCTCCTCCACTTTACTCTCAGTTATCACAAGATTATCTAGCTTACTGCCAGAGTTGAATACACCTCTGGCATTCCCCTCCCTGAATAACTCCTCATGTGTGAATGTCGATGCAAAATAATCATTTACTTTGTTAGCTACCTGAGCAGGATCATCAACAGTTGAACCATCGATATCAAGTGGACCGATCTGATTCATCCCCTTCCTTCTAGAGTTTACATAAGTAAAGAACTCTTTGCTGTTTTTCTTTGTGTACAAATAAGGTTTGTTATTAGTAGCAGTGGCAAATGATGCAAAAAAAAAAAAAAAAAAAAAAACATGCTTATATAGCATCAGTAAAAAAAAAAAAAAAAAAAAAAAAAACACTTCCCAATTCAACTGTTCATCCCTTCTAACACTTCACTTTCTTCAATTTAACTTTACATCCCCTTATGCATGCAATTCTGAGGAACATGGATTCCATCAGTACTCAATCCATTCAAGGCACACATCAATCAGATTTCCTTACAGATAAGTAATCTCCAGACACTGTAATCAATTTGCAAAACCAAATCCTTTCCTGGTAAGAGCACACTTTTGTTCCCCTCATCAACCGTGTTGTTCATCTCTTCAACCAATCCAACAGATCTATGTCCTTCCTAAAATGAGGCTTCCAGACCTGTACACAGTGCTCAAGATGTGGGATAATCACCTCTTCATGCCTTCTAGCAAAATTCCTGAATATCACTGACATGGTTGTTGTTGTTGTTTGGTTTTTAGGAGCATTAGCAATTAAGGCCATATTGCTCCGGGAATATGCGGTGGTCATTTCCTGACCTTTCCGCATTCTCCGTATTTGGTGGTGACGGGCTCAAACCCCGGTCTAATCAAGAAGTGTGTGCTACGCACTGCTGCTCCTTCCCACCTGGCTACAGAGGCGCCTTACACTGACATGGGCTGTCCTTTCAGACTGTCTGCCCTACTCAGGGAACATATCAGATTACATAATTACTCCAAGGTCTTTTTCATTCTCCACTACCCTGAGTATAGTACCTCACAGTTGGTGTGTTAATCTACTGCTACCCATATGCAGTATGGGTAGCAGTAGATCAACACGCTTGCATTTGTCAATGTGAAATTTCAATTGCCATTTCTCAGCCCACCTGCCTAATTTTTCTAGATGTTGTTGCAGTAGTTTACCTTGATTATTGTCATTAATCACCCTACAAACCTTTGTATCATTTGCAAACTTAGACATTAAGCCTGATATACCTTCATCAATATCATTAATAAATACAGAAAACAACAATCGGCCCTGCACTGAACCCTGGGGAACTCCATTAATAATATTAGTACAAGAAGAGCAGTATCCATTAATAACCACTCTCTTCTCTGACTCAACCATCCCTTTATCCATAGCAGTAACTTGCTTAATGCCACACTGCCCCAATTTATACAGCAGCTTTTTTTATATGCAAGAGTATCAAAAGCTATCCTGAACTCTAAGTATATGAAGCAAAAATTGTTTTTTGCATCCAGTTTCTTTGTTGCTATGTCAGAGTATACAATTGGATTAATCAGACAAGATTGACCCTTAACAAACCCATGCTGTGACTGCAGCATAACTGCATTCCTATCTAGATGATCCTGCATTACTTTTTTACCAGTGACTCCATTATTTTCCCTGGAACATAAGTCAAGCTAGTGGGTCTGTAATTACTCATGTCTCCCTTTCATCCAACCTTTGTAAATTGTGGATAATTTTATACATAAAATCCATAGGAATCTTCACCTTAAACAACAATTTAGAATGATAGTTAAATGGCAAAATACTGAAAGTGCTTGCAATCCAGCAATAGTCTGTAATACCTGCTTAGAATTTTTCCGTATGGTTCATATGCACCAAATGCATTTCATTTATTCTAAATATGATATTCAAAATGTTCATTTTTAGTTCTAGTATTCTTAGCATCTTCTGAAGAAGCTTCTAGACATATTTAGATTTTACACATGTAATATTTGAAGTGCTTCTTAATATAAATCACAAAAAAAGCTCAGCCATGTGTTTGACAGCATCTCGAAGACCAAGGGTTTCTATTTTCAATACTACCTTAAAAGCAAGGTAAGCAAAATGAACTTGGAGAGTTTTTGTTCATTTTTAGGCGCATCAGCAAGGTAGGCTTCATTACATATGTCACATGCTGTGCATGCCGAAAAACCAGGAATAACATGTCCACACTGGGGGGGCCCTACCCCCTCCAGCTTAGATGAGCTAACTACAGCCATAAATGAAAACTTAGAGAAGAAAATACTCACTAAAAAACATCAAATAGATGGTGCAGACTTGTGCCAATGAGGAGGAATTGTTTATTCCTATTCTTTTTTTCATTTATTTTTTTGGCTGATGCTACATAAACTTGCTTCCATGCATTATTTTGCTAATACTAACAAGCATATAATTTCACAATGGAGTTCCACGATGAAGTTGTGAAGTTATATTTACGTACACAAAGATTCTACATGTAAATGCCACTCTGAAACTAGGGTAAGTGATTACAGTTTCTCAGCCTATATTACATTGTAAAAGACAACATGATATCCCATTTTCTATATCTTCCAGTATTTCAACTTTTAAAATGAAAGCATTTTTAGATGCTTTCATTTTAAATATTTGAATGGAACAGATTAAATAATAAGGAACATAACAACAGAAATAAAAACCATATTTAATCACAAAGAAAATGGTTATAATGTTGATGAAAGCACAGTGAAATATGCCGAAAACTTGTTTTATTAAGGACATGATACTGCCATGGGGGATGTCTTTGTGTGTGCACGATGCAAGGAGTGCAAGGAAATTAGGCGACAACACGGCGTTGTTATGGGCCTATATGAGACCTTGAAGGACAGGGTGGATGCCCTCGAAGGAAATAAATTGAGGGGCCCATCAAGCTCTCAGCTGCCCACATCAACACCAGAGCTTGGACTTGGTCATCTTGCAACACAGAGGCAGCCCCCCAAGGCAGAATGCGCTGGTCCAACAGGAACTAGTAGTTGTTGGTGACTCAATTGTCAGGGAAACGGGGAACATGTTTTGTAAAAAGGATAGGTGGAACAGGACCAGGGTATGTCTGCCAGGGGCAAAGGTTGATGACGTTGTAGAGCAGACATCATCTTTTAAGGGCACAAAAGGTGATATAGTTGTACACGTTGGCACTAATGATATTAAGAGTAGGAGACCAGCGGAATTACTTAACAAGTACAGGTCACTGTTGAAAAAAAGCCGTGAAGTAGGGTTGAATTTGAAAGTGTCTGCAATTCTGCCCAGACACGATAGGAGGGAGTATATGATGAGAGCCTTGTCGATCAATTCGGCCCTGGAAAGATTGTGCAAGGTTGAAGGGGTAGAATTTTTTTCAGCCTGGACTGTACTTGTTAACAGGAGAGATTGCTTCTACAGGGATGGGATACACTTAAATAGAAAAGGTGCAAGAATATTTGCTGATGCTATCGAGGCAGTGTTAGGTGGGTCGGAAAACTGCTAGCTTGGGGGGAGACAAAGACTAATGGATTAACAGTTGCCACGGGCAGAGGTGAAAGAGATTCTTGCACTGCTTCTATTGGAAGGAGCAGAAGCCTGAAAAACAAGATGCAGGATATTTCAGAGACTGCTGGAAGTCATTGCGGTACAAGTAAACACATGGGTTGTGTTAGGGTAGCTAAGAATAGAAACAGGTGCATGTATACTTGCGTGTACACTAATGCTAGGAGTTTAGTAAATAAATTTGATGAATTTGAGGTATTACTCAAAACATCAAAGGCAGATATTGTTGGGATATCAGAGACGTGGTGTCACACAGATATAAGGAATGCAGAACTGGAATTTGGGGAGTACAACGTCTACAGAAAGGATAGACAGGATAGGAAGGGAGGAGGGGTTATGCTATTAGTTAAAAAACACATAAAATCCAAGGAAGTGAAGCCAGTTGACATCGCTGGACAGTGCAGTGTTGAGTCAGTTTGGTGTGACATAAGCATAGGTAAATCAAAATTGAGAGTAGGAGTGTGCTATAGGCCTAATGACTCTGATGAGTATAATAAGATACTGTACAGGGAAATAGAGTGGGCCAGTAAATCAGAGAGTCTTATAATGGGGGATTTTAATTTCCCAGATATTGACTGGAATTTGTGGGTTGGTCACTCACACACTAGCAAGGCTTTTGTGGATTTATTGGATGATTGTTTTCTACACCAGCATGTTCGGGAGGCAACTAGAGGGAGTAATACTCTTGATCTGATTATCAGTAGTGATTCTTCATGCATTAGGAATCTGCAGATAAATGAACCACTGGGTGGCAGTGATCACAGTGTGCTGAAGTGGGATTTACTCAAGGAGGTAACTACCATCAGAGGTAAAGGGAAGGGTTTTTGCTTTCGTAAAGGAGACTATGCTGGTCTGAGACAGTATTTAAATTCTATACAGTGGGACCAACTGATGATGTTACCAACAGCAAATTCAAAATGGGAAGCATTCAAGGAACTAATCTTGGAAGCTACCAGGCTTTACATACCAACCAAGAAATATTGTTCAAGGTTCAGGCCTAAATGGTTGTCAGATGAACTAATGAGACATATGGCAGAGAAGAAAAATGCATGGGATACATACAAATTAATGGGTGACGTGGAAGCCTATGATAGATATAAGTTGGTCTGTAACCAAGTCACAAAGGAGATTAGGCAGGCAAAGGCAGATTATGAGAAATCCTTGGCAAAGGATGCAAAGAAAAACAGAAAAGAGTTCTTTACCTATTTCAACTCAAGAAGGAAAGGGATGAATCAGATTGGTCCACTGGATGTTGATGGTTCAACAGTTGAGGATCCAGCTCAGGTGGCTAACAATCTAAACGAGTATTTTGCATCTACATTCACACATGAGGAGTTATTCAGGAAGGGGAATGTCATAGGTGAAGTAAACATTGGCAGTGAGCTAGATGATTTTCTAATAACTGAGAGGAAAGTGGAGGAGAAATTGTTGAGGATAAACATAAAAAAGGCACCCGGGGTGGATGGGATCTATCCAGTTATATTAAAGGAGGCAGCAAAGGAAGTAAGCAAACCCCTAGCCATAATCATGAGAGCTTCTTTGGACTCAGGGGAGGTACCCATGGACTGGAGATGTGCAAATGTAACCCCAATTCACAAAGGAGGATCAAAGGCTGACACAAGTAATTATAGACCTGTAAGTTTAACTTCGGTTCCAGGAAAATTAATGGAGGCACTGGTTAAAGAAGCACTGCAGGATCATCTGGACAAGAATTCAGTTATAGCTCAGACACAGCATGGGTTTGTTAAGGGCAGGTCTTGTCTGACCAATTTGATTGGATACTATGATGTAGTCACAAAAGAACTGGATGCAGGGAATAACTTTGATATTATATATTTGGATCTTAGAAAGGCTTTTGATACTGTTGCGCATGGAAGACTGCTGCACAAATTGGAGCAGTGTGGCATTCGAGGCAAATTGCTGCTATGGATAAAGGGATGGTTGAGTGGCAGAAGACAGAGAGTGGTAATCAATGGACACTGCTCAACGTGGACTAATGTTATTAGTGGAGTTCCTCAGGGTTCAGTGTTGGGTCCATTGTTGTTTTCTGTATTTATAAATGATATTGATGATGGTGTATCAGGCTTAATGTCCAAGTTTGCAGACGATACAAAGGTTGGCAGGGTTGTTAAGGACACTACTGATACTATGCTGCTGCAACAGGATCTGGAAAGGTTGAGCAGATGGGCTGAGAGGTGGCAAATGAAGTTTAACATTGACAAATGTAAAGTACTACATATGGGAAACAGTAACCCCAGATCAACGTAACAACTCTGTGGTACTACACTGACAGTGGTAGAGAATGAAAAGGACCTGGGGGTAATTGTGCAGGCAGATATGAAGTTCTCTGAGCAGTGCAGACGAGCTGCAAGAGTAGCTCATGGTGTCTTGTCAATGATATACAGGAATTTTTCTAGCAGGGACAGGGATGTGATTATTCCCTTGTATAAGGCATTGGTCAGGCCACACCTTGAGTACTGTATACAGGTCTGGAGGCCTCATTTCAAGAAGGATGTAGAGCTGCTGGAACGAGTACAGAGAAGGGCAACAAGATTAGTGAATGGAACAAAGGGTTGCTCTTACGAAGAAAGGCTTAAGTTTTGCAAATTACAGAGCCTGGAGACTAGGCATCGCCGAGGTGATCTGATAGAGGTGTACAAGGCTTTGAATGGCTTGAGCATGCTCAATGCCGATGGAATTCTTCCTCTTGCTCAGAATAATCACCTGAGAGGGCATAAATTCAAATTGAGGAAGGACGGATGTCGGATAGATGTGCGGAAATTCGCCTTTAGCCAGCGGGCAGTTGGTTTGTGGAATAGACTTCCATCGCTTGTTGTTGAAGTTGATAGCCTAAACAAATTTAAGGCTCAGCTGGACAGGTATTTCGAACGAATTGAGGGGTGAAATGGGAGTAGTGGTTTTTTTTTTTTTTTTTTTTCTTTTTTTTTTTGGCTGATACTGAATAAGCTTGCTTTCTTGCATCATATGCCTCTACTAATGCTAATGCTACTGCACAGCATAGAATAAAATTTTTTTTATAAAAGAAAGGTTTCTGCATTCTGTGATATTTCTTTGGGTGTCTTTTTCATGATGCATTCAGAAATTAGACTAAAACAGACTCAAAATCAGATTTAAAAAATCTGATCTAATTTCTCAGTACAGTACATGCTAGGAAGAAAGTATCCAAGGAGGTGGCCTAAAATGTACTAACCTTGCTTTTATAACAAAAATTAGAGATTTTACAAGTGCAGGGCAGTGTTACGGATTATATATTTGAATGTTAACTTGAATTAATGATTTATCTTATTTTCTTGTTACATTATAATGAATGCACTCCGAGAAAAAAGCTATTGCTGGTTTGTCATCCTTAAAAAATTTTTACATAAGAAATATTTACTTTATTAGAATACAATTGCATGCATAATGTGGGGTGTTTCTATTTATTAACTTACAAGTATATAAATAAAATTTGGAATAAAATAAACAGCTGGTTTGTTCATGAAATGCATATCCCATTATTGCAATTAAGCATCTAATAATAAATATTGTTTCGTAATAAATTAGAAGCAATGTTTTATAGTCTATAGCTAAAAATAGATAATATTAAAAATGTAATTTACACCATAACTAGAATACTATTAATCACCATAATGAAACTATTCGGAACTTCAGCTAACTGATAAATTTCTTTTTTGATGCCCATCCAAGTGGGTGTCAGTAAGCAGCACACTGATCCACTTTCAAGAGCATGTAACTTTATATCAGGCAGGAAATCATTAATACTTAAATAATTCAGTTATATTATGATTTATATGCAAACACTATTAGTTAGCCAAACTCAGTTTATTCTGCTGTTATAAAGCAAAAAGTGTGCAGCGTGTTATTTCCATTAAATGTTGGAACAAATAACCAAATATTTTAAGGGAACAAAAGGTAATACTGTTATACATGTTGACACAAATGACATTAAAGTAGGAGATCTGAGGATGTACTTAACAGAGCAATGTTGAGAAAAAGTTGAAAGTTAAGGTTATATTTGAAAGTGCCTGAAATTCTGCTGACACGATAAGAGGGAGTATATGATGAGAGCCCTATCAATCAATTCAAACCTGGAGAGATTTTGCAAGGCTTGTGGGGTAGAATTTTTCTCAGTGTGGTCTGTGCTTGTTAACAGGAGAGACTGCATCTATAGGGATGGGATACACTTAAATAGAAAGGGTGCAATGACATTTGCTGATACTATCGAGGCAGTGTTAGGTCAGAAATATATTAGCTTGAGTGGGGGGGATTAACAGTGAACAATTGCTGCAGGCAGAAGTGAAAGTGATCCTTGCACTGCTTCGATTGGAACATGCAAATACATGGACTGTGTTAGGGTAACTAAGAGAAAAGAACAGGTGCATGTATACTTCCACATACACCAATGCTAGGAGCATAGTAAATAAATTTGATGTGCTGGTTGAATCATCAAATGTAGACATTGTGTAGATATCAAAGACATGGTGGCACTCATATATAAGGGATGCAGGATTTGAATATGGCGAGTACAATATATATTCAGAAAGGACATACAGGACAGGAGGGGAGGTGGTGTTATGCTCATAGTTAAGAAGCACATAAAATCTAAGGCAGTGCATCCAGTTAATGGGTGGCCAGTGCGATGTATGCTGAATCAGTTTGGTGTGACATAAGCACTTGGAACACAAAATTGAGAGTAGAATGTTATATGCCAAGTAATGCTTATAAGTACAATGAACAACTATACACAAAAATAGAGTAGGCAGTAAATCAGAATGTATATTTATAATGGAGAAGATTAACTTTCCAGATATTGACTGGAACTTGTGAGTTGGTCACTTGCACACTAGCAAGGCTTTTGTGGATTTCTTGGATGACTGTTTTTTGCAGCAGCATGTTAGAGAGGCAACACAAAGAAGCAATACTCTTGATCTGATTATCAGCAGTGATTCTTCATGCATTAAGAATCTGCAGATAAAAGAGCCACTAGTTGGCAGTGATTATGGTGTATTGATGTAACTACCATCAAAGGTAAGATTTTTGCTTTTGTAAAGGAGACTACAGTGGTCTCAGACAGTTTTTAATTTCTACAAAATGGGACCAACTAATGTTGCTACCAAGAACAAATTCTAAATGGGAAACATTAAGGGAAATAATCATAGAAGCAACGAGGCTTTTTATACAAATTAAGAAATACAGTTCAAGACTTAGACCTAAATGGATGTCAGATGAACTACTGAGACACGTAGCAGAGAAGAAAAACACACGGAACCCAACCCATATAACTATCACGTGATACAGAAGCCTAAGGTAGATATAAACTAGTCTGCAATCAAGTCACAAAGGAAATTAGGCAAGTCAAGGCAGATTATGAAAGGTCTATGGAAAAGCAGCAAAGACTTCTTTGCTTATATTAACAGTAGAAGGAAGGGGCTGAGTCACATTGGTCCATTTCATATCGATGGTTTAACTGTTTGATGATCTTGCTAAGGTTGCTGACAGGCTGCATAGGTATTTTTCATCTACTCCCGTAGATGCAAAATTCATAGGTATTTTGCATCTACATTCACTTAAGGGAGGTGGATCAACAGGGAGCTACTGAGAGGAAAGTGGAAGAGAAATTATTAAAGTTAAACATAAAAGAGTAACCTGAGGTGGATGGGATATATCCAATTATATTTAGGGAAGCAGAAAAGGAGGTAAGCAAACCTTCAGCCATAATTATGAGAGCATCTTTGGATTCAGGGGAGGTCCCTGTGAACTGGAGATATGAAAATGTATCCAAAATTCACAAACAGGGATTAAATGGTGACATGGGTAATTATAGACCTCTTACCTTAACTCCATTATGTTCCAGGGAAAACAATGCAGTCACTGGCTAGAGAAGTAACAAAGGACCATCTGGACAGGAGTGCAGTTATACATCAGTCACAGCATGGATTTGTTAAGGGATGATCTTGTCTGACAAATTTGATTGGTTACTATGATGCATTGACAAAGGAACTGGATGCAAAAAAATAATTTTGATATTACTTGGATTTCAGGAAAGCTTTTGATACTGTTGCACATAAAAGACTGCTATATGGAGCAGTGTGGCATTAAGGGAAAGTTACTGCTATGAATAAAGGGATGGTTGAGTGGGAGAAGGCAGATAGTGGTTATCAGTGGACACTACTCTTTGTGCACTAATGTTATTAGTTGAGTTCCCCAGGGTTTGGTGCTGGGCCATATTGTTGTTTTCTGTATTTATCAATGATACTGATGAAGGCATATCAAGCCTAATGTCAAAGTTTGCAAAAGATACAAAGGTTGGTAGGGTGGTTAATGGCAGAAATGATGGTAATGAGTGCAACAGTATCTAAAAAAGTTAAGCAGATGGGTAGCAATAACCTCAGAATAACATTCCAACTCTGGTACTACACTCAGGGTAGTGGGAAGTGAAAAAGACCTGGGGGCAATTGTGCAGTCAGATATAAAGTTCTCTGAGCAGTGCAGACAGGAGGCCAAATAATGCATACTTTCCTCATTTCAAGAAATTTAAGAGAGACATCATTGTGTTAAAGTTTGGAATTTTTATCATGCTACAATCTTAACTCACTGCTGATCATGTGAAATCACACATGATAATTCCAACTTTGTAGCATATTTCATCTTGTTCAAAAGAGACCTCTTGAATTTTTAACAGAGAAAATTATGGCAAAAAAAAAAAAAAATACATTAAAAACCACTGCAAGTTACTCCAGCGCAAATGGTTTTCAAGTAAGAAGAAGAATTCTTTATTGCATCTCTAAATGAGTCAGAGCAGAACAATAAAGAAACAAATGGGAAATGACTCCACCTGCACAACAACAGGTTAAGGTCAAAGGATGTGAGTAATACACCTGTAAGTCTATCCAAAACGATATTTATTTCCTTATAATAAATGCATAAAAATAATAAAACTATAAGAGAATACATATATTTTTTGAGTACTTTAAATACTGTGTGCTGAATTAAGGATGTGAGAGAGTGGGAGGGCTTATTACCTTAACTGTATGATATTCTTCCATTTCTGTTTACTTTTTTTTTTTTTTTTAAAATAGTTTCCTCAGTTTTCTGCAATTAGTTTTTGTCATGTGCCTAGGTTGACTAAGTATCATGATTTCTGCTTAACAGAGAATGGAGAATTTCTGTATAATTTCACCTTAACAGCTCACTTAGTTTGTATTCATGTGGGGGCAGCAGTTTCTTGGGCAGAGTACTCTGTTAGTGATGAATAGATGGATTTCAATCAAGGTTTGGTAATCGTGTGGCAAAGTTATTTTTAGAATGTTTAACACTTTGACTTCAATCATGGCTAAAAATCTAAGGTGCCATATGTGTTATTTTGTGATTAGATAGTGGATGGAGTCTGGGTTATGGTCATTCAGGTCAGTAGCTGCTGATGGCATTTGAAGTTACATATCATCACTGAAGGTTTATGAATTCTGTATTTCAGAAAGGTAAGTTGCTACTGTCATCTTAATTCTGCAAAATTTTATTAACATATAGGGTGGTCCATAAGTAAGGAAACTTTTGGATAATTTATGATGGGTGTTTTTTTTTTTTTTTTTTTTTTGTTGGCGCATCGGCTTCTGTGGCCATAATGCACCTCCCATTTGATGATGTAAATATGTATAAGTTATTTAGAAAATAGTTTATAATCTTTTTTTTTTTTTATTATTGTTTCAGATTAATTTGATCATATAAAATTACGACGAACTTTACAATAAAGTAGAGGATTGAAATTGTAAAATGGCATTCAAAATATGAAAATGCTGCAAAGTTGCATGCCAGTTCAATAAGTATTTTGGATATGAACTACCCACAATAAAGACCATAAAGCAAATCATGAAAAAGTTTAATGAAGTGGGAACAGTGCACATGTTACCAAAACCTGGCAGACCCTGTATCTCAAAGCCATGACATCTGCCAATTTGGAACTTGTAAGAGAGGATATTGAAAGAGTCCAAAAAAAAAATAACTAAAAAAAAGTGAAGTTTGGAACTTAAAATACCTAACACAGACTTAAATAGAAACATAAATGAACTTAAATAAAAGATTTATAATCCCATGTTGCTACAAAGTTTAAATGAAGATGACCCAGACAGAAGACTGGAATTTGCCAAACGGTTTGTGGCCATGAGTGTTACAAACACCGATATCATTGACAGTGTTTCCACATTTAAACTAAATGGAATTATTAATCACCATAACTATCTCCTGATTTATTCTTTAAAAATAAGTTAAATGCTCCTGACTTGACAGTCTGGGCTAGAATTTGAACAGGAAGTATTCTGAGACTGCTAAGAGACAAAATGCAGTCCAAAATTAATTTTCAGCATTGCATTTTTATGCACAATAGAGCACCAGCTCACTGCAAAAATGATCCACAAATTCATGGGTGAAAAATACCCTAGTCAATGGATTGGATGGCAGGTGCTACACTGATTTAACACACTGTGATTACTTTTTGTTAGAACTCTTAAAGGATAAAGTATTCAGTAATAAGGACAGGTCTCTGATGGAGCTTCAGTATATAGTTAGAGAATTTAAGAACATTTCAGAGGACTGTGCCTTACTGTGTGTTGGTCTGTGCCAAACATTTTGTAAAAACCATATTGGCAGCCATATTGAACAGATGTAATTTTTTTTTTTTTTTTTTTTTAGTTTATATTATACCCTTTCTATTGTGCTAGCAGGGGCCAAGTGGATGTGCAAGTGGAATACATGAACCCACCAACAGGTTCACTGAGCTTCTCCATCCCAATTCCACTCTCACCTCCATGGGGTGGCCCCTGGGACCTGAGAAACCTAGAGGAAGGTTGGGTTTCGATCCCAGCAGGAATCTAGATCAGGTGCAGACGAGAGAAGGGAGGATATGTAGGGCCTTCCCTTCAACATGCTATGAAGACAGGGCCTACATATCTGGTTACCTGTAAATAAGCTGGTAATCTGAGTTTTGGTGGCGGAGAAACCTAAACAGGTCAATGGCAGCAAACACAGCTTCTGTTAGAGGAAGCTACTACCAACAGGGAAAGCAATGGAGAAACTACCCCATAAAGTAAACATATCCTAAGAAATATAATGTTGAGCGAGCAAGAGAAGACTGAATGAACTGGAAAAGAAAGGTGGAGAAGTGACCAGTCACAAGACTGAATTACTGGATTGTGCTTAAAATATATATTTAAAGTAGTGGTGTTATTTAACACTACAAAACATGTTTCTGTACTTATGGACCACTCTATTATTTCTTTTAAGTGGCATGCCTACCACGTTCAAGATACTGCAGTATCCTGAACATTTGCACCATTCAATTCAAATTACAAACTGAATGATGCAAACTGCTTTTCCATGTCCACCTATTTATTATTATTATTTTTTTAATTTGAAGTCTGCTATGTACCTTATGTTGATTTCATGCAGTAAAGTATATTGGTTTAATAAGGAAAGTGTTAGAGAAAAGGCTGTGTGCATTGGGAACATATCAATTACTTAAGACTACCAACTGAACTTTATTAAAATAAATATACAAAAAAATAAAATAAATAAAATAAAATAAGAGTAAATACAAATAATATACTAAAAACAATAAAAATATATACATGATAAATAATTGATTTCACTTGTTTATATCATATGGAACACAACTTATTAAAGGCATAAATATTACTTAACTTAAATAAAATTTAAAACTTTATATCTGAGCTGATTATTCTTATTTCATGTCTTTAACTTGATAATATTGTATCATGTATCAGGAGAAGTTATTATAATCAAGTATAACATCTAAACTAACTTCCTCACAGATAGGCTGAACTGATTAATAATTTGGCATCTCACCCCTGATATACAGTAATTTTTATATCCTATCTTTTAGATGCTTATAATGCAGCCATATGAATATTTCTCATTAATTTGTTTTCTTTATGAAATATACTATAACCACTATAAATTAATATGTATAATCACACACAATATTCATAAATAGCAGTGAGCATTATCACAACAGGGGGGGTGTAATGTTTAATAATATGACACTAGCAATCACAAAGTAACAGTCATGAATTTCAGATATAGGAACCAATCAATCAGGTTATTCATCATCCCATCCTTCAGAAGTTTATTAACAAAACCTTGTATGAATATCTGTCATTGATTCTTTTTCCTGATTTAATATAAATGGAAGAAAGGTGATATAACAAGGTAGTTTTCAAAAGTTTGTATTAAATAACAATTTAGAAGTAATATTTTGTCCTGATTTATAGTGTAATTCAATACCTTACCCAAGCATAAAATCTTCAGCCACAAACTTTTTCATCTTTTTTCTTCACTGAATATAACTTCAGTGATATATTCAGTGAAGAAAGAATTTGAGGATCCCACAAGCACACGCACACACAAAGTACCAGTTTAGAAGATGGATTATAAAATGATTTAAAGAAATGTTGCAGTTTTTGGTATATTTCAATATACAAATAAAAGATAATTATTTTTAAATAAAATCCAGATACTTTAATAATGTAAATGATTATTAGAAAATAGGGTCTCCTGAAAATGGCTCTAAATTTATAAAAAAAAATAATAATTTCCTTTTTAATTCACAAATATTTCACAGAAACTATATCACATATTATATTATAGTTATATCAAGTTTAATTTACATCATGTACAATGCAAAAATAAAAAGTGTGAAGTGTAGACAGAACAATTTTAGTGCCCACCCAACATACTCTGCAAGACTGAGAATGCCCAGGTTTGTTCCCCGCCTAGTCAGAGACAAACCTTCATACACAGTTTGCCAGCTTCAGCACGTAGGGGGCTGAAGCCAGCGGAAGTTCCAAGCAGGAAAGAAACAACGAACACCTGGAGAAAGGAGGACGTGCGTCTCTTCCAATGGTCATTGCCTCCTCCTCCTGTACACCACTGCGATGCTTCCACTGCAAATGGAAAGGATTAGAGAAGGACCAACGCTACCAATTTCCTCTCTCACCACACTCATTCCCACAAAATTTGATATTTGCTTTCCTTAACTTTTTAAAAATTAAATTAATACACATTACATATATATACATACAAATATATATATATATATATATATATAAATACACACACACACACACACACACATACACACAATTTCTAAAGATTACTGAAATCATTAGTTGTTTTTTTTAGGATGTTTGATACATTCAAAATAAGACTGGAGCAGCCTGCAGCTCATTATTTGTTCAGTAAAGCACTAGGTATTGATGTAAAAAGCACAATATCAATATTTTTATTATAATATATAAATCAGTAGCTATAAGAAATAAAAACCATTAATTTAAAGGATTTGACATTATATAAGAAGCCATTATACAGTAATCAGAATTTTAGAATAAAACATGCAACTTCTTTCAAATCCAAGCTAACATATTTTAAAGAAATGGTTTTGCAATTTATTATAATTTTAGAATGGAAAATTTCATAATACAAGATGAAATGAATAGATAAAATCTACATACTATTAAAAAAAAAAAAAAAATAAGCTTTGAGTTTTATTTTTTCTCTCTTCAAGGAAAAAAACAAAAAGGAAAAGCACCTCTCTAAAATATGTTTTAAGACAGTAAAATCAATATACTCATGAATTTTCTCAGCTAAAATGCATTAAAGGATTGCATCAGTTTTTAAGCTGTATTTTGTATTAGTATTCCTAAATTATTCTATATTTCAAAATTACTGGTGTTTTATTTTACTTCTTTCAAATTTAAAATCAACGAAACTGACAAGGGGCAAAAAAAGTTCAGCAATCAGTACAACAGCTCTCTGGCTATAATTTTATGTCAATACATGCAAGTACTATATTCACACATTACTTCAATTTCTAGCAATGAAAACATGGTAAAATATTATCACAATTCAAAAAGATAACAATAAGAAATATACTAACAATGATTTGCTAACTGGCTCCTAACTGAAATGACATGGAGTTTCCTGGACTAAAATTTTATCTTTAATTAAAGAGTAATGCAAGTATTTTCTTAGTACAAAATCAATAAAAAATTTAGATTTGGTTTAATAATATGACACTAGCAATCACAAAGTAACAGTCATGAATTTCAGATATAGGAACCAATCAATCAGGTTATTCATTAATTCACAAGACTTGCAGACATTTTTTTTTTTTTTTTTTTTTTTTTTTTATAAAGAATAGGCCTTGTACATGAGTATGAAACAGAAATGCATTTTTTTCAAATGTTACTGATCTCTCTTTCATGTCATGCTATTATTGCAGCAAATTATCTCAGTGTTACCTAACACTGAGAGTGCCAACTCTGATGATAGTTTTGGTGGTCACTCATTGGTGGGAGATTAAGTTGCAAATTAGTGCAGCACCCGACACCTTTGGTTCCATTTAATTCACTAAGTTATCAATTAAATGTATCTAACGAAATGAGCTCAGAGAGCTCTTTTTGCCTATATTTGTGAATTTAATTTAACAATATGAGAGCAATGAATATGAGATTTCTTCTTGTCAGGTGCTGCACTGATAAGGCAACAGTAACCACTAAATTATGAGCTCATATTCTTTATAAAAAAAAACCACCTTGGAGAAGGGAAGGGGACAGGATATTACATTACAAATAAATAGCATTATACTTCTCCTCTGAGAAGTGTTGCTTATTTGTAGTGCAAAACAATTTGTTGCAATAGCTTCACACACTAGATCAATGCCACTTAGACTTTTCTTTCACAAATTTTTAGTTGTCACTGGCCTATTTTATATGAAAAAATGCGTACAAGTACTGAGACTTAAGTTCACAAATGAATAGACAAAAGAGCTCATAAGCTCATTTTTTGAACAGCTTATATATTAATTAATGTAGCCCTTTTACCTGCTAATATATTTATCATATTTAGAAATAAATTGTATACCAGACTTCATATTATAAATTTAATACTTTTGCATTATATCATGTATGTGCTGCCACTGCTGTAACTTATAAATGAATACGTACATCATTCTATTTAACTAATGATGACACAAAACTGACACTCAAGAATATTAGATTACACATTACCATAAATCAGAGCAATAAACTAGGAGCAGTATTTATTTAATATTCATCAGAGAATTTTTCTTAAGTGCAAAGACAGTTTCACTAACTGATTAAATTCATTTATTCTGAAATATTAAGGGCTCCACTTAATTCTTTTATGTTAATAGATATATGCTGAAAATCTATAATGCATTTTTATTTAATAAAATATCCCCATAAATACATCTGAATGCATATTTACATATGCTAAAGATGAAAAGAAAATGATAAAAAGAAAATTAGATATGCAATACAAAAGATTCAAAGGACAGTGCACAAAATAAAACCAACCGTACAAAAATAAACTGACTAAATGCATAACTAATGAATGCTGAATTATGCTAGAAACAATTTCCCTACTGTATTTCTAGATTTTAGTATCACTTTTGATTAGTATTAGCCATATAGCAAAGAAGCCATAGGCTTTTGTTGCATCTGCCAAACAAAAGTGTAAAAAGTAGATAAGAAAATACAAATTATGCATTCCCTCCTCATGTGGGTAACTACACAGTTGACGTTTGAATTTCTTCAAACTGTCAGCTTCAACTACCTGCAGAGGAAACTTGTTCCAATAATCAACAACTTGTTAGCTAAAAGAAAATTATTATTATAATAATTATTATAAGATTGGGTTCCCCATGAGAGGCTACTATACACACTGGAGTGTACTGGGATTACTGGGAAGATCCTCAAGCAATCAGGGACTTGCTAAGTGAAAGAAGATATAGAGAGAAGTAATTAATGGGTATTCTTCAGAGTGGACTGAAGAATGCAACTAGTGGTTCCTTGGAGTATCTTTTTCTTGATTTTCCTAAATGATATTGAAGAGTATACAGAAATGGCTGCAAAAATTTGCTGATGATTCAGAGGTAGAGTGGTTAACAATCAGTAACGGGCTATGCTGCTTCAGAATGCTTTATATTGGTTACATATATGGTCTGAAAAATGACAACTGAAGTTTATTCCTGCTAAATACAAGGTTTTTCATTTGGAGAAAAGAAATCCAAGGGTGATACAGATTATTGGACACAGTTCAGGATGAGAAAGATTTAGGAATTACAATATAAAGAAGTTTTCCTAGCAGTGCAAGCAGGCAGCCAGGGAAGCTCAGAGTATTCTATAAATGATTATTATGACTTTTGCCAGCAGGGAGAAAGATGTTACCATTCCTCTTTATAAAATTATGGCAAGACTCAAAAATGAATGAAGCTTCATTCATTCACACCTAAAAAAGGACACAATGCTTCGAGAGAGAGAGAGAGAGAGAGAGAGAGAGAGAGAGAGAGAGACAAAAGAAGGGCAACTAGATTAGTTGGAGTGATGTGTTGTCTCTGTGAGAAATGTCTTAGAAAACAACGGGACAGCAGAGTGCCTAGATACTTCATGGTTGACCTTATAGGTGTTTAAGGAATAAGCAAAATGAATGAGGAAAGTATTAGCAGGTGAAACAAGAACAAAGGAATACAAATTAAATTTCTGGAAGCAACAAATGATTAGACTGGATAAATCCCTTTGGGCAGTGTGTTGTTTATTACTGGAAATAAGATACCTCCTAAGTAGCTGAGGTATAATATGAAAAGGTTTAAGGTAAAATTGGATTGGACTGTTACTTTTTTTTTTTTTTTTTTTAAGAAATGAGCACACACTGATTTAATTTAAGGTTGTTTTTGTTTCTTTTGCTGATACAGAATAAGTTCACTTCTTCACATCATTTAGCCTGTTTAATACTAATACTAATTAGAGCAGCATCAAATGGAAAGCTAATCCCCCACCAACTGTTCATAAAGTTGCTTACTAAATAAATTCCATCAGTATCGGCAAAAAAACATTCTGGTTATTTAAACAGAAATTTCAATAATTTCTGTTTAAATAACCAGAAATTTCAATAATTTCTGTTTAAATTGAGTGTCTTTAGGTTTTTGCTTTGAATTAATGATAAAATCTGTAGCCTTATGATAAAATAAATGACAAGTTATAAATGAATGAGAATATATATATATATGAAAGTAAAAGAATTCAGAAGTATTCAAATTAGATGGGATATTTATGATAACTGGCATAAAGATTCTGTGTTATGAATTGAATGTAAAAGAAAACAGTCATGTGCATTCACACATGAAGATTCTTCATCAGCTTGAAGAATCTAGTGAAGTCTGGAAAATTAACTTTGCACTATCACATCAGCAATTAATACTTAACACTCTCACAATAACTTTTTTCTAATTATATGGATTTTACTTTTAGCAATTAACTAACATTACCAAAAGCAAGACCATAATTCCATTATCTCTTAGATCTAAAATAAAAGTAATTTTTTTTTATTTTCAACTTCAAGATTTCAACCCTTAATTACTACCTCACATATACTCTTCTTTAATTCTTTCTTGTAAACAATTTAATAAATCACTATATTTTTAATTTTCAGATGAAGTACAGGTATCCCTCACCAACTGCAGTTTTAATTTCAGTTTTTCCAGTTTTGCCATTTGCAAAATGAATATCTCTTATTCAGTGGGATGATTTTCAGTGAATTATTAGATCAGTTGAGGAAAAAACATCTGAAACATAAGTTCCATGAAATGAATACAAATTAAGAGACACTGACCACTATGAGAAGTATAAATTAATCTGCAATAAAGTTACTATGGGAATAAGAAATGCTAATGCAGACAGAAAAGATATTGACAAAGAGGGCGTGAAGTGCAATAATAAACAATTTTTTCTTGCATATGTAAGAAAACCTAAGATCACTGATGAGGTAAATTAATTTTTTGCATTGATGTTTACATATGAGAGTTCCTTTAGGAGTGGTTATTAGCTCAGATAGCAGGTATCAGGAACTAAATGTACTGTGTTCACTGAAAATGGATTCATAAAGAAAAACAGTGCACTTAAATGTAAAAAGACACAAGGGGTTGATGAGATTAACCCAATAATATTACAGAAAATAGTTGGGCAGCCTGCCAAACCCTGGACTCAGGCGAAATCCTGGCAGACTGAAGATATGCAAATGCCTTGCCAATTTAAGAAAGTGGTTCCAAGGATGAAATGGGGAATTATAGACTAAGTTTAACTTCTATGGCAGGAAAAATTATGGAATCCATAATTAGGGCTGCAATGCAGGATCATCTGGACAAGACTAGAATTAGATAAGAAACACAACACAGATTTGTTAAAGGAAAATTATGTCTAATCCAATAGGCTATTATAATTTGTCACAAAAGCTCTAGGCAAAAAAAGGAAAATCAGTAAAAGAAAACTCTAATATGAAACTAAAAATATCTTCCACGCACCCATTCCATTTATCTGTAGCACACACACTCCAGTATCATTTTACATTTCCAATTGCTTATGTTACACTACACTGAAGTTCTTAGCTGTAGGATATACTTTTTGAATCAGTGTGTCTCCAACTAATAGCATAATGCTTCCTCCCCTTCTGCCATGGCTGACTTCCCTGTACATATTGTACTCAACATATTCAAATTCTCGATCCAATATATCTGAAGGATACTATGTTTCTGATATTCCTATTATATCAATGTTAATTCCATTACTGCATGAACTTGTACATGGATTGCATTCCATTTCCTGAGCACTGCTATTCTTGATTACAGCTTCAACATTGCTATGTGACGGGTACGTTAGCTGCATATACTGTTGTGATTATGAAGTTCTTGGCATATCCTGATTGTGATTTTATGTAGGGAATGCAAAGTAGACTTTCTGTGGTAAGGTGAAACAGTTAAATATTTCCTCGTGAGAAAGATTATCCTCTAATCAAGACCAGCAGACCCATGATCAGCTTTAGTGCTAAATGGCTGTTTCATTGATATATGAACTAATGAACTGACATTCCCTCCAAATTGGGGATATTGCAGCAGGCCCTCGTTATAACGCGGTTTGCTTTACACTGATTCGCTATAACACCATTCTTATATTATAACCCGTATCTGACTATAACGCTGTCACATCACAAATCACTATAATGATCTTTTACAGATTGCATTTTTGGCATATTTAATGAAATCGTTTAATTTGATGGAGTTGATAGCTTGAAAATGAATAGCAAAACAGCATTAAAACGTTTGCCACACCGACTTGAGAAATTTCCCCATGCTCTGAAATTTTCTTGCACTAATTTAATTGCAGTACAATGACTTGTTACATAGTTCCGAGATCAACATTTTAAAAAATGATCAAGTATATTGCTTGTAATATTTGCGTTATATGCATTTACTGAAGTCTAGTAGTCATTCAGTACAGTATTAGACATTGTGCGTAACGGACAGTTTACTTGAACATTATATCACAATTAATGCAACCAACGCAGTTACATTTTCGAAGAGTTAATAATGGCGGATAAGAATGAAAAAGCAACGTCTGGATGCAGTACGAAGACTATAAATGTAAGAAAAAGACTGAATTTGAAAATTTAATTAGACGTTTTGAAGCGAATCAATTCCGGTCATCAACAAGCGGATGTGTGCCATAATTTAGGACTGGCAAGTGTAACTGTAAGAACAATTATAAAAAATAAAGAATTAATTTTAGCAACGGGAAAGACAGCTGTTCCTAACATAACCTAACCTAATTTTATTGAAGATAATATCCACCACAGAATTCAGTTAAGTTAAATATTGAAAAAAAGAAAAAAAAAAAGAGAGAGAGAGAGATTAGCCTATATGATGATCTGAAGAAAATTCACCAAAAAAAAAAAAAAAATGTGGAACAATTAAAACTAGTAAGGGTTGTTAAAATCCAGATTTTAAAATTTTAAATCCAGGGAGAAGCCCCAAGTGCAGATCAAGGAGCTGAAACTTTCAAAAAAGAACTTGTTAAAATTATTGAAGAGGAATATTATGTGTTATACTTCTCAACAAGGTTTTAACATAGATAAAGCAGGACTTTTTTTGGAAATAAATGCCTAAAAGAAGTTTCATTGAAAGAAGGAAAAAAACATGCCAGGTTTCAAAGCGGCGAAGGATCGGCTGACTTTATTGTTGGGCGGTAACACTGCGGGATTTAAAATTAAAACCCCTTTTAGTTTACCAGGAAGAGGGCCAAAATCGACACATTTTTCATGATTAAATTCATCAATTAAATTAAATCAATTAAAATCAATTTAGATCAATTAAATTCATGATTTTAATTGGAATTTTAAGTTTAATTTTGATACGTAAGTAGTTACCACATAATTATATACGTATGTAATGCAAAATATTTTATATGTACAAATATTTGAATATTAAATATTGTGCGTCTTTTTACTACCATTTATTATTGGTTAGGAAATATCCTATGGCACCGACCGCAACTCACAAATACATGTTACCTTATGGGAATGCAGTGCTCGCTTAGCACGGATTCACTTAGCGTTCTGTTTTTCCGGAATGAATTATCAGCGTTAAGCAGGGGTCACCTGTATATTGATTCTGTATATGATGTTATCAGTAAACTGACAGACAACTGATGCTGTATTTGATATCATCTGTAAGCTGGCAGATGATTCTTGGCCATTTCCATGCACTAGGAATGATAATCAACTAGTCATAATATATGTTATGCTAGAAATTATCTGTACAGTATTAAAACAGATGGTAGGATTACCAGGAAAGCTGGTGGGTTTGTTTGTTTGAGGATTTTTTTTGGTGCACGGGCATCTATGGCCATAGTGTACCATACATATGTTAGTATTTATGCTATTTCTTTATGGATCGAGAGTCAGGAAACTGATTTTTGAAGGTGGTGCTACAGGAGGTGGTATACATTGATCGCTTTGAGAAAGGTAAAAATCATTGAGACATTTGTTTTATTGCCCAAAAGTGAAGTAAGCGTTAGTGGATCTTCAGTTGTAGCTGGAGTGAAGAGATTCTGGCGTTCTATAGCAAATGTTATGCATTTCACAAGGATATGCTTCACTGAAAGCACTGTTTTACAGTGATCACACTGGGGGTGAATCTCCCCTCTTAAAAGATAATCATGAGTAATATTAGTGTGACCTATTCACAGTCGAGCTAGTATTACCTCCTGTTGTCGAATTGGACTGAAGCTTGAAGGCCATTGCTCAAGATTTGGCTTGATACTTCGAAGCTTATTTTCAAGTTGGTTATGCCATGTTGATTGCCATTGGTACATGCATTTTTCCTGTATTATTCGTCCATAATCTTGATGTGGAACTCTCTACTGTACATCAGGTGGTAAGTCAGCCACTTTTGCGGCATTGTCTGCTAATTCATTTCCTGGAATTTCCATATGTCCAGGGACCCAACAGAAGTGTATGGTTCTTCCAAGCTCAGATAAGGTATATAAAGAGTTTATTTCTTTTACGACTGGGTGGGTTATGTTTATGGTGTTTTCCAGGGCTTAAAGTGCACTTAGAGAATCAGAGAAAATTATATTGTTTTCAATATTGGAGGACTTGATATGCTTCAGTGCAACCTGAATTGCCATTAGTTCAGCAGAAAATATACTGAACTCATGTGGCAGTTGGTAGGCCAATGTTATGTTCGGGAAAACTGCAGCGATTCCAACATGGGCGTCATTCTTTGATCCATCTGTATGAACTACAGCAAAGTTTGGAAACTGCTCCACCACTGCATAGTGCAATTGCAAGAAAATTTCTTTTTGTAGTGCAGATTTATCCCATTTATGAATGTATTTATCACATGAAGGTGGAGTAATGCTCCACAGAGCAAGGACAGTGGATGGGTATTTGCGATATTATCAAAACTCAGATTAAGTTCTTCTAGAAGATGTCTTATTCTTATACCTAACGGTCAGTTTATGAGGGCGGTTATGGTATAACCTGCTGTGTTGGGGGGTGAAAAGTAATTCCCAATTTGGGTGTTCAAGCATAGATCTAATTTTATATGCATAGCGTAATATAAGTTGTTGCCTTCTGATAGAGAGAGAGAGAGAGGGGGGGGGTTCATGAGCTTCGGCGTATAGACTATGTATTGGAGACGTGCGATATGCTCCTAGAGCAATGTGTATTGCACTATAATGGAGAAGATCAAGCCAGCGAAGGATACTGGGCGTTGTTGAGCTTTACACTGGTGCTCCATAGTCAAGTTTTAATCTTATTAAAGATCTGTATAGCCATTATAAGGTAAGGCGATCAGCTCCCCACTTTGTTGCTGAGAGAACCCGGATGATATTTAATTTTTGTTGGCAGGATGTTCTTAGTTTTTTAATATGTTCCAGGAAGGTAAGTTTATGATCAAAGGTGATTCCTAAGAATCATATGCTGGGTTGAACTGCTATTGGTTGTCCATTCAGTTATAGTTCCGGATGTGGGTGCAGTTTACGTTGTCGGCAAAAATGGATGCAAAACATTTTTTGAGGGCAAAGTTGAAAACCATTGGTTTGTGCCCATGTACTGATCTTATTTATTGCCCCTTGTAACTGTCTCTCAATCGTATTCATGTTTTTTGCATGACAAGAAATACTAAGGTCATCTACGAACAGTGCTTTATAGATAGTGTTTGGAAGTTGTTCAGTAATGGTGTTTATCGCAATTATAAAGAGTGTAGCACTGATTGCAGAGCCCTGGGGAACTCTTTCTTCTTGAAAAAATAGTTTGGACAGCGAAGTTTTAAATCGAACCTGGAATGTTCGCTTGTCTAGAAAGTTGCGTATGAAAATCGGGAGATGGCCCCGAAGTCCATGGTGATGTAATTTGCGGAGTATTCTGTACTTCCACGTGGAATCATAGGCTTTGCTGATGTCAAAGCAAACCATTACATGGTGTTCCAATCTAAGGAATGCATTCTGAATGGATTTCTCTAGTCTTACTAGTATCGATCTGTTTTGTCGAATGCCGAATTGTGCAGAATGTAAGAGATTGAAATTTTCAAGGTACCATATCAGTCTATGGTTCACCATCTTTTCGAGAATTTTGCAAAGGCGATGGGTCTATAGCTAGTAGGGTTTGTCGGGTCTTTTCCTGGTTTAAGGAAGGCAAGGACTGTAGCATGGTGCCATTGTTTAGGGAATGTATCTTCCAGGTAGAGTCTATTGAACAGATCAAGAAGTGACTGCAGTGATTCAGCACTTAGTTCCTGTACCATTGAATAATGGATATTATTTGGTCCTACAGCGCTACGCCTAGATGTTGACAAGGCTCTTATATAGTTCGTGGATAGTGAATGGTAAGTTATATTGTTCTTCTGCTTTTGAAGAAAAGTTTAACTTTTGTTTTTCTGAATTTGCTTTGAATCTTCTGAAGGCTGGTATGTAACTTTCTGTTGCTGATGTTTTGGCAAAAGTTTCCCCTAGTATATTGGGGATTTGGGTAGGGTCAGCAATGTTCTGCTCTCTCCATTCCATGATAGGCAGAGGTGTCATTTGATATTTACCACTTACTTTCCTGATTGTTTTCCAAATTTTATGTGTGGGAGTTGCTTGATTGATGGTTGAAGTGAAGCGAATCCAAGCGGCCTTTTTATTACTGCATCTAGCATACCTCGCTCATGCTCTAGCGCATTTAAACTGAATGAGATTAGCTGTAGTTGGATTGTGCCAAAAAGTATTCCAAGCTTTATGAGCTGGTGGGCAAGGACCCATCTTCTTTAATAAATAAATATATATATCAGTGTCAGTTGATTGAACCAATACTTGGAATTCATGAGAACTTTTGAAATCAGCATCTCTGACATGTTCATTCCTGAGCTGGATATCATCATTCTTCTCTTTCTTGGTGATTCCCTTCTACTTTTGACACACTCTCTCTCTCTCTCTCTCTCTCTCTCTCTCTCTCTCTCTCTCTTAGGGTAACTCGGGAATTTTTTTTTTTTTGGCTGGTGCAGTATAAGCCTCAGGCTTCCTTGCACCATATAGCTAATAATAATAATGTGAGAATTATTCTTTTCATGTTCTTTGTATCACTACCACATTTTATGTGGTTGCTTATGGCATTACTTTTCCTAGGAATTTTCCAGTTGGATATTTCTGTGGTTCTTATCATTATATGAATCCTGTTTAGAGGTGCATTACAGCCATTGCACCTAATGTGCTGTGAAACTTAGGCCTGACGTAGTCAAGAGCAGTAGCACATGCTCTTTGAGTGGACCGGAGTTCAAGCCTGTGACTGCTAAATACGATTAACATTTGTATTGATTGATTTATTGTAAACTCCACTTACCTGGTGGTCATGCCGGACTATAAACAAGAACAGGTAGATAATTCCCATTACTTTCCTATGTAACATACTCTTACAGCCAGCTTCAGTCCACTTAGTCATAGACTCTGAAAAGTGTTTCCCTTCTAGTACTTTGCAAATTACTGCATGTTTGAATAGGATGATTCCAAGTAATGCAAGATTTAATTTACCTGTGCTTCATAAAATTTCTGGTCTTTCTATCCCTTCCCCACTTTCAGCTAAAATTTCTAAAAAAAAAAAAAAAAAAAAAAAGTCAATACTACCTCAAATAGCATTAGACTCCTGATACTTAATTAGCCCCCGATTCCTCCCTAGGGAATCAACTCTTTGTCTCAATTATTCAACATCACTCATAAAAACACTAAATTGTCACTTCATTACCTCATTCTGTTTGTATCCAACACATACAAAGGGATCATCTATGATGCTATTATATCCTGCTAAGGACTTCTCCAAATATATGCCATAGTCAGTGCAAGCACAACCTTGACTGACAGGAGAACAGCTTGCAAGAATTCTCTCACCTCCCCCTTCAAGTCATGCCATCATGAATCACACTAACTTTGTTCGATTGCATTCTAACCATTATAGTGCTGAAAAATTTAATGTAAGTAGAGAAGAACATAACAGGGTAAAAGTAATTTTCAGAAGTTGAAGAGAAACTTTCCCAAGTGATAACATTAAATTAGTTTATTGAACAGTCAGGATAAAAATTTTCCATTCTTGTCCCAACAACCAAATTAACTGATGATGTTTCTGAATTCTCATACAGAATTCTATCATTAGGCTGAAGTAATTGAGATGAATATGATTAATATAATGATGATGGCTTACTGTTATAATTAACATTATCACAGGGAAGGCATAATTATAAATTTAATAAAATGTAGGACTACAGAAGTAAGCTAATTAAAAGTTCTTTATATTAAAATAGCAATCAGCCAGTTGCTGATCTAAGCAGTCAAGCATATTAATCCAGCTGCAACTGTCAATTTTCTTCTGCTTGGATTTAGCAGCCATACCAAGTTTTTTTGTTTTTTTTTTCCCTTCTTGCAACTGTTTCTCGGAAATGTTTAAAATGTTTCAAAGCCATAAAATACTTTCCTGCATAAGTATAATGATGACTAAGCTTAGGCTATTTTTGAATAATAACTGCAAACTGTGACATAAGATCAAAAAAACTACAATGAAATAAAGCACTGTTTTATTTTGGCTACAGTGATGGTAGATGACTTTCATCAACCGGTGAAATACCACCACTTTGCTTATTGGAGGCCTGAAGTGGTGAAACCCATGTTTAGTCTCTAGAGCAAAGTTTCCGGCACCCCCATCTCCCCATACTTCTCCTTCAACCCATGCACGGTACTAAGTACTATAGGTTTTGATACCTTTCGTGTTTGGGATTTTCATAGAAAAAAAAAAAAAAAAAAAAAAAAAAAAAGGCCATTTATGCACCTAATTTCGATTTTCACCTTTTAAAATTTCATTGAATATGAAAAGAATAAAAATTAAGTTAAAAAGGGTTTTGATAGTAAGAGACAACAAATATTTATTTTATTTATTTTTTTATATAATTTTTTTTTATCAAAAAAGTAGCTGCAATCATATATTAGAAAAAAAATTAACTATTTTTATATGTAAATAACACAGATTTTCCAATTTCAGTTGTTAAAAAATTTCTTTCTGCATTTCCCAAAGTTACAGTAATGTAATTGTTCCCTTTCCCATTATCAGTAATTGTGGAAATTTTTCCAGTTCTGAATCTCCACAATCTGCAAGGAATACCTGTACTCCGTCCAGTGACAGCTCAGCAGTTGGTCCAAATGTCTCGACATCTTGTTATATTTTTTCTTCCTGTTCTTATTATCAATTCAAAGGAGGAATATATTATCAGAAAATCTGATCTTCACTATATTTACCAGCATACATGCTTTTTATTGTACATCTTTCTTTTATTTTTAAGTAAAAGAAAAGAAAAGAAATAAATTTGCACACTGACTTATTTTAGAAGAATATAAGGAGGATATCAGCATTCCCTAAGTAGTGTTCTGCAACACAGCCTGAGACTAATCTAAACAGGGCCAAATAACATTTCACATAAAAAAAATAACTAAAGGAAAAATTAAATGAAATAAGCATGCTTTGGGAAGGTAGGTAGTGGTATTAATATATGCAGCAAAACTTCAAAGGGCAATAAAAAAAAAATAAAGAAATAAGCGTGCTTTCTGTGTAAAAGTGGAATCTTGGATTGGCAATATTAAAATTTTAAAATCTTTACAAAACATTATATATTAAGAGGAACAAGAAAGTAGTATAGTCAAAGAGTTTCATAACTTTTGAAACAGCCAGTGAAGGATGCAGTACCTATGCATACAGGAATATGTAGATTTATACTCTCAGTTTACAGAAGATGGGAAAGGTTGATGTGTGAGCTCATCATTGGAGTAAGTTGTTTTCACACTGTATGTGTCGGCATGCAACAAGCTAAATGTACTTAAATAGACAGCAAACTTTCTGCACACCTGGGAAACATCTGCAAGAAAGTATGAAAGCAACTTACTCTGACGAAGAGCACAGTCAACTTTTGCCAGACTATACAAATTGACAGAGTATACATACTAATGATTTATATTTGTACATGATCTTGCTTGAAGATGTAAGTAAATGCACACAGCCACTGCATCCTTTGGTGGCTGTTTCAAGGTTTTCAAAATTTTTGACTCTACTACTACTACGTACAAGAGGTCAGCTATTGAAAATAAACATTCAAAGGTCAAAAATATTCAAAGACATTAAATTTAAACTGAAAAACAGCACATCTAAATAATGGAATACACAAACCAAAGAGTCTATAAAAAAGATAATTACAGGGTATGAAATTCCAAAATATGAATTCTAGTTCTTTCAATTCTGCAGGATTTATATAGTCTTAAACTATTTTTAGGCTACATAAAACAGAATACAAAACTGCATGAGGCTAAGATCTTCATTTTCTTTTTCTGAAGCCGTCAAGGAAAATAAATTCAGTGTCAAAAAAGTCAAAAAATTAAGTGATTTTTAATGAAAGCAAAAAGTAAATATGGCAGAATGCAGATACAGGTTTTGAGAAAGAGTACAAAACAGAGAGAATTCTCTTAGCAGTGAATATCAGAGCTGACATATGATAGGGAAAAAATGCATAAATACCACCATTAAAATGGCAAGAATCATAGAATGTGTAATTAGAGAAAGTGAGAATTGTTAATTCAGAAAAATTATAGCTGAGATTCTGTTAGTTAAAAAAAAAAAAAAAAAAAAGCATTTAGAAAATTGTAGATGGAAATTACTTTTACTGAGACCAAGTAAATTCATGAAGTGAATTAGTATGCTTTTCACTCTTTAGGGGTGGATCAGGCTTTCTTTGCTAATAAGATTTTTCCTATAGCTTGAAAATTCATTATTCAATAAGGCAAAAGTTGGAGAATAAGTGGGACATTAAGTATGGTGTGATGAAATTTTTAAATACAGTATATTATGTACACATGGAGCATACTCAACTCCTTGATAAAGCATAACCTCTGCAGTACCCTGCCTACCCCAACCACCTATGTAGGAATTCTTGGTATCACCATGGGGATGACATAACTCGTGCTATATAGTACAACAAAAAACAAAAAAGTCCTTATAAAAATCTTGTATATCTTCTTGTGACTGACTAACTTAGCTCCACTTGTTAAGACGTAAATATAAGCTCTTATCAACAAAAAGGTTGAAACCCAAGCCTTTCCCACATCAGCAGCAAGTAACAAACCCACTTGGCCACAGAGGTCCCACTTACTCTGATTCAAAACAATTAAATGATGGGTCCACAACATTATCCCACATAAACCAGAACTCTTGGCTACATATGCTAGCAAATAAATACACAACAGGTAGATCAATGGTATTGCAAGTACCATTCAAGTTACTACTAAATATCTCGTGAATTCAGTCTGAAAGACATAACAAATGCTACTGGTCATGGCTGACCATGGCTTTCAAACTGACTTCTCCACCACATGATAAAATGCATGCACCTCTTAAGCATGTTAGAAATGGTGAACATGACCAGAATTCCTCAAGGCTAGGTAAACTGGTAGTCAGAAAGGAAGAAATGAAAGAATTAAAACTGGGAACAAGAATATTTAATGAACACAAAGCTCTTTATGCAAACAGTTTCTTTAAATTGGGCACTGTTGATTACATCATGAACTCCCTATAAGCAACTGACAATGTAAATGAACAATACTTATCTGCTTCCAAAGTAATGCAATATCTGGAATTTTTTTTTAACTGCTTGTCTGCTGTTATAAGTTCATCACTTCCCACCACTCCCATCAAATCAGAGATGGGTATGTGCAACTCCGGCTTTCAATGGATCACAATTGTGACTCACATGAGATAAAGTCGTTTTTGAATTTTGGACTACAAAAATATGTAGTAAAGCATATCCAACTGGAATTCCAAAACCCAGAACTCTGAAATGGTTTTATGAAATGGCTTTTTTCAAAGTCTGGCACTGTTGCTGTATAAAAATGACACACTCAGAACATAAATCAGCATGAGCTGCTGATTTTGTGCACATAAAATTTTTAGAAATTTTAATGGGAAAAATTCCATTACAACAAATACTGTTTTTAAAAAAAAAATTCACCATAATGAAAATGTCAGGTCCCAGACAAACTCCTCTTATTACTAATGCTTTATAAATTAAATTATGAAAAACTCAGCACAACAAATTATTTTCGGTCCACCTATATACAAAATGAGTTTATTTATGAAGGAGAAAAAAACTGTTTGCAAAGTTATGAAGGTTAATGCGGGAACCAATAAACTACATTTCAATTTCCTCAAAAAGGCCTCTGAGGTTGGGAGAACAGTTCATATCACAAATTTAAATAAGTACACCAACCGTTTTAATTAAAATAGTTTAATACTGTAAAAATATAAAAATATAATTATAATAAAATGTACCAAGCGATACAGTGGATACTGTAAAACAATATTTACAAAACTTATTTACTATAAAATAAAATAATTTATTACGAAAATGTTAAAATACAATAAAATATGAATATTAAAAGCGATAAAACAATGATTGTAGCTTTCAGGGGGCATCCGCCTCCTTTCTCAACAACAATGCTACTTGGGCAACACATCCTTTAGTATCAGTTTTGTAAATATTGTTTTACAGTATCCACTGTATTGCTTAGTACATTTTATTATATTTATATTTTTATATTTTTACAGTATTAAACTATTTTAATCAAAACGGTTGGTGTTATTAATTTAATTTTGGGATACATTTCAATTTAACAGTCCCATAATAATCAAGTGTACTGCATTATTTCTGGCTAGCTAATTTTTAATTTGGGCAATTCCAATCCCAACTGCAAAAACACAGCATGCATGTGCAATAAATTCTTGATTATACATGCCTGATTCATTTTCCCTTTTAATTTTTTAAAGATAAATTCTTCATTTATCTTGATTTTTATTTTCAACGATGTGTTGTACATCTGTGCATGATTTTTATCAATGCACAGTTTAAGAAATAATGCACTGTCATGCATTTTTATGACCTCTCTCTTTCTCACTCACACACCACATTTCAGTCAGACTCTTACGTTTTGTGATTTCTTTCAAATAATAGAAGTTAATCCACATTCTATAATGTGTTGCTTTTGAGATGCAATAAATAATCAGGCCAAAGAATACTATTCTCCTTTCTTAAAAATAATAATTATGATAACAAAATATAATTGATGTTATAAATTCTATTTACCACTTATGAATAAAATTTAGGAGAAAAGACATAACAAAAATAAGAAACTAAACCAAAATCAACACAAGAAAGTTTTTCTTAACTGATGGTTTTTGAAGGGCAAATAATGAATGGATTCATCTTGAACCATGTGGTAGATGAACAAAGAACCAGTCGTTCCTGTACCTAGCATATTTTTGTAATAACTAGTAATCCACTTCATTAGATCTTACTTAATCCTACTTTGTTATAGATCACACCTCTCACTAGGTTATTGCTGAGGGATTACATTATTGTTCAATATAATACAGTGCAATTGTGGTTGGCTATAAAATGCCATTGAGCCATGACACTGTCACAGTAAAACTGATAAAATAAAAGAAAATACCATTTTGTGTTATCTTCTTTATTATTCTCATTTGCATTTATTTTGATCATTTAATATATTTTTTTTTTCATAACATTTAATCATTTATAAATTTCATTCTCAAACACATGGATATTTGTAGCTATTCTAAAGGGAAGGGGGGATTTTTGCCTGTGGCACTACCAGTCGAAATCATTGGTGGCTGCTACTGACACAATACCATTTTTGTATTATACTGTATTTAATTGTGTAAACTTAGGTGAAGAGAATGAAAATTGTGCTACCAACAAACAAAAATACTGCGATATCAATTACACAAAAATTTGGAATAAGCGAGATTCAAAAAAGGAGTATCAGTAACCATATCAGCTAAAGAATGTCTGAGGTGCTAGCTGTTTGTGGCATAAAGAACAAAATATAGTGTATTTTTATATATCATATACAAAGGACAACTGATAAGTCTATGATCTGATTGTGAAATAGTGATTTCTTGTATGTTATTATAATTAAATATCTTTTATAAGTGTGTTTGCAAAATTTCAAGAAAATCAATGTTATGTTATGTTATGTTATTTGGTTTTTAGGAGCATTAGCAACTAAGGCCATATTGCTCCGGGGATATGCGGTGGTCATTCCCTGACCTTTCCGCATCCTCTGTATTTGGTGGTCACGGGCTCGAACTCCGATCTAATCAAGAAGTGTGTGCTACACACAGAAAATCCAATATGTGCATTTTCTTGTGCGATCCCCCCCCCCCCAAACCAAACAATTGAAAAAGTGAAAAGAGGCATTTCTGGGGGAAAAAATGGATACGTTTGCACACCATCTCACAACTCTCTCTCTGTCACACACTCACACACTGCAAATACTATAATCACAAACTGTGGCTTTGAACTGTTCTCCCATATTCTCAAGGTTTAGGAGTATTGAAATATGGAGACCCAGGATGAATGCAGAAGGTATCAGATTGCTATTTTTCAATTTGATTATCAGCAGTGATTCTTCATGCATTAAGAATCTGCAGATAAATGAACCACTAGGTGGCAGTGATCACAGTGTGCTGAAGTGGGATTTACTCAAAGAGGTAACTACCATTAGGGGTAAAGGGAAGGGTTATTGCTTCCGTAAAGGCGACTACGACGGACTGAGACAGTATTTAAATTCTATACAGTGGGACCAACTGATGATGTTACCAACAGCAAATTCAAAATGGGAAGCATTCAAAGAACTTATCTTGGAAGCCACTAGGCTTTACATACCAACTAAGAAATATTGTTCAAGGTTTAGGCCAAAATGGATGTCAGATGAACTAATGAGGCATATGGCTGAGAAGAAAAATGCATGGGATACATACAAATTAACACATGACACAGAAGCCTATGATAGATACAAGTTGATATGCAACCAAGTTACAAAGGAGGTTAGGCAGGCGAAGGCAGATGGATGCAAAGAAAAACAGCAAAGAGTTCTTTACTTATGTAAACTCTAGAAGGAAGGGGATGAATCAGATTGGTCCACTTGATATTGATGGGTCAACTGTTGATGATCCTGCTCAGGTAGCTAACAAACTAAATGAATATTTTGCATCGACATTCACACATGAGGAGTTATTCAGCGAGGGGAATGCCAGAGGTGTATTCAACTCTAGCAGTAAGCTACAGAATCTTGAAATAACTGGGAGTAAAGTGGAGGAGAAACTGTTGAAGATAAACACACGAAAGGCACCCGGGGTGGATGGGATCTATCCAGTTATATTAAAGGAGGCAGCAAAGGAAGTAAGCAAACCCTTAGCCATAATTATGAGAGCTTCCTTGGACTCAGGGGAGGTACCCATAGACTGGAAATGTGCAAATGTGACCCCAATTCACAAAGGAGGATCAAAGGCTGACACAAGTAATTATAGACCTGTGAGCTTAACTTCTGTTCCAGGAAAATTAATGGAGGCACTGGTTAAAGAAACACTGCAGGATCATTTAGACAAGACTTCAGTTATAGCTCAGACACAGCATGGTTTTGTTAAGGGGAAGTCTTGCCTGACCAACTTGATTGGATACTATGATGCAGTCACAAAAGAACTGGATGCAGGGAATAACTTTGATATTATATACTTGGATCTCAGAAAGGCTTTTGATACTGTTGCACATGGAAGACTGCTACACAAATTGGGGCAGTGTGACATTGGAGGCAAATTGCTGCTATGGATAAAGGGGTGGTTGAGGGGGAGAAGACAGAGAGTGGTAATCAATGGACACTGCTCATCGTGGACTGATGTTATTAGTGGAGTCCCTCAGGGGCAGTGTTGGGTCCATTATTGTTTTCTGTATTTATAAATGATATTGATGATGGTATATCGGGCTTAATGTCCAAGTTTGCAGACGATACAAAGGTTGGCAGGGTTGTCAAGGACACTACTGACACTATGCTGCTGCAACAGGATCTGGAAAGGTTGAGCAGATGGGCTGAGAGGTGGCAAATGAAGTTTAACATTGACAAATGTAAAGTACTACACATGGGAAACAGCAACCCCAGAGCAACGTATCAACTCTGTGGTACTACATTGACAGTGGTAGAGAATGAAAGGGACTTGGGGGTGGTTGTGCAGGCAGATATGAAGTTCTCTGAGCAGTGCAGACGGGCTGCAAGAGTAGCTCATGGAGTATTGTCAATGATATACAGGAATTTTTCCAGCAGGGATAAGGAGGTGATTATTCCATTGTATAAGGCGATGGTCAGGCCACACCTAGAGTACTGTATACAGTTCTGGAGGCCTCATTTCAAGAAGGATGTAGAGCTGCTGGAATGAGTACAGAGAAGGGCAACAAGATTAGTGAATGGAACAAAGGGGTGCTCTTACGAAGAAAGGCTTAAGTTTTGCAAATTACAGTGTCTGGAGACTAGGCACCAGCGAGGTGATCTGATAGAGGTGTATAAAGCCTTGAATGGTTTAAGCATACTCAATGCTGATGGGATTCTTCCTCTAGCTCAGAAAAATCACCTGAGAGGGCATAAATTCAAATTGAGGAAAGACAGATGTAGGATAGATGTGCGGAAATTTGCCTTTAGCCAGCGGGTGGTTGGTTGGTGGAACAGACTTCCATCCCTTGTCGTGCAGGTTGATAGCCTAAATAAGTTTAAGGCTCAGCTGGACAGGTATTTTGAACGAACAGAGGGGTGAAGTGGAAGTGGGTTTTTTTTTTTTTTTTGTTTTTTGGCTGATGCTGCATAAGCTTGCTTTCTTGCATCAAATGCCTCTACTAATGCTAATCAAGAAGTGTGTGCTACACACAGAAAATCCAATATGTGCATTTTCTTGTGCGATCCCCCCCCCCAAACCAAACAACTGAAAAAGTGAAAAGAGGCATTTCTGGGGGAAAAAATGGATACGTTTGCACACCATCTCACAACTCTCTCTCTGTCACACACACACACACTGCAAATACTATAATCACAAACTGTGGCTTTGAACTGTTCTCCCATATTCTCAAGGTTTAGGAGTATTGAAATATGGAGACCCAGGATGAATGCAGAAGGTATCAGATTGCTATTTTTCACTTTATGAAAACCCCAAATGAATGCAGAAGGTATTAGAAACCATACTAAAATAAATAAATTTTCTGTTTATACTCCAGGACGACCAAATGGTCAGAAGAGTTCATAAGATAGGCAGAATACAAGAAACAGCACCGTATTTAGCAGTCATGGGCTTGAACCCCGGTCACTAGGTGGTAGATGACTCTCATCAACCGGTGTAATACCACCACTTTGCTTATTGGAGACTTGAAGTGGTGGAACCCATGTTTAGTCTCTAGAGCTAAGTTCCGGCCAACCCTTCCCTATCTCTTCCATCATGCAGTATGATTGATGATTTTTGAGGTTATGATGACTGTCGTGGCGAGATCCAATATTCCTTACATTTCGAGGGTACAGCTCTAAAACGGTGTTCGCAGGCCGGCCGCTAGATAGTAAACCGGACCAAACCTATTGGTAACTCTAGGAGGCTTCCGGATCAGCTAGTGTATAATTTTGCTACCTCTACTCTGCCAGATAGTGACTGGAGGGAGTCCGAGTAGTGTGTATGCGGGGAGCATTGTCGAGGCCACATTATGTCAAGGATCTGGGTATATTCTTACCACATGTACGCCATATCCAAAAATTTCATTACTTCATACAGCATGTCCCACCCACTTTTTCTTACTATTGAATACACCATGAATTGTCAAAATAATAGAGCAAGCTTATCTGCGAAAAGATCTAAACCTCCCAAGGACTTCCTAATTCATTTCACAAATATACGTGGTCTTAATTCCAATCTCAACGATGTCCATTTCCACTTGCAGTCAGCCAAACTCCATGTACTTTTTCTGACAGAATCTCAGTTATTAGTTGATTCAACTACTGCTCATCTCAGATGCACAAATTATTTGCTGTATGATTCCTTTCGCCTCAAAGGTGGTACTTGTGCATATGTCCGTTCTGATATTCCCTGTCAGAGACTTGGCAATTTGGAATCTCCTCTCTTTATTCTTCTTTGGCTTAAAATCTCTATACCTCATTGTGTCAAATTCATCTGTTGTCTCTACTGTTCTCCCAACTCCACTAATCACTTGGAGCTCTTTGACTTCCTCTCTTTGCAACTTGACTTTCTCCAGTCTAACTTTCCTAACAGTGAGGTAATTTTCCTTGGTGATTTTAACGTTCACAACTCCAGCTGGCTTCCATTTTCTAGTCACACCGACCCAGCAGGTCGAGATACTGAGGCTTTTGCAATTACTAATGACCTAGCACAGATTGTTCATTTACCTACAAGAATACCGGACAATCCTAATCATACAGCCAATACGCTTGATCTTTTTCTCACAAACAACCCTTCTAAGTACAAGGTCGAAGTGAGAGGTCCTTTAGGCACTTCAGATCACAACTTGGTGATTGTCTCTTCTCCAATGGAACCTTTATCTCATGGCTATTCCCAACCTCGTATTGTTTGGCATTACAAGAATGCAAAATGGGATGACCTGCGAGACTTCTTTTCTTCTTTTCCTTGGTCTGATTACTGTTTCAAAACTTCTGATGTCAACGTTTGCTCAGATCGTGTCAGTGAAATTATTCTTGCAGGAATGGAATCCTTTATCCCACACTCCACTTTAAAATCTCGTCCTTTATCTAAACCTTGGTTTTCCAATAAATGTGCTAAGGCTGTCCAAGAGAAGAATGTTGCATATCGTAATTGGCTTGTTTCTAATTCTTCAGTTTCATTTTCTGCCTACACCAAAGCTCGCAACAATTGTAAAGCAGTTATTAATCAGTCCAAACTAGAGTTTGAACAGGCTAAGAGTTTAAAACTTGCTTCTTGCCCTAATGGTAGCCGAGCATTCTGGTCTCTTGCCAAAGCTATTGGCCACAACTCTTGCCCATCTCTGCTCCCACCTCTGTCCAAACCAGATGGTTCTGTTGTCACTTCAGCCAAGGATAAAGCTGACCTGCTAGCATCCCATTTTTCTTCCAGCTCATGTATTAATGATCTTGGTAAAACACCTCCCACCATTCCTAACATGCTCCATTCAATGCCTCCTGTGGTCTTCCGTCAAAAGGATATCAGAAGGAGTTTGATGAATCTTGATGCTAAGAAAGCTCCAGATCCCGATGGTATTTCTCCACTTCTTCTCAAAACTTGTGCTCCTGAACTTACTCCTATTCTTTGCCGCCTTTTTTCACTTTCTTATTCGAAAGGTGTTTTTCCTTCTGCTTGGAAATTTGCTCATATCCAGCCAGTTCCTAAAAAGGGTGACAAATCCCTCCCATCCAATTATCGTCCCATTGCAATTACTTCTACTCTTTCTAAAGTAATGGAGAAATCAATTAACCGCCAACTCTTAAACTACCTAGAAACCTTCCGTCTGATCAACGATCGCCAGTATGGATTCCGTCAGTGTCGATCCACTGGTGATATTCTGGCTTATGTTACCCATTTATGGACTAATTCAATGGAAAGGTTTGGTGAAACACAAGTAGTTGCTCTTGACATCTCAAAGGCTTTTGATCGTGTTTGGCATAAAGGTCTTCTAAACAAGCTTCCATCTTATGGTTTGCCAACTGTTTTTAGTAATTGGTTATCCAGTTTTCTCTCTGATTGCTCACTGAGGGTGATGGTAGATGGCTCTCTGTCTTCTAACTTCTCCACTAATGCCGGTGTCCCCCAAGGTTCAGTTCTTTCCCCCACTCTTTTCCTCTTGTATATCAATGACCTTCTTCCATTGACTGGAAATCCTATCCATAGTTTTGCCGATGATAGCACATTGCATTCAACTTTCCATTTTGAGAAACCTTGTCCTGCTCAATCAGCTTCAAGTTCTCGAAAATCTGCTGCCAATTCCTTAAATGCCGATCTTCAGGTAATTCTCCAGTGGGGCAAAGACAACTTAGTTGATTTCAACCCTTCTAAAGCTCAGTCTTGTCTTATATCTCGCAAAAAGGATTCTTCTGCTCCTATGCTTATCTTTAGTGACACTCCGATTTCTAGGCAAAATGATATATCTCTTTTGGGGATTACCCTGACTTCTAATCTCTCTTGGCACAAGCACATTACAAATATTGCTTCCTCTGCATCTAAAAAACTTGGTTTTCTCTTTCGCTCTCGGCGTTACTTTTCTTCCAAACAGCTGCTCACTCTGTATAAATCGCAAATCCGCCCTGCCATGGAATATTGTTCCCACATCTGGAGTGGTGCCCCCAAAACCTCTCTCAGGCTTCTTGATTCCATTCAGAAGAGGGCAGTTAGGTTAATTAATGATTCATCTCTAACAGAGTCTCTCCACTCGCTTTCTCATAGACGTACTGTTTCTGCTGCATGCCTCTTCTACAGATACTTCCATGGGCACTGTTCTTCTGAATTGGCTTCTATAATTCCCGCTCTCTCTTTCAAAACAGTCCGAACACGTGCCGCTACCAGCCAACATCCATTTACTGTACAACTTCAAACCCACAGAACCAACTTTTCATCTTCCTCATTTATTCATTCAACTGCCGTTTTCTGGAACAACCTTCCTTCATATATTTCCTGAAAATTACAATCTACAGAAGTTCAAGTCCAATGTCAACAAATATCTTCTTTCGTCTTCTCAACCTCCAACCCAAGCACGGTACTAAGTACTATAGGTTCTAATACCTCTCGTGTTTGGGGTTATCATAAAAAAAAAAAAAAAACTCAAGGCATGTGTACTTATGCACCCGTGTGCCTGACCACTCAGCTACTACTTAGTACTGCCCATGGGTTGAAGGGATGATCAGATAGAGAAGACTTGTTGACATCATACTTGAATTTCTGTAGACTGTAATTTTTGGGAAATACATGTGAAGGAAAGTTGTTCCGGAGAACAGAAGCAGAAGGAATAAATGAGGTTATGTAAGTTTGGAGTAAATAAAAGACAGTTATGTAAGTTTGGAATTGGACAGGTTTAGAAGACAGTGAGGGGAAATTACAGATTCAGAACAGTGCCCATGTAAGTATCTGCAAAAAAAGTATGCAGCAGAAATGAATGTACACTGGACTCCCGCTAGTCCGAACTAATTGGGACCGAGCTCTGTTCGGATTAGCAGAATTTCGGATTGATAGCTTGAAGTAATGCTTCAAAAAATCCCAAGCTACCTTTGATGATGATCATTAAATCAGCGAAGCTGAGAGCGCTTTTAAAAATATGAACATTAACAATCTTCCAGTTCATTACAAATGTCAAAAAAAAGCTTGGATGAACGGACAGCTTTTCATTGAGTGGTTTCATAATCAATTTGTCTCAGCAGTGAAACGTTTCAGCAATGAAAATGATTTGTCACCTCGCGCCATTCTCCTCATAGACAATGCGCCATCCCACCCAGACGTTTCCGAGTTTACATCAGGGGATATAAAGGTAGCTTTCTTACCGCCTAATGTAACACCATTATTACAGCCCATGGACCAGGGGGTGTTACAGTCTATCAAGCTTGCATACAGAAAGAAATATCTGAGGTCCTTGATAGAAGATAACACCAATTCACTTTCTTTACATGAGAAAATGAAACAAGTGAACTTAAAAGATGTTGTATATTGGGTTGCTGAGCTGTGGGAGAGTGTAACCGGTGGCAAAACATAGCATCTTCTAATCGATTTTCATCGTTACGTCAAAAGAAATTAACAGAGTTTGTTACTTCTGAAAAATGGCTTTTGTTCCTGTTTTGGTGTATAAGTATTGATCTGTAGTTTTAATAGGCCATGTCAAACACTGATTTATTAATTTTGTATTAGTACAGTACTACAATAAAATACAATTTTTTGTGGAATTCTAAATGTCTTTGTACCATTAATACCATTTAAATTTAACGTATTTAACATATATTTTGCGAACTAAAAAATTTCCTCTCCGCTGACCGAAACGTGTTCGGATTAGGCGGACGTTCGGATTACCGGGGTTCGGATTAGCGGGAGTGCACTGTATATGAGACATTCAGGATGTTCATAGACATTCATATGAGAGTGGAGAGATGCTGTAAGAGAAGGGTAATTAATTAACCTGATTAACCTCTTTTGAATAGCATCTAGAAGAGAGGTTCCCACTTTGGGAATCTTTCAATACATGTCCCTCAGGATGCAGTGCCTGGAGATGTATTGATTTTCTGAAATACTTTTTCAACAAAATATGGACAAATCATCTAACTAATCCAGATATGAAGCGTATTTTATTATAGTCTTTGAGATTAAATTTATTGAAGTATATATTAATTTATAAAAATTATGTATTATGTATTCTCATAAATTTGTAAAATAATAAGAGAAGTTTACCTCAATATAATATGTAGAACACTTCCGTATGATACTCTCCAGCAATAAAAATCAATTCAACAATTAAAAATAATTAAAAATCAATTGAACACAATTAAAAATTTAAATAGATTAATTAAACGAAATTTAACGAAAAAAATGCAAAACGATTTTTCTTCCAGTACAGAAACAATTTTTCGTATTATCATACGTAAGTGTTCTACATATTATATTGAGGTAAACTTCTCTTATTATTTTACAAATATTGATATCAACCTAGAATGCATGGAAGCTCTGGTTCATACTATCGTGTTCTCATAAAACATTTAGATCTAAATATTTTAAGGTGAAACTATAATACCATTAGGCACAATTCTGCTCAGACACGATAGGAGGGAGTATATGATGAGAGCCCTGTCGATCAATTCGGCCCTGGAAAGATTGTGCAAGGCTCAAGGGGTTGAATTTTTTTCAGCCTGGTCTGTACTTGTTAACAGGAGAGACTGCTTCTACAGAGATGGGATACACTTAAATAGAAAGGGTGCAAGAATGTTTGCTGATGCTATCGAGGCAGTGTTAGGTGGGTCGGAAAACTGCTAGATTGGGGGGATACAAGGACTAATAGATTAACAGTAGCCACTGGCAGAGGTGAAAGTGATTCTTGCACTGCTTCTATTGGAATGAGCAGCAGCCTGGAAAATAAGATGCAGGATATTTCAGAGACTGCTGGGAGTCATTGGGGTACAAGTAAACACATTGGTTGTGTTAGGGTAGCTAAGAAAAAGAACAGGTGCATGTATACTTGAGTGTACACCAATGCTAGGAGTTCGGTAAATAAATTTGATGAATTTGAGGTATTGCTCAAAGCATCAAAGGTGGATATTGTTGGGATTCAGAGACGTGGTGTCACACAGATATAAGGAATGCAGAACTGGAATTTGGGGAGTACGTCTACAGAAAGGATAGACAGGATAGGAAGGGAGGAGGGGGTTATGCTATTAGTTAAGAAACACATAAAATCCAAGAAATTGAAGCCAGTCAACATCACTGGACAGTGCAGTGTCGAGTCAGTTTGGTGTGACATAAGCATTGGGAGATCAAAATTGAGAGTAGGAGTGTGCTATAGGCCTAATGACTCTGATGAGTATATAATAAGAAACTGAACAGGGAAATAGAGTGGGCCAGTACATCAGAGAGTCTTATAATGGGGGATTTTAATTTCCCAGATATTGACTGGAATTTGTGGGTTGGTCACTCACACACTAGCAAGGCTTTTGTGGATTTATTGGATGATTATTTTCTAAATCAGCATGTTCGGGAAGCAACTAGAGGGAGAAAAACTCTTGATTTGATTATCAGTAGTGATTCTTCATGCATTAAGAATCTGCAGATACAGGAACCACTAGCTGGCAGTGATCACAGTGTGCTGAAGTGGGATTTACTCAAGGAGGTAACTACCATCAAGGGTAAAGGGAAGGGTCATTGCTTTCGTAAAGGTGACTACTATGGTCTGAGACAGTATTTAAATTCTATACAGTAGGACCAACTGATGATGTTACCAACAGCAAACTCAAAAATGGGAAGCATTCAAAGAACTTATCTTGGAAGCTACTAGGCTTTACATACCAACTAAGAAATATTGTTCAAGGTTCAGGTCTAAATGGATGTCAGATGAACTAATGAGACATATGGCAGAGAAGAAAAATGCATGGGATACATATAAATTAACATGTGACACAGAAGCCTATGATAGATATAAGTTGATCTGTAACCAAGTTAAAAGGAGGTTAGGTAGGCGAAGGCAGATTACGAGAAATCTTTGGCAAGGGATGCAAAGAAAAACAGTAAGGAGTTCTTTACTTATGTAAACTCTAGAAGGAAGGGGATGAATCAGATTGGTCCACTTGATATCGATGGTTCAACTGTTCATGATCCTGCTCAGGGAGCTAACAAACTAAATCAATATTTTGCATCTATATTCACACATGAGGAGTTATTCAGGAAGGGAAATGCCATAGATGAAGTAAACACTGGCAGTGAGCTAGATGATCTTGTAATAATTGAGAGTAAAGTGGACGAGAAATTGTTGAAGATAAATACAAGAAAGGCACCTGGGGTGGATGGGATCTATCCAGTTATATTAAAGGAGGTAGCAAAGGAAGTAAGCAATCCGTTAGCCATAATTATGAGAGCTTCCTTGGACTCAGGGGAGGTACCCACAGACTGGAGATGTGCAAATGTAACCCCAATTCACAAAGGAGGATCACAGGCTGACACAAGTAATTATAGACCTGTTAGTTTAACTTCTGTTCCAGGAAAATTAATGGAAGCGCTGGTTAAAGAAGCACTGCAGGATCATCTTGACAAGAATTCAGTTATAGCTCAGACATAGCATGGTTTTGTTAAGGGAAGGTCTTGCCTGACCAATTTGATTGGATACTATGATGTAGTCACAAAAGAATTGGATGCAGGGAATAACTTTGATATATTTGGATCTTAGAAAGGCTTTTGATACTGTTGCACATGGAAGACTGCTGCACAAATTGGAGCAGTGTGGCATTGGTGGCAAATTATTGCTATGGATAAAGGGATGGTTGAGTGGCAGAAGACAGAGAGTGGTAATTAATGGACACTGCTCATCGTGGACTAATGTTATTAGTGGAGTCCCGCAGGGTTCAGTGTTGGGTCCATTGTTGTTTTCTGTATTTATAAATAATATTGATGATGGTATATCAAGCTTAATGTCCAAGTCTGCAGACGACACAAAGGTTGGCATGGTTCTTAACGAGGCTACTGACGCTATGCTGCTGCAACAGGATCTGGAAAGGTTGAGCAGATGGGCTGAGAGGTGGCAAATGAAGTTTAACATTGACAAATGTAAAGTACTACATATGGGAAACAGCAACCCCAGAGCAACATATCAACTCTGTGGTTCTACACTGACAGTGGTAGAGAATGAAAAGGACCTGGGGGTAATTGTGCAGGCAGATAGGAAGTTCTCTGAGCAGTGCAGACGGGCTGCAAGAGTAGCTCATGGTGTCTTATCAATGATGTACAGGAATTTTTCTAGCAGGGATAGGGAGGTGATTATTCCCTTGTATAGGGCAATGGTCAGGCCGCACCTTGAGTACTGTATACAGGTCTGGAGGCATCATTTTAAGAAGGATGTAGAGCTGCTGGAACGAGTACAGAGAAGGGCAACAAGGTTAGTGAATGGAACGAAGGGTTGCTCTCACGAAGAATGGCTTAAGTTTTGCAAATTACAGTGTCTGGAGACTAGGCACGGGTGAGGTGATCTGATAGAGGTGTACAAAGCCTTGAATGGTTTGAGCATGCTCAATGCTGATGGGATACTGCCTCTTTCTCAGAATAATCACCTGAGAGGGCATAAATTCAAATTGAGGAAAGACAGATGTAGGATAGATATGCAGAAATTTGCCTCTAGCCAGCAGGTAGTTGGTTAGTGGAACAGACTTCCATCCCTTGTTGTGGAAGTTGATAGCCTAAATGAATTTAAGGCTCAGCTGGACAGGTATTTCGAACAAATGGAGGGGTGAAGTGGAAGGATGTTTTTTTTTTTTTTTTTGCTGATGCTGCATAAACTTGCTTTCTTGCATCATATGCCTCTACTAATGCTAATGCTAATATAAAAAAGTTTGGGAACCTTTGATCTAGAAGCTTCAGTGAGATTTCTGGGACCCTATTCCAGATGTGGACAAATATTCCATGGTAGGGCAGATTTGAAATTTGTACAGAGTGAGTAGTTGTGAAGTGCTTATGCCAAGAGAGATTAGAAGTCAGGTTAATCTCTAATAGAGATGCATGATCTTGTCTAGAGAAATATGAGTATCATTGAGTATGAACATAGGAGAAGAAGAATCCTTTTCACAAGATATAAGACAGGACTGAGTTTTAGAAGGATTGAAGTTTACTAAATTTTCTTCACCTCATTGGAGAATTTCCTGTAGACTGGCATTTAAATTGGTGTTAAACATTTGAGAAGTTAAAGCAGTTTTGAAGTGCAAGGTTTCTCAAACTGGAAATTGAATGTAGCATGCTATCTGTTCATAGGATTTCCAGTTAGTGAAGAAAGTCATTAATATTCAAAAGGAAAGAAGCAGAAGAAAACACACGACCATGGGGAACACCAGCATTAGTGGAGAAGTTAGAAGACAGAGCGCCATCGATCATTGCTGCAGTGAGCAGTCAGAGAGAAAATTGGATACCTAATTGCAAAAACAGTTGCCAATCCATATAATGGGGAGGAATGAGATTTTTTGTAATAACAAGCCTTAATTCAATATAAATTGCATTCCCTGGATGTCTGACTGATGGATTATTTTAATTGGCCAATTTACATACCAATTTTACATACCAATGATATTTTTTATTCGCATGCTTTCAGTTCATCCATCCATCTTTGAACTGCTTATATTATATAAATACAATATATCTGATCAAAATCAGAGTTTCAGTGATAACTAAAACTCGCATTTCAGTGATAATGAGTTTTAGTGACAGCTAAAACTCACATGCTTGCCCCATTTAACTTGTATCTGACAAATAACAAAAGATTAGCAAAATTCATGATATCCGCTGAATATCATGAATTGGATATCCATTGGATATCATAAATTTAGCTAACCTTCTGTTATTTGTCAGATACAAGTTAAATGGGGAAGCATCTAATGATATTTTGTTCTGCTAAACTTTGCCAACACATAATAATGTCATCAAACTTCAAATGAATCTTGATTATAAAAAAATGTAGGATTAAACTGAGTCCAGTTTCCTGATTCTAATCCAGTTTGTTTGCAGCATTAGCCTGGAACACAAGGGTCTAAAGGGAATCCACCAAAGAATATTGTCCCAGATATCACAGTAACTGCTCTTAACTTGTTTCATTAAAAGTGAAACTTGCATGTGAAAAATTATTAATAAGTAAAGAATACACTTTTACACCAGGTGATATACAAGAGGTAACCAAAACAGATTGAAACAAATTAGATTAAAAATAAAAAAACCCTGTTTTATTGAGCTTTTGATGGCATTCCTCTTCAACATAAGCCCCATTTAGTTTCATATATACGTCTCATCTCTTCACCCATTTTTAAAATACTTCAGGAAAGTCGTGTTCAAAAGATGATTTAAGAAACCCTGAGTGACTTTATTTGCTCAGTGTCTGATGGAATGGCAACCTTTAAGTTTACCCTTGAACTTTGGAAATTGAAAAAAAAAAGTAACAAGAGGCAAGATTTATTATACAGGAAAGGTGAGAAATTGTTTTTATGCTTAATTCATGTAGTATTTCCTCAAAAATTGAAACTGTGTGCAGTCCTGCATTGCGATGCAGCAACTATCTGGGCATTTTCAAATTGGGTATTTCTGGCACACTTTCTGGTTCAATTTCTTCAGAACCTCACTGCAGAGAGTACAAAGTTCTTCCAAGTAAGAGTAAATAATACCTTTCATATTAAAAACAATGATGATCATACATACTTGCTAGCAGATTTAATAAAGTGTACCATCTTTGGGGGGAATGTGATCTGCTTCCTAGTGAACTTTGCTGTTTTGATTTGGGATTACGTGGATCCAGTACTCAACTCCACTGATTATTTTGCTTAAAAATAATTTCTCTGATGTTGGTAGGTATATCTGAGGCCAACACAAATACCACAACTCTAACTTGCCTTTATTCAGGAGTAACAAACACTTCATGCCTAAATATTCTTTCAAAATGCTTTGTGTGGTGATCTCACTACTAATACCAAAGGCTGCTTAAAGTTTTCTGACTGTAATTTGTCTGTCTTCAAGGACAAAAGCAGAAACTGTACTAACAGTCAACAGCTGTCCAATTTATATACAGGGTCATATTCTGTGCCGGTTCTTCCATCTTTGAACTGTTTATGTCATATAAATATAACATATCTGATTTCTGTTAGAATTTTACACTGTTTTAGTCAAAAAGCAGGGTACTATTTTAACACAGGCATTGAAATAGCCTGAGAAAATAATGCTACTCTGCATTATGCTTTATTTTTATTTTTTTTATGATTTTCTGGGGAAACAAAAACATTTATGATTCTCTGAGGTCATAGTAATGACCACATTTATCCATAAACTGACTTAAAGTAACTAACATCATTTTTAATCAAATAATATCAATGAAGTTATAAAGATAATGTTATTTGATTAAAAACAATATTAGTTACTTTAGGTTGACTTTGTGGATAAATGTATTCATTTCTAAAGAGCATAAGTTCAGGCCCTGTCACAGGAGGGGCAAAAGTTTCCCTGATCTGTCGCAAAAGAAAAGCATAATACAGAGACTGTATTATGCTTTTCTTTTGAAAAGCATAATAAAGCTTTTCAATGCTTTTCTTTTGAAAAGCATTAAAAAGCATAATAATTAGACCTTGTTCAACTTTGATACTGATTTTCAGAAATTACTTAAATTCAATCTTTTTTTAACACCCTATATATATATTTTTGAGTATAGTTTGACAATAAGAATCAAGGAAGTGCCAACAGAGTAGTGTTTCTCAACTTTTAGTAGACTGAGAAACACCAAAAAATATCACGAAGTAATTTTGGTGGAGCACCAGAACAAGTGTGTGTGTGTGTGTGTGTGTGTGTGTGTGTGTGTGTGTGTGTGTGTGTGTGTGTGTGTGTGTGTGTGTGTGTGTGTGTGTTTACTATATATAAATATTACATTAGCAAAAATAATCCAGAAAATGAACAAAATAAGATCTTGTTCATATTTACGCAATAATACTTGTAAATAAATTATTAGCAGGGAAAACAAAGTGATGGGCACCAGTTGAGAAACACTGCAATAGAGCATGCTATAATCTTCTGAGTTGACCACAGAAGATTCATACTCCTTATTTGGCCCAATGAGAGCAGCCCATAGCAAATCTAGAAAAGTCACCATCTTGCAGTTTACCTGGTAGATTGTGCTTAAATAGGCATACATGTCTATGTACACTGTAATCTTAATTATCAATAAATTAAATATTACAATGATTCCATTGTGTATACGTTTTTTTTCTTTTAAAGGTAATCCAATTATGAAAGGTTACTGCAGTACTCTATACTGTTATGAATTGAGAAGATTGAAGACACCTGGTGATGTTGGACTTGAATTTTTGTAGATTATAATTTTCAAAAAATTCAACTGTTCCAAAGAAAATAAGCAAAAGAGGTAAATGAAGAAATGTTCACCATCGGCAGCCATTTTCAATCCACTGCAGGTTGAAGACCTCTCCAGCAACTTTCCAGTTCCTTCTGTTTTGTGCAATGGCCATCCATTTGCTGCCCACAAACTCTTGAATTTCATCTGTCCATCTCCGTTGTTATCTTCCTGGTTTTCTTTTAGCTCCTCTTGGATACCATTCTGTTACTTTCTTAATCCATCTGTCGGCATGTCTTCAAGCTATGCGTTCTGCCCAAGTCCATTTCAATTCTTTAGTTTTGATAAGAATGTCCTTTACTTGAGTTTGCTGCCTAATCCAGGTGTTTCTCTTCTTATCCAACAGTCTGATTCCTAATATAATTCATTCATTCTTCTGTGTAGTTTTCAGCTTCATTTCCATTCTTTTGGCAAGTGCCCAAGTTTCACTTCCCTAAGTCATGGTGGGGAGTATACATTGGTTCATTATTTTATGTTTCCGACAAATTGGGATATTGTTCCTTAGTATGTGATTATATTTCCTGAATGCTATCCATCCAAAATTTATTCTTCTCTTGACTTCCAGCCATTTATCATTATTACAACTGACTTGTCCAAGATAAGTATATGATTCCATCTTTTCAATTTCTGCTCCTTCAATGATTATATCCCTTCCTGTGGCATACTTGTTCATCATTACTTTTGTTTTGACCATATTCATCTTTAATCTGAAATCCTTATTAACTCTACATAACTGATTAAGATTTTCCTCTAATTCTTTGGCATCATGGCTTATGATCACAATGTCATCTGAAGAAATTTTAATTTAGTTTAAAAAGACGGAGAAGAAACATTAGTTTAATGAGTTTAAAGCTGAACTATGAATAGAAGTTGACTAGATGACACAAGTATTCAGGATGGTTTGGAAGAAAGTGGTGGGATTACAGATGCTAATTCAGAAAAAGTTAGCATTAGTAGAGGCATATGATGCAAGAAAGCAAGCTTATGCAGTATCAGCCAAAAAAAAAAAAAAAACACTCCCATTTCACCCCTCTGTTCGTTCGAAATACCTGTCCAGCTGAGCCATAAATTTATTTAGGCTATCAACTTCCACAACAAGGGATGGAAGTCTGTTCCACCAACCAACTACCCGCTGGCTAAAGGCAAATTTCCGCACATCTATCTGTCTTTCCTCAATTTGAATTTATGCCCCCTCAGGTGATTATTCTGAGGAAGAGGAAGAATCCCATAGGCATTAAGCATACTCAAACCATTCAAGGCTTTATACACCTCTATCAGATCACCTCGCCGGTGCCTAGTCTCTAGACATTGTAATTTGCAAAACTTAAGCCTTTCTTTGTAAGAGCAACCCTTTGTTCCATTCACTAATCTTGTTGCCCTTCTCTGTACTCATTCCAGCAGCTTTACATCCTTCTTGAAATGAGGCCTCCAGACTTGTATACAGTACTCAAGGTGTGGCCTGACCATTGCCTTATACAAGGGAATAATCACCTCCTTATCCCTGCTAGAAAAATTCCTGTGTATCATTGACAAGACACTATGAGCTACTCTTGCAGCCTGTCCGCACTGCTCAGACGGGCTGCAAGAGTAGCTCATGATGTCTTGTCAATGATATACAGGAATTTTTCTAGCAGGGATAACGAGGTGATTATTCCCATGGAAATATCTGTAGAAAAGAGATGCAATATCGTACCTCAATATCAGGGATTCTGGGTCTTGACCTGATGTCTAGTATTACATGATATAATAGGGATCATTATATAAAACAGGCGAGGGATATGCTACTCTGGAGACAAAACATGGGGTTTGCCACTGAAAGCTTCCATTAACAGTACCACACTGGATGTTAAGTCATCTACCACCCAGCACAGCCTAGCATCACAGAGGATTTCTCTGGGTAGTGTGGATACCACAATTTGACCTTTGGTTATGTTGGCTCACCCCTAAGTGATCATATCCAACTTCCTAGGCCCTCATAGTATTTTCAGATCTAGCATATTTCCTGCACAGATAATCCATCAGCCTGAATAGTTGCACTCAATTATTTAAATTGCTGTACAGTTTTCACCTGTACTCCATCTAAACCTAGAACATCCTCATTTTGATTTATGTACTCTGTCTTATTAAAATTTACCATCAGTTCCTATGTTTTATATTCTTCTAGTAACTTTCTGCCCATGTAATTTGCATCTTCATCATATTGAGCTACCACAACTTGGTTGTCTGCAAACAGTAGATTGTAAAGGTACTTATTTTTACCTAGGGGAATACACTTCTGAATTGAACTGCACTTCTATGACTATGGTCTTAGAAAACAACTTCCAAGTATAGCTTAAACAAAGTAGATGACAAAGAATGTCCTTGAAGTAATCCTTTGGCAGTTTTAATTTTTTTTTGATAGGTTGAACTAATTTTAGCACAGCATGTGTAGATTCTTGTAGATTCTTCTAATTATATCAATTAATGATTGGATTATTGACATTTTTTTCATAGCCTTCCACAGAAGATTTCTTGGCACATTATCATAAGCTTTCTCTAAGTCTATGAACAGCATATCTATGTTTTGGTCTGTAGCCTGACATTTTTCCAGAATTTGCTTAACAGTGAATAAATGGGCTATATGTGAGTGTCCAGTAAAAAAGCCACACTGTTCCTCAGAAATTACAATCTCTTGTTCTGGTTTTGATTTTATCACTTGTACAAATAGTTTAGCAATAGAGCTCATTATGCAAATTCCTTCATAATTTGAGCATCTTCTTCTATCACTTTTTTTGAAAATTGATGTTATGTATCTGATTTTCATCTCATCTGGTATTTCTTTGCCATTGCATAATTTGTTGAACAGTTAAGTTAGCAGATTTATAACTTTTCAACTTCAATACTTAAGCAGCTCAGTGTTAATTCCACTTGGACCCGATACTTTTCCATTTTTTTGCCATTTTTATTTCCAGGTCCACTTCCTTAATTCGAATGTTCTGTTCAATCCTGTTTTTATGGCAACTGTCTCTGTTTCAGTTTCTCTAAATTCTTCTCTAAAGATTCAGCCAAAATAAATTTAATGGCTGTTGGCATTCCAACAAGAGTTACCTGTGTTTAACCTTTTCGATTGCTTGATGAATCAATATGTACAGGGTGAAGTAGTGCTGATAAATTAAGCTTCATGCTCTCCTCAATCACAATTCCACAGAACATATCTTAGAATGTTCTAGAAAGGTATAGTTGTGACCTTTTAACCTCCACCTTCCATAAACTTGGGATTTCTCTTATTTGGGAAGAGCAATTACTGCTGTCATCATAACTGGTGCCCAGGTACTAAGCATAAGAGGACAATGGGGAACATCTGCAAAAATCTATCAATTTACAAGCACCAGAGGTTCCTCGGAAGCATTCCTAAATTCAAAGTTCATAAACTGGAAACGATTTTCCTCTGCATAATAATGGAACGGTGTACAACAAAAAAAATGTTTGCATCTTTTTTACAGTATTGTTGATGCATTGTTTACTTAGTGCACATATTGCCTTTTATTTTATATATACAGGGTGCATCATAACATATGGGACCCACTTCATGGATGGATTTAGGACCTAAAAACAATAAAAAAAGTTCACAAAAACACAAGTCTGATTTCACATTGTTTCCAAGTTACTATGTTTGTGTTCCAGCAATTCTTTCCACAAACCGACTTGGCATTGCTGGCTCTATTCAACTGTTCACAAACAATGCTCGATATCTCATAGGGGGCCTTGATGTAGTTATATGAACAAGATCCTGTAGTGTTCTTTGAGTGATTTCAGTTAGTTCTCTTGACAAGGGCACTACATCTGGAGCTTATTATTAACATTTTGGCTGTATATTTTTGTATATCGCACTAGCACGTCCATACATGCACCTCATGTAGGACGTGCTAGTGCGATGCAGTTGAGGCAAGACATCGGTAAGCAGAAAACTTCCCTAATCATTGTGGCAAATAAGACTTTTCAGAGAATACATGAACATATTGCAGAAACTTGAGGAAACTCCACTCGACTGTTTACAAACAATGCTCGATATCTCATAGAGGGCCTTGCTGTATGTGAAGAAGATCCCATAGTGTCCTTTGAGTGATTTCAATTAGTTCTCCCGAAGAGCACTACATTTGGAGCTTGTCATTAATTTTTATACTGTACATTTGCTCCAATAATGAAGGCTTATTCAAATCAAGAGATGGCAGATATGCATCTCATGTATGGACTTGCTAGATGGAATGCAGCCAAATCAAGATATCTGTATGCAGAAAACTTCCCTAATCGCCATGTGCCAAATAAGAAGACTTTTCAGAGAATACATGAACATCTTACAAAAACTAGTTCATTTAGAAAACAAGTTTCAGATGGTCATAGATACATCAGCACTAGAACTGTTGATTTGGAAGAATGGATCCTCAATCACATTGAAGAAAATGATGGTGACAGCACCATCATTTTCTTCAATCAAAACAGAGAACGTGGGACACCATGTGGAGACTTTTACAGAACCAACAACTTTAACCATATCACCTTCAGAGAGTACAAGGACTTATTGAAGTTGACTTCCTGCCATGAGAATTTTTTGTACCCAGTTTCTGCTTATGTGTACTTGTGAGCATTTCCTATCTGCTATATTGTTTACTAATGAAGCTGGATTTACTAGGGATGGTGTGGTCAATTTTCACAACACTCATCAACAGGCAGAAGAAAATCCCAATGCCATTGTTCAATCAAAACACCAGCATGGGCAGGAATAACTGGTGGCAATTTAATTGGGCCTATTGTTCTGCCTGGAAAATTAACAGGAGTATCCTACTGCAATTTTTTGAGAACATTTAAATGAGTTGTTGGAAGAAGTCACCCAATGTCATTCATCGCATGTAGTTAATGCATAACGGTGCTCTGCATCATTCGGCCATGTCACTAGAAACTTTTTGAATGAGCAATTCCCTAATAAATAGATAGGTAGTGCAGGACCCATTGCTTGGCCTGCACACTCCCTGGACCTGAATCCACTCAATTTTTACTTGTAGGGCCATTTGAAAGTCATTATTTATTCCATATCAATTGATAACATTGAAATGCTCAGCCAACATGTGGAACAAGACTGTCAGCAAACCTGACAGACACCTGGAACTTTTGAGTAGATGAGGAGTTCTGTGATGAGGCATTTGCAGGCTTGAATTCAGATGCACAGTGGTCATTTTGAGCATTTCCTGTAAACATAAGCAGATAGTTGTAAAAACACAAAACTCAGAAATAAGGCAAAATCAGACCTATATTTACATGAACTTTTTTTTAAGATCCTAACATCCCACATGTTATGACACACACACACACACATACACACACACACACACACACACACACACACACACACACACACACACACACACACACACACACATGTGTGTGTGTGTATATCACAAAATATGTGCCATTGACAGTAAAGCCAAAGTGCAGAACAGTATTATGTTATGCAACAATAAGAAAAGGCAATACACTGTCAGTAAGCTTTTTTTCTGAAATCCAGTAATGGTCTGGCCCAAGTTGACCAGTTTGGTAGTTTGTATTGTTTTTTTGTTTATTTATATTAATGTACATATAGGACATAGCCTCATTATGCATGTGGCAGTGAGCAAACTAGGTTTGCTACTTAGTGCACCAACTGCATATTGTCAAGGTACTTCACTATGTATTAGTATTGCACTGCTCTAAATAAAAAGCACTACTTTAATGAAGAAGTATATTGCTTATTTATTTAAAATGCATACCACTAAATGCTTCAGCCCTAAATTTAATTGAATTTGTTGATTTTAAATTTCTTCTCTGAAATTTCTTCTTTTTATAATAAGGATGTGCCATAATAAGGATGACTTTATGACAGATATCATGAAAAGAATTTTCACAGACTAACAAGCAAATAGAGAGAGAGAGACAATGCTGTGGTAGCAACAATTCTTTTAAAAAAAGTACTTTGCTGTATTTATTGTATATGTATGTATTATATATGCTAATACTTTAGGACAGAAAGCCTCAAATTATGTAAAATTTTACATAGCCCGAGGCTTCTACCCTAAAATATTGTTAGTCTAAGAAGTGCACCTTTTGGCATCTCTCATATTGTGTAAATTAGTTACAAATGGGTTGTATGGCACAGAATGAGACTTATCTAAACCCTTTTCTACCTACTCGCTAATGAGAAGCCAAATCGCTTCTTGTTAGCGAGCAGCAACTTGGCTTTGAAACAGTGCTTTTTTTTTTTTTTTTTGTAGTTGTTGGCGCATCGGCTTCTGTGGCCATAATGCACCTCCCAAGGTTTTTTGCAGTACTTTGATCCAAGCCCAAGGTGAGATTCGAACCAGTGACCTTTGGGTTGCCAGGCAGGCACTTTACCCACCTGGCTAGCCGGGTCGGCTGAAACAGTGCTGTCTGCATGGTAGTACTCAACTGAAAATAAGTAACAGTAGTCTTCTCTAATGGGGAAGTGTTATTTATTTGAAGTATAAGAAGAGCACCTCATGAAGGATTTCACAATATTATATGTTACAATAATGATGCCAATGTACAAGACTGGGTTGTCTAAAAAATTCAACTACGTAGTAATAAAATTTGTGTGTATCACTTCATAAAATTGCACATTATGAAATGACATAATGTGCAATATTTTATGAAGTTTACACATTTATGTGAAAGAACATGAGGCCTCTCCTAAACATTTATTAAAACATAACAGGTATTTGAGATATTCAGTTTTCTTTTGGTTTATTGCTTCATTTTTGAACACCAGTGTGCATGTCTTTTTTATAAGGAAAAACTTAAAATGGCACAGAATGAGACTTATCTATTCAGTACCAAACAAGGAAAAGAGACTAAGCTCGCAAGAACCATGGCATCTGCCATTTGGAATCAGGAAAGAGGGTATGAGCAACTGTGTTGCTGTACTACCACATTTTTTTGAAAAAGATTTCTGAAATATATCATATGACACCAATAAAGAAATTACTGCTATCACATTATGACTAGTGATCCATCACAATTAACTATAGGGATATAACCAACTCACTCATCCCTACATTCTGTCTCATATCTTAGTCATATGCTTTTGGCATGCGAATTTTTTTGCATGCCACTTTGCACGTTAGTATGTTAATTATGTCCATTTACAAACAATTAATGGAAGTGTGTGTAAATTACTATACCTGACTCTGAAAATTGCAGAATTCAGAACATTAAACTGACAGGAATAACTGAGATTTATATACACACATACACTCAGGGTCATTGGAAAAGTAATGACTCCACTTTTTTTAATGAATGATGGTTAATGCAACTATTATATAGTCGTCGGGAAAGGAAGCATTTTAATTTCCTATAAAGGGTGGCATAATTTTTTGCTTCTATCACCATGGGATTAGTTGAAGGTAGCAACCAAAAATATCAAGTAGTCAAGAGTCATGTTACAAGCAGAGAATTTTAGACTACAGAAGGAGAAAACCCAATAGTCTAGGTTTTTGCTGTCTGTGTGACTTTTGGAATAATGCAGAACAGACTTGTTTGCTCATAGGATGTACTATCCCTCATAGGAGGTACTATCAAGACAATATTTCAAATGACAATGATATGATAGAGTAACAGCAGTACTTCACCACCACTAGCACAAATGTGCAGTGATAGACTGTGCAGAGAAATAAGCACGCAAGTATTTTCAAACAATTTAGCTAACTAACTATTAATGAACTATTTTTCAACAAGAGAGAGAAAAAAATTGGTTCATTATTTTTGGAGCGAATCTCATGTGCATGTGTCCAAAGATAAAACAGAAATAAATTAATAAATAAAGTATGTACATGCACATATCAGAGAAATTATACTGCAGTTAAATCTCCTGTATAATCTGACTCAACTTTTTAAGTGATGCCAGAGATCAAAACTTCAAATATGAGTTTCAGGATTCAAAAATTGTGTATCAAGACTTTAGTGACAAGTAAAAAACAAAATGATCAATTTAAATATCAACTGATTATAAAAATAGTGTTATATTGTTACTACAGATCTTGGGAATAGATTAAAAAAATGCACAGTTGAAGGAACTTGTGGAAAAGGGATTTAAGGAAGTAAGGCAGCAAATGATATGCAAAACAATCTCTAAATGAAAATAAATTTATAAAAATACATTTCTTTCAAGGTGGTATGGTTCACAGTGTAGCACCACTATGTAATGCAATGCAAATACTTAAGTAGCTACTTAGGAGAAATAGCTATTTCTGTTACTGGGTGCTGGAAAGGGAAAGGGAGTGAAAAGAGAACAGAGAAATTCTACAATAATAATTTTATATTCAAAGTTTGAAAACCAATTTCAAAGTACCTATTTACCTAACCTATTTCAATTTAGTATAGTATTTCATCTGGATATCTACAATTTTTTTACAAGAAAATTATATATAAAAATTGTAGATATATGAAACACTAAACAAGATGAATTTAACCAAGACTAGAAAATGAACAATTTTCCTAATAGCTGGTGGGAAGTCAGTTGATAAGGGTAATATTTTAAATTTCAAATTCAGAGGGATAAATTCCAAATTTTGTTATATGGACAATGAAAACATGCCTGTGAATAACACTAAGTTTTACAAAATATTTAACCAAAGGACACAACGTGCTTGGCATTTATTCTATGAGAGATTAAAGAAGGGGGAAATTTAAATGTCTAATCTAATACTAATTATCTTATTTTTTGTGAATGGTTATAAACCAGTTCCCATTCTTACTAAAACATCAAGGAAAAATATAACCTCTCATTGTTCACAAATATACACTTTATGGTCCACACTGTCAGATATATATACAATGCTGTTAAATGTAGTTAAAATGTCTGCATTCTCATTTTTTAAAAGATTTCTATAGTAAATGGCAATAATAAGAAAACAGAACATATACTACTAGTGTGGAATGCTATTCACAGATATGTTTAATTCTATTAATTATGAATGTATTTCAAGTTATTTACTGTGTTTTTTTTTAATTATAACTGCAAAAATATTTTACAAAAAAAAAAAAAAGTAGCCAGTGCTTTACTGACTTGGATGTTTTACAGAAAAAAAAAGGATGAAGCCAAATAGGAATTTTCAGGAATTTAATGTAACCTTAGGAGCCTTTTATAGCAAAAAAAAAAAAAAAATAAAAAATAATAATAATAAATAAATAATAATAATAAAATAATAATAAAATAAATAACATAGGCACAAAAACTTGATTTTTCTGACTGGGCATCAAAATATCCAGAAGACATCCATAAATTAGACAAAAAATTAATTATTAAAGAAATATTACTCACTATAATGTAATAGCTATCATCATAATGCAAACAGCTAATAAAAGTATCAAAATAACATTACTCTTTTGCATCTTTCAGCTCACATCTGTGGTTTACTTACACAGGAGATATATTTCTACTGAGCAAATTCTAAAACTTTTCTCTTCATCACCTCATCACTATACTTGCTTCTTAAGCAACTGCATTGCTAGGATATTATATAACTTAAGATGTTCTAAATCCAAGCAACATAATAATGAGGTATCTATAATGGCCTTACGAAATTTATAATTTTAATGAAATTAAATTTAATTAAATGCAACACACCAATTTCCATGATCAAATGTTACTATAAACTTTATCAAGTCAATTTTTATTTTTATACAGTGATTAAAAAAAAAAGTATGGGAGCCAAAAATGGAAGAATTTTTAAGAAGTCTCTTCAACTGCTGTAGTAATTAGCAGTCTCAAGTGAAGGAAGTAGGTTTCTCCCCATGAGTTCTCAAACTGCTTAGCCTGCCCAACATACAAACTGATATGTGAATGTACAATAAGAGACATGATAATGATCGTATCATAAAGCAGAACACTATGACTAATGTAGTAAAATATTATACAATATTATTAAATATTGTATTATAATAATAATACTTTATATGAATCTTAAAGATTATTATCATAAAATTGTTCCAGTATAGGTGACAGGGATACACAAGATGTGCACAGCTAATATCAGTCACTACACAGAAGATATTTATCCTAACACTGTTTCAAGTAACTCAGTGAATCTTGGAAAAAAAAAAAAAAAATTTTAAGCACATCAAAAGTGAATGCAAGACCACTGCATCTAAAAACCTTGGATTCTTTCGCTCTCAGCGTTACTTTTCTTACAAACAGCTGTTCACTCTGTACAAATTGCAAATCTGCCCTACCATGGAATATTGTTCCCACATCTGGGGTGGTGCTCCCAAAACCTCTCTCAGGCTTCTCAGATTCCATTCAGAAGAGGGCAGTTAGGTTAATTAATGACTCATCTAACAGTGTCTCTCCACTCTCTGCCTCATAGACATACTGTTTCTGCTGCATGCCTTTTCTACAGATACTTCCATGGTCACCGTTCTTCTGAATTGGCTTCTATAATTCCCACTCTCTTTCACTTTCAAAACAGTCCAAACACGTGCCGCCACCAACCATCATCCATTTACTGTCCAATTTCAAACTCACAGAACCAACTTTTCATCTTCCTCGTTTATTCATTCAACTGCCATTTTCTGGAACAGCCTTCCTTCATATGTATTTTCTGAGAATTACAGTCTACAGAAGTTCAAGTCTAATGTCAACAAATATCTTCTTTCGTCTTCTCAACCTCCGACCCAAGCACGGTGCTAAGTACTATAGATTCTAATACCTCTCGTGTTCGGGGTTTTCATAAAAAAAAAAAAAAAAGAGAGAGAACTCAGGACGACAGAATATTCTATAGGATATTGATATTAGAATATTTATCTTTCAAAATAGCAATTAGACTTGAGGGGAGGGGCAACATATATTGAGTGCCAATAAAAATTTGAGATTTATTTCAAGATAGATTTCAAGCTATTATAACAACTGCTGAATATCCAATAGACAAAGGGCATAGTTTGAGTTTCTGCTACTGAGTGTACTATAACATGATGGAATTCATCACAGTTATGGCCTATACACAAAATTATGCAAGTATATCTAATGTGTACTGCATAAACTGAATGACTGCTAAGACAGTTGATATATATTATTCTACCAAAAGTATTTGGATACTCCTCTCAGCACATTAAGCATTTGCAAATCAGACATCAGGAAATCAGGTATACACAAAACATAAGCAAACAGCAAAACAGGAAATCAACATCAGCAAGACAATTTTTTCTGGTATTCCTCGTACACTTTCTGTACAGGCAATACCAGAAAAAACATAAAATGAGCTGAAACAAGGTGCTTGTTTCAAAGAGACTATCATCAAATTCCATATCAGCAATTTATCACTGCACAAGAGAGACAACTATAACTGATATGGTAAAAAGATTAAAGAACAAGTATGACATAAGTGTGCATAAACAGTCAGACAGGCAAAAAAAAAAAAAACTAATGGACAGGAAATGCTGATCCCTGAAGAAAATGATGAAAGAAAACTTCATAACATCCCACTGGAAAATGCCATATTGGAGCCTGGATGAGATGCTCTCCCCCCCCACAAGTCCCAACATCACACCAACAAATTCCAGACATTGCCTCCAGTGGTGCCTAGCCCATTATTTAAAACAATAATTCTTAAATTCCTAAACAATAGTCAAAAGTCAAGTAATCCACTCAGAGAAAATTTTCACAGATCTATCTACAGACTTCAGCAAATTTTTTTAATGCTTGCCATGTATTTAGTGAATTCTATACTTGTTTAAAAATCTGTTTCTTGACCTGGTATTTTTCTCCTGTTTTTGTAATTATTTCATTATTTTGTAATTATCTCATAAAAACTCTTTTTTTTTTTTAAAGGGACTGATCCAATAGTGTACTATACAGCTTCATCAAATGATACAGAATAGTATTGTTCCAAACCAACCAATTTCACATTATATAAAGGGATGACAGTGTGCATGTGTGTGGTCAAAGCTATTTCTAGGCGTATGACTACCTGCATGTAAAAAAAAAAAAAAAAAAAAGACAAATGCAGCCTTAAAATACAGTTAAAGGTAGAACATCTGCACTGAGGAATGGTTTACCAGTGAAAGATTCCAGTTATTAGGTGTATTTTATACTCAAAAACATTCCAGTCTCTACACTACACTACACTACACTACACTACACTACACTACACTACACTACACTACACTACACTACACTACACTACACTACACTACACTACACTACACTACACTACACTACACTACACTACACTACACTACACTACACTACACTACACTACACTACACTACACTACACTACACTACACTACACTACACTACACTACACTACACTACACTACACTACACTACACTACACTACACTACACTACACTACACTACACTACACTACACTACACTACACTACACTACACTACACTACACTACACTACACTACACTACACTACACTACACTACTTAAAAACCAAAAGAAATACCCAAAGAATTTCAGGTAGTTAACAAAAGGGGAGAAAATTTGTTCAAAGATTGGCATTTTCAGTTTGTTGTTTGGTTTTTAGGAGCATTAGCAACTAAGGCCATATTGCTCCGGGGATATGTGGTGGTCATTCCCTGACCTTTCTGCATCCTCCGTATTTGGTGGTCATGGGCTCGAACCCTGGTCTAATCAAGAAGCGTGTGCTAGGCATTTTCAGTAGCTAGTTTCTAAAGAAATCAATCACTGATTTGAAGGGAGGCAGCTGGCAAATATATACAGCGGACTCTCGATTTTATGGGATAAATGGTAAAAAAAAAAAACAAATCCCGGATAATCGATTTCCCAGTTAATCCAAAAATACAGAAGTCCCCGACAAACGTAAGAGATAATAATAATAATTATTATTAGCCATATGGTGCAAGGAAGCGAAGCCTGAGGCTTATGCTGCACCAGCCAAAAAAAACAAAAAAAAAACACATTTTTGAATTACCCTGAGAGAGAGAGAGAAGTAGAAGAAAATCACCAAGAAAGAGAAGAATAATGATTATACGTTCCAGGACTTCTTACTTCGCTGCAGGGCAGATACACAGAAATTTGCTTTCAGCCAAAGAGTAAGTGATTACTGGAAGAGGCCAACACCTAGGTGTTGTTAAAGTTAGTAATTTGAATAAATTTAAATTAAAAAAAAAAAAGATTTAGACAAATTACTAGGAAAGGGATAGGCAAACAGTGTGTGTGTGTGGCTAATGCTGTATAAGCCTGCTTTCTTGTATCATTTTGCTACTACTATACTAAACTTTCATAACTTTTGTTTTTGCGTGACTAATTTTCACAACGGTTCATCTAATTTATTCAGAGATTCTTGAAGATCTTCGAGTCTGCTGACGAGGCTACTAGAGACGGTCGTGTTCCAAGCCGCTAAGTGGATTTTTCTTATTTATTGATTTGAAATTATTGTTTTTCTAAAAAACTTTTGATTTAAATTTAGTAGTATAACATTATTTTGAGATTTTCTGATTAACTTGGTGTAATTATTCTTTACTCGGCCTTGTAATTGCATAAAAGTATCGGTAAAGGTTTCCACGTGTTTCAACTCCGGTACCGTTCGTAATTTTCCCGCCATTGTGATACGATAGTTGTATGCCGTACTAGATAGCGTTAGTTGAACTTCGTTAGCAGTTAAATTGTACGTTTAAATAAATACATATAACGACTTAGATTACAAACGTAATATAATTAATTATATTTAACATAATTAATAACATAACATAATTAATTAATAAATTAATAGAATCATGACTCAGACCAGAGCAGCAAAGCAAAAGGCTCAAGCTAATGGAAGCGCTGTGGCTCAGAGCAGAACTGAGGGGGGCAGTTGTCCTCTGACTCACAGCCTTATAAAATGCACTGTTTGCTTGATGTTTGCAGAGCAATCGGGTACGGAACATGATACTGCCAAGGGGGATGTCTTTGTGTGTGCGCGATGCAAGGAGTGTATCGATATCAGGCAACAACTCGGCGTTCTTGTGGGCCTATATGAGAGCTTGAAGGACAGGGTGGATGCCCTCGAAGAAACTAAATTGAGGGGCCCATCAAGCTCTCAGCTGCCCACATCAACGCCAGAGCTTGCACTTGGGCATCGCGTGACACAGAGACAACCCCCAAGGCAGAATGCGCTGGTCCCGAAGGAACTAGTAGTTGTTGGTGACTCTATTGTCAGGGAAACGGGGAACATGCTTTGTAAAAAAGATAGGTGGAACAGGACCAGGGTATGTCTGCCAGGGGCAAAGGTTGATGACGTTGTAGAGCACTTTTAAGCATCTTTTAAGGGCACAAAAGGTGATATAGTTGTACACGTTGGCACTAACGATATTAAGAGTAGGAGACCGGCAGAATTACTTAACAAGTACAGGTCACTGTTGAACAAAAGCCGAGAATTAGGGTTGAATTTGAAAGTGTCTGCAATTCTGCCCAGACACGATAGGAGGGAGTATATGATGAGATCCTTGTCGATCAATTCGGTCCTGGAAAGATTGTGCAAGGCTCAAGGGGTAGAATTTTTTTCAGCCTGGACTGTATTTGTTAACAGGAGAGATTGCTTCTACAGGGATGGGATACACTTAAATAGAAAGGGTGCAAGAATATTTGCTGATGCTATCGAGGCAGTGTTAGCTAGCTTGGGGGGAGACAAAGACCAATAGATTGACAGTAGCCACTGGCAGAGGTGAAAGAGATTCTTGCACTGCTTCTATTAGAATGAGCAGAAGCCTGAAAAACAAGATGCATGGTATTTCAGAGACTGCTGGGAGCCATTGCGGTACAAGTAAACACATGGGTTGTGTTAGGGTAGCTAAGAATAGAAACAGGTGCAGGTATACTTGTGTGTACACCAATGCTAGGAGTTTAGTAAATAAATTTGATGAATTTGAGGTATTGCTCAAAACATCAAAGGCAGATATTGTTGGGATATCAGAGACGTGGTGTCACACAGATATAAGGGATGCAGAAATGCAATTTGGGGAGTACAATGTCTACAGAAAGGATAGACAGGATAGGAAGGGGGGAGGGGTTATGCTATTAGTTAAGAAACACATAAAAACCAAGGAAGTGAAGCCAGTCGACATCGCTGGACAGTGCAGTGTTGAGTCAGTTTGGTGTGACATAAGCATTGGGAGATCAAAATTGAGAGTAGGAGTGTGCTATAGGCCTAATGACTCTGATGAGTATAATAAGGAACTGTACAGGGAAATAGAGTGGGCCAGTAAATCAGAGAGTCTTATAATGGGAGATTTTAATTTCCCAGATATTGACTGGAATTTGGGGGCTGGTTACTCACACACTAGCAGGGCTTTTGTGGATTTATTGGATGATTGTTTTCTACATCAGCATGTTCGGGAGGCAACTAGAGGGAGTAATACTCTTGATTTGATTATCAGCAGTGATTCTTCATGCATTAAGAATCTGCAGATAAATGAACCACTAGGTGGCAGTGATCACAGTGTGCTGAAGTGGGATTTACTGAAAGAGGTAACTACCATTAGGGGTAAAGGGAAGGGTTATTGCTTCCGTAAAGGCGACTACGATGGACTGAGACAGTATTTAAATTCTATACAGTGGGACCAACTGATGATGTTACCAACAGCAAATTCAAAATGGGAAGCATTCAAAGAACTTATCTTGGAAGCTACTAGGCTTTACATACCAACTAAGAAATATTGTTCAAGGTTTAGGCCAAAATGGATGTCAGATGAACTAATGAGGCATATGGCAGAGAAGAAAAAGGCATGGGATACTTACAAATTAACACATGACACAGAAGCCTATGATAGATACAAGTTGATATGCAACCAAGTTACAAAGGAGGTTAGGCAGGCGAAGGCAGATTACGAGAAATCCTTGGCAAGGGATGCAAAGAAAAACAGCAAAGAGTTCTTTACTTATGTAAACTCTAGAAGGAAGGGGATGAATCAGATTGGTCCACTTGATATTGATGGGTCAACTGTTGATGATCCTGCTCAGGTAGCGAACAAACTAAATGAATATTTTGCATCGACATTCACACATGAGGAGTTATTCAGCAAGGGGAATGCCAGAGGTGTATTCAACTCTAGCAGTAAGCTACAGAATCTTGAAATAACTGGGAGTAAAGTGGAGGAGAAACTGTTGAAGATAAACACAAGAAAGGCACCCGGGGTGGATGGGATCTATCCAGTTATATTAAAGGAGGCAGCAAAGGAAGTAAGCAAACCTTTAGCCATAATTATGAGAGCTTCCTTGGACTCAGGGGAGGTACCCATAGACTGGAAATGTGCAAATGTGACCCCAATTCACAAAGGAGGATCAAAGGCTGACACAAGTAATTATAGACCTGTGAGCTTAACTTCTGTTCCAGGAAAATTAATGGAGGCACTGGTTAAAGAAGCACTGCAGGATCATTTAGACAAGACTTCAGTTATAGCTCAGACACAGCATGGTTTTGTTAAGGGGAAGTCTTGCCTGACCAACTTGATTGGATACTATGATGCAGTCACAAAAGAACTGGATGCAGGGAATAACTTTGATATTATATACTTGGATCTTAGAAAGGCTTTTGATACTGTTGCACATGGAAGACTGCTACACAAATTGGAGCAGTGTGACATTGGAGGCAAATTGCTGCTATGGATAAAGGGGTGGTTGAGGGGGAGAAGACAGAGTGGTAATCAATGGACACTGCTCATCGTGGACTAATGTTATTAGTGGAGTCCCTCAGGGCTCAGTGTTGGGTCCATTATTGTTTTCTGTATTTATAAATGATATTGATGATGGTATATCAAGCTTAATGTCCAAGTTTGCAGATGATACAAAGGTTGGCAGGGTTGTCAAGGACACTACTGACACTATGCTGCTGCAACAGGATCTGGAAAGGTTGAGCAGATGGGCTGAGAGGTGGCAAATGAAGTTTAACATTGACAAATGTAAAGTACTACACATGGGAAAAAGCAACCCCAGAGCAACGTATCAACTCTGTGGTACTACACTGACAGTGGTAGAGAATGAAAGGGACTTGGGGGTGATTGTGCAGGCAGATATGAAGTTCTCTGAGCAGTGCAGACGGGTGCAAGAGTAGCTCATGGAGTATTGTCAATGATATACAGGAATTTTTCCAGCAGGGATAAGGAGGTGATTATTCCATTGTATAAGGCAATGGTCAGGCCACACCTAGAGTACTGTATACAGGTCTGGAGACCTCATTTCAAGAAGGATGTAGAGCTGCTGGAACGAGTACAGAGAAGGGCAACAAGATTAGTGAATGGAACAAAGGGGTGCTCTTACGAAGAAAGGCTTAAGTTTTGCAAATTACAGTGTCTGGAGACTAGGCACCAGCGAGGTGATCTGATAGAGGTGTATAAAGCCTTGAATGGTTTAAGCATGCTCAATGCTGATGGGATTCTTCCTCTAGCTCAGAAAAATCACCTGAGAGGGCATAAATTCAAATCGAGGAAAGACAGATGTAGGATAGACGTGCGGAAATTTGCCTTTAGCCAGCGGGTGGTTGGTTGGTGGAACAGACTGCCATCCCTTGTGGTGGAGGTTGATAGCCTAAATAAGTTTAAGGCTCAGCTGGACAGGTATTTTGAACGAACAGAGGGGTGAAGTGGAAGTGGGTTTTTTTTTTTTTTTTTTTTTTTGCTGATGCTGCATAAGCTTGCTTTCTTGCATCAAATGCCTCTACTAATGCTAATGCTAAGTTATTTAACAGCACAATATTCTTTTATTTCCTCCTTGATGCATTTTTTTTTTTTTTAATTTAGAAAAACATTTCTAAGCACTTTGTCATATGCATTTTCAAGATCAATAAATCTAAAATATAACTTTCCATTATGCTCCCCGACTTTTCCATAATTTGTCTTAGTGTAAATGCTCGCTCCATCAATGCCTTCTTTGGCACAAAACATGACTAAGAGATCAACTTCCCTGTAATTTTCACATTGAATTTTATTTCCTTTTTATTCACTGGTGCAATTAATGTCTTGATCCAATCTTCCAGTCCTTCAGGAAAATAACCTCAGGATGGTGCAATGTAACCATCACGACATTATTTCCCTCTAGTTTTCCACCTCTGAGGTATAATTTCACTTGATACTTTTACTTATTGGTCACTGTGTTAAACTTTTAACTTTGGTGAGCTTATCTCCAGTTTCGATGAGCTTTTCACATTCTCATTTTATTTTATTCCTTTGTTAAAGACTCACTTACCTATTTCATGTGTTATTATTATATTAATATGATAATGCTGCTTAGTGCAATCACATATTGTGCAGGTGCTTTTCCATGATTTGGCATGGTACATTTCTTCATTGGAGAAGTGCTTTTTATTTAGAGTAGTATAACTCTAATGCAACTCATGGTGAAGTGTCTCCACATAAAATTTACGCAGTAAGTAGCAAAGCCAGTTTGTTCAAAGTATCTACATAAAGAGGCTATGCCCAACGTGTTCAATGACTTTTTCAAATTTTATTTTACGATTTATTATTATATTTAATCTCACTTTTAAATGTAAAAAAGCAGTTGTGTGAAGAATAATCCCCACACCACAACATTATTTTTTAATCTAATTTATAGATGTCTTCCATTTTTTTATAACACAAACATTGTAAATAAGCTTGCATTTTATCCCTACTTAAACAGTTAAATTTCCTTATTATTAAAAAAAAATTAACTAACACATAAACAAAAGAAGCACATATTTTAAGAGCTGCAGGCTGCACAGATGATAATCAGTATTATAAATTCCTACCTTTGTTGCCAATACTGCCTGGTTGCACATCATTGTAAAAACAATATTCAGAATTGCTTCACTTACCCTACTGCTAGTACCCGCCCTGAAGGAGCATAAGTACAACAAAGAGCATCTTCAACTGCACCAACGGCTTCAGGATTTTCATCTGATACTATATCCCAAAACCGCAGATACCTGAATGGGGGAGTAGTCATTTTATTTAATAATCGCTAATATTTACATTTTTATTTCATAACACAGTCTGACTAACTAATGATCCTATTAAAGTCATTCAGATTTATCATAATTGAGGACTTCAAAAAATTTAAATGCTGATTATTAAAATTCTGGAGCTCATAAATTAACTTATGATCATATACAGGTAGAAGCATGATTAATTATTAATAATGAAGCTCACCTCTTTATGGTTATTATTTTCATCATCATCATCAGCCATTTTCAATCCACTGCAGGATGAAGCAACTCCAGCAACTTTCCAGTTCCTTCTGTTTTGCGCACTGGCCATCCATTTACTACTCAAAAACTCATGAATTTCATCTATCCATCTCCGCCTTTGTCTTCCAGGTTTTCTTCTAGCTCCTCTTGGGTACCATTCTGTTATTTTCTTAGTCCATCTGTCATCATGTCTTCGAGCTATGTGTCCTGCCCAAGACCATTTTAGTTCCTTAGTTTTGATAAGAATGTCCTTTACTTGAGTTTGCTGCCTAATCCATGTGTTTCTCTTTTTATCTAACAGTCTGATTCCCAATATAATTCGTTCCATTCTTCGCTGTGTAGTTCTTAGCTTCTCTTCCATTCTTTTGGTGAGTGCCCAAGTTTCACTTCCATAAGTCATGGTGGGGAGTATACATTGATTCATTATTTTACGTTTCAGACAAACTGGGATATTGCTCTTCAGTATGTGACTATATTTCCTGAATGCTATCCATCCAAAATTTATTCTTCTCTTGACTTCCAGCCATTTATCATTATTACAGCTAATAACTTGTCCCAGATAAGTATATGACTTATCTGGGACAATTCAATTACTGCTCCTTCAATCATTATTTCCCTTTCCGTGGCATACTTGTTCATCATTACTTTTGTTTTAGCCATATTCATCTTTAGTCCAAAATCCTTACTAACCGTGCATAACTGATTAAGATTTTCCTCTAATTCTTTGGGATCGTGGCTTATGACCACAATGTCATCTGCAAATCGTAAATGGTTTAGGTACTCTCCGTTCACACTGACTCCTTTCTGCGACCAGTCTAATCTTCTGAAAGCTTCCTCAAGGGCAGCAGTAAACAGCTTCGGAGATATTGTGTCTCCTTGTCGAACTCCTTTCTCGATTTTAAATTTGCTACTGTCTTTGTCTAGTCTAATAAAGGATGTAGCACTCTCATATATTTTCTTCAAAATCATAATATATGGAGTATCTATGCCTTGTCTTTCCAGTGCCCGAAACATTGCCTTATGCTGTATGGAGTCAAATGCCTTTTCATAATCCACAAATGCCAGGCATAATGGTGTTTTATATTCATTTGCTTTCTCCATTAGCTGTGATATTACGTGAAGGTGATCCATAGTTGAGAATCCTGTCCTAAAGCCAGCTTGCTCTTTCGGTTGATTCTCATCAAGTATTCTTTCTAATCTGTTAGTAATGACCCTTGTGAACAACTTGTAGATATGGGATAACAAGCTAATTGGTCTATAATTTCCAATTTCTGATTTATCTCCTTTCTTATGCAGCAAAACTATGATTGCATTATTCCACTGCTTAGGCATCACACCTTTTCTAATACACTTTGTGAAGAGCCTTGCCAGTTTTTGTGTTATGTCTCTTCCTCCCAATTTTAACCACTCTACAGTAACTTCATCTTCCCCCGGGGCTTTCCGATTCTTCATTTTCTTCAATGCATGTTCTACCTCATCAGGAAGAATATCGGGTATGTCGTATGTGTTGCTACTTTGCAATCCATCTTCCCCACTGCTGGTATCATTCCCTCGCTCCTTGTATAATTCTCTATAGTAGTCTTCTGCTATTTGAATTATGCCTTCTCTGCTGTTTATAAGTACACCATCGCTATTCTTCAGTTTCAGTATCATTTGTCTTTCTGTATTACTGCTCATGGCTGCTGATTTAAATCCTTTGTTTTCCCTTAATGCTTGTTCTACTTTTCTTGTGTTAAATCTTCTTATGTCCTCTCCGAGTCTCTTTCTAATGGCTTTGCATAACTCAGTATACTGAATTTTCTCCCTGTCAGTGTTTTTCTTGCTCTTCATTTGTCATCTTTGGTACATCATGACAAGTGTTTCTTGACTAATTTTTTCTTCTGTTTGAGCAGTCTGCAGAAGCTCAAACTTGTTCTTAAGTTCCAGTACATACTGCTTTTTCTCCTCCTCTGTTATTTCAAAGACCTTTGTATTATTTACTCGAGTCAGTTTTTTCCTTTCCTACATCTATATCAAGTGTACATCTTACCATTCTGTGATCACTTCCAACATTTACCTTATTCAGGACGGTAACATCATTCACAATATATCTTCTGTTAGTGAGGATGAAGTCGATTTCATTAGTTGTTAATCCATTTGGACTCTTCCATGTCCACTTTCTGTTTACCCTTTTCTTGAAAAAAGTGTTCATTACTGACATTCCTTGAGATTCTGCAAATTCCACAAGTCCTTCACCTCTTTTATTTCTTTCACCAATTCCAAAATTTCCTATAGTTCCTCTTTCTGCGCTGTTTTGCCTTTTTCCAACCTTAGCATTGAAGTCCCCCATAATAATAGTGTAGTGGGTTTTCTGCTCATCTAGAAGACTCTCAATTTCAGTGTACATTTCTTCAACCTCTTCATCATCATGGCTCGATGTTGGTGCATAAATCATTATAATCTTTAGCCTGTACCTCTTAGAAATCTTGAGTATTAGTCTTGACACCCTTGGTGATATACTTTTGAATTCCAAAATGTTGTTTTTAAAATCTTTATGGACCAGAAACCCAACTCCACCTTCACTCCTTTCACTGTTTCCATTGGTGTACAGCAGATTTCCACTTGATAAACTTATAAGTGATTCATTTCTTCTTCTTGTTTCAGCCAAACCGATGATATTCCAATTCACATTTTCTAATTCCTTTTCCAGCTCTAATATCCTGTCTTCACCGATGAGTGATCGTACGTTATAACAGGCCAAGTTCAATTTCCGTGCATGGCAGCCTGGTCGTACCCAGAGATTCTTAGCACCCTCTGCCTCCACTCTGATCCTCTCGCTGCCGTAAGAGGGAGAGTGAAAGCTGCTGGGGACTGAAGGCCATTTGTATTGTTGTGCTCTCATTGCTGGAGGGTTTGGTCTTTTCCTCTTCACGCTGACCAGGCGTCTTCAAGACGCCTGGTCAGCGTGAAGAGGAAAAGATGGTTATTATTTTACTGTGTTTTAATAAGTAAAATTTAATTATTCTAATAATTAAGATGTTAAAATAAATATTACTTTAACTTCTACTCTTAGTAAATATTCTGATATTCATTAACCAATTAAATAAATATAACTTGATATTAAGTTGAATTTATGTAGAGTGGAACAGGCTCAGCAAAAATACTTATAATAGATTCTCCTTGAACATCAACAAGTAACAGTAATATGTAAATAATGGACTGCTGAAACTTTGTAATGAGATAGTCTTCCATCAGGTGTCCTGATGTCACATCAATTAATTTTTGATTTTGGGAGGCATCATAAGTTATTTTGTTTACTATGGAATAGTAGTCTACACAGTCTTAAACCTAAAGAACACCATCGATTAGAATTAGCACCAAGGTCACAATGTGTCAGTATTTAGGTTAATGTTCGTAAATTTAAGCATTCTAATGTCAGCTGGCTATGCTGATGAATGAAACCTGAACTTCCAGGATAGGATACCTTTCAGCTATATATATACACAGTGCCTTCTTTGGGGCAGTATGGCGTACTGGCACCTTTATTTTAATAGTGATGTGTGACATTTGGATGAAGTACATTTCAAAATTTGTAATATTCAGTAAATTGTTTTCACCTGTTTACCTACTATTCAAATGAACTTAAAATTATTTAACACTAAATTTGCATTTTGCACTGTCTATCATTAAGACATTTGCTGTATAAAACTTTATAACCATTTTTAGAACTTTAAATTACTCAATCGGACTTCTGTTTAACGAATTCCTTTATAGCGAATTTTATTGAATTCCCCTTAGTAATTACATTTGAAATAGTTGCTGTTGAAAGAAAAAATTTCATATAAGGAACGGATTAGGAGAGACTTAACTGGGTATGCACTGTTCTTACCTCTGGCAATTTAGGCAATTAGTGCTGCTCCTAGGCACAAATTAAGAGAGCTAAAGGGATTGCCATTCAACAAATTAGTGGTACTCGTAAAACCTATCTGACCACCTGTCCCACATACCAAGAAGTCGTATTGGTCAGCAGTGAGCAGATCAAGGGGTATTCCCGATTTGGACAATGGGCATCATCACATCAACCATCTACTGTAAGTGCCCCGTTCGAGAATTAGGAGAGGGTGATTTTCTTTTTCCTACTTGATAGGAAACATTGGCCTGAAGATATTAACTCTCAAGTGACATTTGATGAGACCAGTGCAGACCACAAGCATGTTCAACAGTTCTGTCGAACAGGGCCTAGCACTCAAATGGTCAAAACAATATTGTTGATTAATGTATTAAATATTATTAATATTAATTTTTGTTCAGTGTAATATAAAATTATTTTATTATCTTAGTTACTGTAAAATTTGAAAAATTAAAAAAAAAAATTCACTATTACAAAAACACCCCACATAAGTTTTGCACAGGACCCTAGGACCCTGCAAGTAATTCTTGAACAGTGTTCTCATAGATTTTGGGACTGGCTCTGGGAGAGAATGAAGTTAGAAAATTGTCGATTCAGCTTCAGAAAGAGACACAATTCGTGGATTTCAGGAAAAATCCTAATTGAAAGACAATTTTGGAAAAATTGAAGCATTCGATGAACACTCTGAGTACGATACCAATTTCATCAAGTGAATGAGGATTTTCACAAAGAAGATCGTCAGTCCAACCAGAGCTCTGTTGATGATAAAAACAAGTTCTTCACTACTATTTCTTAAAATTGTAGGCCCACCACTGACACGCTTCGATCCAGCAAAATATGTCGATTTGTGGCTGCTTCAGAAGAGTCATTCATCAACAGACACAAACAGTAAGAAAAGAAGTGGGCATATTGTCAGATGAGAACTTAATAAAAATTTTGAATTTTCTATAAAACTTTGATTATGAAACTATGCAAATTTTTACTTATTTTTTATAATAAATAATATATGCTAAACTTATGCTAAATAAATTGTGTTAATATACTTCATTTGTTGTTCTCATTCCAAAAATATTACTACTGAAGTAACAACATCAGGAAACAATTTTTTAGTTTACTTTTCATATCCTTTTAATTTAAAATTTTTCCTCATAGCAAAGAATGAGTACCGGAATAACGAGTACTGGTCTATTTTTTTTTTACAAAAAATAGCAGTGTGTGTGCAGCATTTTTATTGTGACAAATAACCCTTCTAATTACATGAATCAAAATATTGTTTAAAACAATTGTAACAATATGCAAAAAAAGCTGATTTTAACTGACTCTCACACAGGACAGTTAAAATAAGGAACGTCTTCCATCTTTATATATGCAAGCAAAAAACTGTTTTACAGTAATATTCCACTGATGTGTGCATGTGTGCACACACACTGTGTATGACTACTGCAATTAACACAGTGGTTAGTTCACTGTCTTTTCACAGTGTAAAAAAAAAAGTAAAAATTTTTAAAAAAATCCAATCAATATGTGAATATTACTAGAAGGCATACTATCTGAGTGCCACCTAGACAGGAGAAAATTAAGAATTTTTTCACAATGTGACCAAATCGGTTGGTCTCAAGTGAAGGTTGCAAAGATTTTCCTTCAAAATTCTGGTGTTTCATCCATAAAACAGGTAAAGGACCATCTAGATGGGAGAAAATTAAGAATTTTTTCAAAGTATGACCAAATCAGTTGGTCTCAAGTGAAGGTTGCAAGGATTTTTCTCCAAAATTCTGGTTTTTCATCCAAAAAACAGGTAAACTGACCACAGAGTACCCTGATGCTTTATGGCCTTTATTTGTCTAGGTGCAAAATAAAAAAAATTGAAAATCTTGTAACCTTTAACTGTGATTAAAACCTGGATCTCCTATCAGCAAAAGCTTATTTCTCTCAGAACTGTATCCCAATAAAACTATGCACTAAACACTGCATCCAATAAAAATCTTGAGACACAAAAACCAAAATAAAATACATTTAGTTCTGCTGCTATTAGTCCAAACTATTTTTTCCTCTCTATATCAGATGTTTCTATGAGAGCATGAATATTACCTGCTAATGAAGCTTTTACTCATTTGCATTCCACTATATCAAAAATTTATTTAGCAAAGGTAAAAAAAAAAAAAAAAAAAAAAAGTGCTAAACTACATTTGGAAACAAATTATTACATTACAATAATGTATACACTCAAACAGGATGAGTAACACTTGTCATTTATAAAAACTTTAACAGAATGTCTAAAATCAATACACGTTTAACATCTTTTTTAATAATTGTATATAGTGCTTATATATAAAGTAAATAAGTGCAATGTGCTAGCTTTATATATGTTACAAAATTATACAGCATTATATGGCCTTAGATGATGATGCACTATATGGCCTTAGATGCTAATGCACTAGATATATGTCATTACTCAGTAGTTAACACTTTCACTGCCAATTTTTCTGACAACCTGTTTGACCCAGGATTGAAAACCATGGGATTGAGTCAATCTGGACTGAAAAGGGAAGAGACATTTTTTTGGGATTTCTTCTCACTATTACTGAATTAATCAGCCTCTGGTGAGGGTTGCTTGACAAAAATATCCAGTTTTTTGTCCATCAAATTGGGAGAAACAGTTCTAAAAGTGGGGTGGTTTTCACTCCGAGTGGATTAAAAATCCAAAACTGCATATTTGCACGAGGAAGCAATGAATGTGTTAGCTACTGAATAACAACAATTATTAAAATTAAGTTATAACTATAATTTGTTTTAAAAGTTGGGAAGTATAACAAAATTCTTTGCTTAACATTTAATTTATTTAGCTAGAAAATTCTCTAAACTACCTTTCCAAGGAAAATAAACTTGATAAAAGTATCAAGTTCATGATGAAAGTTCATTTTACGTTATGGTCACATGTTATTTAATTGCATGTTTGTCCTGGCACATGATGAAGATACATTCAAGGCTCTGAACTAGTGGGAAACTAAGCAAATTTATTTTTTTTTTACAGGGATATATACAAGAGGACATGTAAATATACTTAAGGAGTCGGCACAGATACAACAAAATACTAATAAGAAGAAGAACAACATACCCATCATCTGCTACAGTAGCAAGGTGAGCTCCATCACTAGAAAAAGATAGCCCCCTTATCCATGTACCATTTTCTCCACAGGCATATATCATATGAGGTAAGGGATGCAAGTGGCTGTGGGCAAAAAATTTATCAATCATAAAAATGTTTCTTAAAATTTTAAATTTCTTAACAAAACATTAGCTTAAAACTTTTTTGTTAAAAATTACATGATAACCTAGATGCATAATGCTCTTAACCTATTCAGAAGCATGCAAGTAAAGTTATGCTTTGTGTGCATGGCCTGTAGGGAGTAACACACAAATTTATATTTTCCAAAACTGTTCCATATACTATTCAAATAAAGCATCCATTAAACATGCAAATTGTTTTGAATTTCCCAATACATGCTGCTATCCTTATTTCTGTTTTAAACTAACAGTATACAGTTTTAATAGATTACAACACAAAAAAAAAAGCTTTTAAAATCAAAGGAGGAGATTATGTGCCTGTTAGCTATTGCTGCCTGATTTGGATTAGAAAAAAAATACTGAAATTTTCTGAATTTAAGATCTAGAATTCTGTCCAGACTGGACAGCAGCACTGCTGATCACTAGATAACGGGAGCAAAGGTACCAGAAGGACAAGAAACTGATCACAATGAAACTCCATGCATTGGTCACTCACTCATGGATATCATTATGTATGATGCCAATGATACAATCATCAGATAAATGTGTGAAATCAGCAAAGGAAGTGTAAACAACTATGTCAAATATCTGCATTACTTAAATGATTATTTAATTATTTTTATTTTACTCTAATGTACAGGTAAGTTGTCGATTTTTTCGTTTTTTCCGTTTTAATTTCTGGAGGGTATCATACGGAAGTGTTCTACGTACTATATTGAGGTAAACTTCTCTTATTATTTTACTAATAAGGAAATACATATGAAGGAAGGTTGTTCCAGAAAACGGCAGTTGAATGAATAAATGAGGAAGACAAAAAGTTGGTTCTGTGGGTTTGAAGTTGGACAGTAAATGGATGTTGGCTGGTGGCGGCACGTGTTCGGACTGTTTTGAAAGAGAGAGCAGGAATTATAGAAGCCAATTCAGAAGAACAGTGCCCATGGAAGTATCTGTAGAAGAGGCATGCAGCAGAAACAGTACGTCTATGAGAAAGCGAGTGGAGAGACTCTGTTAGAGATGTATCGTTAATTAACCTAACTGCCCTCTTCGGATTTGTTTGTTATTTGGAGCATTAGCAACTAAGGCCATATTGCTCGGGGATATGCGGTGGTCATTCCCGACCTTTCCACATCCTCTGTATTTAGTGGTGACGGGCTCGAACCCCGGTCTAATCAAGAAGCGTGTGCTACGCACTGCTGCTCCTTCCCACCTGGCTACGGAGGCGCCGCCCTCTTCTGAATGGAATCAAGAAGCTTGAGAGAGGTTTTGGGGGCACCACCCCAGATGTGAGAACAATATTCCATGGCAGGGTGGATTTGCGATTTATACAGAGTGAGCAGCTGTTTGGAAGAAAAGCAGCGCCGAGAGCGAAAGAGAAAACCAAGTTTTTTAGATGCAGAGGGAGCAATGTTTGTAATGTGCTTGTGCCAAGAGAGATTAGAAGTCAGGGTACTCCCCAAAAGAGATATATCGTTTTGCCTAGAAATCGGAGTGTCGCTAAAGATAAGCATAGGAGCAGAAGAAACCTTTTTGCGAGATATAAGACAAGACTGAGTTTTAGAAGGGTTGAAATCAACTAAGTTGTCTTTGCCCCACTGGAGAATTACCTGAAGATCAGCATTTAAGGAATTGGTAGCAGATTTTCGAGAAGTGAAGCTGATTGAGCAGGCCAAGATTTCTCAAAATGGAAAGTGGAATGCAATGTGCTATCATCGGCAAAACTATGGATTGGATTTCCAGTTAATGGAAGAAGGTCATTAATACACAAGAGGAAAAGAGTGGGGGAAAGAACTGAACCTTGGGGGACACCGGCATTAGTGGAGAAGTTAGAAGACAGAGAGCCATCTACCATCACCCTCATTAAGCGATCAGAGAGAAAACTGGATAACCAATTACAAAAAAACAGTTGGCAAACCAAAAGATGGAAGCTTGTTTAGAATACCTTTATGCCAAACACGATCAAAAGCCTTTGAGATGTCAAGATTGTTTGTTTGTTATTAGGAGCATTAGCAACTAAGGCCATATTGCTCCGTGAATATGCGGTGGTCATTCCCTGACCTTTCCGCATCCTCCGTATTTGGTGGTGACGGGCTCGAACCCCGGTCTAATCAAGAAGCGTGTGCTACGCACTGCTGCTCCTTCCCACCTGGCTACGGAGGCGCCGAGATGTCAAGAGCAACTACCTGTGTTTCACCGAACCTTTCCATTGAATTAGTCCATAAATGGGTAACATAAGCCAGAATATCACCAGTGGATCGACACTGACGGAATCCATACTGGCAATCGTTGATCAGACGGAAGGTTTCTAGGTAGTTTAAGAGTTGGCGGTTAATTGATTTCTCCATTACTTTAGAAAGAGTAGAAGTAATTGCAATGGGACGATAATTGGATGGGAGGGATTTGTCACCCTTTTTAGGAACTGGCTGGATATGAGCAAATTTCCAAGCAGAAGGAAAAACACCTTTTGAATAAGAAAGTGAAAAAAGGCGGCAAAGAATAGGAGTAAGTTCAGGAGCACAGGTTTTGAGAACAAGTGGAGAAATACCATCAGGACTTAGAGCTTTCTTAGCATCGAGATTCATCAAAATCCTTCTGATATCCTTTTGACGGAAGACCACAGGAGGCATTGAATGGAGTGTGTTGGGAATTTTGGGAGGTGTTTTACCAAGATCATTAATACATGAGCTGGAAGAAAAATGGGATGCTAGCAAGTCAGCTTTATCCTTGGCTGAAGTGACAAAAGAACCATCTGGTTTGGACAGAGGTGGGAGCATAGATGGGCAAAAGTTACGGCCAATAGCTTTGGCAAGAGACCAGAATGCTCGGCTACCATTAGGGCAAGAAGCAAGATTTCTACTCTTAGCCTGTTCAAACTAGTTTGGACTGATTAATAACTGCTTTACAATTGTTGCGAGCTTTGGTGTAGGCAGAAAATGAAACTGAAGAATTAGAAACAAGCCAATTACGATATGCAACATTTTTCTCTTGAACAGCCTTAGCACATTTATTTGAAAACCAAGGTTTAGATAAAGGATGAGATTTTAAAGTGGAGTGTGGGATAAAGGATTCCATTCCTGCAAGAATAATTTCACTGACACAATCTGAGCAAACGTTGACATCAGAAGTTTTGAAACAGTAATCCGACCAAGGAAAAGAAGAAAAGAAGTCTCGCAGGTTATCCCATTTTGCATTGTTGTAATGCCAAACAACATGAGGTTGGGAATAGCCGTGAGATAAAGGTTCCATTGGAGAAGAGACAATCACCAAGTTGTGATCTGAAGTGCCTAAAGGACCTCTCACTTCAACTGTGTACTTAGAAGGGTTGTTTGTGAGAAAAAGATCAAGCGTATTGGCTGTATGATTAGGATTGTCCGGAATTCTTGTAGGTAAATGAACAATCTGTGCTAGGTCATTAGTAATTGCAAAAGCCTCAGCATCTCGACCTGCTGGGTCGGTGTGACTAGAAAACGGAAGCCAGCTGGAGTTGTGAACATTAAAATCACCAAGAAAAATTACCTCACTGTTAAGAAAGTTGGACTGGAGAAAGTCAAGTTGCAAAGAGAGGAAGTCAAAGGGCTCCAAGTGATTAGTGGAGTTGGGAGAATGGCAGAGACAACAGATGAATTTGACACAATGAGGTAGAGAGATTTTAAGCCAGAGAAGATTGAAAAGAGGAGATTCCAAATTACCAAGTCTCTGACAGGGAATATCGGAACGGACATATGCACAAGTGCCACCTTTGAGGCAAAAGGAATCAATCATAGAGCGAATAGTTTGGGCAACTGAGATGAACGGTAGTTGAATCAACCGATAACTGAGATTCTGTCAGAAAAAGTACATGGGGTTTGGCAGACTGCAAGTGGAAATGGACATCGTTGAGATTAGAATTGAGACCACGTATATTTGTGAAATGAATTAGGAAGTGCTTGGGAGGTTTAGATCTTTTCGCAGATAAGCTTGCTCTATTATTTTGACAATTCATGGTGTATTCAATAGTAAGAAAAAGTGGGTGGGACATGCTGTATGAAGTAATGAAATTTTTGGATATGGCGTACACATGGTAAGAATATACCCAGATCCTTGACATAACATGGCCTCGACAATGCTCCCCGCATACACACTACTCGGACTCCCTCCAGTCACTATCTAGCAGAGTAGAGGTAGCAAGATTATACACTAGCTGATCCGGAAGCCTCCTAGAGAGTTACCAATAGGTTCGGTCCAGTGTACTAACTAGCGGCCGGCCTGCGAACACCGTTTTAGAGCTGTACCCTCGAAATGTAAGGAATATTGGATCTAGCCACGACGTTCATCATAACCTCAAAAGTCATCAATCATACTGCATGATGGAAGAGATAGGGAAGGGTTGACCGGAACTTAGCTCTAGAGACTAAACATGGGTTCCACCACTTCAAGCCTCCAATAAGCAAAGTGGTGGTATTTCACCGGTTGATGAGAGTCATCTACCACCTAGTTCTGCCTGGTAACATAGAGGGGCAGCGTTCCTCAATGTGGTGTGGGCGCCACACCTCGACCCCTGCTTACGTTGGTTCACACCTGGGTGGTCACCCACCATGTACTTGTGCATGGAGGTTATACCCAGGATTACTAACAGTCCCACCATCGTGAAGCTGCAAGCAGAGGATTTGGTTGTCACAGACCGTCCGGACTTCGCCAAAATTGGGTCCATTTGACTTGAGTGTCACCCGAATATCAGTTCGATCAGCGTTTTAGACTCCCAGGTAGCAAGTACAGCTTGTCTGGCATATCTGAGATAATGTCTATGACAACCTCAAGGACCATTCGACCTTTATCTAAATATGTTTCCCCCCTATATCTGATGACAGCTGTGCCATTTTTTATTTTATTTTATTTGCATTTTACTGTATTAATTTTACTTTACAGTTCACCCACCCACCTTTTATTGGCTTTGTAATTCGGCCCATAATTTTCTTAATTCATCATAACTTTTGGGATATTAACATTCTTTCACCTTTCACATATCTACTACACTTCCTTTTCTAATATCCTCACCCTTCTAGTTACTGGGACTTTGTGTAAGTTTCACGTCCATTTATGCATACTTTATTCAATATATTAATACAAACATATACATATATATATATATATATATATATATATACAGTACACTTTCGAAATAATTGCACCTTGAGTGATTCAAGGTGCCATTATTTTGATTTTTCTGTTATCTAGAAAGTTTTATTTTTAATGTATTTAATGCAGAAATAATGAGGCCAAATAAGAAATAGAGAGATTAAGAATGTAATTTTATTAACTGCATATAAAAAAACAAACGTAATGACGATCCAATGTTATATTCTGCCATTAATACACTCCTGCTTATGCTCTGTTCTATTTTCTTTATTATATCAAGTTTAGTCTGCATGTGTAGCACAGTGGTATCATCACTGTTCTTCCCACACTAGGTGAAAAGGCCCGGGTTCCAATCCCGTCGATGATTTGAGGAACTTTAATGGGTTTTTTTTCACTCCGTGGCTGAGTTAGTGGTTCTCAGGCCATAGATGGCAAGGTTTTTCCCCCAGAAACTGCGGTTCTTCATCCAGCAAAACAGGCAAATTGAGCAGAGATCACATGCAATTTACAGGCACAATACACATGGGTATATGAATTAACATTCTGAGTGACCCTACTCATGCAGAGGTTCCCAAGCTTTCTCAGTTCACGGAACCCTTAGTGTCTCAGTAATTTTGTCACGGTGCCCCTAGGCTAAAAGAAATACCTAACAGTTCCATTTATTAAGTAGTTAGGTCCAAACAATTTAATAAATAATCTTTCAACTGTGATAATGTTAAAACTGTGAACTACCTCGAGCTAGTAATTTGCACTGTGTCCGACAGTTGTCAAGTAATGCTGTGTTTCCCTCAAAAATTTAAAATATCCAGCAGTGCCCCTATGAGTTTTTGGTGCCCTGGCATGGCGCACAGTTTGGGAACTTCTGCTCTAATGTGTTTAGATTATATCAAGTTTGTCACTAAGCTTTAATGTTGTTGTTCTTTTCTTCTCTGTAAGGTTTATTAACTTTAGGGGCCATAGTGAGGGGTTTTTAATTTAAAATAAGTGTAAAACATTGGTATAATCTGTGATATCAGTAGAGAATTCACTTTGAAAATGGTGAATGTAAACAAATACAGTAATCACGTGACTTGGCATTTTCTCTTTTCAGCACTGCAAGACATCTGCGCTGTATGTATACATCCGATCTCAATGTGCCATTATTTCAACGGTCTACTGTAGTATGGATAAAATGAATAGAAGTGACAAATAAGGAGGTATAGGTAAATTATGTTTTAAAAGTTAAAAAGGTTATATGGCAACTGCACCTATGTGCTCTAAGTATCAGCAAAGGATACAAAAGTATATATTTAAGTTAGAAGTAATAAAGCAAGAAACAAAGTGCAAACACATGAATCTGTAAAGAACACAAGGTGCCAAAACTATTAGGAACAGGATAGTAGGAAATAAAATAAAAAAAATTAAGGTAGAAGAAAGTAAAAGAATATGAAGAATCTAAAAGATGCATTGAATTATCCGAAATTAAAGGCTAAATTAATAAGCCAATTAGCAGGAAAGACGCTATAAGGAAGAAAAAAAAATAATAATAATTAATAAATTACAAAGAAATAGCAAGCATCAAATAGAAGGTGGGAAATTAATTTGACGTTTTGATTTTTTTTTTTTTTTTTTTTTTTGATTTGGTAGTTGTTGGCGCATCGGCTTCTGCGGCCATATTGCACCTCCCAAGGTTTTTGCAGTACTTTGATCCAAGCCCGAGGCGGGAATCGAACCCGCGACCTTTGGGTTGCCGGGCAGGTACTTTACCCACTCGGCTAGGTATTTGACGTTAAAAAACCTAATAATAAGGGAAAGAAAAACAAAGGTTAAGATATTTTAAATGTATGATGCAAGCTATAAAAGACTGATACATAATGCAGGTATTTCATTGGCAGGCTACACTTGATTATGTAACAATAAACTGTATTTCTATGCATATGTATAATTATGGAAGAAAAATCTTAAAAGGAAACTAAAATGAGTGAAAAAAAAAAAAATTTTCTAACTAAAAAAGAGAGAGTGAAAGCAATAAATCTTCCATAAAAATAAGTAAGGTAGCCCCAACAGTGTTCATAATTAAAATTAAAGTAATTATAAAGAGATAAGATAAAATAAAAAATCAATAATTAAAAGTGCAAGGAAAAAGTCAAGTTCAGAGTAATGGTGGGTTGGTGACATATGAATAATTGAATAATTTGTGAGTAAAAATTTGGTAAATATGTAATTTTGTATGCCAAAAATAGATACAGAAGCAGACAAATGGTATAGGGACAGGAAATAAGGGGAGGGGGAAAGTAGTGGAACAAAAGAAGCAAAGATAGCATAGAAGAAGGAAAGAGAGTGCCCATATTGCCCTCGCATTGCACTACTAGCTTTATGGAAGGAAGAACGAAGATTAGACAGCGAAGAGACAAAGTAAAGAGAAGAATTAAGGATACTTGAGCAAGCTAGGGGCATAAAGACCCAACTTCTTAGAGAGGGTCCTGGCTTGTTAGTTTGTTTGTTATTTGGTTTTTAGGAGCATTAGCAACTAAGGCCATATTGCTCCGGGGATATGCGGTGGTCATTCCCTGACCTTTCCGCATCCTCTGTATTTGGTGGTGACGGGCTTGAACCCCGGTCTAATCAAGAAGTGTGTGCTACGCACTGCTGCTCCTTCCCACCTGGCTACGGAAGCGCCGAGGGTCCTGGCTGAGTAAGAGTTAGTAGAAGCAGCAGCTAATACCATAATACCTGTACAGGGTGTTTATAAATGGTGGGAACACTTTCAGTAATTTATTGCACAAAGACTAGGACATATACCAGTGTCATATACCTTGTGAAAGAGAAAATGTCAGTTTTTTTAACATCACATCACTTCACAACGAATCAATGTGGGAACCACGTGTGACATGGCAAATGTCCACACAGTAATCGAACTCTTGCCATACCCTGTCCTGTGTGACCGTAGTGGTAGCTTCTTCAATTCTCTGCTTTAGTTCCTGGACATCACATGGCAAAGGTGGTACATAAACACAGTCCTTTATGTAGCCCCACAAAAAGAAATCATTCTTTCAACTTTGTCGAAACCATCTTTCAACAAGGTTATGTAGTATGGATAAGGTAGAGGTACGACAGGTAACACCAACTGGCAATGAATGATGGAACTACACACCTCGGCAGTAAAGACGGAAACTTTCACATGGTATAAATATGTAAATGGTATCTCTCTTACTCCATGTGCAATAAATTATTGAAAGTGTTCCCACCATTTACAGAAACCCTGCATAATATGCTTTGGAGGGGAGGGAAAAAAAAAAAATTGGAAAATGAAAATATAAAGAACATAAAACAAAGTAAATTAAAATTAGAAAAAGGCAGAATACAGAGAAATATTCGATTGTGAATAAGGTAGCAGATAGTGCAGAATAAGCTGTCAAGGTTAGAGACTGTTTTAAGATAGTTGCAAGTCATGATGGGAGTGAAGTCCTGTAGATATAAAAAAGGCAACAGTATTACTAAAGTAGTTAAATTCAAAAGAAGAGTGTGACTTGTCAAAAAGAATGCAATTTCCTGAGGTAAAATGCAGATATAATTATGTTACAATTGCAGATAATTCCTATGTAATGTGAAAGAGGACAAATAAAGCACTCATAATTTTCAAAAATGATTAAAAGGAAGATATAATAATGAAATAGTTTCTAGAAGAACAAGCCAAAATGTCATATAAAAAATGTGGAAAAGAAACTTAGAGAGTAAAGAAGCAATTGGACCATTCAAATAGAAGCCATGTGATGCTATTACGTAATCTCAAAGTAGTGGAACTACCACCATAAAAAATTGCAACTGTACACATACCAAGTTAGAACTAACCACTTTATGTTTAATATATTGGGAAACATTTTTGATGTTGTAGTTAATAAAATCAACAGGGATACTGTTTTTAAAAAACACAGTAAGAGCTACATTTCATATGTAGGAAATATAAGACAAGTAGAAGCACTGCTGCCAACTTAAAGAAACAGAAGTGTTTTAAGCAAGTCATATGAAGAACTTCTGCTTCAACGTGATGGCATACAAGTCTAAAAACCAGAGAAACTAACCACAAAATAGCATGAATCCTTTAAAAGATGGTTGTTATTCCAAACAACCATATTTTAAAGTTCTGAATAATGCTATTAGTGGTTGAAAATTTAGTAAAGACAGCAAAGCTGTTGACATGGTGAAAAGTTGCTTTGAGAGAAAGGACAAGACTTTTCCTGGCAAAAAAAAAAAAAAAAAAAGCTTTAATTTCCTAATGATATAAAGTGATTAAGTGAAATTAATACATACCGTATTTCCCCATGTATAAGACGCACCTTTTTTCGAAAAATTTGGGGTCGAAAAACTGAGTGCGTCTTATACAGTGGTTGTAGATTTTTTTTACTTGCGTTTCCCGCTTTTTTGCACTTGTTGTCTTTGCGCTCATTGTTTCACACTTGTTACCGGTATATTAGGTTACGTTTTGCCACGTTCTGCCCAGAAATGGCTCAGAAAAGATTTTCGTACAGTGCTGAATTCAAGATAAAAGTGATCCAGTTTGCAAAAGTGAATGGAAATCGTGCTGCTGAACGTAAGTTTGGTCCTCCTCCAAATGAGAAAACAATCCGAGACTAGCTACGGGAAGAAGAAACCCTACTGAAAACGCCACGGCAGAAGAAGGCCATGAGAGGCAAGTCAGCAAAATGGCTTGATTTAGAGAGGGAATTGAAGATATGGATTGAAGAGCAAAGGGCAATTGGAATTCCTGTGTCCACAAAGATGGTTCAGCATGAGGCAAGAAGAATTGCTGATGAAAAAGAAGTTACTGATTTCAAAGGAGGACACAATTGGTGCGCTTCAGGTTCATGAAACGGAATGGACTAAGCATGCATACACGCACCAGACTTGCCCAAAAGATGCCTGAAAGCTATGAGCAGAAGCTCCTTGAATTTCATCGTTTTGTCATTCAATGTCGGAAGACACATCAATTTGAGTTGAGACAGATTGCAAATATGGACAAAGTCCCCCTTCAATTTGATGTCCCAAGTAACAGAACTGTTGATAAGAAGGGGGTGAAAACTGTAACTGTGACGACAAGTGGACATGAAAAGAGCCATTATACAGTTGTTCTAGCTTGTTGTGCCGACAGAACCAAGCTGCATCCTATGCTGATTTTCAAATGCAAAACAATGCCAAAAGAAGACATTCCTCGAGGAGTGATTGTCCACGTTCATGACAAGAGTTGGATGGATCAGGATGGGATGAAGATCTGGTTTGAGAAAGTTTGGAGCAGGAGACCAGGTGGGCTCTTACACAAACCTGCCCTACTGGTGCTTGATCAGTTCAGGGCACACAAGCACGGTACTAAGTACTATAGGTTCTAATACCTCTCGTGTTTGGGGTTCACATAAAAAAAAAAAAAAAAACATAACAAAAAATACAAAGAAGATTGCTGTAGAGCAAAAAACAAAACTTGCCGTCATACCTGGAGGCTTGACATCCCAGCTCCAACCACTTGGTGTCAGCATTAACAAACCCTTCAAAGCTGCCATGAGAGATGAATGAAACCAATGGATGAAGTCTTCTGGAGACAATTTGACACCAGCAAAAAGAGTGAAGAAACCAACTATAGAAGTTTGTACCTGGGTGAAAAGATCCTGGGATAATATCAAGATTGAGATCATTGTCAAGTCATTTAAGAAGTGTGGCATTTCAAATGCCATAGATGGAACTGAGGACGAGGCAATATATGAAGACAGTGATTCGTCATCAGACACAGACAAGGACAAGCTAATGGTTGGGAGTTTTGACAGTGATGAGTTGTATGAATTTTACGATGAATAAAACTTGAGCTCGATAACTTTATGTAATACATTTTTTTTTCAAATTTCAGGCCCCAAAATTAAGGTGCGTCTTAATTTCCCTATACATGGGGAAATACGGTATATAACTAATACAGCTATTAATTATGATCAGTAAGTTTCACTTTTTTTAATAAATTCTGAGAGAGAAATAAAGTTGGATGTTGCTTTTTGGATGACCCTTGTAATTTTAATCTGCGAGTAGAAATGAAATTAAAAAATGAAATAAAATCTTACGCAAAAAATTTAAGCATTTTTCCTCTGTGTGCATCCCAGAGAATCACCCTTGTATCCCAAGATGCTGTAGCTATTAAACAGTTATCAGGAGAAAATGCACATGCCACAATATCATGCTGATGACCTTCTAGCTGTCGCTGTATTGTGTATGTCTTCATATTCCATATGTATGCCTGAAATAAAAATTTTATTTTAGAAATAAAGTATAATCAAATAAATTTACAGTTAATGTTAAGTGAAGAAGCAGTAATTCAAAGTTTTTGTGAAAATTAGTTCATAATCCACACAAACTTTTCTGATTAATAAGAGGGGAAGGGAGAGAGATGCAGACAGAGAGATCAAACTTAGAATATGCTGCATAAAAGAAAAGAACCACATTTCACAGGGCTAGTGAACACAGTAGCGAAAGTTTCACATGTGTTGAATATAAAACAAAATTCCATTTTTAAGGTAAAAGAAGAACAAAAATAATAATATACAATTAAGCAAAAATTGTCTTACTGTGTGAAATTCTGTTCGATTTTGAATTTGTGACCATTTGAATTTTGGTATTCCTTCAATATAATAATGACTTTCAATATACATCATCAATTGTGTTAGAATCCAAAATGTATAGACAAAAATAATAATAAATCAAACACCTCATTAACAGTATAAAATGTACCTTCTTAGTAAGTCTAAGATACCCAACTTTAAATTTTTTTACTTATATATTAATTAAAATAATAATTTAAAAAATGTTAAAATAATGAATAACGCACAATCATCTGATTGTTTGCTTTCTTCCTATTTTTCTCAAATTACATATTTATTTATATCTGCCAACTTCTGCTGGCAGATATGAATTGCTGGAAGATCTTCAGTGTTATCTTTTATACTTTGACAGCAAGTTGTTTTTTTTTCTTTTTCTGGTTTTAGCCAATTTTTTTCCCCCAAATATGTGTATATTTTATTTATCGATGTAGATATTAAAGCTCTGATCATGGTGGCTTGGCTCTGTTCATGTTTTTCACAGAAAATATCAACCATGTGCTCAGTACACACTTTTAGTTTCTCTGTTTTGGACAACAGCAGTATCAGCAGGTTTTGTCTAATTTTGTTCACTTGTAAATACTTATGCTGCTAAATTATTTGCATTTGCTTCCAAAAAAAATATTTTTGGAAATATGCAGCTTGCCTGAGGATTCATTTCTTTTTCTGTGCAAGCTGTGTGCAAATATTGTGGCAGGACATCTGACAAATGCCAACTGACTTTTTAATTTCTGAGAAACTTTTGGTTTTTGTGAATTCTGCATGGAAAATACCAGTAGTTTATCTTTAACCTTTTATTTTCAAAAAAAATAAAAAAATAAATAAATAAATAAATAAATAAAAAATAATTCTGCTGGAAAGAAAAAAAATCACACTATCACATAAAATATAACCATGGATCTATTAATCTCTTCAATTTCCCAGTTTAGAACACTGATAAGAGTGAAAATATTTTAAATGTGCACATGTACATATCTTTTTGCAGGTATAAATATTTTTAGAAATTATTTGTGTTTATGTGTGTGTGTTTTTATTAAAACATATACACAAATAATTAGTTATTTTCCTTTTCAGCTTTAATTCAAAATCTCAAATTATATGTTGCTAATCACAGAATAGCATCCCTCCCTTTTGAGAAAATATCAAATTTCATGTTCTCATGGTTATTATACAAAAACAATAATAAATCTTACATAAACAATTCTACTGCAGATATTTAAAGAACTAGCAGAAGCAAATAATCTTGAAAAAATATAAATAAATGCATAATTTGAAAATCTTAGCAACAGAGGCCCTATCAGGTCAACCACCACTGTTCATGTAAATAACTCTAATTTTTCTAGAAAAATGGACAAAGATATGGACACCAATTAATACATGTTTAATGATACCATCCACCATACAATCAAAAAATACAGTTTCATAAGTAAACTTATTATTACTCACATGAAAAGTTAGCATGATTGTTGACACTGCATTTCATCGGCCAATTTTTTTCAAATTTGGGATTGTAAGACAATGTTTCTGCTCAAAAGCAATCAAGGTGGGAATCAGTAAGTTTAGATCTGCGCTTTGATTTTATAACATCCATGGTTGAAAAGAGTGATTCACACAGATAAGTACTACCAAAAAAAAAAAAAAAAAAAAAATTTTGCTTTCTATGTTGTACTTTTTAAAGAAGGAAATATTTCCTGGCCAACCTCAGATTCCAAAAGTTCTCATGTGTTGCACAGGATTTCAGAAAAATATTGTTTTGAAGGTCCAAAATCATCAGTTCCAGTTCTCCTCCTCTTGCTTCAATGAGTCTTCCAACAGATGCAGCAGTCTGTAACCTCAATTTATGTAAATTCACAATTATATAACTTACAGTTGTTTTTTTTTTTTTTTTTTCCTTTACAAATAAAGGCACTGTATGTGTCCTGAAAATAATGAGTTATTTTGAGCAATAGCCAACTAGTAACATATGAAGCACTTCTTCAGACCTTCAATAATACTTCATTATGCTCATATCAAAATGCTTTGCTAATTTTTAGGATACCACTCTAAATTAGTGTCCATTATTTTGTTAATCCTCTGCTAAATCTGTTTTTTCATGAATTTTAAAATGTCATTCATGCTAAAATCTTAATTATACTGGTTTAAATATGATGTAGGCTGTTGCAATTGAAGTTTTAGTATATTGATCTATATACTCCAGTACTTATCCTGTTCTTTTTTCTTGTAATAATATATTAACAGTAAAAATAGAAGATACCCTCTTTATCTATCTTCTAGTTTAAAATTTAATGCTCAGGTTTTGGATATTTATATTATATAATGTTATAATATTTAAGTTTTGTCAATTCTTTGTTTATTATCCTATAAATTGGACATTTACACACTGTGTGTTTTTCACACACAGTGTCTGTTTTTAACATATTTGTATATTAACAGTCTACTGTTAATAGACAGATATCTGAATTCACTTAAATTTTTATCATTCAGATTTTTTCTTATTTTTGCACCATTGTTTTCCTAATCTTAATTCTTTGCACTATAAATATGCCTTATAAATTTTTGTTTATTTTGGTAATGTGTTTGTAATTTTTCGCTATTTTAGGAATGTTTGTAATTTTTGTTAAATTAAATTTTGTTTATTTCAGGAATACTTACTCAGCGTAGTTAAACTGCAGTGTAATAAATACTAACATAAGTCACCTGCTTAAATTTCATTCTAACACTTAGTAATATTAAACAAGATTAGAAAATGGAACTTACTGCTTTGCACATGCCTACTGTGACTAGCATTTTAGCATCTGTTGACCATGCACAGGAATACATTGGTTTGCTATTCATTTTAAGTGTCTTAAACATATTACCATCATCATTTAGATCCCATACTTTCATTGTCCCATCATATGAGGTAGAGACTAGAATTAAGCTACCATCGGGTGAAAATGCTAAATCAGAAATCATATCTTTATGATCCATTAGCTCCAACATTAGCTTTCCTATACAAATTAAAGAACATACATTGTAGTAGTGGTTTTTTTTCTAAAAATATACTTAAAATCATAAAAATGGCATATGTTTTAACTACACACAAATCAAATTTTGAGTTGATTAAATAAGTTATAATTCGATGATGCCAATGAATAAAAGAGTTGCAAAGAGTACAGTATGGGGTACAGTACCTAAAGGACATATAGAAACAGATTTTAAAAAAGTGCAGAGAGCATGAAAATTAAAAAAGGAATACTAGAACTTTTAACTATGGAATCATTAATATATCCAATAGGAATCAGACATCAAAATAATTTATCAAAATGGAAATAAAGGAAAATGTTCTTTTTCTACTATTTCCAATGGGGGGGGGATTATTAGTAGGGCTTCTAGCTTTGGGAATCTGAAGCAAGCCAAATACTAATCAGGTAACTAATAATGTTCTATCCAGGGATCCCATCATATACAACTATAAACAGCATACCACACACTAAGAGATATAAATTAAATGACAATACTTCTATACCAAAATTAATAACTTGGTGTAGCAGTGTTGGCAATTCATTTGCATTTCTTAATGGAAATAATCCATTCTAAAATTAAAGAATGCTGAACATTCATTATTTTACAGTGATTTACCTTTATGCCATAAACTGGGTTGGGTTGGTTGTTGTTGGGTTTTTTTGGCGCAAAAGCAACTTTGGCCATATTGCGCCTATCTATTAATGTTTAGTGACAAGGACGTTTCTATTTCTTAAATATGATTTATATCTGATCAAAATATCCTATTAATTTTAAATATGTAAATATATTTTCAATGTTGGAGTTATCGCCTAGGATTTGTGATAAGGTCAGAGAATCTTGGAAATTTATAGGGAGATGGAAGGCTGATTGTCGCGCCATATGGTATTGTGGACATTCTATAAGGAAATGTTTTACAGTGAGTTGACAGGAACAGTGAAGGCATTCTGGAGGATTTGCTTTGGTGAGTAAATAATTGTGCGTAAGATGTGTATGTCCAATGCGTAATCTGGATATAATGACTTCTTCATGCCGATTCTTGCGAAGACTCGATTTCCATGGTTGTAGCTCATGTTTTATTTGAAACAGTTTATTGTTTAATTCATTTTGCCACATTTGTGACCACTGATTGTGGAGAGACTGTTTTATGATTGGTCTGTAATCGGTATATGGAACTTGGCAAAACCTGCGGTTTGTGTTTGTAGGATTCTTTGCTGCTTGATCAGCTCTTTCATTACCTTCAATGCCTGTATGTCCCGGGATCCAACAGAATTTTACTTGCCTCATTTTGCTTTTAAGTTTCACAAGGTGAGCTTGTATCTGATAGAGAATGGGATGTGATGGAGTCGGTCTTTGTTGGAGAGCTTGTATTGCACTCAATGAATCTGTGTAGATGAGATGTTTTAGAAGAGGGGAAGAATCTATGTATTTCAAGGCCATTTCTAGGGCGAATAGTTCAGCGGAATAGCTACTGCATTGGTTTGGAAGTTGTTGTGAGAGAACAGTGTCTGGAGATACAACTGCAGCACCAACTTTGGTGTCTGTTTTAGAGCCGTCTGTGTATATATGAAGGTATTCCGAGAACTGTGATGCGTGGGCTGCATGCATCTGTTTTATGTTGACATTTGCCAGAGTGCTTTTTCCCCATTGTTGAAAATAAGTGTCACAGTTTGGCGTGAAAGTGTGCCATGGTGGAATACTTGTGCTATTTTCCTCGTGTACATTTTCAAAGCTTAGGCCCCATTTTGAGATTGTTTCTTTTAGTCGTATTCCGGCTAGTTTATTTACTGTGGGTTTATTGCTGTAGAGGATTTCCCACTGTGGATTGAAAAGATACTGCCAAGTAGGATGGTGAGGAAGACTTCGGATTTTAATTGCATAGTTTAATAGCAGCATTTGCCTCCGGAGATATAATGAGGGCTCATGAGTCTCTGCATATAAGCTTTGTACTGGTGATGTTCTGTATGCACCTAAAGAGATTTGTAAGGCACTATGATGTATGGAATCGAGCCATTTGATGACACTTGGTCTACACGAACTATACACAGGGGCTCCATAGTCTAGTCTTGATCTGATTATAGCATGGTATAGGTGAAGCAGTGTGAACTGATCGGCTCCCCACTTCATTGCAGAAAGAACTCGAAGAATATTTAGTTTTTTTTGACAGGTTGTTCGGAGGTATTTGATGTGTTCCAAAAAGTTAAGTTTTTTGTCAAGAATCAGGCCAAGGAAACGTATACTATTTGCTAGAGGTATCAGCTGGTTTTCTAGTTTTATTTCTGGATCTAGATGCATTTTTCGTTTTCTACAGAAGTGTACAGCTATTGTTTTATGTTCTGATAATCTGTAGCCATTGTTTTTAGTCCACAGTTCTATTTTGTTCACTGCGCTTTGTAATTGTCTTTCTGTCATGTTCATGTTTTGTGAATGGCACGAGATAGTAACATCATCTGCATAAAGGAATGTTTCAACTGTTTTTGGCAGGTCTTTTATAATAGGGTTTATTTTGATGACAAATAAGGTTGCACTCAGCACTGAGCCTTGCACTACTCCTTCTTCCTGTGTGTATATTTCTGACAGATTGTTTTGGTATTTTACCTGGAAGGTTCTAACTTTCAGAAAATTTTTTACCAAGAGTGGTAAGTTTCCTCGCAACCCGATATTGTGGAGATCTTTAAGAATGCCGTATCGCCAGGAAGTATCAAAGGCCTTTTCTATATCAAAACTGATCATTATTAGATGCTCATTCCTTAGAAAAGCATTGCGGATATTTGCTTCTGCTTTTATCATGGGGTCCAGAGATGATCTGTTTTTACGAAATCCGTATTGAGTTATGTTAAGTACGTTATATGTTTCCAGAAACCAGGTTAATCTGTTGTTCACCATTTTCTCGAGGATTTTCCCAAGGCAACTTGTTAGTGCTATTGGTCGATAATTTGTAGGGATCGTGTGATCTTTGCCAGGTTTTGGTAAGGCAATTATAAGGGAGTGAAGCCAGGAATTTGGATAGTAGTTTTCCGTATAAATTCTATTGTATAGCATAAGCAATGCCTTTAGAGATTTTTGATTAAGTTGTTGGATCATTTCATAGTGAACTCCATCAGGTCCTGCTGCACTCTTCCTAGACTTAGCCAGGACTTTTTGTAATTCTTCTATGTTGAAAGGTTGGTTATATGGGAGTTGTTGGTTGGTTTTAAAATTTAGTCTGTATTTTTCAGCTACAGTTTTAGTTTTCTGAAAAGATGGAGTATAGGCCGATACTGCTGATATATTTGCAAAAGTAGTTGCCAGTAAGTTTGCGATTTCCTTGGGGTTGGTTATCTCCTGTCCATTCCAGATTATTAGTGGAGTTGGAACTGAAGGAAATTTCCCATTTAGTTTTCTGATTTTGTTCCATATGACACGGGTATCTGTATTTTTGTTAATTGTGGAGGCGAAACGTATCCATGATTCCTTTCTACTTTTACGCTGGAGATATCTAGCTTTGGCTCTGGCTTTTTTAAAATTTATGAGATTGGTGAAAATGGAATATTTTCGGAAGAGATTCCAAGCTTTGTTCTTCTCTCTTTTGGCCATACTGCATTCTTCGGTCCACCATGCTGTGTTATGTTTATGGCATTTTCCAGATGACCGAGGAACTGTAGTTTCAGCTGCTATTAAATTTGGTTTGTGACATGAGCTGTAGCATTGTCTATGGGCTGAGTGGTGATTATTTGTTCATCTATTGCTGCAATTGTTTTATATTTAGTCCAGTCAGCTTTATGGAATCTCCATCTTTTTTGGCCATCGTGATGTGCAACATCATTTGTTAGTATTTTGCAGACCACAGGAAAATGGTCGCTATTCAGTGGATTCTTCAATATTGACCATTCAATCAATGGGTATAGGACAGGTGAACATATGGATACGTCAATTGCGGAGGCTGTTCCAGTGGGCAAATGGATGTATGTCTCAGTACCAGTATTAAGGAGAGAGAGATTTTGCTCTTCCAGTAATTTCTCAATCAATTTACCACGTTTGTCTTGATGACGGGATCCCCACATGGGATGGTGACTATTTAAATCTCCCATGATACAGACCGGAGGTGGAAGCTGGTTTACTAACGCTTCCAAGTCTGAAAATGAAAATTCTTGATTTGGGGGAAGGTAGAGTGAGACCAGTGAGAAAGTAAAATGTATTGAGACTCGAACTGCAACTGCTTCCAAGAGAGTTTGTAGTTGGAGGCGTTTACACGGAATTTTGGAATCAATTAAGATTGCAACTCCACCATGAGCTCCTCCGGAAAATCTTCGGTCTTGTCTATAGGTACCGTAGTGGTTTACTGCTGCATTTATTTGTGGTGTTAGGTTAGTTTCTTGAAGGCAGACGCCTACCGGGTGATATTTATCAACTAGGTTGCGAATGTCATCCAGGTTGCTGCGGAAACCTCGACAATTCCACTGTATTATTGTGCGCATTATATTGGCTTTGTATTTGTCTCTGACTTTTTACGAGTGGGGGTCTGCTTGGATCTCTCAGGCTTTTTCTCTTTTCTGGGGAAGATTGGGCGAACTTCCATCTCTTCCTCAGCATGTATCTCTAAGATTGGTTCTTCTGGGACTTCTTTTTCACATGTATCCATATGATCATGGGCAGGGGGTTTGTCATCTTTATCTATATTTTTAGTATTCATGATTGGCCGTGACATAGACGGCATTGTTGGCGGAATTGTAACAGGTGTATTTATGGCTTGATTAGAAGTTGAGGTTGAAGATGATTTTGCTGATGGAGCTAGGATTGAGCGAGCCCAATCAGAAATAGAGATGTTTGGTGGGACTGTAACGTTGGTTTGAACCGAAGTGGTAGTGGTGGTAACAGCAGTTATTTGTTTATGCTGTTGGACAGTTGCTGCATATGAGCGTGTTATTGTAATTGGTGATATTTGTTTTTTTGCTTCAGGGTAGGAAACTTTGTGCTCGGTTTTATACTTCTGAATCATTTTTTCTTTTTTCCATGTTTCACAGTCTTTGGAGTAAGCGGAATGGTTGCCTCTGCAGTTTGGACACTGCAAGGTTTGTGCAGAACATTCGGTATGGATATGGTCTTTAGATCCACATGAAGCACATACAGCAGTCCCCCGACATACTGTCTGTGAATGCCCAAATTTTTGACATTTATAACATCTGATTGGGTTCGGTATATACGGTCGGACATGACAGTTCAAGTATCCGGCCTTTACAGTAGTTGGTGGATTTGGCAAGTTGAACGTTAGTATGATGTTTCTGGTTGGAAGTAATGAACCATCCTTTTTAATTAGGATTCTTTTAACTTGAATGACATTTTGGTCTGAGAGTTCTTGTTTAATTTCTTCCTCGGATACGTGTAGAAGATCCCATTCTGTTACAACTCCTTTTGAGTAGTTTAGGGTGGCATGAGGTGACACTTCTATGGGAGTTCCTCCAAGTGTTTTCAATTTAAGTAGCTTGTCAGAATGCTTGGATTGTGTTGTTTCAACAAGCAGGTCACCTGATTTTAGTCTGCGAACCATTTTTGGTGAGCCAGCGACATTCTCTAAACTTTTCTGGATCAGAAAAGGAGAAAGCTTGCTGACTGGCCGGTCAGTCAAAGAATGTATTATGAGGAAATGAGGTCAGATATTCTGGTCTGTATCCTTCTTTTGTCTCTTAGCAAAGGAAGGGGTAAAATCTTCCCGCTCTCTAGAATGTGATGGGGCATTGAGCCCGCAAGAGTCAGTGTTGGTATAGTCTATCTTTGCTCCTTTTAGCCCTTGGCAGAGAGACTTTTCTGCCAAGATTTCCGGCCCCGCCACGGGGAGGCAGGAGCAGTGCCTGGTGTGACCAAGCGAAGATTAGTAGGGATTAATAATATACTATGAGAAAAAAGAAAGGTGGCTTTCCTTCCTTGCTCTGTACAGGGACTTTTGTTACGAGAGCTGTTATAAAATGAATAGATTTTTTAACGATAAGAACAAAAAGGAACTGTAAATCGCTTTCTGGAAATCTCACTAGAAGTACTGATAAATCGCTTAGTCACAATCGCTTGGCACCCGGGGCCTGCCATAAACTAAACATCCAAAGTATGCAGATAACATGCACGCGTGCACGCACTCACACACCTGGCAAACTCAATATCATTAAAACATGATGATTAAGGTCAATTTAACCTTTTCATATCATTGTTAGCTCATGTCCAGCACTGTCATTAACTGAAATGCACATAACACAGGCCAAGCACAATAGAAATGACGGTCTAGGATCCATTATAATAGTGAAATTTTTTTTTTTTTTTTTTTGTATTCTGATTTGGGGGGGGGGGAGAATAATGTGGTGAGAAGATGGTTTTAATATCTTTCATGATTGGATCACATAATGGGGAGAGAAGAGTTATACTTTACACATATGGCCACTGCACATGGAAGCACAAGCAAGCAGTAGACTTTTTTTTTTTCTTTTTTGCAAAAAATCAGAAAAGACTGAGTTTTACAGGGATTGAAATTTAAGTTTTCTTTGCCCCGCTGAAGAATTACCTAGCATTTAAGGACTTGGTGTACGATATTCAAGAATTTGAAGTTGTTTGTGCAGGATGACATTTCTCAAACTGGAAGGTGGAATGCAGTGTGCTATCATCAGCAAAACCATGGATAGGATTTACAGTCAGTGAAGGAAGGTTATTAATATATAGAAGAGGAAAAAGAAAGAACTGAACCATGGGGAAACAAGCACATTAGTGGAGAAATTATAAGACAGAGAGCCATCTACTATCACTCACTTTGAGCAGTCAGATAAAAAACCAGATACCTAACTGCAAAAACGGTTGGCCATCATTAAGATCACAGCTTGTAAAAAGCCTTAGTAATGTCAAAAGTAACTGTTTTGAGTTTCACCAAATTTCTCCTTCAAATTTGTCCAAATGTGAGTATCATAAGCCAATATATCACCAGCTGCTTATTATTAAATAAATGAATACATTTCAATAACCACTAAATCCAGACACATCTGAGTTAAGCAGCTATGGTTCTATGCTGCCCATGCATTATCTTGGTCTCAAATTAAAGTCCTGAAGAACTTCCAAAAATATGCTTTCTGATCTCACTGTAGTGTAGTGTTAAAAAAAATAAGGTCACAGAAAATATTTTTAGACACAAAGTTGAACTCCCATATAATAAACTTCTATATTATGAATTTTCTTATGCGATGAATTTTTTCATGGAACCTTGAAGTTAGTTGACAACTGAATTTCTGTATAATGAAGCTTTGAGATTCACTGGGAAATATATATATAAAAAAAAAAAAAAAAAAAAAAAAAATATATATATATATATATATATATATATATATTGTTAAAATGTTTATGGTTTTAGCCTGCACATGTTAGTAGTCATCAACTGCTTTGCTTTACCACTATAGAAATAAGTGGAGCCAATGGAGCAATCACTCTTGTTTAGTAATTCTTGAGGGGTTGGGAAATTTCTTCCAACCCCTCAAAGTCAGATGGCAGTGTGCAAGCTGCCCATGCATTATTATTTTTTTTTTTTATCATCCAATTAGATTTTAAACCCAGATTAATGGTTGGGGGGGAATGAGACCTCAGATTTCTCGATTAAAAAACTGAGTTTATCATCCAGCAACGTTCGATCCCCCAAACCAACTAAATTGTCCATGGCAAAGCCCATGGTAGAAGGATAACAGATTGCAGGCAGCAGTAAATGTGTGTTAAACTTGTGCTATATGCATACAGTGTTCTGTGACTTTAATGCTGTAAACCATGAGCATAACAAAGCATAAACTATTTGAGCATCAACTAGAACCTATATTCATAGAAGGAGATAAAGGAGAGGAGATTTGAAAAAAAGGCAAACTTTTTCAACAAATCTTAAAAAACAAGACTTGATTTTAAAACAAGCACAGAGAATGTGAATTCTCATAGGAAACAGTTTAAATCATGTTTTATGAAGAGATTGATGACGTTATGCTTTAACAAATTACCACTACTGTCCATGGTATTTTACATGGACACCACATTTTACAAGTTTTGAGTGCTCATTACATATGCATTTTGGTTAAAGATGAGTGAGGCTGATAAATTAGACTGTTTTAATTCCATGTTCTCTATAACAATTTCTTTTTTTCTCCTTGACACTGTTATATGAAAGTCTGACTGTAATTCATGACATTTCTCAATTTCTAAGCACAGACTGAGGAAACTTATTTGCATAATCAACAAAAACACCAGCATTCAATTAAAATAGACTCTTCAAAAGGGTAAGGATATCTAACAGCAATATTCAATTTGTCAAAAATGACTTGGACAAATAACCTAGGTGAAAAGGATGGGAACTTAAGAATAAAAACCTTCTTTATGTTATAGACTTGAGTCAACAAGACATTCCTCTAGGAGCTCTCTCTCTCTCTCTCTCTCTCTCTCTCTCTTGCCAATTTTTATTACTATAACTACCTTTTTTATTATTAGCATACTATGCCTTACTAAAAACTGCTTAACTACTATGTGAAAAAAGTATCAAATAATCAGAACAGGTCAATATATGGCAAATTACCTTTTTTTTACAAGTAGTTCCCGACTTTACGAGTTAATTCATTCATATTGTATGCTCATAAAGCAGGAATTTATTTCCCATAGACATAATGTTAAAAATAGGGGTTAACGTTATCAACAATGAAATTAGTTAGCTAATTAGTTTATGTTTAAACAATGATTGATTTATCCAAAGAAATGAAAACGTAGCCTGTAAAATCAAGCAATTTTTTTTTTATATAATAATAGAGAAATAATTTATGACTTACAAATGTTGAAGAATATTTATTCTTCATCATCATCATCGACTAAATGCACACTCATTGATCACTCATTATTGGCTCGGCACTCATTGGTTTTGTTGCACAAGGAGTCGTCTTCTTCAGAAATGCTTCAAGAGGCATTTGTTTTCAAGATAATCTGTTTTATTTATAAATTTCAATAGAATGCATAAGCATATTTTAACGGAACGCACAAATTGCAACTAACACGATTTGCGCAGAGTAACAAGTTTATGAAGCTTTAAAAAAAAAGGAATGAAGGGAAGATTCTGAAAATCTATTTAAGTTTTTTATATGATTGAAGGTTTCAGTAAAGAGGAAACACATTTCACCATAATAACGTAAAAAACCACACAATTTCAGCTATCAGTATTTTTGCAAATGCAATAAGATTGAGTTTACTACCCATTTATAATTGCTTGCAGTAACAGAAAAGCCCAATAAACCGGAAAGTGCAAATTGTTTTATGGTAGGAACCTCCAAAAATGTGTTTTAGAAAAATAATCACAAAGCCGTTCAAAATTGGTTCTTATAACAGAACATATGATAATGATAAAAGTATAGCGCATTTTAATGATTTGAATTGGTAACTAATACAATTTACACTATAAAAACAACTTTTTACAGTTACAGTCAGTCCTCGTATAACACGTGTTTACACTACACGAATTCGATCATACACGATTTATAAATAGGGGAACGATATCTTATATAACACGAACCGAATTCACTTATGCACGATTCGCCTTTGTGTTTACAAGAAATGGCAGTCGAACGCAGAATCACCCCAACCGAACGCAACACGATAGGAATGAAGAGAAGATTCCGAAAATGTATTTATGTGTTTTATATCAGTGAAGGGGAAACACATTTCACCATAATAACGTAAAAACCCACACAATTCCAGCTATCGGTTTATCGCAAATGCAATTAGATCACGTTTACTACCAGTTTATAACAGATTTCACTAGCAGAAACGCAACTGGAAATTGTTTTTATTGTTTTATGGTAGTAACCCCCAGAAATGTGCTTTAGTAAAATGTGAGGTGTTAATAGTGTATCTCTGCCTTTACGGCGTTGTTTATTCAGTTGCTACACGCGCACAGCTTTGTTTATGTGTATCAAGGGTGCCTCCTCGTTTTGTAATTGTGCTTTATTCCCTAAAAATGAGTAAAATACTTAAAAGGTGTGAAAAGGAAGCGTCCTGGTGAAGACACTGCAGATTCAGAGAGAAAAAGAAAAGCAATATCGATAAACAGAGGCGGACTGGATCAAAAATTCTTACCCGGGAAAATTTGTAGTGGCCTCATACTATGGTTTATGGCCAAAATCCAACCGGCCTCTGGCCCACCGGGGTTTCCCCGGTAAGGCTTATGGCCAGTCCGCCTCTGTCGATAGAGAAAAAATATGAAATTGTGAAACGCTTTGAGCGAAATGAAAGACCATGTGATATTGCACGTGCTACAGACCTAAATGAGGCAACTCCGAGAATTACAAAGAATGCAGAGAAAATAAAAACAACTTTCATAGCAGAACAACTCAAAGTGTAATTAAAATCCATTAGATTAAGACAAAGAATTGGAAGAGATGGAATGGCTGTCATCTGTTTGGATAGAAAAATCAAACAAAAAACAAGTTTGCTTACGATAGAAGCAAAAGCATTAGCAATATTTTATTACGTAATAAAATACGTAAGTATTTTTTTACGATTATTTATTGTGTTTGGTAATGTTTTGGTTAAAAATGTGTGTTCAATCTTGGGTGGTCGGCACCTAACCCTATTTTTCTCATAGGGCCTGTTGTTTATATTGCATGATTTTGCATTACACGAGTGTTTGTAGGAACACAACTATCGTGCTATACGAGGACTGACTGTATATAGCGAAAATTTTAATTTCCGAGGTCGTGAAACGAATTGTAAAAAAAAAAAAAACCAATGTGTTATTGGGTTCACATTACGATATTTTCACGATATGATGGTGTCTCTGGAACGGATTAATATCGTAAAGTGGTGAACACTGTATTGTATAGCTACGCACATGGTTTGAAATGCAGTATTTATGAATGTTTAACATTCACTTTTTTTTGCTTTTGTTGATACTTGAAAAAAAAAAAAAAAAAAAAAAACCCTAAACCCAGGAACTTGTAAAGTGAAAACTCATAAAGCAGGAACTGCCTGCATTTTATTAACTTTAAAAGTTAAAAATAATTTTTAACATATTAAAAATAAATGCCTATAGCAAAATTTTTAAGTTACCTGTGAAAACATCCCAAGTCCGAATGCGACCATTACTATGTCCGGTGGCTAGTACTAAGTCTTTAGATACACTGAATCGGGTCCAAAAAGCTGGTGATGACAAATGGCTTTGAGATGAAGTTGCAGAACCAAATGCAACAGCTCTAACTAGGCAACCTGTATTGATAGTTATAGGATCCTGAGTGACATGCTGTCCTTCTTTATCTGTACTGTCTAGTGATATTCTGGAAGTAAAGATGTGCACATAAATAATATGCATGTGCAAAATCAATATTTAATTGATATGCAATTTTTTTTTTCCAAAATTGCCAAACAATAACACAAAAAAATGCTATAACATGCAAAAATGCAATTTTAAATGGACATTATTATCACAAAATTTAGTACTAAAATAGAAGTAGTTAGTATTAGTATTAACAGGCAATATAATACAAAAAAGGAAGCTTATACAGCAGCAGCAAAAAATAAAAAAAATCCCAATTTGCCTATCCCTTCCCTTTAATAGTTTGTCTAGTTCTTCCTTCAATTTATTCAAACGATCCGATCCACTCCAAAACAATGGATGGAAGCCTGTTCCAGCAATCAACCATCAATTTGCTGAAGAAAAACATCAGCACATATATTCTGCAACCATCTTTCCTCAATTCAAATTTAAGTCCACTGATATGTACAGTCTGAACATGAGGAAGAATTCTATCAGCATTGAGCATGCTCAATCCATTCAAAACCTTAATCACATCACATGTGCCTAGTTTCCAGACACTGCAATTTAGCATTAGCATTAGCAGAGGCATTTGATGCAAGAAAGCAAGCTTATGCAGCATCAGCCAAAAAAATAAAAATAAATAAATAAATAAAAAATAACCGCTTCCACTTCGCCCCTCTGTTCGTTCGAAATACCTGTACAGCTGAGCCTTAAACTTATTTAGGCTATCAACTTCCACGACAAGGGATGGAAGTCTGTTCCACCAACCAACCACCCGCTGGCTAAAGGCAAATTTCCGCACGTCTATCCTACATCTGTCTTTCCTCAATTTGAATTTATGCCCTCTCAGGTGATTATTCTGAGCTAGAGGAAGAATCCCATCAGCATTGAGCATGCTCAAACCATTCAAGGCTTTATACACCTCTATCAGATCACCTCGCTGGTGCCTAGTCTCCAGACACTGTAATTTGCAAAACTTAAGCCTTTCTTCGTAAGAGCACCCCCTTTGTTCCATTCACTAATCTTGGTTTTGGTTTTTTTTTTAGGAGCATTAGCAACTAAGGCCATATTGCTCCGGGATATGCGGTGGTCATTCCTTGACCTTTCCGCATCCTCCGTATTTGGTGGTGACGGGCTCCCATTCACTAATCTTGTTGCCCTTCTCTGTACTCGTTCCAGCAGCTCTACATCCTTCTTGAAATGAGGCCTCCAGACCTGTATACAGTACTCTAGGTGTGGCCTGACCATTGCCTTATACAAGGGAATAATCACCTCCTTATCCATGCTAGAAAAATTCCTATATATCATTGACAATACACCATGAGCTACTCTTGCAGCCCGTCTGCACTACTCAGAGAACTTCATATCTGCCTGCACAACCACCCCCAGGTCCCTTTCATTCTCTACCACTGTCAGTGTAGTAGCACAGAGTTGATACGTTGCTCTGGGGTTGTTGTTTCCTATATGTAGTACTTTACATTTGTCAATGTTAAACTTCATTTGCCACCTCTCAGCCCATCTGCTCAATACCAGCATAGTGTCAGTAGTGTCCTTGATAACCCTGCCAACCTCGTATCGTCTGCAAACTTGGACATTAAGCTTGATATACCATCATCAATATCATTTATAAATACAGAAAATGATAATGGACCCAATATTGAACCCTGAGGAACTCCACTAATAACATTAGTCCACGATGAGTAGTGTCCATTGATTACCACTCTCTGTCTTCTCCCACTCAACCATCCCTTTATCCATAGCAGCAATTTGCCTCCAATGCCACACTGCTCCAATTTGTGCAGCAGTCTTCCATGTGCAACAGTATCAAAGGCTTTTCTAAGATCCAAATATATGATATCAAAGTTATTCTTTGCATCCAGTTCCTTTGTGACTACATCATAGTATCCAATCAAATTATTCTGACAAGACTTCCCCTTAACAAACCCATGCTGTGTCCGAGCTATAACTGAAGTCTTGTCTAGATGATCCTGCAATGCTTCTTTAACCAGTGCCTCCATTAATTTCCCAGGAAGTATCCAGCCATGAAATATATAAAAAAAAAGTAACTTACCTACGACAATGGCACCTTAGCCCCCTTCAAAGTACTCCCCTTGGGACCTCACACACTTATCCCAGTGTTGCTTCCACTTTTCAAAAGAATCTGCAAAGTCCTTTTTTGGGATTGCCATCAGCTGCCTCGTCACGTTCTACTTAATCTCGTCAATGGTCTGAAATCTCCTCCCTTTCAATGGCAATTTTAGCTTTGGGAAAAGCCAGAAGTTGCAGGGAGCCAAATCTGGCCTATAAGGGGGCTGACAAACCTGGATGATGAGATGTTTTGCCAAAAAGCCTGCATGACAGCTGAAGAATGGGCTGGTGCATTGTTGTGATGAAGCTGCCAGTCACCACTTATCCACAGCTGCAACAGTTTTCTTCTTACTACATCCCTCAGTCGGCGAAGGACTTCAATGTAATACTCCTTAGTTATTGTCTGGCCTGGAGGAGCATATTCATGGTGGACAACAACTTCATGGTCAAAAAAACTCATCGACATGACCTTGACGTTGCTACGACTTTGCCGCGCCTTCTTTGGACGTGGAAAATCAGGAGACTTTCATTAGGAAGACTGGGCTTTTGTATGGACATAGCCATAGACTCATGACTTATCTCTGGTTATGACCTTTTTGAGGAAATCTGGGTCATCGTTAGTGGTTTCAAGCAAGTCCTGTGCAACTTCAGCACAAAATTCCTTCTGACAGGAGCTGCAGAACAAATTTTGAGGCCACACGTTTCATGCCAAGATCCTCTGTCAAAATCTCTGAAACAATAGTCCGTGGAATCCTCACATCTAATTCTCTCACTGTCAATCGCCGATTTTCGTTGATCACAGCCCGCACGCATTCAACATTTTCAGTTGTTCTGTTCTGAAGGCCTTCAAGAACATGGATTGCTTTCAACGGATTCCTGCCCATCTTTGAAGCGTCAGTACCACATTTTTATCAATGGACCAACTGATTCATCCCCTTCTTTCTACAGTTTACATAATTAAAAAACACTATGCTGTTTTTCTTTGCATCCTTTGCCAAAGATTTCTCGTAATCTGCCTTTGCCTGCCTAACCTTCTTTGTGGCTTGATTACAGACCAGCTTGTATGAGCTTGGCAAAAACCTGAGCTGGATATCATCGTTCTTCTCTTTTTTGCTTTCTTGGTGATTCCCTTCTACTTCTGACTCATTCTCTCTCCCAGGGTGACGTAGAATTTTTTAAATTTTTTTTTTTTTTTTTTTTTTTGTTGATGCAGCATAAGCCTCAGGCTTCCTTGCACCATATGGCTAATAATAATAATATCTACTACATGCTTCTGTATCACCTGTAAATTTATATGTATCCCATGCATTTTTCTTCTCTTGCACATGTCATTGTTAATTAAATTGTACTTAAATGGAATCATGACCCAGACTAGAGCAGCAAAGCACAAAGTAGCGGGAGTGCTGTGGCTCAGGGGAGAACCGAAGAGGGCGATTCTCCAACGCATCACAGTCTAAAAAATGTGCAAAATGTGAAATGTTTGTGGACATTTCTGGAACAGGACATGATCTGGCCAAGGAGGATATCTTTGTGTGTGTGCTAGGTGCAGAGAGTGTGAAGAAATCAGACATCAACTCAGCCTTCTAATGGGCATTTATGAGAATTTGAGGTGTAGGGTAGGTGCCCTATAAGAAATTAATATGAGGGGCCCATCAAGCTCTCAGCTGCACAAATTAATGCCAGAGCTCACTCCTGTGCATCAGGCAACACAGTGGCAATCTCCAGGGTAGAATGCGCTGGTCCCGCAGGAGTTATTATCGGTGACTCTAATGTCAGGGAGATGGGGAATATATTACGCAAAAAAGGATAGGTGGAACAGGACCAGGTTAGTCTCCCAGGAGCAAAAGTTGATCATGTTACAGAGCAGATATCATCTTTTAAGGGCACAAAAGATGATATTGTTGTACACGTTGGCAATAATGAACCTAAGAGTAAGAGATTTACAGGTTTACTTATCAAGTACAGGTCAATGTTGAAAAAAAGTTACGAGTTAGGGTTAAATTTGAAAGTGTCTGCAATTCTGCCCAGACACAACAGAAGGGAGTATATGACGAGAGCCTTGTCAATCAATTCGGCTATGGAGAGATTGTGCAAGGCTCATGGGGTAGAATTTTTTTCAGTGTGGTCTGTACTTGCTAACAGGAGAGACTGCTTTAATAGGGACGGGATACACTTAAATAGAAAGAGTGCAAGAATATTTGCTGATGCTATCAAGGCAGTGTTGGGTGGTTCGGAAAACTGTTAGCTTGGGAGGATTCACAGATTAAAGATCGACAGTAGCCACAGGAAGAGGCAAAAGTTATTCTTGCACTGCTTCTACTAGAATGAGCAGCATCCTAGAGAGCAGATTGCTGGGGTTTTCAAGAACTGCTGGGAGTCAGCATAGAACAAGTAAATATATGAGCTGTGTTAGGGTAAGTAACAGTAAGAACAGGTGCATGTATACTTGTACACCAATACTAGAAGTATAGTAAATAAATTTGATGAATTTGAAGTGCTGGTCAAGACATCAAAGGAAGATATTGTTGGGATATCAAAGACATGGTGTCACACAGATATAAGCAGTACAAAATTGGAATTTGGGGAGTATAATGTGTACAGTAAGATACACAGGGTAGAAAGGGAGGAGGGCTTATGCTGTTAGTTGAGAAGCACATGAAATTGAAGGAAGTACATCCAGTTGACATGTGAGGACAGTGCAATGTTGAGTCAGTTTGGTGTGACATATGTTATAGGCCTAACGAATCTGATGAGTATAATGAGCAATTGTGCAGAGAAATAGAGTGGGCCAGTAAATCAGTGTCTTATAATGGGGATTTTAACTTTCCAGATATTGACTGGAACTTGTGGGTTGGTAACATGCATGCAAGCATGACTTTTGTGGATTTATTGGAGGATTGTTTTCTATAGTAATATGTTCGAGGAGCAACCAGAGGGAGTAATACTCTTGATCTGATTATCAGTATTGATTATCTGCAGATAAAGGAACCACTAGGTGGCAGGGATCACAGTGTGCTGATGTGGGATTTACTCAAAGAGGTAACTACCATCAGGGATAAACAGAAGGGGTTTTTGCTTCTGAAAAGGTGACTACAGTGGTCTCAGACAGTTTTTAAATTCTATACAGTGGGATCAACTGATAATGTTAAAAAACATGAATTCTAAATGGGAATTAAATCTTGGAAGCTACCAGGCTTTTCGTTTCAACTAAGAAATACTGTTCAAGATTTAGACCTAAATGGATGTTAGATGAACTAATGAGGCTAGTGGCACTGAAGAAAAATGCTTGGAATGCATATAAATTATCAGGTGATGCAGAAGACTATGGCAGATATAGCTAGTCTGTAATCAAGTCACAAAGGAGGTTAGGCAAGCAAAGGCTGATTATGAGAAATCCTTGGTTAGTTAGTTATTTGGTTTTTAGGAGCATTAGCAACTAAGGCCATATTGCTCCCGGATATGCGGTGGTCATTCCCTGACCTTTCCGCATCCTCCGTATTTGGTGGTGACAGGCTCGAACCCCGGTCTAATCAAGAAGCGTGTGCTACGCACTGCTACTCCTTCCCACCTGGCTACGGAGGCGCTTAAGAAAAATCCTTGGCAAAGGATTCAAAGAAAAACAACAAAGACTTCTTTACTTATGAAAACTCTAGAAGAAAGGGGATGAATCAGATTGTCCCACTTGATATTGATGATTCGACTGTTGACAATCCTGCTCATATAGCTGACAAACTGAAAAGTATTTTGCATATACGTATCTTCACACATGAGGAATTCAGTATGGAAGGGGAGGACAGAAGTATACTAAACTTTAACAGAGAGCTAAATGATTTTGTAATAACGGACAGCAAAGTGGAGGAGAAATTGTTGAAGTTAAACATAAAAAAAGAGCCTGGGGTGGATGGAATCTATACAGTTATATTGAATGAGGCAGCATGGATGGCAGATATGCAAATGTATCCCCAATTCACAAAAGGGGTTCAAAGGGTGACACAAATAATTATAGACCTGTTAGTTTAACTTCTGTTCCAGGAAAAATAATGGTTTGGTTTTTTTTTTTTTAGGAGCATTAGCAACTGAGGCCATATTGCTCTGGGGATATGCGGTGATCATTCCCTGACCTTTCCGCATCCTCTGTATTTGGTGGTTACGGGCTTGAACCCTGGTCTAATCAAGAAGCGTGTGCTACGAACTGCTGCTCCTGCCCACCTGGCTACGGAGGCGCCCGAAAAATAATGGAGTCACTAGTTAAAGAAGTCAGGCAGGATCACCTAGACAAGACTGCAGTAATAGTTCAGACATAGCATGCGTTTGTTAAGGGGAAGTCTTGTCTGGCCAATTTGATTGGATACTACGATGTGGTCACAAAGGATTGGAAGCAAAAAATCATTTTAATATCATATACTTGGATTTTAGGAAAGCTTTTGATACTGTTGCACATGGAAGACTGCTGTACAAATTGGAGCAGTATGGCATTAAGGGCAAGTTGCTGCAATGGATAAAGGGATGGTTGAGTGGGAAATGGCAGGGTGTGGTAATAAATGGACATTGCTCTATGTGGACTAATGTTATTAGTGGAGTCCCCCAGGGTTCAGTGCTGGACCCATTGTTGTTTCGTGTATTTATGAATGATATCAATGAAGTTATATCAGGCTTAATGTCCAAGTTTGCAGATGATACAAAAGTTGGCAGAGTTGTTAATGATAGTAAAGACAGCATGCTACTGCAATAGGATCTAGAAAAGTTAGGTAGATGGGCTGAGAAGTGGCAACTGAAGTTTAATATTGACAAATGCAAAGTACTGCATATGGTAGCAGTAACCCAAGAGAAACATACCAACTGTGTGGTACCACACTCAAGAAGGTGGAGAATGAAAAAGACCTGGGGATAATTGTGTAGTCAGATATGAAGTTCTCTGAGCAGTGCAGATGGGCTGCCTGAGCAGGTCATGGAGTCATCGGTGATTATATAGGAATTTTTCTAGCAGGGATGAGGTGATTATCCCCTTGTATAAGGTAATGGTCACCTTGAATACTGCATACAGGTCTGGAGGCCTTATTTTAAGAAGAATGTTGAGTTGCTAGAATGAGTACAGAGAAGGGCAACAAGATTGGCGAGAGGAAGAAAAGGGGTGCTCTTATGAAGAAAATCTTAAGTTCTGCTGCAAATTGCAATGTTTGGAGACTAGGCAACTGCAAGGTGATCTGATTGAGGTATATTAGGCCTTGAATGGTTTGAGCAGACTCAATGCTGATGGCATTCTTCCGCTTGCTCAGAATAAGAACCTGAGGGGGCATAGATTCAAATTGAGGACAGTTGTAAAATAGATGTGCAGAAGTTTACCTTTAGCCAGCGGGTAGTGGCTGATGCTGTATAAGCTTGCTTTCTTGCATCAGTACGTACAAATTCTCTTGAAACTCTAGATGCATGCAGCTGTCTATCAACTGTTTTCAAATAATAGTAACCATTTTTATATTTGTGTCAATTTCAAAAACAGTAAAAGAGGGTGTACTCTTTCAACAAGATTTGAGATTATGTAGACTTACACAAGCCAAAAAAAAAAAAAATTCAAAAAATTCTCTTGAATTCAGATCCAACAGATGATGAAACAATCAAATAAGACATACATAAACACAAAGGATATTTTAACAATTTTTTTTTTTTTTTTTTCTTTTTATGAAGTTCGGATTTTACTTTTGACAATACTGGAAGTCCCCGGCTTACATAATACTTGACTTACGCAAATTCGAATTTACATACGTTTTTGCCAGCCAGTGCAAACTGAAAAAAATATTGAATGTATTTTGCATCTGTACGGATAAATGGAGATATTGTAAAAATATTGTAATATGAACCCAATGACATATTGGTTTTTTTTTTTTTTTTTTTTTTTGTAATTCGTTCCAAGTCCTGGGAAGTTGAAAATTTTGCTATATCACTAAGCTAATTATCTCTCTAAAAGATAGTATTTATAATGTAAATTGCACTACACTTTCATCGTTATCATATTTTCCCATTATAAGAATCAATTTTGAAGGCCTTTGTGATATATTTTAAAGCGTTTTGGGAGGTCACGACCAAAACGTGCTTTAAAATCATGAATGCACAATCTATTATAAACGGATAGTCAACTCGATCTTATTGCATTTGATAATACCAATAACTGGAATTCTGTGAGATTTTACGTTATTATGGTGAAATGATTTCTCATTACTGATATACAGGAATCTTTCTTGCAGGGATAAGAAGAAATCTTCAATCATATAAAAAAACAAATTTTCAGAAACTTATCTTCATGCCTATTTGCGTATCACAATGATGAAGGGAAAGGGACCAGCAGAAAGTGCAAGTGCTGGCAGTGCTAAGAAAAGAAACAAGATTCATTCAGAAATGAAAATGATTAATTATGAAGTACAAAGTTTGTCATCTATTTCATGGAATTAGGTCTTGCCACTTGTTTCGGCAGTGAATACTATTTTAAGGATTGTTATTGTTATTTGTTTTTTTTAGGAGCATTAGCAACTATTGTTGTTATTTGGTTTTTAGGAGCATTAGTAACTGAGGATGTATTGCTCCGGGATATGCGGTGGTCATTCCCTGACCTTTCCACATCCTCCGTATTCGGTGGTCACGGGCTCGAACCCCAGTCTAATCAAGAAGCGTGTGCTATGCACTGCTGCTCCTGCCCACTCAGCTATGGAGGTGCCCTATTTTAATGAACAGTGTGCATATAAAAGAACATGTCAAAGGATCAATGCACTTAAGATCAAAAGTGATCACAAAAGTGTTCAGGTGCTAATAGAAGATGGAACAGCTATTAATGATATGGATGGAAAATCAGATTCAGAAGCAAGTGACCCTGAGTCCAATGGCCATTCAAGCAAAAACAAGAAGTATTTATGAAGATATTCAGGATAAGTAAGGCAAACTCCAACCCAAGTTGTTGGCTAGTTATTTGTTTGTTTTTTTAGGGCATTGGCAACTAAGGCCATATTGCTCCGGGAATATGCAGTGATCATTCCCTGACCTTTCCGCATCCTCCGTATTTGGTGGTGACAGGCTCGAACCCCGGTCTAATCAAGAAGCGTGTGCTAAGCACTGCTGCTCCTTGCCACCTGGCTACGGAGGCGCCTTCCCAAGTTGTTGGCAAGCAACGGGTGGTTTAGTAGGTTCAAGCATCGCACTGGATTCCACAACGTTAAAGTATGCAGTGAAGTCGCCAGTGTGCCCATTCTGCAGCTGCTGAGAAATTTTGTGATGTGTTGGAAAAAATTACTGATGAAGGCAGCTATTGTATTCCTTTAGGCACATCAGATCACAACTTGGTGATGGTCTCTTCTCCAATGGAGCCTTTATCTCATGGCTATTCCCAACCTCGTATTGTTTGGCATTACAAGAATACAAATTGGGATGACCTGCGAGATTTTTTTTCTTCTTTTCCTTGGTCGGATTACTGTTTCAAAACTTCTGATGTCAATGTTTGCTCAGATTATGTCAGTGAAATTATTCTTGTAGGAATGGAATCCTTTATTCCATACTCCACTTTAAAATCTCGTCCTTAATCTAAACCTTGGTTTTTCAATAAATGTGCTAAGGCTGTTCAAGAGAAGAACGTTGCATATCATAATTGGCTTGTTTCCAATTCTTCAGTTTCATCTTCTGCCTACACTAAAGCTCGCAATAATTGTAAGGCAGTCATTAATCAGTCCAAATTAGATTTTGAACAGGCTAAGAGTATAGAACTTGCTTCTTTCCCTAATGGTAGAGCACCTCCATAGCCAGGTGGGCAGGAGCAGCAGTGCGTAGCACACGCTTCTTCATTAGACCGGGATTCGAGCCCGTGAACACCAAATACAGAGGATGCAGAAAGGTCAGGGAATGACCACCACATATCCCTGGAGCAATATGGCCTTAGTTGCTAATGCTCCTAAAAACCAAATAACAAACAAACGAGCCTAATGGTAGCCGAGCTCTCTGGTCTTTTGCCCAAGCTATTGGCTGCAACTTTTGCCCATCTCTACTCCCAATTCTGTCAAAACCAGATGGTTCTGTTCTCACTTCAGCCAAGGATAAAGCTGACCTGCTAGAATCCCATTTTTCTTCCAACTCATGTATTAATGATCTTGGTAAAAACACCTCCCTCCATTCAATGCCTCCTGTGGTCTTCCATCAAAAGGATGTCAGAAGGATTTTGATGAATCTTGATGCTAAGAAAGCTCCAGGTCCTGATGGCATTTCTCCACTTGCTCTCAAAACCTGTGCCCCTGAAGTTACTCCTGTTCTTTGCCGCCTTTTTTTCACTTTCTTATTCCAAACGTGTTTTTCCTTTTGCTTGGAAATTTGCTCATATCCAGCCAGTTCCTAAAAAGGGTTACAAGTCCCTCCCATCCAATTATCGTCCCATTGTAATTACTTCTACTCTTTCTAAAGTAATGGAGAAATCAACTAAACCGTCAACTCTTAAACTATCTAGAAACCTTCCATCTGATCAGCGATCGCCAGTATGGATTCTGTCAGTGTCGATCCACTGGTGATGTTCTGGCTTATGTTACCCATTTATGGACTAATTCAATGGAAAGGTTCGGTGAAACACAAGTAGTTGCTCTTGACATCTCAAAGGCTTTTGATCGTGTTTGGCATAAAGGTCTTCTAAACAAGCTTCCATCTTATGGTTTTCCAACTGTTTTTTGTAATTGGTTATCCAGTTTTCTCTCTGATTGCTCACTGAAGGTGATGGTAGAGGGCTCTCTGTCTTCTAACTTCTCCACTAATGCTGGTGTCCCCCAAGGTTCAGTTCTTTCCCCCCGACTCTTTTCCTCTTGTATATTAATAACCTTCTTCCATTGTCTGGAAATCCTATCCATAGTTTTGCCAATGATAGCACATTGCATTCCATTTTCCATTTCGAAAAACCTTGCCCTGCTCAATCAGCTTCAACTTCTCGAATATCCACTACCAATTCCTTAAATGCCGATTTCCAGGTATTTCTCCAGTGGGGCAAAGACAACTTAGTTGATTTCAACCCTTCTAAAACTCAGTCTTGTCTTATGTCTTGCAAAAAAGGATTCTTCTGCTCCTATGCTTATCTTTGGTGACACTCCGATTTCTAGGCAAAATGATATATCTCTTTTGGGGATTACCCTGACTTCTAATCTCTCTTGGCACAAGCACATTACAAATATTGCTTCCTCTGTATCTAAAAAACTTGGTTTCTCTTTTGCTCTCGCCGTTACTTTTCTTCCAAACAGATGTTCACTCTGTATAAATTGCAAATCCGCCCTACCATGCAATATTGTTCCCACATCTGGGGCGATGCCCCCCAAAACCTTTCTCAGGCTTCTAGATTCTATTCAGAAGAGGCCAGTAAGGTTAATTAATGACTCCTCTCTAACAGAGTCTCTCCACTGTCTCATAGACGTACTGTTTCTGCTGCATGCCTTTTCTACAAATACTTCCATGGGCACTGTTCTTCTGAATTGGCTTCTATAATTCCTGCTCCCTCTTTCAAAACAGTCTGAACACGTGCCCCCACCAGCCAACATCCATTTACTGTCCAACTTCAAACTCACAGAACCAACTTTTCTTCTTCCTTGTTTATTCATTCAATTGCCGTTTTCTGGAACAAACTTCCTTCATACATATTTCCTGAAAATTACAGTCTACAGAAGTTCAAGTCTAATGTCAACAAATATCTTCTTTCATCTTCTCAACCTCCAACCCAAGTACAGTACAGTACTAAGTACTATAGGTTCTAATACCTCTCATGTTTGGGGTTTTCATAAAATAAAAAAAAAAAGTCAATGCAGCAAATTTTTAATGTTGAAGAGACTGCTCTGTAATTGAAAAAAATGCCGGATCAAACACAGTTTGCCAAAGAGGGAAAGAATGCCAGGTTTCAAGGCTTTAAATTTTTTGATAGGGCCATGCTCTTGCTTGTGGCTAATGCAGCGGGAGATTACAGATTAAAACCACTGCTTGTGTACCATTTTGGAAATTCTTCTGCATTTAAGGGCATCAATAAAGCCACCCTACCTGTGCATTTCCAATCGAACCAGAGAGCATGGATAACAATATCTCTATTTGAAGATTGGTTTAAATGCTGCTTCATTCCCGAGGTTGAAAAATATTGTAAAGACAACGACGTTCCTTTCAAGATTTTGCTTTATTAGATAATGCTCCTGGACATCTTACACATCTAGATGATTTCAATTTGAACGTGATAGTCATATTTCTACCACCAAACAAGACTTCACTCATCCGACCTATGGATCAGGGTATTATTTCGAATTTAAAAGCATATTATTTACGCACAACCTTTGCTCAGGCATTGTCTGCAGTAGATAGTGAGAAAAATTTTACGTTAAGAGACTTTTGGAAGTCTTACAATATTTACCATGCTTATCCTAAACATTAAGGCCTGGGCGGAAATTACTAAAAGTTGTTTAAATGGTGCACGGAAGAAAATATGCCCACGGCATGTAAAAGGCTTCGAATGGTTTGAAAATGGCGAATCACATGAAGAGGTTATAGATAAGATTGTAAAGGTTGCATTTTGCTACTTCAGTTGGAGGTTGTTGCCAAAGACGTGGAGGAGTTAACAGAGGAAGAAAAGAAGGAATTATCTAACAAAGAACTTATTGACTTGCAGTCAGCGATAGAAGAAGAAAATGCTGATTAAGCTCAAGATGGACCAAATGAGGAGCCAAGATGCTTCATCACCAGCGAGATGGCAATGGCATTTCGTGAAATTGCATCGGCAATGGCGAGGTTTGAAAAGATGGATCCTGACAGCGAATGATTCTTAAAAGTTAACAGAGGGGTGAATGATATGCTTGCTTGCTACAAAGAAATCTACGATAAAAAGAAAAAAGCCACTGTTCAGTCATCCATTAATATGTTCTTTCGTAAGGTTGAGTGCTGACATCTAAATCTCCACAACTCTCAATCTCTGCAGCAGCATACTTATCAGCTGAAGACGTCAATTGTGTCAACAATGCTCCAGAGGTAAAACTTACTGATGTTATGCCTGTCTCCTCTCTTTTTTCGAATTTTATAATTTTGAAATTTTTTAAAAATTGACGCTTTCATAATTTTTTCTGCACATGAGATAAAAAATTGAATAAATACAAAAAATAATTCTATTCACATGTTCGTCAAACATTTCTTTTTTGATTCAATCAATTCAGCAAGCACAGTTGCGAGTGCTGCACAAGAATTGGGGAAATTCCAACTTACGTAGAGTTCCACGGAATGCAACCCTTACGTTAATCGGGGAGTAGCTGTATTCTGTTTTTAATGTTGCTATATAAAGTCAAAATAGGAAAAAATTAATATTTAAAGGCATTTATGCACACAGTTTTTCAATTTTTTACAAGCTTACAAATTCCTATTAAAAAAAAAAAACATTCACCGAAATTCACATGGATACATTCCAGGAACCCACTTGCAGGGGAGTTACTCTATGACAAGACCACTTGTCCTTGCAGTATTTTTTCAATTAAACTTAAAACTTGTCCAAAGTCAAATTCTTTTTTTCAACTTTTTACACTGTCCTATTTCACATGTTTTACCTTTTGTGTGGAAATCTGCTTATATCAAGACAGTTCCTCAAGAAAGAAGAAAGGCAACAAATCCCTTCTTTCCCAATATCATCCTATTGCATTACCTGAACACTTTTAAAAGTGATAGTCAGAGTATTCACCATATAGTGCAAAGAAGCCATAGACTTTTGCTGCACTGAAAAAAAAAAAAAAAAAAAAAAATTAGATAAGAAAACAAATTATATGCTTCCCTCCTCATATAGGCTAACATTTGAACTTATTCAAACTGTCAGCCTCAACTACCTGCAAGGGCAACTTGTTCCAGCAATCAATGACTCGCTGGCTAAAAGAAAACTTCCTACCATCTAATCTAAACCCCTGTAATTTGAGTTTATGATCCCTAGTTCTGGAATTCTTTAACTGTGAGAATTTCACCTTTATTCATTTTACTAATGCCTCTCAGAGCCTTGTAAACCTCAATCAGATCACTTCTGAGGTGCTTGTTTGCCAAGCTCCATAGCCCACATAATCAGTCTTTCCTCATATGGTTGTCCTTCTGCTGATTTTGCCATTCGAATTACCCATTTGGACCCTTTCAAGAAGTTCAACGTCTTTTTCAGATGAGATCTCCATACTTGAATATGGTATTCCAAATGTGGTCTTACAATTGTCTTATACAGTGGGATTGTGGCCTCCCTACCTCTACAGGATAACATTCGATAAATCATCGATAGGACACCATGATGGTTTTTTTTTTTTTTTTTTTGATTTGGTAGTTGTTGGCGCATCGGCTTCTGTGGCCATATTGCACCTCCCAAGGTTTTTGCAGTACTTTGATCCAAGCCCGAGGCGGGAATCGAACCCGCGACCTTTGGGTTGCCGGGCAGGTACTTAACCCACTCGGCTAGCCCGGTCGGCAGGACACCATGGACTTAACTCACTACCTGTTTACACTGTTCAGAAAACTTCATATCTGGATGTATTGTAACTCCCAGATCCTTTTCTTTCTTCGCTGTTTTTAATTTAACCCCATCAAGAGTATAATTTATTTTGGGGTTGCTATTCCTGAAGTAAAGTGTAGTGTATTTAGTGTCAAGTGGCACCAGGGGTTTCCCCCATCTCTACATTGCTTTCATTGTAGGTGAGCCAGTTCACTGGAAAGGCCAGAGATTTAAAAGTGTATGGATATTGCATACGTATAGTGTTATGTATCGTTGTTCTTCTGGCCATTTAGCCACTGGACCCCTGCCGAGGCCCAAGGTTGCCTGCACTCAGCCCCATGGAGGGAGGCCAGGTATACCAGCATTATAATTATTTACTCTGGCAGGTTCCTGCCACCTAATTTCCTGAAATTTCAGTGGCTAGGTGCTAAAAAAAAAAAAAAAAATTGATCTTTCGTGTGGGGGGGATTTGGCGAACATTAATTTGGACATAATTAAATTTGGACGTGTAGGGCAATCGCTTGTGTACAGATAGAGTAGGGGAGGGAGACTAAAGACTGGGGGGGAGAGAAACAGAAATATGGAATCAATAGGGAAGGCGACCTCAATAGGTGTCAGTGGGGCATGCCCATGCCCCACCAGAGGGAAAAAATGGAGGTGGCGAGGAGACAGGAGGACAGTCACCTCCCCCCCCCTGCCAGGGAAGTGGAGTGGAAAGCAAGCCAGGAAAGAGTACACAGCTCAGGTTGCCAATTGGTGCACTGGCAGCAAATCTGCTGTTCAAGGTGGGGAAAAGATACGGGTCCAATGAAGCAGTCGGAACCAGTACCCCCATGTCATTCATAGGCTATGTGTCCATCCAGGTAGGTTGAGGTCGGTCACGTTTATGGGTTATATACCCGACCAGGGTAGTGTCTCGTAGATTGTCTTTAGCATCCTGGAGGGGTCTGGTCCATTGATCCTGTTTCCATCATCAGGGAGGGCATTCCAGTACCTTTTCTATCCAGTGAGCCCATAATTTCTGTGGTGTGAGTCCTATTCAAGTAGGTTAGTTGGGTCAGACAATTTGGATTTCAGTGCTAGTGTATTTGCTCATAGTCCGGTTGTTGCCGAAGTTTCATGTCTGCTACAAGGCATACTGTACCCTTAGTTCCTGATTGCAGAACGGGTGTAAGACCTTGCCTTTTGCTGCATTAAAACACAGCTTCTCTGACCATCTTTGGAATCTGTTCAAGTCATCCTGAAGGAGCACCACTTGGCACTAACCACCCGATCTTTACATTGTCTGCAAATTTTGACATCACTCTTCTATCCCTTTCTCGATATCATTTATGAAAATGAGAAAACAGTAGATAGTTTCTGAAGAATCTGACGAATATCCATTAATCACAACCCTCTGCCTCCTGCCCCCATATTCATCTTAGAATCTTTCCAGTAACTCCAACCAGTTCCAGCTTATATAGTAGCCTCTCATGAGGAACCAAGTAAAACGCTTTGCTAAAATCTAAATAAACTAGGGCAAAATTGTTCCCTACATCCAGCTGATCAGTAACTGTGTCAAAATAGCCCATTAAGTTAGTTAAACATGATTTTCCTGTAACAAACCCATTCTGTGTGTCCTTCAGAAAGCCATATCTATCTAAATATCCTTCTTAATCATTGGCTCTAAGTCAAACTAAACGGTCTGTAGTTAACAAATTCACTCTTAGAACTCTGTATGGTTGAAACACTGGCACTTCTCCAATCCACAGGAATCTCCTCAGAGTCCAAAGATGCCCTCATAATTAGCCTCAATAGTTCAATACACTTTGGTGGTCTCCCTCAAAAATACTGGGTATGTGCCATCAACTCCAGTGGTCTTACTTGCCTTTATGCTCAAAGATTTTTCTAATAAATAGTCATCTGTAATTCTGAAATCACTAATTTCATATGGTTCAGCCCCTTCTCAGAATAAAAGGTCTTTCATGTAAAGACTGATGCAAAGTACCTATTCAATTCATCCACAACATCAGCTGGATTAACTACAACTTTTCTTATCAAAGACAACTCTTATGCTATATCAAAACCCTCCATCTTAAAAATTTATAATATGAATTCCATCAATGTTGATCCACTAATGCTACTTATCTGTGAACAAATTCCATTTCCAAAAATCTGTGTGTGTTTTTCCACAGTTCAGGTGTGGCATTAAGGCCTTGTAGGCATGTTCAACCTTACTGTCTGCCTTCTGATTTTTTAAACTGAGTAGCCATTTTCTCTGTGGCTAAATATGATAGTAGATAGTTAGTTAGTTATTTGGTTTTTAGGAGCATTAGCAACTAAGGCCATATTGCTCCGGGATATGCGGTGGTCAATCCCTGACCTTTCCGCATTCTCCGTATTTGGTGGTGACGGGCTCGAACCCCGGTCTAATCAAGAAGAGTGTGCTACGCACTGCTGCTCCTTCCCACCTGGCTATGGAGGCACCATGATGATAGTAGATGGCTGTCTTGTCTTTTAATTTTGAACAATGTAAAGTTCTCTAATGTTCCCTGTATGTTAACAAACTTCTCCTACTGACTGAAAATCCTGTCATTAGTTTTCCTGATGATAGCATGTTATATCCCACTTTCCAGATTAACAAGTACCATTTGGCACAAAGTACTACAACATCTGAAATACTGACCACAATTCCTGAAAATGCTGATCACCAGGTATTCATTACATGAAAGATGAAATCAACTTTTCGGACATAAACACAAGTCTTGTACAACTGGTTTGATAATGAACACTTCAGCTGCACTGTGGTTAAAGTTTGAACAACCTTAATTTTATGTCATAAAGCTTAAATTTAAAGCCTGTGACTGTCAATCATTCTGGCTTTAATCATTCAATATAACAAACACAACCACAGTGTGTGTTATATTGATCTCCAGAAACTCACTTGCATCCACAATTAGTTCACACAATTCCCAGCAGGAAGAAGAAAACTTAACTCAGTTTCTTCTAAAACTCACTCAAACTTGTCTTATTTTAAAGAAAAAAAGATCTCCTGCTCTACTTTCATTTTCAACAACTCAGATTTCTAGACAAGAAGGGATATCCTTAAGTGGGAAATGACCCTAGCTTGTACCTTTTCTTAACATAAGCCTATTTATAAATATTGTCACTTTTTGAAAAATCTATGCTTTCTCTATCACTCTCAGCATTATTCTACAAATCCCAAATATGTCCTATCATGGACTACCATTCCAACAATTTAGGGGTGCCCCCAAAATCTCCCCTCTATCTAAAAGAAAAGTCACTGGGTAAATTAATGATTTCTTACAAGCTAATTTCACTTTTCAGAAACATTCATCTTTTACTATATACCTTTTTGCATAGATATTTCCATTGGCACTCTTCTTCTGAATTTGCATCTATAACCTCCACCTTTGTCTTCGAAACCAGTTTGAACATGTGCATTAGCCAGTCAGCATCCATTCACAGCTGAATTCTTTTACGGTTTTAAATACCCCAATCAGATCTCTCTACAGATGCTCGATTTCCAAACTTTACAGCTTACAGAATTTACTGTATGAATATCTCTTTGCATCCAAGCAAGTTGATATCTTTCTTGAAATGAGGCCTCCAGACTAGTATATAGTATTCACGTTGAGGTTTGACTAATGGATTGTAAAGCAGAATAATTTACCTCTTCGTCTGTACTGACAAAATTTCAACATGGAAAATAACACCATATAACTAAAAGAAAATTTCCCTACATCCATCAGGCAATTTACAATCTTGTTGTGCAATTTACAATCTTGTTGGGCTTTTCATTTCCCAATTTCAACTATTAGGGTGGATAGCTATGTTAGAAAACTAAGTTATTTGGTGATGTCTTCAATTCCTTCATTTGGCAAATTAAAATATCTCTTCTGTTTTGATTTCATCCTTATCATTTTTGATTACTTTGGTTATGGTTTTCTCCCATTTCTGAGATTTTAATTAAATGTCAAAACACTTTCCTAATACTGTTTTCTATATCTTTTCCAAGATTTTTCTTTATCCCCTTTCACATGTCTTAGCCCTCTTTACTTTTTTTTATATTCCAATAAATTCTTATTACTTTTATTGCCATATTTTTTATAACTGTCTCTTAGCTTCTTGGTTCTATTATGGTATTCTGAATTTCCTGTCTTTACAGATGTATTCCCCCCATATACCTTGTTTACAGCTTCCACTAAAGTCCTCTTAAATTTTTCCCATTCTTCATCTAAAGTCATTTTACCATCAGGAATGCATTTAACTTTTGAGCAAGGTTTCTGTACTTAATGATTATTGGCAACCTGAGAGTTTTTTGATTCTTGTCTTTTTTTTTTTTTTTAACTTTTATACCTCTTATTTTTGGCAGTAATTTTTTATTTTTTAATTTGCTCATTACAAGATGATTGTCACTTGTAATCTCAAATCCTCTATGTCCTTGTATCACCAACTGGTTGTTCAAAATTCTTTTCTACAATGGTAAAGTCAATTATGCTCTCCTCAAGAAAGAATGACCCACCCACTCCTTTTTTGATGTTAAAAACGTTTTTACTGGCGTTATTTGGAAAAAAAGCATTACTTTACCTATAAATCATCATGAAACTTGATGTGCATGCATTGTACTTGTTGCGTGCAGGGATGCAACAAGTATAACGAGTGTACCCAAGAAAACTCAATTGTACGCAACAAGTGCAGTGACACAATAAGTACAATTGAGCAGTGACACGCTATGTTATACCGTTTTATCAGCATAATGATTAATACGTGAGTGACTGTGCCAAAATCTACAGCCCAGCATTCAAAGGAATATCATGAAAGAAAGAAAGGGAAGTTGGACAGAAATGTGAATCCAGATGAAATTCAACAAGAGTGTTTTGTTATGCCTGGGAGTTCTCAAACTGCACCCAAAAAAAAAAAAAAAAAAAAAAAACTCAAGCTGAAGTAATGAAGGAATATAGTGAACGGAAGAAAAGGAAATTAGAAATTCAAACCATTCCGAATCATAAGGAAATTCAACCACAGAGTTCTACTATGTTTGTTTTGTTTGTTTGTTGTTTGGTTTTTTTTTTAGGAGCATTAGCAACTAAGGCCATATTGCTCCGGGAATATGTGGTGGTCATTCCCTGACCTTTCCGCATCCTCCGTATTTGGTGGTGACGGGCTCGAACCCCGTTCTAATCAAGAAGCGTGTGCTACGCACTGTTGCTCCTTCTCACCTGGCTACGAGGCGGCGTGTTCTACTATGCCTGATACTTATCAGGAATCTAAAACTCCAGCAGAACAAATGAAGGAATATCGTGCACGAAAAAAAATAATAAAAAATAAAATAAGAAATGGCTAATAATGAGATTTCTCATTACATTCCTATATTGTCTACACGAGCTGACAGCGAGTTTGAAAAACTCGTGTACAAAAACCCATTTAGATTTAGTTGTAATGTTTGTGATCGTTTATGGTTTCAATTAGATTTGAAACCATTTCCAAAAACTTCATATGAATTACTTTAAAATCAATTTCATTTACAAGAAGAAAGTACTTTCATGATATGTAATACATGTCATACTTCATTAAAAGAGGGACGTATACCAACTACGGCGATGTCAAATGGATTTATATATATCCAACATATTCTACTCGGGGATTATATGTTAAAAGCCTTGTGGATTAACTCAAGACTTGAAGGACTCTGCAAGGCTTTAGGGGGGAAATTTCTATCAGCATGGCCCACACTTGTAGGTAGAAGGAATTTGTTTTGCGGAGACGGGATACACTTAAACAAAGGTGGTGCAAAAGTTTTTGCCAGTATTATTGAGGTTACCTTAAAGGTTCAGGGAAACTGCTAGTTAGGGGGGGATGTGGGTAATACTGACATGCATTTATCTGATAATATTGGTCAAAGTAACTCTTGCACATACCTCAAGAGTTCTTATCTGTTACCCCAACTGGACATATTATCTAGATGTTCTGGGGGCAGAAACGTTTCAAGTGAACAGGTAGCTAATGCCAGGGAAGCGAGCCTAAAATACTTCAAGGGTTGTGTTAGGGTTGTTAAATATACAAGAACAGTAAGTCTTAATTGTTTATATAGTAATGTTAGAAGTGTCGTCAATAAAATGAGAAAATTCAAACTGCTGGTTAAAACAAGTAACGTGGACATAATAGGGCTTACGGAGACGTGGTGCCACCCGGAAAATGGGGATGATGAGTTTCAGTACGGCTTGTATAATGTATTTAGGAAGGATAGGTTAGATAGAAGGGGTGGTGGGGTAATGCTTCTTATCAGAAGCAGCCTGAGTGTGACGATAACTTTCCCGGATTCAGACGTTTCACATGCTAGAATAGAATCTGTATGGTGTGAAATAGTTGGAAACAAAGGTATAATGCGAGTAGGAGTAATCTACAGATCAGGTGATTGTGAAGATTATGACGAAAGCCTCTACATGCAAATGGAATGGGCAAGTAAGCGTGAATGTCTTATTGTGGGTGATTTCATTTTGCCTCTAATTGATTGGAGTAAATGGGAAGGAAACTCGACATGGGGAACAAAATTTTTAAATCAACTAGATGACTGTTATTTGTATCAACATGTCAGGGAAAGTACTAGAGAAAAGAATATCCTAGACCTCATCATCACCCATGAATCAGATGACATAACAGGGCTGACGGTAGAGGAACCAGTAGCAGGAAGTGATCACAGAGTTCTACGGTGGATCATGATGAGAGAGGTAGCAGTAGTAAAAGGCAAAGGAATGGGTTTTAATTTCAGAAAAGGAAATTATGATGCCTTAAGGTACTACATGGCCTCTATTAACTGGGTAGATATCACACAGAGAAGGAATACAATTGAACTGTGGTATGCTTTTAAAATATTAATCACAGATGCCTTGAATGCGTATTTACCATTAAAAAAAAAAATACTCCACAAGGAGGGTTCCAAGTTGGATGAATAGTGAAGTTTCCACATTACTTGAGCAGAAAAAGGTAACATGGAAAGGTTACAGAGCAATTAAAAAATACTAAAGCCTATAACAGCTACAAGACGATCTGTAACAGAGCCACAGAAAAGGTTCAACAGGCAAAGGCAGTTTATGAGAAATCACTAGCAAACAGGGCAAAGGAGGAGGATAAGGAATTCTTCACATGTATAAATGCCAAGAAGGGCAGGACAAACTAGATCGGACCTTTACATAAGGGAAAGGGGATAGTATTAAATATATCAGCTGCCGTTGCAGATGAACTCAACAGTTATTTTGCATCGATATTTACAAATTAAAAACCTTTTGTGGCAATGGGAAATGCACACTCATTGATCACTCATTATTGGCTCAGCACTCGTTGGTTTGTTGCAGAAGGAGTAGTCTTCTTCAGAAATGCTTGTTTCCAAGATAACTTCTCTTTTCTTTATAAATTTTTAATAGCATGCATAAGCATTCATTATAAATTTTAATAGCATGATTTGCTGTAGTAACAAGTTTATGAAGCTTTAAAAAAAAAAAAGGAATGAAGAGAAGATTCTGAAAATTTATTTTAGGTTTTTTATACGATTGAAGATTTCAGTAAAGGAGAAAACACATTTCACCATAATAACGTAAAAAAAAAAAAAACCACACAATTCCAGCTATCAGTATTTTCGCACATGCAATAACATGGAATTTAGTACCCATTTATAACTGATTGCAGTAACAGAAAAGCCCAATAAACCAGAAAGTGCAAATTGTTTTTATTGTTTTAGAAATGTACTTTAGAAAAATATCACAAAGCTGTTCAAAATTGGTTGTTTGTTATTTGGTTTTTAGGAGCGTTAGCAACTAAGGCCACATTGCTCCGGAATATGCGGTGGTCATTCCCTGAATGACCTTTCCGCATCCTCCGTATTTGGTGGTGACGGGCTCGAACCCCGGTCTAACAAGAAGCGTGTGCTACGCACTGCTGCTCCTTCCCACCTGGCTACGGAGGCACCCATTCAAAATTGGTTCTTATAACAGAACATATGATAATGATGAAAGTGTAGTGCATTTTAATGAGGTGAATTGGTAACTAATACAATTTACACTATAAAAATGACCTTTAAGAGAGTTTTAGAGAGTTATATAGCGAAAATGTCACCTTTCGAGGTGGTGGAACAAATTATCAAGAAACAATGTATTATTGGATTCACATTACGATATTTTCACGATACAATAGTGTCTCTGGAATGGATTAATATCGAAAAGCGGGGTGTACTGTATTGTATAGCTATGCATATGGTCTGAAATGCAATATTTATGAATGTTAAACATTCATTTTTTGCAATTAATCTTCATATTTTCGGTTTTGTTGATACTTGAAAAAAAAAAAAAAAAAACAACTCGTAAAGCGGGAACTGCCTGTATTGATACCAATGGCCAGAGATGACAACTGAAGATTAGCTTATCGCAAAAAAAATCGTAAAATGCACGACTCATTAGAATTGGATAATCATGTTAATTTCGAAGAATTCCTTAAATCAAATCCAATCAGAAGAATATCTAAATATTTTGAGGGCTAGTATCAAATGACCAAGTGTATTTCGTAAATACAAGATAGAAGAGAAATTTATGAATAATTACAATCCTTCAATTTTAGGAGTACTCAAGTCTAATTCGGATTTACAATTTATCATAGTAGAATATTCATGTGCAGCACATGTAGTTGAATATGTGAATAAAACTAACAGAAAAATAAGCAACCTGCAAAGGAAAATTATAGAGCTACAAGAAGAATATCCTGATATGGATATAACTGATCTAACAGAGCATTAAGTGTGGATGTGTGAATTCTGTGGAGATGAGTTCACAAGAGGCAGCTTGGTATTTATTATGATACTCGATGTCCTTGTCTTCAAGAGATTGAAGACGTGCCAACGGTATGGCCACATGGGCATCAGAAATTATGTAAAATCAAAAGCTGAATTGGATGAACAATAAGTTGACAGTGAGTCTTTGGATATATGGAAAGATAGTATTTTTGATAAATATGAAAAACGGGGCGAAACATTAAAAGATACAACTCTTGCAAAATTTACTGCTCATTATTGAAAAGGAAATGGAGGATGAGTGAAAAGACAATTTCCTAAAATAATTCAGTATCAGAATTATAATACATGTCTTCATGAACATATAGGCAAAATGGTAACTTTACACATAATTTTAGTTTCATAATGAGTTCCCGCAGTAACAATGTTTTTAACAGCTGCCACTGTGACATTATCAGTGACACTATCAGTCTCAGAGTAGAGCAGCAGCAACTCATTATGTACCTGGTACATAATTACATAATTTTTTAAGTATAAAAACAAGAAACCATGTAAAAACACTTCGTGACATGCAACAAAAAAACCCGGCTAAAGTAAAGAAAGCCTGCATGAGAAGAACAAAAAGGTTCTATGAAATTTACCAGTAAAAGTACTTTGCCGTAATGGCATTTGTATTGTTGTTCACTCGGTAAACAGACAGTGGGTGTTATCGGCCTGGAGTAGATGTTGAATCCCACGGGAGATTGAAACCCTCCCAAAATGGAGGAGGGATAACCTGACCTTTTTTCTTTAGAATCACTAATTGAATCACGAACAGAGTTATATTGGAAGTTCTGGAGTCGTAAAAAATGTTCGTAACATAATTTCACCGGTAAACTTTTTCAACGTTTGCCGTGCTTCTTGTATGGGCTTCCTTTGCCTTTTTTTTTTTTTTTTTGTTAATAAATAATTTATCCACTAGTCCACCAGTGATTCTAAAGAAAAAAGGTCAGGTTATCCCCTCCACTTCAGGAGGGTTTCAATCTCTCATGGGATTCGATTTCTACTCCTGACCGATAACACCCACTGTCTGTTTACCGAGCGAGCAACAATATAAATGCCATTACGGCAAAGTACTTTTACCGATAAATTTCATCAAACTTTTGCATGCTTCTCATGCAGGCTTTCTTTATCTTAGCCAAAAACCCAATCAACTTCAGTTTTTTTTTTTTATTATTTTAAAAAATAAAAACACATTTTTTCATCATGGCATTGCACATTTCAAAATGCTTAGAATACTACTGACCAGAAAAATGATTCTTTATATAATTAAATAACAACTAATTCTATAGTAATAATTAAACAAATTTTTTTATAGATGATACAAAATACCAGCATATATTATAGAACGTGCATCACTGCTCAACCTTCAGCGAATGCAATAAAATAGTTGTGAACAATTTCTCCAAATTACCACACGTTGATATTTTGTTGAAACTTGAGATATAGTGCTAGGTGGGATCAAAAACATTCTAGGCCTAAATTTTTTTTTAACAAATATATTTATAGATAGAATTTTTCAAAATAATGGCCTTGGCCAATTACACTTTTTTTTTTTTTTTTTTTTTAAATCAAAAAACATTTTTGAAGTTCATTTAAATACAAAGTTCAAATTTAATTAAATTCAGAGTTAACTGAATATCACCATCCCTTTAACCCTTTGAATTTTGACAATTGCACATTAATCATTAATTAAAAATCTAAATTTTTTTTTCTACCATTCTAAATATAGTCCAACTTTTATTTTAGATGTTTTGGAAGTGAAAAATTGTTTACTTTGAATTAAAAATGCAAAGAACCTGTCATATCCTGTGCAACTATATATGGTGTTTACCTTTTTCTTCGATATGCTAGTTTTGCTTTCAGCAAAATGTTCCTCATATATGTAGTTTGAAACTGGCACATCAAGCTGACATGTGGCTGAGGTGTCTACTACAGAAAGCAATTCCTTTTTCTTTTTATGCTGAGTTATTGTACAAAATGAGTTTTTTTTATTCAATTATTATTATAACTGATGCAGAATGGCTTCTTGCTTTGATTATTATCATTATTTATTTGTGTATTCCTTATCTATTTGGCAAAGTTTGTTTGTTTGTTATTTGGTTTTTAGGAGCATTAGCAACTAAGGCCATATTGCTCCGGGATATGCGGTGGTCATTCCCTGACCTTTCCGCATCCTCCATATTTGGTGGTGACGGGCTCGAACCCCGGTCTAATCAAGAAGCGTGTGCTATGCACTGCTGCTCCTTCCCACCTGGCTACGGAAGCGCCTCTATTTGGCAAAATACATTAATATGTTTGCAAATGTAAGTTTTAAATTTCATGCTGTTAATGGTTCTCTGATCTGGGAAATGGAAATGACTGTTAATTCCATGTTTATATTTTAAGACTGTAACTTTGGGTTTTTTTTACCCCATTTTTGGTAGTATTAATAGTATTTTTTAAAAATAACATTTAAAAGCATTTTTTAAATATTTAATTTTTTAGTAAAAAACTAAAAAAAAAATACATACAATAAGTACCAAAATTCATTAAGAAAAGAAGATATATTGGTAAACTGCAAACAAAAATTTAAAATAACCAAAAACTGTTTCCAGGAAAAAAAAAAAAAAAAAAAAAAAGCAAACAAAGTTAGGCACCTGCCAGGTTCCATATGACTGTGCTTGTTATAAATAATGGTGTTGACTGTTATAAACAATGGTAAACAGCTAATGAGTAATTTAGTTTTGGGAAAAAAATAACAATTACATGGCACAAGGTTTGTTATTGTTATTTGGTTTTTTTTTTTTAGGAGCATTAGCAACTATGGCCATATTGCTCCAGGATATGCGGTGGTCATTCCCTGACCTTTCCGCATCCTCCGCATTTGGTGGTGACGGGCTCGAACCCCGGTCTAATCAAGAAGCGTGTGCTACGCACTGCTGCTCCTTCCCACCTGGCTACGGAGGCGCCTCATGGCACAAGGAAAGATGAATATAAGGAGAATACTATATGAGAGAGTGTTTGGAAATTAATCCATGACAATAAGCAGAAGCACTGTCATGGAGTAATTTCCAAGATTTCCTTGCCCATATATCAGATCTTGCCCTTCTGATTACATTTCTCATGCATTCAGTAGGTAAGGATCAGGATAAAATAAAAACAGGAAAAATTAATATTCAAAAATATTAAATAGTTTTTCAATTTTCACAGTTCTCAAACACTCTAAGCAGCCTAAACACTATCTGGAAACCCACCAAGTCTTACTAACCCTTTCTTGGTGAGTTACCAGACAGTAGCAGGCCACTTAAGAGCTTTTGAAAGTTTTTGTAAAAACTGAAAAACTATGTACTTAGTTTTTATAGTGCAATCAGGGAACTCTGAATTTAATTAAATTTGAACTTTGTATTTAAAAGAACTTCAAAAGTGTTTTTTGATAATAAAAATGTGTAATTGGCCAAGATCATTATTTTGAAAATGTTAAATGTTTTCAAGTATTAATATTTTCCTCATACTGATTTTATAATTCAGCATACAATAGAGTTAGACTGCCAAAAGTTGAATCAAAACCAACATTTTGTACAAAAAAAAAAAAAAAAAAAAATATAAAAAACTAGTCTAACTTTTTGATGGAAATTTATTCCATCTGGTGTTTCTGGTATATCATATGTATCCAGTGTACCATATTTATTACTTGATTCAGTTTCATCAATTTTTGGTTCTAAATTCCTGAGAATTTCTTCAATGTTGGCTTGCATAATCACACAAAGGCACAAGACAATGTAAGTTTGCAATTTTAAAATATATTGTAAATATAAAAATGGCCATTATTAACAAATGCAGTTAACAGCCGGCACCATATCTCTGTATAGTTGCAAGACAGTCTATACATATACTGTATAGACATGATTTGTTGATGCTACATTGAAATTACCTTTAAACACACACAAGGTACAAGTTGTGGTGTGTGTGTGTGGGGGGGGGGTCATACTTCATAGAGCCCACAGAGGAAATTACACATATAGGGCATTTCAATTAAAAGGCACCAGTGTATCTCATTTATTTTTATGTTTAGGCTGTTTGCCACCACCTGGACTGTTGTCATATTTGAGCTCAAGTTTTTTTAATTTGGTTTTAAAATTAAACTAAGTATCACTGCTCAGATTTCTGAATTTAAATTTTAAAAACTGCCCTCAATAAGAAATCTGTTGCCTGTCCTCAATTCAGCCTAAAAATGTTAGTGGCATACTTCTGAAATGAACATCATATATCAATTTTATTTGACAAAAAAAAAAAAAAAAATGTATGTGACTCACTTTTCACATAGTTAAGTAGAACCGTATTATCCAAGGGCAGTTTGTCTCACTTTTATTCATTCTACAATTGTTGTGGCTGTTTTATTTTTCCCTTGAAATAAAATTGGTTTGTGTTTGTTTTAGAAGTACACCAGTGGTATTCTTATTTTCAAATGAGAACAGGGAACGACTTTTTCACTGAAAAAAAAAAAAAGAGCAACTGATTAAGCAAAATTTTAATTTAGAAATCGTAAAATCTAATTGTAACACTTAGTCCAAGCTTACTTGGGGAGGGGCCTTCTAATCAGAGGACTGATGATTGTTTTAAGGTTATAAACAAAAAACCATGTTTCATCTGACATTTTATTTTTAGAAATCCTAGATCAATCAAATTCTACCAGTTCTTTTGAAAGTTCAACTCTCATTTCCAATTTGCTGATAAAAACTTGAGAACAAAGAAGCTGCAAATTTTAAATATCGGCAAATCTACCTTATAATATTTAAACTTGAATTCTATATTTTCAATTCCTATTTGGCAATCAACTTAAAAATAATGCTTCTAATTGCAGGAGACAAGGTTGTCATTTGTTGATGTGCAAAGTCCTCCAGCCTGTGCATCATCCATCTTTGAAACACTTGTGCCGTTCAAGCATTCTATTTCTTAACTTATTTACCATATGCTTCAACAATTATTTCTACAGTCTCTGAGGCTGATTTTTTCAAAAAAAAAAAAAAAAGCAATTTTATATATCTTTGTTCAAAAAAAAAAACTAATGATAATGAAATTACTTACCAGCAACAACAGTTAAAAGTAAACTGTTGAACACATACAACTAAAATGCAAACTACTGTAAAAATCTCATTTTCTAGAAAACTAAATAAAACTTTTTTTATTCAGTGTGCAGTTACTTTTAACTAATTCAGTCCCACAATATTTTTGATCCTAACATTTATATCTATACAGGGAAGTTTTTTAAAGGATTATACATTGAGGCAAACAGGTATTGGTGGCATGCAGCATAGCACATTGCTTGTCAACATTTTGCTGTCAGCTCCATTAACCCCAGGGGCTTACATCTGGTGAGTATGGGCTTGGCACACCCAGGGTTCTGAGCTGGATATCATCATTCTTCTCTTTCTTGGTGATTCCTTTCTATTTCTGTTTCTCTCAGGGTAACTTGGAATTTTTTTTTTGGCTGGTGCAGCATAAGCCTCAGGCTTCCATGCACTATATGGATGATAATAATAATAATAAGTGCTGCAAGCTCATTAATCCCAGTGCATTTCCTAAACTCCTCCTTATACTAAATTCCTGGCACTAGTACACAAAAATCATAGCACAGTTGATAGCACAGTTTCTATCACTTATAGCACTTTTGTAATCACTCAAGGCAAATAAACAGTGCACCCGGCCAGTCTTCTTGGACACAGGGTAATCCCTTCTTACAGTCATCTGCTGCTCAACTGCAGAAGTTACAGCACCAGGTGAAATGTAGATGTCTGTGACATGCAGAGTATGTCAAGCTGGTTGTCAACTCTGATACCTCCCATCCAACAGACAGTACACTGAATAACCCTGCTGCAAAGTGCCCTCAATTGTCTCACATTGTACCCTACAGTCAGTACTTATGCCACTGTGGCTGTCCTGTGAGTCTATACAAGCTGCTTGCCTCTTACCCTTCTCATTCACCACTGGGTTTGCAACGTAAAATTTTGTTGCAAGTTGGTTGTTCTGCCTCTTGTCCACTTGTGGGCACTTGACTTATTCCATTTGAACATCGGGTAGGATTTTTTTAAATCGCAGTTGTTTATAACGAGAAATATTTACCATCCACGTATATATTGCTTCTTACCATACACACACGTAATGAATTGAAAGAGAAAAACTTAAAAGTTTTTTATTTGAGCATCTGAAAGTCAGAGAAGAGAGAGAAGCTAACTTCATAATTCCTGCTGATAAACTATATATATTTAATGAAGTTATTGTTTCTTTATATTAAATATAAATATAATTATATTTTTTTATAATTGTTGAATATGCAAGGTGCAATCAAAAAGTTCAGGGACTGGCTTTATATCTTTAAATTGCAACATTATAGCAAATTGCAATTTTTCACAATATTATTTGTGGCTCATCCAGATGTAATAATGCACAAACTGCCCATTAACCTACTTAGTGCATGTTGAACAGAAAATGTTTTTATGTCTTTCATCACATTTTAAAATGAATAATTTTACTTACCAGTAAGTTTGCATCAAATTTTGCTTCAAATTAAAGGGAAACCCAGTTAATGTTAAAAACAGCTTTCAGAGAAGTTGCAACATGTCATTCAAAGACTTTTCAATGGTTCAAAGTTTAAAGAAGGCCACTTGTCAGGCAAAGATGATTCTTTCTCTGGCCAACCATCAACTTGAAAAATTAATGATTCACTTGTGTTCATGATTTAATCAGGAGTGACTGATGTTGAACTGTCTGCAAAGTTACTAGTGAAACTGATATTCCTAGTGTGCTAATCAATCAATTTTAACATAAGATATGGGAATGCAATATGTTCAGCCAAGTTATGCCTTTCATACTCAGTAATGATTTCAAGGAGTTCCTGCATATCAGAATCTCTGTCACTGTGCTGTTTCACACTTTGTTTCTTCCATCATTACTAGTGACAAATGATGGGTGTATGACTATAACCTAGAAACAAGGTGCAGTTCTCTCAAAGACTACATATTTTCCAAGGCAATCTCAATCAAATGTGATCATACTTATTACATTTTTTGACATACAGCATTCATCATGAATTTATCTTGCATGGGTCCAAACAGTGAATCGGGAATACTAAAAAATACAGTTCTATGGTGAGTGCATGATGCTGTTCAGAGAAAATGGTTAAAAATGTGGGCTTTGGGAAAGTGTCATTTGCATCATGACAACACCCCTGACACAGCACTTTCCATTCAAGAATTGCTTGTGAAGTGCTCCATCACTGTGATGCCTATTCTGCCATACTCACTGGATTTAGCTCCTTGTTATTTTTATTTTGTTTTCTATACTTAAAGCCTTCTTGTAAGGTCATAGATTTGCAATGCCTCTGGAAATTATTCAGAACACAACACGGGAACTACCAGCAATTCCAAAAGAAGACTACTGCAGAAGCAGTGGAATAGGTGTACACAGTATCAAGGAGATTACTTTGAATGAGATCCCTCCATGCAGCTGGTAAGCTTTTTCCCAAATATTAGTTGTCTCAGAACTTTTTGATCATACCTCGTACAATAGAACCTCACAAATCCCACTGTCTCCTCATAAATCTGGAGATAGTGGGACTTAACCCATGATGGATTTTTGAACCTAATATTATATGGCTTTGCTGGTGGAAAGGTATACAGATCATAAACTAGTGTATCCACACTTTGGAATAGGTGTACACAGTACACCTATTCCAAAGTGTGGATACACTAGTTTATGATCCACATGATACACAATTAGGATACACAATGATTAGGATACACAATGAGTAAATAAACATTGTGTAATGTTTATAATTGAAACATTACACAATGTTCTGATGGAGCAGCAAAGAAAATGATGAAATTAAGCAATTTTAAAGTATTTCACACTTTGGAAAACTTTACTGAGCATCAAATTCTAAGCCTTTCTAAGTTTTAAAAAAAAATAATAATAATAACAAGACCTTCTCATTTACCAAACTGAGTCCAGCCAATGAGACATATCTCACAGAGTGAGCCCACTGGGAAACTACAATGAAATTTCCATGGTCACATATAATTTAAACAACTGAAGAACAGTATTCAATAAAGAGTGAGAATTTGGAATAATTCTAGTCTTTTTTTTAATAAAATTTTCAGTCTTGATCTTTTTTAAAGATGCTCTTGTCTATCTTTATGAAGTTTAATGTGTTTAAGGCCTTGAATGGATTCAGTAAGCTCCATCTTAATGGCATTCTTCCTCTTGCCGAAACTACACACATGAGGGAGCATAAATTCAAATTGAGGAAGGATGGTTGCAGGACAAATAGATGTGTGGAAGTTTGCCTTCAATCAACATGGTTCTGACTGTTAGAAAAAACTTCCATCTGTTGTGGAAGTGGATAGTTTGAATAATTTCAAAAAAAGAACCAGACAAATTCTTGGAGGGGATGGATGAGTGAGGTGGGTAAGGGTTTTTTTTATTTTCTGGCTGATGATCTATAAGCTTGCTTTCTTGTAAAGTTTTTGTGCTGGAGAAATTGAAGCAGTGGTCCTCTTTCTAACAATGAAATCCAGTTTCAGATGTGGTTATTTGCCCATCTTCTTCTTCCAGTCACATAATTCCCTGTGACCACCAACAAAATCCTCCAACTGCATCGATCATATGCTATACGAGCGGCATCGCAAAATATCACGCCCAAAAGTTCACTGATCTAATCCTTCCACCTAGTTGCAGGTCTTCCTTTAAAAGCAGTTTTTGGAGTTGGTTTTGTTATGGTCTCTGTGGCATCAGATAATGTAGTGGTATGCCATTGCCTACCACATGGCTGATTTTGAAAGGGGCCGGCTTTAATTATAGGAAGAGTCATCATGCATCCCACGAGATGCTCTTGAAAAGGAAAGGTGACTACAACAGAGCCCACTTAGTGCAGAAGGCTGATTACAACTGGTTTTAAGGGTCATTTGACTATTATATCAAAGCCTCTTTCCCTTCAATATTTCTTCTGCTGAAATCTGTTGTTTCTTCTTCTTTTGATGCCGTATCCTCAGCTGATCTGCCAGTCGACTACTAGCTAGGGTTATTATTCTTGAGAAGCATAATGCAGTAGATTCCCTTTGCTTACTGCACCACAGTACTTCAGCTGTGTCTGCTGGTTCAACTACACCTGAAGTAATCCGAAAATGAGCCGAAATGAAGTCCGGAATATATACATATGTATTATTCAATTAGTTTTGCACTATTTATTTTATTATTATTATTTTAATCTTCAGTGAGGTGGCACATTATCCGTCTTCCTCTCTCAATCTCTAGCTAATAATGTCCAATATATTAATGATTTTTGAATTTTCTTAAGATATTTTCATGGTGGTTTGTACAGTCCCAATGAATAAATTTTAAATTAGAGCCAGATAAAATTTTAAGTATTTACACTATGCTGTAACATTCAGATCCTTGTTATTTTTATAACAAGGATCTGAATAATTGGATTCATGCTGATGTTGTTACCTTGTACATGTCATTATTTCATTATATTTAAATTTCCTCTGTGAAAACATCATTTCAGGAAATTAATTTTAAATGAGAAATATTCATACATGGTCACCTTGGGAGTTTCTTAACACCTGGAAAACTCATAAACATGTATATTATGAAATATACTTCATGGAGAGAAGTTTCTACCTATTTAAGCAGTCAACTAATATAAAACAGCACCCTATTCGCTCTATCAATTTTATTATCTGTGATGTTTTAAATTTAAAAAAAGCACATAATTGCAATGTATTTAAATCTAAATAGCACATTCAGATGTGTTGTCCGAAGAAATCTACATATTCTAATATTGTGTTTTTTGAACGTAGTAAGTAAAAACATGAAGATTTACCAAAAAGTTCATTTTTATATTTATATAATACACCATTATAAGCAAATAGTGTTCCCATCAGTATGACTATACTGATATGATCACTATTTAATTAACACGAAAGAAAGGACATTAAAATCATCTTCATTTGCTATAATTTCTTGTGAAAAGCAGAAACACTACTTCCTATTTTAACAATTTAGAAAAACAATTATAATTCCTGAAAGTTTAAACTGCTTTATACTTGTATATTCATTGTGATAAACAGTAACCCATTGAGAAATTTAACAGTATTAACTGAATCTCTCTCTCTCTCTCTCTCTCTCTCTCTCTCTCTCTCTCTCTCTCTCTCTCTCTCTCTCTCTCCTTTAACACTATGATAACTTGGAATTAGTACAAAATAAAAAATAATAGAAAAACAAAAACATAACCTCATTCATTCATATGTTTTATTGGGGAAGGAGTGTATTATATAAAAAAACAAGCATAGCAAAATGTTGGTAAAAATTAGTGAGCCAGAGGAATACTACATGCAGATTACACACACCAAGATTATCATCCTTTGTAACAGCAGTTGTCAACTTTCTGAGGAAATTCCACTTAAATTTTGAAAACTTGCATATTCTAAAAATAATCACTCCCCATTTCCTTTCTTACAGAGCTACATACTTTTAAATTCTTGCTTATCCCCACTTAATATAACTCTGAGTTTCATACATTACCAGCTGACAACCACTGCTTTACACAGCAAACCACAGAAAGCAACACCAGGTTAATTGCAACCTTTCTTAATTAATGTACAACGCCCATTATATTTAAGCATTGTAGACTTAGGGAACTTCATATGAACAAAGATGCAAATTAGTGTTGAAAGCAAAAGCCTCTGCTAATGGCAAGGTGAGGTTAATGCAAGAATGGAAAATAAAAGTATCCCCTTACCTACAACCTTTGGGTGGTAATGGCTGGAACAGAGCTTTGCACCTGCCAAAATAAAACAGCCACACCAGTGGCTTTAGGTATCTCTGTCTTGTGTAACAGATAGATAATTCTTAGTACATTAACTATTCCTTTACAGAAGATACATCAAAATATAGCTATACTTTCTACTTCTGTTATGTTGATGTTTATCTACATATGAAAAGAAGCTTTCCATATACAGGACGATCATTTTAAATGAGAACCCATGAAAATGCAAATAACTTAAAGTAGAAAGGTATTAGATACATGAAATTTAAAATTTATAAATAACATTCTTTATTCTGTGTATGATATCACCATCCAAAAGTCATAAAATTATGAATGCACATGCATGGTATACAGTAAATGAATATTCAGATTAGAGGAAATTATGTTCATGATGGAATTTTTCCAGAAAGCAGTCGTTTAAAACCAGTCTGACTTTTTTTGTAGCAATTTTAATGTAATAAGGCATCATCAAAATCAGTAATATGGAAGCATGTGAAAATGTTTGGGGAGATTGGTAAGGTGATAGTTCTGAGTCTTGTTCGCATACTGATTGCAGTGTTTTTGAACTCTATGTCCTGCTTAGTTATTTTTTAAAATGACTGCCATTGTGATCATAATGGCAATCATTAAATTTGTGACAAATTAAGTAACATTAGGAATTTTGTAGAAACCTCATTGTAACATTACAAAATAAAGAATATTATTTGTAAATTTTATGTCTCTAGCAATAAAAGTTATTCACATTTTCATGGGTTCCAATTTCAAATGATCATTCTGTATTGTTTTCTCAAACTTAAAAAATATTCTTGTTTCATATAAACAAATTTATGCCATTATACATATAAATTAAGAGGTTACTGGTCATAATTATTGAATTTTAAAACATTGTAGATGACAGAAAAGGAGAGTAAAACAGGATTCACACTATGGCAAATGTAGCACTAGTAAAGCTGATGGACTACTAAAAGAGAGAAAAACTAGCAATTTTCAGTCACCATGTTGAGAAATAAAGAATAAAATAATTTTAATAACAAGGTGTTATAATAACTTTTGTATTTAAATAGGTTATACTTCTTTAAATATTCATTACTGCAGAGCATTTAAATGCTCTTGGGCAATGAGCATTTAAAAATCTACAACACATTTAAATACAACCCATTTAAATCTAAATACATCATACTGTTGCCTGACTAAAATCATTTCAATAAAACAAAAAAATACAAAGAAAAGAAGTTAAAAAACAACTAGGATTGATATACAAGTCAGAGTGCATTATTATGAGACTTCAATATTCCATAGATTGTATGGAACTTGTGGTTCAGTCACTCACCTGGTAGTAGGAAATGTCTGGTGCCTGCTTTCTGTATTAGCTTATTATAGATGACACAAGGTAAAGACATATTCTTGATCTGGTTATCAGTAAAGCATCACCAGCTATTCAGAACTGTCAAATAAAGAAACCACTGCTCTTCATATGAGTGGCACCATGTAACAATATGAGTGGAATCCCACATATTATTGTTTCCAATATTTATTAATGTTGAAATAGGTATTTCAAGTTTAATGTCTAAATTTGCAGATGATACAAATATGGACAGGATGGTTGATAAGAGCAATCAGAGTATGCTTCAACAAGTTGAATTACTCTCAAATAGCTGAATGGGCTGGAAATGGTTTTGAGGAATAGCACTAGAAAATACAAGGTCTTAATATCAGGTTGTATTAATCCTAGCCTAACTTACCAATTGGATAGTACCAAACAAGACAGTTAAATAATGAAAAGGACTTGGAATAAGCTAAACGGTATGATAAAAATTCTCTGAATACTGAAGACAGGCTGCTAGGGCAGCTTACAGTGTTCTATCAATGATATACTACAAATTTTCCAGCAGAGACAAAGATGTGAATATTACATCATATAAAGCAATGGTTAGGCTACATTGTGAACACTGTATCAAGATTTGGAAATTTTGCAAAAGATGTGGTGGTTATGATACAGATAAGAGTGACAATATTGTTAAAGACACAAAGAGATATTTTTACCAAGAGCGTCTTGATTTGACATTGTGTTATTCATTATTGTGTTCAGAAATTTATATCTGCAAGGTGACCTGATGATGGTATTTAAGTTAAAATTAAAGGGATAAGTCTCTAGGTCAAAAGAATTTCTTTGAATACCTTTGATCCAGAAATTTTTTAACTTAATATTAGGGAAAGCAAATGCAAATTAATTATAACAATGGTAATAACTGGTATTCTGAATGGTAACAATACCAGTATCAGCTCTTGGGATTACATCTTTTGGAGAATTACACCCTGTCAGATATTGAGATCATCTCCCATGCTATGTTCTTGTTCATACACTGGAACAACCACCAGATCAGAGGAATTTATGATAAATCATGAATACAATCTTCAATTGTATTTAGCAGTCGTGGGACTGAACCACGGTACACTCAAAGAGAATGTGCTAATGTGCTCTCACTCCTGACCACTCGGCTACATCAGGCCTTCCTGCACTTGAAGATCTTACATAGCACAGGAGATGATCAGCTATGCTACATAAGACCCTCAACAGGAACAAGAAATGTCATAAATTCATTTTGAAAAATGTAATTAATCTTCGTAAACAGTAACAAAGATCCTGACCTGGAGTTTCAACAGCAAGAATGTGATTTTTATTTTCCAGTGTTTAGTATTCATTTTATGAGAGCCTAGTGTAATTTTGATTTTTCTGGAATCTAGTTATAGCCCACTAGTCATTGTGCACAAGTTCTGCCTTGAAGCGTTTAAACTCTCTTCTCTTGATGGATATCTTCTGTGAAGTTTCTTCCTGAAACCAAGTGGTGATCCCTTTCAACTATATGTATCCAGCTGACCCCTAGTAATGCAACATGCACATCTGGTTGAGCTCTTTAGGACATGTTAATCTCCCTGCTTACATCACCTATCACTGAACTTAATGTTCAAGGACTCTTTTGGGCTTAGAACAACCTTTTTACTTTTTGTTTTTATTCTTTTAAAAGCTAACATTTAGGTTTATTTTTATTTTTTTATTTTTAGTTTGTAAACCCCTCTGAATTTTAATACATATAGTGTTCTGTATTTTTAAGTACTTCTCTGTACTAAACACTGACGTCTTTCTACACTTAGCCATGTGACATTACATAAGAGAGTATAAATTTAAATTGAGAGCAGATAATTGAAGATTTTCCTTTATTCAAAGAGCATTAATTGTTTAAATAAACTCTCATCTACCCTATTGATCTCTCTACTCTAATGGACTCACCAGTACAGTACACCAATACCTTATACAGTAGGATTATGACTTCCCTATCTTTATAAGATAAATGTCCTATAAATCATCAATAGGACACCATGGGACCCTTTCTTGCCTACCTACACTTTGTGCCTGCCTGGATGGTAACCCACAAATCTCAATCTCTCTCTTCTCCCCCACTACTATCTTTAACTGAATTACTAATGCATGTTATGCTGAGATTTTATTTCTCAAGGGTAAAACATTGCATTTTGCAGCATTAAATTCTTGTGTAGGATGGCAATTTAACTAACTACAGAGGTGGACAAATAGTTGAATAAAATAAATAAATGAAGTGAAGGAAGGTGACACTGGTAACACACTTTTTTTTTGTTGATGTTATGTTATATCAACTTGTTTCCTTCCATCACTTTATCAATACTAATACTTATAATAAAAAAATAAAAATTATATATTATTAAAATCATTTCTCATTTAGTATCTTAGACCAAAATCTTCATGTTATATGTCTCATGATCGAAATCAGAGAGCTCACCATTATCAAATTTGGGAAATTTAATAATCAAAGTCAGTCACAAAAATAACAAAATCAGTTATTTGACTGTTTGACATATATTTTTCAAGGACAAAATCATGCATACAATAGGCATGCATGATTTTGAAAATGAAGCTTACCAGACGTTCAGCTGGATCTCTGAAGTAATCTGCTTGCCATTATATGCACTGATTCAAATGATTTTTCAACTTCTAGAAGCATTCCTGACAGGCTTCTTTCAGAATTACTAATTGAAATTATTCTAAATAACTTCCTCAGACATTGCAATTCTGTGACCTTTCAAGTAAGCTTTAAGCTTGGAAAACAAATAAAAAAAATTACAGAGAACTAAATCTGGCAATTATGGCAGATGAAAAACTACAGTGACAGAGGGTGTCAGAAGAAATTCTTGAATGGAAAACACCATTCAAGAATTAAGGTAGTGGGTGCTTGCATTGTGACATTGCCACAATGCAAGCACCAATTCCATAAAGCTTTTTTCCAGTTACTTTCTCCAAAGAGCATCACAAAATTGCCACAGTCTTGTTGTATTTGAAAGAACTGTCTTGTTGTATGAAAAAACTGTCTTGTTGTATGAAAGAACTGTCTTGTTGTATGAAAGAACTGTCTTGTTGTATGAAAGAACTGTCTTGTGGCCACATGTTTGACCACATAGGACAAATTCATAAGGAAAAATTCCCTGCGAGTCAAAAAATATAAAAAGCATGATCTTCAGTGAGTGGATGGGTGAAATGAGGTGTGTGTGCGTCTTTTTTTTTTTTTTTGGCTGATGCTATATAAGCTTGCTTTCTTGCATCATCCCTTGCTAATGCTTTCACATTTGATCAAGGTTATCTTGCTTTTTTTTTGTACTTGGGAGAAGAAAGAGGGCCTTTCGTTCTAGGTCGCAGTCATACGCTAATGATTAGTCACCAGTAATGACAAAAAAAACTTGATGGTCAGCAACAGCACACCGACAAAGATCCTGACAATGCTAATTTCTATGAGAAAATATGAGAAACAAACTGAAATGCACCAAATTCCCAAATCTGGGTTTAAAATTGATTGGCAATATCAATTGCACAATCAACTTGGAGTCCTTCTTGGATCTGCTGCGTTTGGCAAGTAATTCCGTGGTATATTATTGACAGAAAGCACTGTCATGGCCCTCCAAGCAAGCCCCTGCACTGGTTCAGAGAAATCTTGATCGTGGTCTGTACAGTTAGCCATATATCTCTTTCATTTTCCACCTTGAGGTGTAGTACTATCTAAGTACTGCCTTCCAAAAAATAAAGGAAATGCATATGGGAGGCAGTACTTAGATAGTACTACACTCAAGGTGGAAAATGAAAGAGATATATGGCTAACTGTACAGACCACGATAAAGATTTCTGAACAGTGCAGGGGCTGCTAGGAGGGCCCATGACAGGTTCTGTCAATAATATACAGGAATTCTGCCAGCAGAGACAAGAAGGTGATTGTCCTGTTGTACAGGGCAATGGTTAGGTCTCATCTTGAGTATTGCATACAGGTCTGGAAGATCATTTTAGGCCTGCTTGAATGGGTGCAGACAAGAGCAACAAGATTAGTCGGGACACAAATGGGTACTCATCATAAAAGACTTCAATTCTGCAAATTACAGTATCTGAAAAAGCACCTCAAGGAATACCTGCTTGAAGTGTTTAATGCATTTAAGTGGATTGAGTAAATTAAATGCAAATGGCATCCTAACTCTTGTTAGATGACACATAAGGGATATAAATTTAAACTGAAAAAGCATGGTTGTAGGATACATGTGAGAAAATTTTCTTTCAGCAAGAGAGTGACTGTTGTTGAGGTGAGTAGTTTGAATAAATTTAAAGAAGAATTTAAAAAATTATTATAGATGAGTAGTAGCATTTGTTTTTTTTTTTTGCTGATGCAGTTAAAGCTTGCTTCCTTGCATCATTTTCCACTACTAATACTATTCAATTCATGCATTAATCAAAGTATGTATATACAAATTACAGGGTGTAGACGGATTGTCATACATTTTATTTTATCTAGAGAGTTGTTAATTACTGAAATGAGCTGCCTCCATGGATGGTTGAAATTGACAAATGAGAAAATTCAAAGATCAGCTAGATAGGTATGAGAAGGAAATCACACTGGTAATTTGTTTATTTTAATTTATTTTATTCATTATTATTATTTTGTTTTTTTGGGTGGTGCAGCAAAAGCCTGTGGCTTCCTTGCATCATATGGCTATTATTAATACAGTTGTTCCCCACATTACAGCACAGTTCACTAAGTGCTTGTTTGCTATAGAACTCTGTATATTTTGATACCCTCCCTCAGAGTTGTGCTCTGTTCCCCTGGAATAGCACTATTCATTCCAAACACCTTTGGAGGATTACGCATTAGGATGGTTTTGGGTGCCTGAGATGCCCTGCCCAAAAAACGAAAAAAAAAAAAAAAAAAATTACCATAATGCTCTTAAGTTTAATTTTCTAATCAACCACAATTCAGAGTAATTGCCTTCAGAAGTGTGTTCTTTGATTTAAATAGATTCAGAACAGGCACTAGATCTACATATATAGTATACACTATGCTTTCTTGGTATTACAGTCTGAAAAACTTGTACCCTGACTTTGCATGTATACCAATGCTAGAAGTATAGTAAATAAATTTGATGATGTTGTTGTTGTTATTTGGTTTTTAGGAGCATTAGCAACTAAGGCATATTGCTCCGGGAATATGTGGTGGTCATTCCCTGACCTTTCCGCACCCTCTTTATTTGGTGGTGACGGGCTCGAACCCCGGTCTAATCAAGAAGCGTGTGCTGCTCCTTCCCACCTGGCTACAAAGGCTCCTAAATTTGATGAATTTGAAGTGTTGGTCAAGACATCAAAGGCGGATATTGTTGGGATATCAGAGACGTGGTGTCACACAGATATTAGGAACGCAGAATTGGAATTTGGGGAGTACAATGTGTACAAAAAGGATAGACAGGATAAGAAGGGAGGAGGTGTTATGCTGTTAATTAAGAAAAACAAAATCAAAAGAAGTGTATCCAGTTGATACAGATGAACAGTGCACTGTTGAGTCAGTTTGGTGTGACATAAGCACTGCGAAAGCAAAAATAAGAGTAGAAGTATGTCATAGGCCTAATGACTCTAATGAGTACAATGAACAATTGTACAGAGAAATAGAGTGGGCTAGTAAATCAAAATTAAAAGTAAATCTGTATTCAAGCCACAAAGGAGGTTAGGCAGGCGAAGCAGATTATGAGAAATCTTTGGCAAAGGATGCTAAGAGAAACAGCAAGGATTTCTTTACTTATATAAACTCTAAAAGGAAGGGGATGAGTCTGATTGGTCCACTTGATATCGATGGTTTGACTGTTGATGATCCTGCTCAGATAGCAAACAAACTGAATGAGTATTTTGCATCTACAGTCACACATGAGGAGTTATTAAGAAAGGAAAATGCCAGGAGATTATCAAATTGTAGTAGGGTGCTTAATGATTTTGTAATAACTGAGAACAAAGTGGAGGACAAATTGTTGAAGTTAAACATAAGAAAGGCACCTGGGGTGGATGGGATCTATCCAGTTATATTAAAGGAGGCGGCAAAGGAACTAAGCAAACCCTTAGCCATAGTTATGAGAGCATCCTTGAATTCAGGGTAGGTCCCCACGGACTGGAGATATGCAAATGTATCCCTAATTCACAAAGGGGGTTCGAAGGGTGACACGAGTAATTACAGACCAGTTAGTTTAACTTCTGTTCCGGGTAAAATAATGGAGTCACTGGTTAAAGACGCATTGCAGGATCATCTAGACAAGACTGCAGCAATAATTCAGACACAGCATGGGTTTGTTAAGGGAAAGTCTTGTCTGACAAATTTGATAGGATATTATGATGTGGTTACAAAGGAACTGGATGCAAAAAATAATTTTGATATCATATACTTGGATTTCAGGAAAGCTTTTGACACTGTTGTGCATCGAAGACTACTGTACAAATTGGAGCAGAATAGTATTAAGGGTAAGTTGCTACAATGGATAAAAGGATGGTTGAGTGGGAGAAGACAGAGGGTGGTAATCAATGGGTGCTGCTCTTCGTGGACTAATGTTATTAGTGGAGTCCCACAGGGTTCGGTGTTGGGTCCACTGTTGTTTTGTATATTTATTAATGATATTGATGAAGGTATATCAGGCTTAGTGTTGAAGTTTGCAGATGATACAAAGGTTGGCAGGGTTGTTAATGACAGTAATGGCAGTATGCTACTGCAACAGGATCTAGAAAATTTGGGCAGATGGGCTGAGAAGTAGCAACTGAAGTTTAACATTGACAAATGCAAAGTACTGCATATGAGTAGAAGTAACCTCAGAGAAACATACCAACTATGTGGTACTACACTTAAGGTGGTAGAAAATGAAAAAGACCTGGGAGTAATTGTGCAGTCAGATATGAAGTTTTCTGAGCAATGCAGACAGGCTGCCAGGGCAGGTCATGGGGTTTTGTCAATGATATATAGGAATTTTGCCAGCAGGGAAAAGGAGATGATTGTCCCTTTGTATAAGGCAACGGTCAGGCCACGCCTTGAGTACTGTGTACAGGTCTGGAGGCCACATTTTAGGAAGGATGTAGATTTGCTTGAGCATGTACAGAGAAGGGCAACAAGATTGGTGAGGGGAATGAAGGGATCGTCTTACCAAGAGAGGCTTAAGTTCTGCAAATTGCAATGGCTGGAGACTAGGCACCTGCACGATGATCTGATTGAGGTGTATAAGGCCTTGAATGGGTTGAGCATGCTGAATTCTGAAGGGATTCTTCCACTTGTTCAGATTACAAACCTAAGGAGGCATAAATTCAAATTAAGAAAAGAGTGAGATAGAATAGATGTGTGGAAATTTGCCTTTAGCCAGAGGGTGGTTAATTGCTGGAACAGACTTCCATCTGTTGTTATGGAAGTTGATATGTTAAATAAATTTAAGGAGGAACTGGACAAGAATTTCGAGGGAATGGTTGTGTGAATTTTTTTTTTTTTTTGGCTGATGCTGTATAAGCTCATACACTTGCTTTCTTGCATCATATGCCACTACTACTTACAACCTATAGTGTATTTCTTATAACCATTTTATTTATTCTATAGTATTCCACTTTTTTGCATTTTGTTTCATATTAATATATTTATTCTTGATTATTCCACATTACTCTACATTTGGTCTCTTTTTTTTTTTTTTTTTTTTTTTTTTACTATGTGTTTCTCTCTTTACTCTTTCAATATCTCAAATTCAGCTCACGGTCCTACTATAGGAATGGGCTTGCGATTCTTCCAGGCTTACCCGAGCTTTATCTTATATCATGCATAAGGCTTTCAACTACCCTATATACTCTTCTTATTTCTCCAAAATTATTAGGGTAATCCAAGGATGGAGGAGAAACTACTTCTAAACATGTTACTATATCTTTGCCTTAATGGAGTACAGGTACTGTCATTCCTACTCCATTAGCCATTTACACCACCTCGCCATCGCCAAATTTCATTATACCTGAAGTTAATATATAAAACTTATTGGCTAATTTTGTGCACATTAATACCCATTTACCATGTCCAACACACAGGGGTTGCCACTTTCAAATTCTCACTAGAGGGCTACACGTTATACACAACTCCATTTCTTTTTCAGCTACAATAAGGTCCACACGTGGTTCTTTTGCTTGGACATGGTAAGTCTGCTAATACCACATGCTTTATTTTTTAGCTTTATATCTTTCGTTCTCTGTCAGGTCAATGTGTACTATACATTATATAAATTTCTTAATTTCTATTATATTTTATAAATATCTTAAATTCTATTATTTGTTATATAACCTTAAAACTGATTTTGCCATAGTGCATGTTGATCATCACAGAAACAGAGAATCCCTTATCGTTGTCTTTTCCTTTCAGTTTGGGTGGTTCACTCCAGAAGAAGTTGTCCAAATTGTAGGTATACAGTAATAAATTTTTTTTATATTATCATATCTTAGGTATCTGTACTCTAATAATGTAGCATATTTTACCTATGCATTTTTACTAGATTTATCTAGGTTTGTCTTTTGTGATACTCTTCCCCATAAACTAATACATATTTATTATTTTTTTTTTTGAAGGATGTAGCAACATAGTCAACCCTTTGCTTGAAATAAACTGACCAAACTTATAAAAAAAAAATATATATATATATATATATATGTTTTATCCCAACATTGTCCTATTTATACAGGATTAACCTGATAATCATAAATAATAAAGGAATTAATCATGACATGATGCAGTGGCTGAAGTGCATAAGGTAATACAGTTTATAAATTCAAAGTTCTTTCAATTTGAGAATGCAAAGAGCATTTTCATTTAAACAACAGCACAGAGCTGGTAATTATGTGATCTCAATTACTTTCATTTTAAAATTTCATATTAATTACACAAAAAATTTATTAACCTTAATTTTATGTCTGAGTAAAAGAACGAAATGAACTTTGAATATATACAAAATAAGCAACAACCAAAAAGTTACTGGAAAGGCAACGCTATCTCAAAAGATTACTGTCTCAAATGAAACAGATATATCCCATCTACTTGTTTTTTTGGCAACTTAATATTGTTCAATACAGAATTAGAATAATAATTGTTTGAACATTTGAGAAAATGTTCAACATTTTTCACTCTGAATGCTGGAAATTTCTCAGACTTGGAAATATACATATATGCTCCATCTCTTAATTCCTGGTTTTTTTCTCTCTAACAATGCTCTCAAAAGAAAAAAAATTCAATCAAATGATACACAATACACACCTTATCACAGCTACCCTATACAGCATATTTATCACAGCTTTAATTGTAACAAAATACTCCCCCCTCCATCAATAACAAATAAACTAGGAGTTTACTTAAATATCACAGTAATCAAATAAAGCATCTGTTATGTTGGATAAGCAGACCATCTGTTCACAGGAGCCCATTGGCTTGTACTTATATATGTAGATAAACACCACAGAAAATCTATCCCACAATAAAAGTTAAAAGAACTGTTTGAAAATTTGCATCAGGATATTATGATGCAAATAATCAAAGAAGCTATATGTTGGAGCAAATAAGTAACATAATGAACTACAGGAGTGGTCAGTATGACATTATTATCAGCAGCAAAAGGAGAAGAACAAATACTGGAGAGTCAATTTGTTCTAAAGGTTTTTAAGATAAGGTGTGCAGACATCATATACCCGATCAAATGAGTTTGAATGCAGTCAAAGTTAGGCCCTGTGTGGCTGGATGGTCCACCCAGCAAGCTGCTATTCATTCAGGACAAGGTCCAAGAACAGATGGTAAATGTTGGCACCAGTGGATAGCAAAACACACACACAGCTGTCATCCATTTTATAGAGTACCCAAATGTTAATTCATCTTTGGGACATCCAGTATCAAGAAGCACCAGAAGTAGATAACTGAAAGAGGCAGGATTGCATCCATGTTAAATACTATGCTAACCACCATCTCCCCATGTACAGCAATTTCAGTGGTGCCAAGAGGCAGTTGGAATTAAGAACAGTGACCGAGTGTCATTAGCAAACAAGGTGAAGTTTCTGTTTTGGAAACCGATGACAGAAGGACTCTGCATGATAACACCTCAACAAAAGAGGTATTCCTGCCTATATTCAACAAAAGGCATAAAAATCAAACACAAAGAATCATAATATGAGGTGGAATCTCTTTACAGTGCACAAGATGCAATTACCACAAAACTGTATTTAGACCTGACCTTTTGTAATTTATCCAATAGTTATATAACCCTTTATTCCAATGCTCAGTCTTTATTGAATGTACCATATCTTAGAACATTACAAATGAGAAGTATGTAATCTATATCATGGGAAGAAACAAGGGACTAGCAGAAGGTCTCTTCTCCACAAAAGTGACATGCTTCCCTGGTCTGCAAGGCATCTGATTTGTCTTGTATTGAAGATGTTATGGAACAGCAACTTACAGCAGTGCCTTAACGAATCCAAACCAAAGCTGTTTTAAGGGAACACTTAACTCAGACACAGAAAGATATTCTCTGGAGGAAATGGGAACCTATTTTTCAATCAATCAATGTATAGTTGCATTAAAGCTTACATTGTTGCCAAAGACAGGCCATACTTCATATCACTGTATGCTGGATGGTTTTCAGCATTAAATAACAATTTCTCTTCTGATGTTCTGATGAATTCTTGCCTTTATAAATCTATATTTTTAGGGCAGGGAAATTTTTCTGATGCTGAGTGTATATGCTAGTATAATACATGTCATGAACCTTTATTTAAATTCTTCTTCTATCATTAATTATAAATTGTGGGGAAAAATTTATAAACATATTACTTACAAAGTTGATTTGCAACGATTCCAAGGTATAAGGGTAACAATCTTATTTCCAGATGACCAAGCAAAATAAGATTCATCTGGTGCAAAAGCACAACGCCAAGTTTCAAAACCAGATGTAGAAATATCTTCACACCGAATTGGAATTAGCTGAGCAACCAGAGTGGCAGATGCTAAAAACAAAAAAGGTGTATAATGATATTAAATAATTGTGATTTATTTGAATATTTTTTAAAATTTATTTTCCATAATACAGATTAACAATTCAACAAATGATGGTTTATACAGTGAAACCTCTATAAGCAATCACCTCCTCAATGAGACTACCTGTATTCTCTAAGCCAACCGCTCTCTCTCACCTGACCGCAACCATTAATCCTGTTGTTTAACAGCCAGTGAATTCTAGAAATCTGTAATTCTCTAAGATGACCATTGTCTTACCTGACCACGATCATTAATCCTGATTTCTAGGAATTTGTAATTCTCTAAGACAACCATTGTCTTAGCCAACTGCAACCATTAATCCTGATGTTTGATGGCTGGTTTATTCCATAGATTTCTAGGAATCTGTAATTCTCTAAGACAACCATTGTCTTACCTGATCGACACTTTCTCCTTCACTTAATCAGTCCCAATTGTCACCTTGTTCGTCTCTATTAATATGAGCTTTGTATATATACACAGTGCTTTTTTTTGTAAAAAAAAAAAAAAAAAAATAGGTGCCAGTACTCGTTCTTTGCTATCAGGAAAAATTGAAAATTAAGAGGATATGAAAAGTAAACTAAAAACTTATTTCCTGATATTGTTACTTCAATAGTAATGTTTTTGGAATAAGAACGATAAATTAATTATATTAACACAGTTTATTAAGCATAAATTTATTATACAAGTATATAAAAAATAAGTCAAAGGTGAGCCTTATTTAATAAATAAAAAATAATAAGTAAAATGTAAAAATAAGTACTAAGTAAAAAAAATAAGTAAAAATAATTTCATAATGAAGTTTTATAAAATATTCCAAACTTTTATTAAGTTCTCATCCGACCCAACATGTCAACTTCTTTTCTTACTGCTTGTGTCTGTTGCTAGATGACGTTTCTGAAGCAGCCAAGAATCAACCCATTTTGCTGGATCGAAGCATGTCAGCGGCGGGCCTATAATTTTAAGAAACAGTAGTGAAGAAATTTTTTTTGTCATCATTGAAGCTCTGGTTGGGCTGACGATCAGATTCATTTGTGAAAATCCTCGTTCACATTCACTTGATGAAACTGGTATCCTACTCAGAGTGTTCATTAAATTCTTCAATTCTTCCGAAATCGTCTTTTCAATTAGGAATTTCCGAAACCCACAAATTGTAATCTCTTTCATTTAACTGAAACCTAATTGATAATTTTCTAATTTCATTCTTACCAAACGTCACTTGAGAGTTAATGTCTTCAGGCCAATGTTTACTATCAAGTACTCGGGCTGACGCTGTGAAATCAGCACTTTTACTATCAAGCAGCCTGCTTTCTACTGATTGTTTCAAAGTCCTGTACAAAGCCTCTGGATAGATTGGAGAATAATTTCTGTAGTCTTTCCCATGAAGTGAAACTTCTTGAAATCATAGATTTTTGGCAGCTTTGGCGGCATTTCTGTAATACTGTCACGGAACTGTTTGTCTTTCAAGAAAAAGTTGTACAACAATTTCTATTTTTTTTATTCACCCTGTATAAATCTAGATCGTGCACCTGCAAGTCCAAGCTCAAGTCTGATAATTCTTGAAGAGCATCACACATTAAACCTAAGTCTAATATAAAGTTTGTAGTCGTAATTTTTTTCTGCAATCCTTCATATGTACATCTTTCTTTTTGGTCCCGCATAGAGTCATTCTTTGCTTCTTGAAAATGATTAACTAACGCCTCATAGTTATTCCAAACAGCCGAAACAGACCGGAAGCTCAATGCCACCCATCGTATGCTTAAAATTCTGCCAATTTTTAATAGTTCAATATCCAGCGAGTTTGCGCACACCTTCAATTCTCTGGCATTTTTTGGCGACGCGTTATACATGACAAAGTTTATCAATAAATGCTTTAAATCTATCGATACGAAGAAAGGCTTAAGTTTTGCGAATTACAGTGTCTGGAGACTAGGCACCAGCGAGGTGATCTGATAGAGGTGTACAAAGCCTTGAATGGTTTGAGCATGCTCAATGCTGATGGGATTCTTCCTCTTGCTCAGAATAATCACCTGAGAGGGCATAAATTCAAATTGAGGAAAGACAGATGTAGGATAGATGTGCGGAAATTTGCCTTTAGCCAGCGGGTGGTTGGTAGGTGGAACAGACTTCCATCCCTTGTCGTGGAAGTTGATAGCCTAAATAAGTTGAAGGCTCAGCTGGACAGGTATTTCGAACACAACAGAGGGGTGAAGTGGAAGTGGTTATTTTTTATTTATTTATTTTACTTTATTTTTTTTTTTGGCTGATGCTGCATAAGCTTGCTTTCTTGCATCAAATGCCTCTACTAATGCTAATGCTATCCCAATTCACAAAGGAGGATAAAAGGGTGACAAGTAATTACACCTGTTAGTTTAACTTCTGTTCCAGGAAAATTAATGGAGGCACTGGTCAAAGAAGCACTGCAGGATCATCTAGATAAGACTTCAGCATGCGTTTCATAAGGGGAATTCTTGTCTGACCAATTTGATTGGATACTATGATGTGGTCAGAAAGGAACTGGATGCAAAGAATTATTTTGTTATCATATACTTGGATCTTAGCAAGGATTTTGGTACTGTTACACATGGAAGACTGCTGTACAAACTGGATCAGTGTGGCATTAAAGGCAAGTTGCTGCTATGGATAAAGGGATGGTTGAGTGGGAGAAGACAGAGTGGTAATCAATGGACACTGCTCTTCATGAACTAATGTTATTAGTGGAGTTCTCCAGGGTTCAGTGTTGGGTCCATTGTTGTTTTCTGTATTTATTAATTATACTGATGAAGGTATATCAGGCTTAATGTCTAAGTCTAAAGATGATACGAAGGTTGGCAGGGTTGCTAAGGACACTAATGATAGTAAGCTACTGCAACAGGATCTACTGACGCTATGCTGCTGCAACAGGATCTGGAAAGGTTGAGCAGATGGGCTGAGAGGTGGCAAATGAAGTTTAACATTGACAAATGTAAAGTACTACTATGGGAAACAGCAACCCCAGAGCAACGTATCAACTCTGTGGTACTACACTGACAGTGGTAGAGAATGAAAAGGACCTGGGGGTAATTGTGCAGGCAGATATGAAGTTCTCTGAGCAGTGCAGACAGGCTGCGAGAGTAGCTCATGGTGTCTTGTCAATAATATACAGGAATTTTTCTAGCAGGGATAAGGAGGTGATTATTCCCTTGTATAAGGCAATGGTCAGGCCACGCCTTGAGTACTGTATACAGGTCTGGAGGCCTCATTTCAAGAAGGATATAGGAACTGCTGGAACGAGTACAGAGAAGGGCAACAAGATTAGTGAATGGAACAAAGGGTTGTTCCATTCACTAAGAAAGGTTACGAAGAAAGGGTTAAGTTTTGTAAATTACAGTGTCTGGAGACTAGGCACCGGCGAGGTGATCTGATAGAGGTGTATAAAGCCTTGAATGGTTTGAGCATGCTCAGTGCTGATGGGATTCTTCCTCTTGCTCAGAATAATCACCTGAGAGGGCATAAATTCAAATTGAGGAAAGACAGATGTAGGATAGATGTGCGGAAATTTGCCTTTAGCCAGCTGGTAGTTGGTTGGTGGAACAGACTTCCATCCCTTGTTGTGGAAGTTGATAGCCTAAATAAATTTAAGGCTCGGCTGGACAGGTATTTCAAACAAAACAAACAGAGGGGTGAAGTGGAAGTGTTTTTTTTTTTTTTTTTTTTTTTTTGGCTGATGCTGCATAAGCTTGGTTTCTTGCATCGTATGCCTCTGCTAATGCTAACTCAGTACACTTTTTTCCCATCAGTGCCTGATTCACAATCCCAGTTCTGTAGTCGCATTCTTGAAGGTCCAGAAAAAAAGGAGTGTACAGTAACTATCACCTCATCATTTGTCCAAAATTTCCTTTCAGACAAGATGGTGTTTAGTTTTGAGAATAGGTGGAAATGAGATGGCAGAAGCATTGTCCTGGTAAACCAAAACACCTTCAGTAAGCTTTCCTGGCCTGTCTGATTTTATTGCATCTTGTAATTGAGTTACTAAGTTAGCAGAGTATTGTCCATCACTTTGGAAGATAATCTAACATTATTATCCCTTTTTTGAATCCCAGAAAACAAATACCATGATCTTCTTGATGAACTGACTTTACCTTCTCTGGAGGTGGTGAATTAGCAAGTTTCCTTTTTTTTTTTTTTTTTTTTTTGATTTTGACTATAGTGGATAGCAATAAAACTTGCTTCATTCACAGTTACATACCTAGCCAGAAGGGTTTTCAGGATCTGCTTGATAACAAGCAAAAAGATGCCTTGAGGTTTTGAAGTGAACGTGTTTCTAATCAGATATCAAAAGGAATGGACCCATCATGTAGAAATCATCTTTTCATACCTAATTAATTTTACAGAATGTTTGCATCTGTTCAATTGAGATTTCTGTAGCCTATACTATTTCTTTAGCAGTTACTTGCTAATCATCTATCATTATCTCATGAATTTACTGAAGTTTTCTAGAGAGGCAGCGGTTGACGGACATCCAGTGTGCTATTCACCTTCAAAGATGACTCGGCCATGTTTAAATTCAATTGCACAATTTTTGACAGTTCCAATATGAAGGGCCAGATTCTCCTAACATATTTACCATGACTTCATGAATATCTTTCCTTGATAATCCCTATTTGTAAAGATATTTTATTATGGTTCAACATTCCTATTTTTTCCCATTTATGCAGGCTCAAACTTTAATGACCCCCACCCCCCAAACATGTGTTGTTAGTTATGAACTATAAGTTTGCATGCATTTGTCTAAGGGTTGAAAGGTTCATATAAAGGTTAAATATATTTTTTTCAATAATTTGAAAAAAATATATATAAAAAAATTATATATTTTTCAAAATTCAAAATTATAACATTTTGAATCTATAAAATGCTAGAAACTTGTCAAACCATCCTCGCAGCACAGGTCCTAATTGTTCGATGCAATGCGGTATCCCAATTGTGGTGACAACAGAATTATTTCAAAGCTATACACGACTCGTCAAATATCACATCAATCTTTTACAATTAGCCAATAATTTTCAATTACAATGATATAGTTTTTTTTTTTTATTGTTACAAGACAGATGAGATACTTCTTAATCAGTAGATACTATAATTATGTATCTTTAACAAAAAATAAACAAATACATATCATCATCATATCACATCAGATTACAAACCTGAGGGGGCATAAACAAAAATTGAGGAAAGACAGTTGTAGACTACATTGTGCATAAATTTGCCTTTAGCCAGCAGGTAGTTGATTGCTGGAACAAACTTCATCGTAGGAGTTGATAGCTTCCAATGTAAAAGTTGATAGCTTAAATAAATTCAAGGAAGAAATGGACAAACCTTTGGAGAGGATGGGGGTTTTTTTTTTTTTGACTGATGCTGTATAAGCTTGATTTCTTGCATCATATGCCTCTGCTAATGCTAATGCTCATAATGCTAAAAAAAAGCCATTGAGCTTCTTGAAAGGGTCCAAAGACAGGCAATTCAAATAGCAAGATTGGCAGAAGGACGACTTTATGAGGAAAGACTGATTATGTGGACTACAGAGAGGTATTAGTAAAATGAACGAAGGTGGAATTCTCACTGTTACAAAGAATTCCAGAACTAAGGGTCATAAATTCAAATTACAGGGGATGAGGTTTAGATTAGATTATAGGAAGTTTTCTTCTGGCCAGAGAGTCATTGATTGCTGGAACAAGTTTCCCTCACAAGTAGTTGAGGCTGACAGTTTGAATAAATTCAAAGATCAACTGGATAGTAACCTGTATGAGGAAGGAAGCATATAAGTTGTATTTTCTTGTCTACTTTGGTTTTTTTTTTTTGCCAGTGCTGCAAAAGCCTGTGGCTTCCTTTAACTATATGACGAATAATATTATTATGGTATTTTAAAGTGATTACATTATATGCAGTATTCAGACATCTACTTACATTCTGAGGTGAATTCAGAATGCGAGAGAGAGAGAGAATACACACAGTAAATATATTTTCTGAATAAAAAAAAATTATATATAAAAAAAAGAGAGATTTTTTTTTTTTATTCATAAAGTAAAACAAATAAAACTTCCTTCAGCAAAAAAAAAAAACACATACCAATTTCATCTCTAGTTCGGTTCTTGAAACTTGCCATTCAATGAGCTCTTCGAAACAGAGTAGATTTTTGCCTTCTTTTTAGAATTTTTTTTGTTGGCCTGTAAGGAAGCAATCAGAATATAATTTTTAACTGAATTATTTAGACAGAATAATTCCTTCATTAAAAAAAAAAAACATTAAAAAATGGTATTATTGCTCTTTTCTACTTTTGTCAGGTATTAAAAAAATTGTACATAAAAAAATTATTATAATTTACCATATACAGGCAACCCCCCACATAACAGTACTTCTACAACATGGTTTCGCTCTAACACAACTGATAAATCACAGAAATCCTCACACAACACAGTACTTCTATAACCCGGTTTCACTCTAACATAGTTAAAGAATTACGGCAAACCTAGCATAACATGGTATTTTTGAGCTTTTGTGCAGGAAAACCCTGCTATTATGTGGAATGTAATTTTTTAAATTTCCATTCTTTTTTGTGAATCCTGGCTGTTGACTCACTTGTTGTTATGCAAAAAAAATTATTGGGAAATTAATAAAGTATTTTATTTTGTTGGGAAATCCCCGTGTTAGGTTCTGTGCGATTGAAATGTGCTTGTTTGAGACCATAAAAAATTGTGACTTCGAAGCATGCAGTTCATGACTTTTAAGGTTTTTGTAAGGCTATTTTGGTTTTTATTGATGGTTTATAATTTGTATTGGGTATGTATTACTAAACTTTGTTCTTAAGAACCATACTGGAATAATTTCTTTGTTGTGAATTAAATTCCATCCCTAAATTATAAGGAAAGTTAAAAACCACCGCTCAAAAAAAAAATTTTATTTCTCTAGAATCAAAGATACAAACTTTGGATCGTCATAAAAAAGGGGAAAAGGTATTATATGTTGCAAAAAGTTTAAATTTAAGTGAAGCAAAAATCCAGACCATAAAGAAAAATAAACAGAAAATTAGAACTGCTGTTGCTGCAGGATCTTTCATTTCCGGAAATATGACAGCTCATTCCCCAAGTGCAAATAATTGAGAAAATGGAAAAAGCACTCAGCATTTAGATTGACAATAGCAGTAAAAAACAGATCCCATTAGACGGCAATATAATTAAACAAAAGGCACTAAAAATTTATAACCATTTAAAATAAAATGGTGAATCTTCTGTTAACCTGGAGTTTGTTTAAGTGATTTAAAAATCACTTCTCATTAGATAACAAGAATTTAGGAGGAAAGTGCATCGGCTGATACTGAAGCTGCCAAGAAGTATGCAGGGGACTTTCAAAAAATTATTCAAGAGCACAGATACACACCGCATCAAGTTTTCCATGTTGATGAGCCAGGTCTTTGGTGGAAAAAATGCCCAAAAGAACATTTATTTAAAAAAGAGAGATAACTGCACCAGGTTTAAGGGATCAAAACATTGTGTAACGTTACTTATGTGTAGTAACCCATCAGGAGATTACATGATAAAACCTATGCTAGTTTATAGATCCTCTAATCCACGTTCAATGAAATGTGTAAATAAAAATGCATTACCGGTATTGTTGGAAAGCAAACAAAAAAGCTTGGGTAACTACTGATTTATTTAAAGAATGGTTTCTAAATTGTTTTATGCCAGCTGTGGAAATTTATTTAAAGTGGAAAGATCCAGATTTCAAAGTTTTATTACTATTGGATAACACAATTTGATCAGGCCATCCAAAAGATTCAAAAGTCATCAAAACGTTGAAGTAATGTTCCTACCACCCAATACAACTTCTTTAATTCAGCCATTAGATCAAGGCACTATAGCTAACTTTAAAACTCATTACATCAGAAAATAGTCACAATGGATTTTGGAAAAAATTGATTCTGAATCTTATTGAAGGCATGGGAACATTTTTCAATTATGGACTGTATTGGAATCATAGCTTTATCACTCAAAGAAGTAAAACAGTCAACATTAAATGAATGTTGGGAAAATGTATGGCCTGAGTCAGTTCATTCAGGAAATATGGTCGAACTGGCATAAAATGGAATCGGTGCAATAGTAGAACTTGCTAAGTCAGTAGAAGGGGGAAGGTATTGATGATATGACTACTGAAGACATTCAAGAATTACTGGTAGAAAAAAAGAGGCTGCTGGTGAAGTGGATTTAGTGGAAATGACAATTGGAGTAAAACCAAATCAATTCAGAGGATGATAACACAGATAATTCTGAAGTTCCAAATTTTACACTAAAATTTGGAAAGCATATGGGAAGGCATAAACTTAGCAGAGCAATCAGAATTCCATTTTTTGAATGCAGATCCTTTGATTAAAAGGAGACAAGGTTCAAAAGGGGACTTCAAAAATGCTTAGCTCCATACCATGAAATTTATAAAGATCTATCAAGCAAAAGCTTACAAAACCCAGATTACTGATTTTTTAAAGAGAGCAGAAGATACAACAGACAAAAACGTTCTCGTTTGATTTTACTTAGCAGCGATGAAGAGGAAGAAAATTAAATGAATGTACATTATCTGACAAATTGCACATCATATGGAAAAGTGACACAACTCAAAAATTGTTGAATTTGAATTAATATAACAAGAGGATGCACAAGATTAAACTCTACATCTTGGAAAAGAAGACATATTTTTAACTTCAATTTTGAGCCAGTATAGTGCAGTTGTATCGCTTTTTTCCTAAGCAAGTATCACCACTGGTCACAGCAGAAAAGTAATATATCAGAGTTGTAACAGACACGACTGTATTTGTTGCACTGGTAAAATTACACTTTTTTTTTAATTGTGATTGGGTAATATTTCCTTATTCTATTATAAATCTAAATTAAACTACTATAACTTTACGATTTCAGAACTTAAGTGATAAAGTACAGTGTTTCTTTTGGTACAAGGTAACTGTGGGGCCATAGAAATAGACACTTGCATTTACAAATATTTAGAAGAGACTGCCAAATCCATGAACAGTACTGATCTTGAGATTACCTTCTACTCAGACAACTGCAGTGGACAACAGAAGAATAAATTCACTGTTGTTTGTTTGTTATTTGGTTTTTAGGAGCATTAGCAACTAAGGCCATATTTGCTCCGGGGATATGCGGTGGTCATTCCCTGACCTTTCCACATCCTCCGTATTTGGTTGTCACGGGCTCGAACCCCAGTCTAATCAAGAAGCATGCATTACGCACTGCTGCTCTTGCCCAAGTCCATCACTCACAAGTTCCTAATTACAGGACATACGCAAAATTATATTCATTTGCAGCACGAGTGCCGGCAGGATATTTTGCAAGGTGGTGTATGTGGGAAAAAATTTTTTGTTCACCAAATTTTCAAATACATGCAATATCTTATGTTTCAATAAATTAATAAAAATATTTAAAATTGTGTATCACGTCAAAATCCAAAGGTGGTGCACTTGCACAACGGTGCCAGCACCCATGCTTGGCAGTATGTTATATTAATACATGCAGAGAAGAAACGAGGGAACCCATATAGAGTAACTGAAATGACTCACAGGGATTTCTTCAATTTTAAAAATGTTTGTCAGCATTATGGGAAAAACTCAAAGACGGAAGGTAATGAAATTGTAAAGTTAGGCAAAATCAAGATAATGAAGATTGAAAAATATTATACAAGAAAGAGGACTATAAAAAAAATTGTGACTAACAAGAGACGTCAGCCACTGCAGGGTAAAACTATCAAAATGAAATCAGCATTCACCAGGAAGATAAGAGTTTCAGATAAAAAAAAAATCGGATATCCTGGACTAATTTAAAACAAATCATATCCCTAAAAGCTCCGAAACATAAAATTGTTCGGCATTCAAACCTTAAACCTTATTTTGATTATTAAGAGAATCATTTATTTTTTTAATTAAAATTACATTTTTTTGTTTGTTTTTGTTACATTGTTCATTTCAAAATATATTTTCATTAATTAACAAAATATGCTATTTTCATCTAAACTATTTCAAAATGTTAATTTTTCTGTACCTTTCCTATATTAGTGTCACAAAAAAAAAAATCCCAGGGGCTCACATCTGGTGAGTATAGGCTTGGCACACCCAGGGTCCTGAGCTGTATATCATCATTCTTCTCTTTCTTAGTGATTCCTTTCTATTTCTCTCTCTCTGTAACTTTTTTTTTTGGTTGGTGCAGCATAAGTTTCAGGCTTCCTTGCAATGTATAGCTAATAATAATAACTGAAAAAACATAAATAAATAACAAATAAGAAAAGTGACATAACTCAAAGTCACATTCATGGTATGGCCTCTATGGTAGTCATCATCAGCCATTTTCAATCCACTGCAGGACGAAGGCCTCTATAGCAACTTTCCAGTTCCTTCTGTTTTGTGCAATGGCCATCCATTTACTACCCACAAACTCGTGAATTTCATCTGTCCATCTCCATCGTTGTCCTCCAGGATTTCTTCTAGCTCCTCTTGGGTACAATTCTGTTATTTTCTTAGTCCATCTATCATCATGTCTTCAAGCTATGTGTCCTGCCCAAGACCATTTTAGTTCTTTAGTTTTGATAAGAATGTCCTTTACTTGAGTTTGTTGCCTAATCCATGTGTTTCTCTTCTTATCCAACAGTCTGATTCCTAATATAATTCATTCCATTCTTCACTGTGTAGTTCTCAGCTTCTCTTCCATTCTTTTGGCGAGTGCCCAAGTTTCACTTCAATAAGTCATGGTGGGGAGTATACATTGGTTCATTATCTTACGTTTCAGACAAATTGAGATATTGCTCCTCAGTATGTGACTATATTTCCTGAATGCTATCCATCCAAAATTTATTCTTCTCTTGACTTCCAGCCATTTATCATTATTACAGCTTCTTGTAATAATGATAAATTCATATACTTGTCCCAGATAAGTATATGAATCCAACTTTTCAATTACTGCTCCTTCAATGATTATATCCCTTTCAGTAGCATACTTGTTCATCATTATTTTTGTTTCAGCCATATTCATCTTTAGCCCAAAATCCTTACTAACTCTGCATGACTAATTCTTTGGGATCATGGCTTATGATCACAATATCATCTGCAAATCGTAAATAGTTTAGGTACTCTCCATTCATATTGACTCCTTTCTGCAACCAGTCTAATCTTCTGAAAGTTTCCTCAAGGGCAGCAGAAAACAGCTTCAGAGATATTGTGTCTCCTTGTTGAATTTCTTTCTCAATTTTAAATTTGCTACTGTCTTTGTCTAGTCTAATAAAGGAGGTAGTGTTCTCATATATTTTCTTCAAAATCATAATTAGCATTAGCATTAATAGAGGCATATGATGCAAGAAAGCAAGCTTATATAGCATCAGCCAAAAAAAAAAAGCCCCTCCCATTTCACCCATCCATTCATTTTTTATTATTTTTATCCCATCCATTACAGTATTTATTTCATCAAAGCACTGCTCTGATTTTAAAAATTAACATTTAATTTAAAATGCACTTATGGTATGATGGATTTTAGAGAGCTCTAATGATCAAATCCAATATTATAAAATATTGGGTTTGCATAGATACCCCATATATAATATATGGGGTATCTATGCCTTGTCTTTCCAGTGCCAAAAACATTGCTTTATGCTGCATGGAGTCAAATGCCTTTTCATAATCCACAAATGCCAGGCATAATGGTGTTTTATATTCATTTGCTTTCTCCATTAGCTGTTATTTAAGTGAAGGTGATCCATAGTTGAGAATCCTGTCCTAAAGCCAGCTTGCTCTTTCGGTTGATTCTAATCTATTAGTAATGACCCTTGTGAACAACTTGTAGATGTGGGATAACAAGCTAATTGGTCTTAATTTACAATTTATCTCCTTTCTTATGCAACAAAACTATGATTTTTGCATTATCCACTCCTTAGGCATCACACCTTTTCTAATGCATTTTGTGAAGAGTCTTGCCAGTTTTTATGTCATGTCTCTTCCTCCCAATTTTAACAACTCTACAGTAACTTCATCTTCCCCCAGAGCTTTCTGATTCTTCAACGCAATGTGTGTTACTAATTTGCAATCCATCTTTCCCACTGCTGGCATCATTCCCTCACTCCTTGTATAATTCTCTATAGTAGTCTTCTGCTATTTGAATTATGCCTTCTCTGCTATTTTTAAGTACATCATCTCTATTCTTCAGTTTCAGTATCATTTGTCTTTCTGTATTACTGCTCATGGGTACTGATTTAAGTCCTTTGTTTTCCTTTAATGCTTGTTCTACTTTTTTCGTGTTAAATTTTCTTATATCCTTTCTGAGTCACTTTCTAATAGCTTTGCATAACTCAGTATACTCAACTTTATCCTTGTCGGTGTTTATCTTGCTCTTTATTTGTCGTCTTCGGTTCATCATGACAAGTGCTACTTGACTAATTTTTTCTTCTTTGGATTTCTTTTTTACCTATAAGTTTCTTGGGCTTCAATATCTTTGTCCTGAACAGTCTGCAGAAACTCAAACTTGTTCTTAAATTCCAGTACATACTGCTTTTTCTCCTCTTCTGTTATCTCAAAGATCTTCATATTATTTACTCATCATGTGCATCTTACCATTCTGTGATCACTCCCAACATTTACCTTGTTCAGGACAGTAACATCATTCACAATATATCCTCTGTTAGTGAGGAAAAAGTCTATTTCATTAGTTGTTAATCCATGTCCATTTTCTGTTCACCCTTTTCTTGAAAAAAAAAAAGTGTTCATTACTGACATTCGTCAAGATTCTGCAAATTCCGCAAGTCTTTCACCTCTTTCATCAATTCCAAAATTTCCTATAGTTCCCCTTCCTGTGCTGTTTTGTCTCTTTTCAACCTTAGCATCGAAGTCCCCCATAATGATAGTGTAGTGGGTTTCCTGATATCTAGAAGACTCAATTTCGGTGTACATTTCTTCAATCTCTTCATCATCAAGGCTCAATGCTGGTGCATAAATCATTATAACCTTCAGCTTGTACCTCTTAGAAATCCTGAGTAGTAGTCTTGACACTCTTGGTGATGTACTTTTGAATTTCAAAATGTTTTTTTTTTTTATATCTTTATGGACCAGAAAGCCAACTCCATCTTCGCTCCTTTCACTGTTTCCATTGGTGTACAGCAGATTTCCACTTGAAAAACTTATAAGCGATTCATTTCTTCTTCTTCTAGAAGAAGAAATGAATGAATGAAGAAATGAAACCGACGATATTCCAATTCATATTTTCTAATTCCTTTTCCAGCTCTAACATCCTATCTTCACTGATGAGCGATCTTGCGTTGTAACAGGCCAAGTTCAGTTTCCGTGCATGCCAGCCTGGTAGTACCCAGAGATTCTTAGCACCCTCTGCTTCCACTCTGATCCTCTCACTGCCATAAGAAGGGGAGTGAAAGCCACTGGGGACTGAGGGCCATTCGTTTTGTCATGTGCTGGAGGGCTTGGTCTTTTCCTCTTCATGCTGACCAGGCGCCTTGAAGAGAACTACTCTACACGTTCGTTGCCACTTAAGTGACGTAGCAGAGATTACCATGGAGGTGTGCAAGAGTGGATTTTAGGGAGGCAGGCCAACCAGACTTCTAAATCTTCTGAAATAGAAAGATAATGGATCCATCAGTGTTTTAGACTAATTGTCTGATAACACATGGAATGCCTGTTCCCCTCTAATAACCCTATGGTAATCATGGTAACACAAATTTCAAAATATTTATAAAATCTGTTAGAAAGGTTTATTGTACTTTATCAAGCTGGTATTTTTTTTTTTCTAATCTATTATTAATGCCCACAATTCAGATGAAACCTTATCTGATTTCTTTGTTTTTGCTTTTCTGAAAAAATGCAATTTTTCAGAAAAAAAATGCTTGTCTGTTTCAAAGTGAGTTGTGTCACTTTTCCATACGATGTGCAATATGTGTGTCACAGTTTGTAAGACGTTTGTTCAGTTATTACTATTTTTAATAAAAATTAAGTTTCCAATAGTTATAAAAAAAATGGTGCATTTTTTTTTGTTAACTTTTGGAAAGTAACCCCCTTTTTGTCCTGGTTCTTAGTCATATATAACACGATGTCGCGAGGCGCACTATAGCCAATTGGCTATAGTGCGCCTCGATATTGACTGCAGATATTGGCTCTTGCTTGTCTGTTTGATTTTTTTCATTTTTAGTTTAATTACTTTCCTTAATTTAGTTTATTTAATAAATGCTTAGATGCAGGGCATTAGCACCTCATAGGTATAACCAGTGGTGAGCTATAGTGGGCTCACGAGAGCCCATTGTTATTTTTTTTTTTAATTTGCGAGCCCATTGTTGAGACGATCATTTATTTTACAAATGAAATCCTGAATGCAATTATTGAATATCCAGAGCCAAAACTACGGTGAGGAGAGGGGGGCCCATTCCCAGCATTTTAAAATTACTTCATTTTTGATTTAATTAATTGGACCTCTGTTTAACGAACTTCTTTATAGTGAATTTTTTTAATTCCTCCTTGGTAATTACATTTAAAATAGTTTCTGTTGAACGAAGAAAATATCCATGTAACGAACGGATTAGGAGAGACAACTTTGTATGCAGTGTTCTCACCTCTGGCCTTTAGGCAATTTAGATAATTAGAAAGTGCCAATTAAGGGTGAAAGGGATTACTGTTTCACAATGTTAGTGGTGTCCGTAAAACCTACGCAGTCACATACTGAGAAGTCACACTAGTCAATATGCTTTCCATAGTCAGTCAGAGGATTAAGAAGATTCCGACACAGATAATAGCCCCTGGTCAACCTATGTTGTGGTTCTCCTTTACTCGGACAAACGGGCATATGTTTTTCGGAGAAGTGAGTGATCCACACATTCCAGTTAATTTCTCCTGTCTATGTTTACAGTAACTGAATATGCGTGTGATTCCGACATTTTGCACTGTATTCAAAGAACTAGTGATAGTAGAAATGTAGAGGGGAGATTGAGGCAACTAAGATATATAAACTTTACGAAGATGAAATGTTGGCAGGTTTTGAAACTTTGTCGAGCCTTTCACTGTGTAGAAAATGTTCTAAAATATAATGGCATACAGGTAATAATTAAAAAAAAAAAAACTATCTCCAAAAAACTACAGCAAATTAAGAATGATTGCTAAAGAACTTGATGGATAAACTATAAAGATCAGTCGTGTGTTCGGGCCATGATGAGCAGCTTTTAGCTTGGGTACGGCAATTGTGGGTTGGAGGAATTCCCACTTTGTGCAAACATTTTGAATCAGAAGTTTCTGGTTTTGAATCAGAAATATTCTGGATTATTAAACATTTTGAATCAGAAATATTCTGGATTATTAAATCGACCTTTAAATTTGGAATTTCTTAACAATTTAGCAGCAATGATCGACATCCTGCAGGAGCTCTCTTACCTTTCAGAAGCTTTACAGAATCACAATGATAAAAGCATATAAATTAATTATTCGAACTATAAGTGCTATTGCTAATTTGAAAAATTCTGAAGCTAAAATTGAGAACATGATGTTGAAGTGGAAAGAATTTGAAGAAATCAAAATCGAAAGTAAAAAAATTACCTCGTGACAAGTTATTAAATGCATTGTGTTATCCTTAAATGATAAGTTATTAATGCAACAGGGCAATTTTAAATTAAATAAAGAAAATAACAATGCCATTGAAAGAAATTTTAAACATATGCTACCCAAAATCGTGGAATGTGAAAGAACTTTCGTCTCGGTGGCAAGATGGTGAAAACCAAATAAGAAATTTGTTTTCTGATAAAATATGAAATAAAAATTAATGATTTTAGTGATTTTGTTGAAGACAGTTTATCTTTAAAATCGAGTGAAATTACCTTTTCAATTAAGAGAGGCAGAAAATATCTTTGAAACCATTGCAATTAGCAGTGCTGAAGCTGAGTGAGCTTTCAACGTAATGAATAATATTGTGACAATTAAACACATTGCAGATTATGATGACTATACATCTAAATGGAAAAAACATTGCTTCAATTTGATCTGGATCGTTATGTCAAATCATTCCTCTGTAATCATCGCTTCAGCTATTGAGCAAAACAGAAGATCGACAACAAATATTAATAAAGAAGTAAATTGGCAATTTTTAGAATAAATTTTTCTTGAATATTTGTGAAATATTTTTTTTCATGTAATCTGTGATTTTTGTGTACTTTTTCTAGGTTTGTTTTTTATGTAATATTTGTTTTTATATTGTGGAATGTTTTGTGATAGTTTTTATGTTATTTGTGATATGGGAAATATTTCATGTTATTTTTTATTCTGAATATTAAAATTTTATCAAGAAAAAAATGTATCCATCAGTGGCGTAGCTACCATGTAAGCAGGGAAGGCAATTGCCTCCGGGCTCGCCCTTTAGGGGCCCGGCAACTTTGGCTGTCTCCTGTTTTTGCAATTTTCATTAATTAAGTAGGGGTCCAAACATGCTCTTTGCCTCCGGGCCCGAAAAAGGGTATCCATTATAAACTGGTGCTACTAGTATCCATTATAAAAATTGGACGAATAAAAAAGTTGCATGTGTGTCAAGCACACGCAGTAGATGGTTTATGCGAAACATCCTTCACGTTTCTTTTAAGTATTTTGATTTGTATATATATATATATATATATATATATATATATATATATATATATATATATATATATCGATTACGAAATAAAAGAGCTTTGTTATTGTAAATATTTTATTGATCATTCACAGATTTTCATAATTTCTGGAAGACAAGATACAATAGATTTATGATAACTAAAGTAAGAGATGTATACTTGAGAGTGCAACATATCTAAATAGCCCTGTAAAATAGCACCGATTGATGTACCGATCTTGTAGTTGAAGCGACATAAGTAGCTGTTAGGGGCACCTAACAATGGAATGTAACGAAAATGCGAGACGAAAAAAGAAACTGTTGACAAATATTTGTATTGTTGCAATCATACTTACTGCAGTAGTAACTTCAGGAAGCATGATCGTGATGTCATAGTATTCAAAAATTCTAAAAAGTTAGAACTCCAGACACTGTCGTATCCAGTTATCATCGTAAGGCGAAGCATGACAACCAGGTTTTTAAGTTTTCTTTTTATATATAGACCTAGGAACGTTTTACAAATTCACTTATATGCATGGTTAAGGGGGGTAATAAGTTGCATTTGTCCACCCCCCTAAATCCGCCACTGACTCAAGATATCATACCAGTCACGAAAAATGCATCACGCGCTCTAATCACACCACAAGTAGTGCGAGTGTGCAAAGCGCCTCTAGTAGAAGCCGCAGATGACGTTATTTCAGTGACCGATCAAATTTACTCGGTAGAAAGTTGGAAAAACTGTGAGCCCATTGTTAAAATATTCACAGCTCACCACTGGGTATAACCTGTTGCAGTATGCAGAAATTCCCATTTTTTTCTCCACAGAGTAAAAAATGTCTAATTTGATAAATCATTTGCTGATCATATTATGTTAAATCATAATTTGAATTATAGAACCAACTTCAGATAGAAATAACTTAAATGCACAGAAATCTGAATAAATTTAAAGAATTAGACAAATTACTAGAGAGGATGGACAAGTAATGTGGGATTTTTTTTTTTTTGGGCTGATACTCTAAGCTTTTGTTGGTACTGACAAATGCCTTACAGCATTTGTCAGTACCAATACTAACACTAAATACCTTAAAGTTATTTAGTGTTAGTAGTGACTAAAGCAACTATTCAAAATATTCTTGTTATACTCCAGTATGACCACTAGTCAAAGGAGTTTACAATTAATTATTTTGACAGTAAATACAACCATTAAATGTTACACAGTTACACAGGTTTAAACCATGGTCCATTCAGGTGTGTGTGCATTCAGGTGTCTGAACTAAATGGTCAGGTATGTTTTTGACCATTTAGTTCAGAGCTTCTGTTCCTGGGGCAACTAGTAAGATATGCACAGCACCTTCTCTCCAAAAGAAGTATGCACCATTAAATCTCTTTACTCTTGTAGTCCTTTAAGCATTGCAGCCAAGGTGACTACTCAGTTGCCAAACCTTGTGCAAACACTGATCCCTTAACTCAAGTGAAGTTCCAATAGATTATGTACAAACATCACTTCAATTCACAAAAGTGGTTTCCAAGGGTTAAGTTTAACTTTAACCCCTCTCCTTTCCTCGATGCTCCACAGTGAAATAGTCATATATTTTAATTTTTTAAAAAAATTTACAAGCTAACGTTTCCCAATAAAATTTAACTGAAGTCACTCCTAAACTTTTAAATTCAACCACTTTAAAGTACCAGATTTTTAGTAAGAGCATATTTCATACCACTCTTCCTATGATTAAAGCTGGTCCCTTTCAAAATCTGCCATGTGGAAGGCAATAGCATACCACCACAATATCTGATGCTGCAGAGACCACAACAAAAACAACTCCAAAGACTGCTCTAAACCACATCTCAGACGTCACTGTGTGCCCTACAAAATTAAATTTAAGAAAGAAGATGATAAATGCAGCCACATGGAATGTAAAAAGTTTAAAAGAAGGCAAGATGGAAATGGTCATCAATGAAATGAACAGGCATAAAACTGACATTTTAGGCCAAACCGAAGTCATGTGGATAGGACAAGGTCATTTCAACACTAGAAATGGGTAGTTTCTGGAAGTGACCAAGTAAAAGAACATGGTGTTCGCTGTTATATTGAATGAGAAATGTTCAAGGTCTCTTCTTGAATACAATCCTATTAATAGTAGAATGATGATGGTTAGACTTCAGAGCCAACCAGTAAATCTCAGAGTTTTATTTGCATATGCACCAACATCAATAGCCACAGATGTTTATTATGAAAAACTCCAAGCAACTCTTGACCTGGTCCCGAAAAAGGATGTTTTGATACTCATGGGTAAGTATCAATTTCAATGCAAAAGTAGGCAAGACAATTTCTTCTAGCTCAGAATGTGGAAAGTTTGGTCTTGGCATTGGAAATGAAAAGGAAGAAAGATTAATTGAATTTTGTCATCTGAACAGTCTTGTCACATGTAACAACTGCTTTCAGCAACGTCCAAGGTCATATAACAAGGAATCAAACTGATTACATCCTTATTCAGCAAAGATGGCATTCCAGTGTTATCACACAGCGAAGACACTTCCTGGTTCAGATTGTGGCAGTGATCAGCTACTTCACATCAATCTCAAGCTGAAAAAGATTATGAATACCATTTTCCCTATACAACTGGAAATAGAAAATATTACCAATGATTATATAATTGAAACAAGCAACTGTTTTCAAGCTCTATTAGAACTGGATGAAGAAATGCTGCCCAAGGAAATGTGGGAAAATACAAAAAGGATTATTAAGGATTCAGCAAATAGATTCATTAGAGAAAGGAAAAAAACTAGGAAGCCATGGATTACAGAAGCTACTTTTAAACTTATTGAACAGAGAATAATTGCAAAATCCCAGGGCATACAACGAAATGAAAAGTATCAGAAACTGAGCAAAGTCATCAAGTGCTGTTTAAGCCAGGACAAACAGGATTATATCAATCGAAAGCACAAAGAAATTTAATATCACAACTTAATGTAATTAAGTCCATCCAAAACAATGTAATTAAGGACTCCAAGGGTGAAATTTTAACTGAGGAGAACGCAATTAAAGGAAAGTGGAAAGAATACTTTGAGCAACTCTTCATAGCACCTGCTGACACTAATGATCTGCCACCCTGTTTTCAAGAGTGTAATCACAAACCAGTTCCACTGAAGGAAAGAGTCGAAAAAGCCATCAGGGAACTAATGTGTGGTAAGTCACCTGTATTACCACATGATGAAATCCCAACAGAATTGATTAAAGCTACAAGTGTAAAAGGTGCCGAGTTTTTTCATAAAATGATTGTAAAGATTTGGGAAATGGGACAGTGGCCATCAGATTGGAAGAAATCAATTTTCATTCCCTTACCAAAAAAAGGAGATCTGAAATTTTGTTCAAATTACAAGATTATTAGCCTAATATCTTTTGCTGGCAAAATTCTCCTTAAAATCTAAATTTTAAAATCTCCCTAAACTGAATTTCAAGAAAATTTGAAGAAATGCCAGAAGAGCAAGCAGGTTTCAGAAAGGGCAGAGGAACCAGAGATCAGTTCTTTGCATTTCTCAACAATCGTCTGATTGTAGAAAAATGCAAAGAATTCAAAGTTCCAGTCGTTTTGTGTTTTATAGATTATTCAAAAGCATTTGATTATGTTCAACATGAGAAACTGTGACTAATATGGGAGTCCCAATCCACATAATTCAGCTGATTAAGCCACTATACCAGGAACAGGAAGGAACTATAAGAATCAACATGGAAAACAGACTTTTTCAAAATCAGTAAAGGTGTCAGGCAGGGCTGCATTTTGTCACCTCACCTTTTTAATCTTTATGCCGAAGATATCATGCATGAATCTTTGGGAGATTAGGCACTAGCATCAAAACTGGAGATAAACAACCTTCTTTATGCAGATGATACTACGGTAATTTGCAATTCCAAGGATCATCTGAAGGAAACTTTGAGGAGAGTATGTGAAGAAAGTAAGAAAAAAAGGACCATTTCTGAATGTGAGTAAAATTAAAATTATGGTGATAATCTCAGTCCAGCAAAGTGAAGGTTAGTGAGCAAGATATCGAAGACGCTGAAGAATTTGATTACTTAGGATCAAGAATAAATTAAAATGGCGACTGCTCAAATGACGTAAAGAGAAGACAGGCAATTGTTAAAATGTTGATCACTGATCTGATAAAATTAGGGAGAGATCAAGATCTGACACTAAGAATCATTGATTTGATAATTTTTCCAGTTGCCACATATGGATGTGAAGGATGGAATTTGAAAAGAGTTGACAGGAAGAAAATTAAAGCATTTGAAATGTGGTGTTACAGGAGAATATGGTGTATTTCTTACCTTGATCAAAGAACAAATTTTTTTTTTTTTTTTTTTTATGAAAACCCCAAACACAAAAGGTATCAAAACCTACAGTACTTAGTACCATGCATGGGTTGAAGGAGAAGTATGGGGGGAGGGGGGTGCCGGAAACTTTGCTCTAGAGACTAAACATGGGTTTCACCACTTCAAGCTTCCAATAAGCAAAGTGGTGGTATTTCACCGGTTGATGAAAGTCATCTACCACCTACAAATGAGTGGGTATTGAATAAAATTGGCGGACCTAAAATTCTTCTTCATAGCATCAACAGAAGAAAACTCAAATTTTTTGGACACATAGCAAGATGGGATAACTTTCTGTTAAAGAATATAAAAGAAGGAAAAATCGAGGGGAGGGGAGAGGAGAGGACAGCACCATATGGAGAACTATATGAGGGGTTAAATAGAAAGTGTTTAGTGTGTTTTATCCAGTGGTGGGAATCAAAAATTTTAAAAACTGGTTCTCTATGACCTTACTCCCCCTTTTCAAGGTAAAAAATAAAAGCCAAACATAGACCAAAATTAGCATAGCTCACATGGCGTTCGGTGTGAAATGGCCTTTAGGGACCAGTTCGGCAAACTTAGGAAATTCTAGGAACAGGTTAGCACAAACCGGTGTAAACCAGCTGAATCCCACCACTGGTTTTATCACATTTTAAAATGAGTAATTTTACTGAGCAGAGAATTTGTATCAAGTTAAGAAAATGTGAAACAGAAACTCACAAAATGTTAAAAAAAGCTTTCAGAGAAGATGCTACATATCACTTGAAGCCTTTTCAGTGGCTCCCAAAGTTTAAAGAGGTCTCTTGTCCAGCAAAGATGATTCTCACCGTGGTTCCACTTAAACTTCAAAAACCAAAAATTAAAATGCTCGTGTTCAGGATTTAATTAGGAGTGTCAATGTTAACTATCCATAAACTTACTAGTGAAACTGGTATTTATTATGAGATATGCCAATCAATTTTAACACAAGATTTGGGAATGTGGTGTATTTCAAACAACTTTCTCCCCCCTCACATTCTCATTGATGATCACAGAAAGCAGCAAATTCTTGCATGTCAGGATCTTCATTCAATATGCTGCTGCTGACCTACACTTTGTTTCTTCCATTATTACTAGTGACAAATTGTGGGTGTGTGGCTATGACACAGAAACAAATGCCCAGCCATCTGAATAGAAGACCCCATCCTTTCAAGGTACAGAAAAACAAGAAAATCTCAATCAAATGTGAAGATCATGCTTATTGCATTTTTTTTACTCAGAGAGTATTGTTCTTTAAGAATTTGTCTCACATAGTCAAACAGTTAACTAAGAACTTTACAAAACAGTCTATAGCAATGCCATGCTATTTGGAGAAAACAGCTGAAAAAGTGGGCATCAGGGAATTGGTGCTTGCAGTGTGACAATTCTAATATCAATTCTATTAGCATTTAGACTTGCAATGCAAATCTAAAATGCTAATAGAATTGATATTTAGATGACACTTGAGTCAAGTGTTCAAGACAAGTTCTTTGTGGGTATGAATGAGTGAAGGGTGTGTCATTTTTTGCTTTCTTGCATCATTGGCCACTTCTACTACTACATACACACAATAACAACAAACAGATACTATAATCAGCAGCTTACATTTTATAGTCACAAAAATGTAAACAAAATTTATAAATTTATTATCCACAAAAAAGTTTAAATTCAATCCATAAAAAAAAATAAAAAAAAAAAGGAGGTTATTTTTAAGTTATTTTCCACTCAGGCTATCAATCAAATTCTACTGCAGTGCAGAAACATAATATGGTAATCCTACTGGATATGGCCAAGTATAATAACATTTTGAAATGGCATGGTGCCAAGAGACTACCAATATTTAAAAATTGTTTCCATTAAGGCTAATTTGAGACAAAATACGTAGGGAATACTGAGAAAATTCTCTAAACACAATACAACAGGCATATCTACAATAAATTCTTCTTGTAGGGGAGAACCTATTTTATAGAGGAATACATGCACATTTACCAAAGACAGTGTAATTAAAAATGTCTTATTAAAATTGGGATACAATAAAAAAATATTCATTTAATAAAAAATATAATTTATATTCTACAATGTTATGAAAATTGTGTTCTACATTTATTTTTCAATTTTTATCCAATGTTAACAAATTCAAAAATTTCAACCCAAATATGACAAAAAAAAAAAAAGGTCTACATTACATATAGCCCAAACCTAAAAATAAGCAACACACCATTACCTTGTAAATGAAATATCCTGTATATATATTTTACTTTTATAGCAACTTTGATTCCATTCCTGTGGTGCAAAGAACATCATGGGAGAACTTTTAACAACAGACAAAAAGTAGGTTGATTTGATAAATCATACTACCACTTGTACTATGTAAATAGAGGGATAAGTGTCTAGCAAAACTTGAATTTTTGAATCCTTGGTACTTATGTTGAAACACAGGACAATCAGCAATTTCATTCTGATGGTATGGGGGTAGAGAGAAGAGGGTAATCCATGGGACTGGTGATACGTGTGATGGAATGTGGACTCCAACGTTAGTTGAGAAGTTGGAAAACACAGCACTTATCTTCCATCACATGCAATAAGCAGTCAGAGGGAAAACAGGCACCTAACCACTTCTTGTTAGGAGGCCTTTATGCCAAATAAGAACAAAAGCTTTAAAAATGCAAAGAACAATTGCCTGCGTTCCTTCTTTTCCATGAAATTTGTCCACAGATAAGTAACAAAATATTACCAGTAAACTAATACTCATGGAATTCACATTGCTGATTATTAATCAGATAGTGTAAGAGGTAGTGGCTGATGGATATGTCCATTAATTTGAAAAAAAAATTTAGGTATATGCAACACAATGATAAAAAGAAAGGAAGATAAGGTGTCCTTTTTAAGAAACTAGTTGGATACAAAATTTCCATGCAGAAGGAAAAATAATGAAATAAGAGAGCTGTGGGAGGAGTGTTTTCTTTTTTTATTTTATTTTCCCTGTTCCTTAGTATTGCTGTCAGTGGCAATTGTTATTATTTTAGTACAACAGCTCCCCTCAAGCACCAAGGTTCACAAGCTACCTGACTGCATTTAAAATATCAGAATGTCCAGGAGCTGAAGGATTTTCCTGTATAATACATATTATATACAGTAAACCCTCGATTTAATGGATCCCAATATAACAGATTTATGATTTAACAGACCGGAAAATAATAATACAGTAATGTGCATATTAATCTCGACCATATTAATTTTTTAGGTTATACAAAACTTCAGTGTTATTATTAATTAAAAATAATTACCTATTTCCATTATTGTTTTGATAATTACCTACTTTTATTTTTATAATCAAATTCAGGAAATTGTTTTTTATTCTTTCTGAAAACGTGTTCAAATAGCTATTTTCCCAGATTACAGATAAGAGCACTTGAGACACTAAACTGGAGGTCTACTGACTCACTTTGTTTCAGTCTCAGTCTGCCTCAAGCTATCATGCAGTCAGATTGTATACAAAGTGTTTCTGTGATTTCTGAATTGGGACTTTATTTATTAAATAATTTTGCAATCCTTACAATTTAAAATGGCATCAAGTGATAGAGGAGTTAAAAGAAAACGTGTGAACTTCAACGTGGCACAGAAATTAGAACAAGGCGTCTCGGTAGCACGTGTTTGTGAAATTTACGACGTAAAAAAACAAACTGTTTCTGATATCAGTAAATCAAAGGCCAAATTGCAACATAATTTTATATTGTACAGTACTGTATATTGTATTAAAGCTTTTTTTTTTTTACATTAAGAACAATAAAAAATTCCCCCCCAGGTTACATTCGATTTAACGGACTCCCCTTCTCCCCTATCAATCTGTTAAATCGAGGGTTTACTGTATATGTGAGCTGTCAGTTTCTCATGAGAAATGAAACAAAGTCATTTATTATGCAAATTACTTACAAGTATATACATAATTGGTATTCATTTAATCTTTTAATACATAATACATGCTATCATTTCCATAAATTTTTTCTCGATTAACAATATCAATTCTCTACAACAATCACTCAAGTAATTCAATCCTAATTATTTCTTCATATTTCTCTTAATCAGTAATATCAATCCATAAACTAACTTAATACTAAACAATTCTTTAAATTTCTCTTAATCAGCAATATCAATTCTCTTTATAACTTCAACTAACTCAAAGCTACATTTCCTTATTTTTCTCGTAATTCAAACTTACTCTAAAATAATCTACAATTTTATCTTAACACCCTTTCCAATAGAACACAGTTCAGAGGACTTAAGGTTCCTTCTCTTTCACAGTGGGGTTTCTTTGTGCAGATTCCTTCCATGGAGTGTGGTGATGTCTCTCTTTTTAGTCGATATCTGCCATATAGCTCTTCCAGTACTGTCATTTGGGAAAAGTTCTCTGATGATAACAAAGGAAATTATCATGGCAACAGTGGAAACCAGGGGCACTATCTGACTGGCTTGTTATTCAGCTTTGGGATCAATTTATATCACAGGAATGACAGATAAGTTAAACTTTTCCAAATAATGTTACTGCTTAAAAGGAAAACTGGACAAGACAGGTACCAGTTTACTTGACTCTTTCCAACACCTTCTCTTCACCCCCCCCCCCGCATGCTACTAAAACATCCTCTGTAGTGCATGGCGTGACTCTCCCAGAACTACAACAGCAACAACCCCCCACTTTTGGCACAAAAACCTTATTTATTTTCTTCTCATTTACTTATCTCCACCTATCTAACTTAAACCTGGCCCAATAATGGTGTTATTCTTCAAACTCGCTCTTATCACATGCTAGTAACTCAAATTCTGTTTTTCCCACACAACAGAACTCTCATCTTTTACTTCTAGATCACCTGCTGACCATACCTTTGAATTGCTACATACCAATGCCCTTCCCCAAAATGCACTGTATTGTGTCCTCAAGTAGCGGCATAACATAGGGATTAAACTATTGTTCCGAAGCTTTTAATTTTAGCGTGCTTCTGCACCTGACCACACCATTTTATACCATATTCCTTAAGTGCCTTACCGCCAGGCCTACTCCCACTAATGTAAATAGTTCCAAAAAGATGCTTTCTTTATTCCATAAGTCCTTTATTTCCATACTCTATTCATACTAAGAGAAATATATTTGTAAGACTGTCTTACAGAGCGTAAAAAGACAACAGAAAAAAAACATTGAATCTGGAGCACAGGTTTTAAGAACAAGTGGAAAAATCCCATCAAGACGACTTCTTGATATCAAGACTGCTCAAGATTACTTATTTTTTCTGGTGGAAAATAAAGGGAGGCACTGAATGGAATGTGTTCACGTATGGTAAGAAGGAGATTTATCAAGATTAACAATGCAAGAGTTATAGGAAAAAATAAGATGTGAGTAAGCCAGCTTTAACTTTAGCTGAAAATGCAGCAGAACCATTAGAATGTAACTAATATGGAAGGATGGACAAATAAGTTGTGGGCAATGACTTTGGAAAGAGACCAGAAGACTTGCCTATCACCTCGCCAAAAGGACAGTTTCCTACTTGGACTTTCAATGAGAATTTTGAATTTATTCTTAATATGTTTATAACTGTTGCGGACTTTATTGTAGGCAGGAGCTTGCCACGAATTTGTAAAAAAGGGGCTCACTCAAGAATGACCATTAGCTGTTGTCAAAGGACAACAGCTAATGGTCATTCTTGAATGACCATTAGCAGATAAATGAACCACTAGGTGGCAGTGATCACAGTGTGTTGAAGTGGGATTTACTCAAGGAGGTAACTACCATCAGAGGTAAAGGGAAGGGTTTTTGTTTTCGTAAAGGCGACTATGATGGTCTGAGACAGTATTTAAATTCTATACAGTGGGACCAACTGATGATGTTACCAACAGCAAACTCAAAATGGGAAGCATTCAAGGAACTAATCTTGGAGGCTACCAGGCTTTACATACCAACTAAGAAATATTGTTCAAGGTTTAGGCCTAAATGGTTGTCAGATGAATTAATGAGACATGTGGCAGAGAAGAAAAATGCATGGGATACGTACAAATTAATGGGTGACATGGAAGCCTATGATAGATATAAGTTGGTCTGTAACCAAGTCACAAAGGAGATTAGGCAGGCAAAGGCAGACTACGAAAAATCCTTGGCAAAGGATGCAAAGAAAAACAGAAAAGAGTTCTTTACATATTTGAACTCGAGAAGGAAAGGGATGAATCAGATTGGTCCACTGGATATTGATGGTTCAACAGTTGAGGATCCTGCTCAGGTGGCTAACAATCTAAACGAGTATTTTGCATCTACATTCACGCATGAGGAGTTATTCAGGAAGGAGAATGATGTAGGTAAAGTAAACATTGGCAGTGAGCTGGATGATTTTGTAATAACTGAGAGGAAAGTGGAGGAGAGATTGTTGAGGATAAACATAAAAAAGGCACCTGGGGTGGATGGGATCTATCCAGTTATATTAAAGGAGGCAGCAAAGGAAGTATGCAAACCTCTAGCCATAATTATGAGAGCTTCTTTGGACTCAGGAGAGGTACCCATAGACTGGAGATGTGCAAATGTAACCCCAATTCACAAAGGAGGATCAAAGGCTGACACAAGTAATTATAGACCTGTTAGTTTAACTTCTGTTCCAGGTAAATTAATGGAGGCACTGGTTAAAGAAGCACTGCAGGATCATCTAGACAAGAATTCAGTTATAGCTCAGACGCAGCATGGTTTTGTTAAGGGCAGGTCTTGCCTGACCAATTTGATTGGATACTATGATGTAGTCACAAAAGAACTGGATGCAGGGAATAACTTTGATATTATATATTTGGATCTTAGAAAGGCTTTTGATACTGTTGCACATGGAAGACTGCTGCACAAATTGGAGCAGTGTGGCATTGGAGGCAAATTGCTGCTATGGATAAGGGGTTGGTTGAGTGGCAGAAGACAGAGAGTGGTAATCAATGGACACTGCTGAACGTGGACTAATGTTATTAGTGGAGTTCCTCAAGGTTCAGTGTTGGGTCCGTTGTTGTTTTCGGTGTTTATGAATGATATTGATGATGGGATATCAAGTTTAATGTCCAAGTTTGCAGATGATACAAAGGTTGGCAGGGTCGTTAAGGACACTACTGACGCTATGCTGCTGCAACAGGATCTGGAAAGGTTGAACAGATGGGCTGAGAGGTGGCAAATGAAGTTTAACATTGACAAATGTAAAGTACTACATATGGGAAACAGTAACCCCAGAGCAACGTATCAACTCTGCGGTACTACACTGACAGTGGTGGAGAATGAAAAGGACCTGGGGGTAATTGTGCAGGCAGATATGAAGTTCTCTGAGCAGTGCAGACGAGCTGCAAGAGTAGCTCATGGTGTGTTGTCAATGATATACAGGAATTTTTCTAGCAGGGATAAGGAGGTGATTATTCCCTTGTATAAGGCAATGGTTAGGCCACATCTTGAGTACTGTATACAGGTCTGGAGGCCTCATTTCAAGAAGGATGTAGAACTGCTGGAACGGGTACAGAGAAGGGCAACAAGATTAGTGAATGGAACAAAGGGTTGCTCTTACGAAGAAAGGCTTAAGTTTTGCAAATTACAGAGTCTGGAGACTAGGCACCGGCGAGGTGATCTGATAGAGGTGTATAAGGCTTTGAATGGTTTGAGCATGCTCAATGCCAATGGGATTCTTCATCTTGCTCAGAATAATCACCTCAGAGGGCATAAATTCAAATTGAGGAAGGACGGATGTCGGATAGATGTGCGGAAATTTGCCTTTGGCCAGCGGGTGGTTGGTTGGTGGAACCGACTTCCATCACTTGTTGTAGAAGTTGATAGCCTAAACAAATTTAAAGCTCAACTGGACAGGTATTTGGAATGAACAGATGGGTGAAATGGGAGTGGGGTTTTTTTTTTTTTTTTTTGGCTGATGCTGAATAAGCTTGCTTTCTTGCATCATATGCCTCTACTAATGCTAATGCTATATCATGATTTAGAATATTGATGAGCAGTGATGGTATCAAGTTCACATATGCTCTTCCAATGCATTCAACAGCATGTTCTAACATGTCCAACCTAAATTCACTATTTTGTCAGATACACTTGCAACTTCTCAAAATTTCTGAAATAATGAAGCACTAGTGGAACGTGTTTGCGTATATGTTTATATTACTGGAAAATCCAATCTCACATATTTTGGTGAGCATCGATTTATATAAAATCTGCATGTAATTGTTTATTGGAACAAACAATTACAATCAAAGTTCCGGGGCAGTGTAAATAAATTTAAGGAACTAGATAATTAAATTCTTTAATAAATTTAAGGAATTAGATAAAGTTTCTACCAAACTAAGTCAATGTAATATTCAGGTATCATAGGTCTTTTAATTACAGTTTTGATCAGTTGCTTTTGTTCCACCATTTATGATTTCCATCAAAAGAATGATATCGTAGGTGTGTGGGGGGGGGAAGTATTTAATGGTTTCTGCCTCAGCTCTCTTTTCTCTAGTTCTTAATTCAGTAAGTACTTTACAACTGAGGATGGCACAGCATAGGCCCACAGCCCCTCAACCCAAACCAATGGAAAGGTTTAAGAGTTACTGGTATACTATGTCTTTTGTTTCTTTTAGCATTAGTAGAGGCATTTGATGCAAGAAAGCAAGCTTATGCAGCATCAGCCAAAAAAAAAAATAAAGTAAAATAAATAAATAAAAAATAACCACTTCCACTTCACCTCTCTGTTTGTTCGAAATACCTGTCCAGCTGAGCCTTAAACTTATTTAGGCTATCAACTTCCACGACACGGGATGGAAGTCTGTTCCACCTACCAACCACCCGCTGGCTAAAGGCAAATTTCCGCACATTTTGTTCACAAAGGACTCATTATACTTGATTAGAAGGGGTCCTCATCAGGAAAAGACACTGCACTGACACACTGGTCAAAATAATACAAACATTTATTCAGTATCAAATCAGGTCACCTTTCTTTAGAATAACAAAGCAGGTGTGCAGTGCAGCATGGATGTTATAAGGTGTTTTAGAATGTTTTGGTATAATTGTAATCATCCTTCCAACAAAATATCGTGCAACTGTGACAAAGTTGAAGGAAGAGGAAGGACTTCATTGCCAAATAGCTCTCTTCATCACATTCCATACATTCTCAATAGAATTGAGATCAGTTGAATGCGTGGCCAAAGAAGATGGCTGAAATCTGTGCCATGTTCTTCAAACCATTCTTGCAGGATTCTGACATGTGCATTGTTGCACTGTCATCCATAAAATGGCCATCACCTATACAATAAAAGCGGAACATTGCAGTGCCGCAGATCTGATACAAAATTCAGGTACTACCTAGATTACATTCAAACCTCCATTGGTATCAATGTATCCAGTCCATGTCAACAAAACATTCCCCATACCACACCACCTACAGATGCTTGAGTTGTGTTAACAAGGCAAGCAGGGTACATTGCTTTATGAGGTTCTCACCACACTCCCTACCATCAGTGCTAAAAAAAAAAAGTGCATCTGACCACAATTTTGTTCCACTGTCAAATTACAACTTACTCAGCAACCACTGAAGTGGATTTTTCTCTGAAAAAAGTGGCTTCCGAATAGGCAGGTGATTTCCAACACCAAATTTCTTCAGTTCCACGTGCATGCTATGGGTTGAAATAGGACAGTTCTGGGTTTTGTTGAATTCATATAACCCCAGGGGGTGCCTCCGTAGCCAGGTGGGAAGGAGCAGCAGTAGCAGTAGTGCATAGAACACTCTTCTTGATTAGACCGGGGTTCGAGTCCGTCACCACCAAATATAGAGGATGCAGAAAGGTCAGGGAATGACCACCGCATATCCTGGAGCAATATGGCATTAGTTGCTAATGCTCCTAAAAACCAAATAACCCCAGGGGCTCACATCTGGTGAGTATGGGCTTGGCACACCCTGGGTCCTGAGCTGGATATCATCATTCTTCTCTTTCTTGGTGATTCTCTTCTACTTCTCTCTCTCGGTAAATCGGGAATTTTTTTTTGGCTGGTGCAGCATAAGCCTCAGGCTTCCTTGCACCCTATAGCTAATAATAATAATTTGCTGCACATTGGATGCTCCATTTTTCATAAGGTCCTTCTTAGAGTACGACTTCACTCAAATAACAAAATAAAATTCATTGATAAAATAACACCACAGAAAAACAACCACAATTTTTATGGCAGCATCTGCTGAAAAGATCATGGAAATTTTCAACCTCAATGACAATCCAAAATTTTTAACCTTTTCTGGAGATGTAGGTATACATGTTTTTTTTTGTCTGCCTTCCTGAGAAGTACACATATATGTTTATCAACATCATTTCAAATAAACCATTCTTTAGCATACAAATTATTTTGAAATAATATATCACTGTCATCTTTTACTTGTGTTTCTAACTAGTAATATACAGTTTTTAATAGATGACTGAACAAAAATAGATTTTAAGGTCTAAGGAGCAGGAGACTGTAACTGTCAGCCACTGCTGCCTAATTCTGGCAACAAAAGTCAAAATTCTCTAGAAGTCAAATCCAGAAGTTCATGGAAGTGAATCAAACAATCAAATAGATGTAGAAGCATTATATATCAAAAATGAAATAACAATAAGTTTTAAGAGTTTTTTTTAAATTCTGATTTGATTTTTGACAATAATTTTACTCTAACATTGGTTAACAAGTCAAAATAATTACAAATTATAACATTTAAAAGCATTTATGTACAAAGTTTTCATTTTCATAAAATGAAAATTTTGTGGAGAGGCTCACGCCACAGAGTCCACTGCCAGAAGAAAGCTCACTTCTCAAGTCCCAAACATTTTCGGGAACTCTGCCTGGAAAGGGTTAATGAAGACAGCCATGGGAGATGGAAATTATGTAACTGTACCTTTACTGATCATAAAAGTAAATGTATCAAAAATTCTCACATTCAAAATTATATTAAAAATTACATACAAAACATTTTTTCAATCCAACCATGTTACACATGTCCTGAATAAGTCTGCACTGAAATTTCAAAGGACATTCATAAAAATTAACGCTGACAGAGGGATTATAAGGAAGAAAACACCATGCAGCGTGCTAACAGTGACTACAACAGCCACTTAACAGTCTGCATAAAACTATACAATGTTTCCAATACAGTAAGTCCCCAACATACGTAAGAGATAGTGTTTCCCCCCCTCCCAGGACCTATCGAATGGGTGCACCACCCGGTGAATTTAACTGGCCACCCAGCTAAAATTTAAGCGATTCTCGCGGCACCATAATGGTAATGCTCACTGATCTCGATCAATATTAATTTGATCATACTATGCAATCAAGTTCAATGTGACAGGAGCACATAATGTTAAATTATGCAATTCATTTTTGCTCTGGATCACTTAAGTCACATTTATAAATAGAAGAAAATTTTATAATATTGCGCAGTATTACACTTCTCCACCCGGCTGGCAAAATTTTCTGGGGAGAATGCTGAATTACGTTCCAGGACTTTTTATATAAGTCGAGTTTTAAATATTTTGCTACTATATCAGGGATATAGTAAAAAAATATTGCTACTATATCCCTGATAAGCCAAAATTATAAAAACCACATAATATCCTCAAAAGAATGAAGAAAAAATAGTTATATAATTTTCAATTAATTAGTTATATATACAGAAAAATAGTTATTTTTAATTAGTTCAATTAAAACTTTATCTAGGGACAGTGGTGAAATAGTTGGAGCGGCACATAAAAGAAAGAAAAAATGCATGTTACTGTAAAAACTAATATTAGCATTAGTAGAGGCATATGATGCAAGAAAGCAAGCTTATGCAGCATCAGCCAAAAAAAAAAAAAAAAAAAACACTTCCATTTCACCCCTCCGTTCGTTCGAAATACCTGCCCAGCTGAACCTTAAATTTATTTAGGCTATCAACTTCACAACAAGGGATGGAAGTCTGTTCCACCAACCAACTACCCGCTAGCTAAAGGCAAATTTCCGACATCTATCCTACATCTGTCTTTCCTCAATCTGAATTTATGCCCTCTCAGGTGATTATTCTGAACAAGAGAAAGAATCCCATCCGCTTTGAGCATGCTCAAACCATTCAAGGCTTTATACACCTCTATCAGATCACCTCGCCAGTGCCTAGTCTCCAGACACTGTAATTTGCAAAACTTAAGCCTTTCTTCGTAAGAGCAACCCTTTGTTTCATTCACTAATCTTGTAGTAGTAGTGGCATGTGATGCAAGAAAGCCCTTCTCTGTACTCGTTCCAGCAGCTCTACATCCTTCTTGAAATGAGACCTGTATACAGTACTCCAGGTGTGGCCTGACCATTGCCTTATACAAGGGAATAATCACCTCCTTATCCCTGCTAGAAAAATTCCTGAATTCCTATATCATTGACAAGACACCATGAGCTACTCTTGCCGCCCGTCTGCACTGCTCAGAGAACTTCATATCTGCCTGCACAATTACCCCCAGGTCCTTTTCATTCTCTACCACTGTCAGTGTAATACCACAGAGTTGATACATTGCTCTGCGGTTGCTGTTTCCCATATGTAGTACTTTACATTTGTTAATGTTAAACTTCATTTGCCACCTCTCAGCCCATCTGCTCAATCTTTCCAGGTCCTGTTGCAGCAGCATAGCGTCAGTAGTGTCGTTAACAACCCTGCCAACCTTTGTATCATCTGCAAACTTGGACATTAAGCTTAATATACCATCATCAATATCATTTATAAATACAGAAAACAATAATGGGCCCAACACTGAACCCTGAGGGACTCCACTAATAACATTAGTCCACAATGAGCAGGGTCCATTGATTACCACTCTCTGTCTTCTCCCACTCAACCATCCCTTTATCCACAGCAGCAATTTGCCTCCAATGCCACACTACTCCAATTTGTGCAGCAGTCTTCCATGTGCAACAGTATCAAAAGCCTTTCTAAGATCCAAATATATAATATCAAAGTTATTCCCTGCATCCAGTTCTTTTGTGACTGCATCATAGTATCCAATCAATTTGGTCAGGCAAGACTTTCCCTTAACAAAACTATGCTGTGTCCGAGCTATAACTGAAGTCTTGTCTAGGTGATCCTGCAGTGCTTCTTTAACCAGTGCCTCCATTAATTTTCCTGGAATAGAAGTTAAACTCACAGGTCTATAATTACTTGTGTCGGCCTTTGATCCTCCTTTGTGAATTGGGGTCACATTTACACATCTCCAGTCTATGGGTACCATCCCTAAGTCCAAGGAAGCTCTCATAATTATGGCTAAGGGTTTGCTTACTTCCTTTGCTGCCTCCTTTAATATAACTGGATAGATCCCATCCACACCAGGTGCCTTTCTTGTGTTTATCTTCAACAATTTCTCCTCCACTTTACTCCCAGTTATTACAAGATTACCCAGTTATTACAAGGTTACTGCCAGAGTTGAATAATCCTCTGGCATTCCCCTCGCTGAATAACTCCTCGTGTGTGAATGTCGATGCAAAATATTCATTTAGTTTGTTAGCTACCTGAGCAGGATCATCAACAGTTGAACAGTCGATATCAAGACTACGGAATATGTATTTCATAGTCTTAGTTATTATGGTTGACTTCATTGGTACCAATCCCTTAGCCGCTTCTCATATTCTGTTTTTGTCCTTTATTATTGTGTTCACTGTTGACACTGACAAATCTAAACTCCACGTGATACTTGTTAATGTTTGACCATTTTCATACATCCTTATTATTTTAATTTTCTGATCCAAATCGATCACTTTCCTTTTCTTGGTAGATTTACTAGTACTGCTGTCACTTATTCTCTTATTCGACACAATGATAATAGTCAAAACGAAATTTTCTGTAAACTTCAAGGGGTTAAAGCAGAAACACACTATTATCACTTCACACAAGCTCACATTTTACTAAAGCACATTTCTGGAGGTCACTACCATAAAACAATAAAAACAATTTGCAGTTTCCAGTTTATTGGGCTTTTCTGTAAGTACAATTCAATATAAACAGGTAGTAAACTCAATCTTATTGAATTTGCGATAATACCGATAGCTGGAATTCTGTGGGTTTTTACATTATTATGGTGAAATGTGTGTCATCTTCACTGAAATCTTCAGTCATATAAAAAAAATAAATAAATAAATTTTCAGAATCTTCTCTTCATTCCTATTTTTAAGCTTCATAAACTTGATACTCCATATCTCACTTGTGCATGCAGTATTCGCCATTATTGATTGTTTATTTTATTTTTTATTTTGCTGTTTTAAATTTTATAATCCTAAAAAAAAAAAAAAAAGAATTTCAGTGAAAAAAAATTGACGTAAGTCAGAAGTTACATAACTTGGGAACTTACTGTATTAATAATTAAAAATCTTTGAAGTCTTAAGGAATTTGTGTTGTTTACATTGAATGTTTCAAATGTTCTTATAAATTAGAAAAAAAATTGTATTATTGCACCAAACATTCAAACTGCAAGGCCAACAAAATCATTATTGAAGCTGACTGTAGTCTGCATGCACAGCTACAGTAAGACTTGTGAGTTTGCCCTACATTGCCACAAACAATGTAAAACCTATTGTGAACTGTGGTGCAAAAAATTTGTAGCACAATTCACAAGAGGCCAAACATATCAATTGAGGGCCATAAAAAAATCCACAACGGAGAAAATTGAAATACAAAGTGTGACCGTATCGTAAGGTGTTATGCAGAGCAGAGCAACTGGTCATACTTCTTTGAAGATGATCAAGGTGCAGAAGTAACAGTAAATGGCCAAAAATTTTCTTAAACCAGAATTGGAGGACATTAATATATTTGAGTTGTGGCTTACAGATGATGGAGCCGTATGCCATACAACAGACACAATGAATATACTGAGAGAAATTATTATTATTATTAGCTACATGGTGCAAGGAAGCCAGAGGCTCATGCTGCACCAGCCAAAAAAATAAAAAAATTCCTGAGTTACCCAGAGAGAGAGAGAGAGAGTCAAAAGTAGAAGGTAATCTCCAAGAAAGAGAAGAATGATGATATCCAGCTCAGGACTCTGAGTGTGCCAAGCCCATACTCAACAGATGTGAGTCCCTGGGGTTGTTTCCCAGCATATTAATTTCAAGGTATGGACTAGTCTCTACCCATCCAGATTTTAATTAAACAGCACTAACTTCTAACAGTGGGGAGAGAGGGAGAGAGAGAGAGTACATCATTCGAAACCATGAGAATTAATGAATTTTGAGATAACATATGGGCTGAAATCATTGCCATAACCATGAAACTTCAGCTCTAGTTAGGAAAAATGTTACTAATTGGAGCATACCAATGATGGTCATTTTCGGGGAATAAATTTTCACATTTAAAATTTAACTTTCTATTTTTAATTAAAATTAAAATTTATAAATTTAATATTATGTTGGTATATGAAAATAAACCGTTTTCCATCATTATTTCAGAAATATAAAATCCCTACGCTACCCTGGGTGCACCCCGTAGTACAGCGGGGAATGCACCAAACGATATGTGGCAAACGCGGCAGCAGTCACGTAGGCTTCTCCGCAATGAGAAAAAAAGGCCAGGCACGACGTCCCCGTTAATATCACCTTACTGTGCGATCCCCATCCACAACAGAATATTTTTTCCTTATACCCCGCCCCCCAATTTTATAAAATAAAAGTAAGAAATAAGATGACATTTATATAATGCTGCGCAGTTTAAATTATAAGTATCATCTGATAAAGAAGTAATATGTAGGTAGTCTCAAAATAAATATATGTCGTTGAAATTTTCAAAATTCAATGAGTAATTTTTTGTAACTGCTCCATCCCCGAATATTTATGGGGATTGAGCATATTAGTAGGGTTTTTTTTTTTTGCCTACCATCCTTTCTGCGACACAAATTTTCTACTGACACCATTGCCCTATTGAATAAATAAATATCATCTTTATCGTAAGGTGTGAAAACTGTTTTACATAAGGGGGTGATATAATTATTCTTAATCAAATCGATTCAATTTCACTTCACCACTGCAGTGGATATTTTATTTGCAAATTATTCTAACCTTCCAAGGCCATTAAAAATACCGACCTCCCATGATAATCTAAATATAGAAAAATAACTAAATAGATCATATCCAGATAATGATCAAATATAAACACAACTGACAGTTTTAAATATACAGCACTCTAACGAAAAACACACAAAAAAATATGGATTAATCTCACAACGTCACTAACAAATACACTTTGTTTAAACTAAAACTAACTGTAACAGTAGTACTTACTTTTATAACTGAGAGAAATTGAAGAAAGTAAGAACGAGGATTACACCAAAACACAAGGAAATTTGAAACGACAACCTATATTGGCACAGGAATTCTACCAACACAGCAAACACTCATATGTCTGACATAGAAGAATACGTTGAACCGTTGTTAGGGTGTGGACATCAGAACGATTCTGATTGGTTCATAAGCGTAACTAGCGTCACTTTTTCGGTATGATGTTCGCTATAGTAACCAGAACCTTCATCACTATATCGATTAGTTTGGCGAGTCAGCTCGCTAACCTGTTATTATAAATTTGTTTAATTTTTATATTACTGTATTTATTTATTTGAGATTTCAGTTTTGATCATATTTTTGCTCTAACAAATATTTCAGAAAACAACAACAAGGCGAATATACTATTTTAAATATAAGTTTATTAATATCGCATGTACATACATGTTTTGATACGTAAATAAACCTATGCGCCCCCTGGGAAGGGGACGCACTTGGTTATTTGGGACAGTGCCTTGTTTTCATGAAGCACTTTTTTTTTTTTTTTAACGAAATTTGTACAAACTATCCCACTAATCTAGGTATGAAGCATATTTCATTTCAATCTTTGAGATTAAATGTATTAAAGTATATATTAATTAATAAAAGTGTATACTCATAGTCAGTGCTGCAGTGCTGTAGTGGAGGATACACACCATATACCCTCTGGATTTTTTTTAGGTGAATAGCGTATACCTTCTGGTTTTTGAAAGACTTGAAAAAACAAATATTATTAAAATATTTACTGAAAATTAAAAAAATGAATTTATCAGAATTTGATTACCAAAATACAGAATGTTATGTTGAAAAATCGCTTTGTTTATTGTGCTACCGATGAGAATTCGATTAATAAGCCTGACATGCACAGCATACACTCTGCTTTTGGTAAAAAAACTTCTGGTAATTTTACGACTGCAGCACTACTCATAGCTAAATTTTATATTTACACTTCTCTTTATTCTTCTTTATCACTTTATTTATACTTGTTATGGAAGGTGGGGGTGTGAATTTTAAGAACTGTTTTAAGGGAGACACAAGGTACAAAAGTTTGGTAAGGTCTCTATAAAAAGTTTCTTACCATTCTAACAGAAGGCACCAATTATAAACGCTTCTTATATTTCTCATAATTTTTATTTTACTTTATAATAATAATATACCATACAATATTTATTAGTCTTCACCAATTAAGTAATTCAATCAAAAACGTATTAAGGATTTCAGAATCCTTATCAACAAGTTATTGTTACACATTTACTCAAACACAAATTTAATTATACGATTCTCAAAACCCACTTCCCAAAAAAAATGTAAGGGGAACGAGAAAAAAAAAATCAAAAATTAGTTTAACATGCTGAAGATTAACATACTGTTTATATTTAAGCCAGAAATTTCAATTTTGTTCATAAGTAATAATTTTCAATAGATTCCAACCTTTTACTATTGTCTCCAATTCTTGCTACAATAAACCTAATTAGGGTACAAGCTAGGGATAAGATAAAAAATACTACGCCAACCAACAACCGTAATATTAAAAAATACTGTACTTTATTTCTGTCCCATATGTTGAACAGTGGCACAAACAACTTAACAGATTTTTTAAAGATACCGGATTTAATATTGTGACCAGACCAATACGGAAACTACACACAGGGAAAAATCGCTCAGTCCTTTCCTCGTTCGTAACACCAATAAATGACCTGGTATACAACATTTTTTGCGGAGATTGCAACTCGTTGTACCAAGGTTCTACGCGGTTTCCTCTGAATTTTCGTGTAAATCAACACGCGGCCTCAGTTCGTGCTTCTCTTTCAGCAGTATCAGAATTATCCTTTCATGCCATCAACGAAAAGCATACTTTTTTATTTAACGAGGCCAAAATACTTAGGGTCCAACGTAATTATACCAGACTATTAATTGCAGAAACTGTCGAAATTAAATTACATGAGAATTCTGTTAATGTTCGCCGGCCATTTCTAATCTCCGATTCGTGGGCTTTTACGCGTATGCGCGAAGACAATTAAAAAATACACTAATCTCTATTTAAGTGTCATGCTCACCCCTATTCGGTAATTTTCGTTCCTGTGATCACGACATACGGTTGAAAAGCCTTGTCAGCTTCAAGAAGAAATATCGTTTTTTGAATTTTTTTCGTTAAATTTCTTTTAATTAATTGTTAATTTTTAATTGCGTTAGATTGATTTTTAATTGTGTTCATTTGATTTCTAATTGTGTTCAATTGTTTTTTAATTGTGTTCAATTAAGTTTTAATTATTTTTTACTGTAATGTAAGATTTGCGATTTTTTCGTTTTAATTGCTGGAGAGTATCATACGGAAGTGTTCTACGTATTATATTGATATAAACTTCTCTTATTATTTTACTAATTAGTTAATGTATGGGCATGAGCAAATCTATCAGAAGTAAGGGTAATAAACAACTTAATTAGCAAGATTTTGAGACTTATAATGGGTAAAAATACTTGAAATGACTTGAATAAGAGAAGGTAATGTTTGTTAAAATATAAAATCCTTCACCCAGTTCGAAAACTGAAGTTAAACTTAATTTCGAAAAAGTTTAACATTATTTTTGATGAGTTATCTCATCAAAAATAATGTTAAATGTTATGTTGTCTCATCCTAGGGTATTGAATAGATTTGGACAAAAGCATACAATGAATATGATTTACAATTTTTTGGCTAGTGTTGATTTCAGATTCAGGAGAAGTTATCCCATTTTCAAATTAAAATATTTAATAAGAAAATTTTTGATTCTTAATGATTCAGTGGATTAGAGTTGTTTAGATATAAAAAGTACTCTCTGTTTACAGAGAGTACTTTTTATATCTAAACAACTTTACTTGTTGCCAGTGGAATGTATTATGTGTAGTAATTTCCTTTTTTTTTCTTCTTTTCTTTCTTGTTTAATAACAATTTTTTTTGGAAAACTGTTTTATTTGATGAATTATAACTTGTCAAACAAATTTAATTTTCTTAACAAATTTATTTATTGGAAACAAAGATTCTGATGAATAAATTGTATTATATTATTATTATATTGTATATAATAATAATTATTATATTATGTCTGGTGTTACTGTTGGTTGAGGAACTCATCCTACAGGTATTCAGGATTGCAACTTTCGGGAGTTCCTTTTAGGTGTTCTCTGGGAGACCTATTGCTGCTAAGCTGTTATGTGAGGTCCTTGGCACCATACCAGTGGCTGACACGATGATAGGAATGGTCGTTACTTTTTGCATATGCCACATCTCTTTAATCTCCTGTCAGGTTCGTGTACTTCCTGATTTTTTCCTCGTGGGTTTTCTAGAGTTTGCCACTTTTGAGCACCGCTATGTCCATCAGATGGTCCTTTTCCTCCTTGTCGACGATGGGGTACTGAATGTCCAGTGTGTTGAGCGGGATTGTCTTGTCCGTTATTATGGCATAGTCCCAGTACAGCTTGTCGGTTGTGGTCTCTAGTACTGCGTGGGGTTCGTACTTGTACACTACACTTTCTTTCATATTTATTATTTCTTTTATTATTATTATTATGATTGCTTCAGATTCTTCGAAACATATTGATTGTTATTATTCTTGCGCATATTTTTTCCCCATGATTTGGGGTTCCATGTCGTGACAGGTATTGCTATCAAGTATACAGAGTGGTTGTTGTTATGTCTGGTGTTACTACCAAATCCTACAGATGTTCAGGATTGCGACTTTCTGGAGTTCCTTGTAGGTGTTCGCTGGGAGACCTATTGCTGCTAGGCTGTGATGTCGTGTCTTTGGCACCATGAGTGGAATGGTCGTTACTTGTTGCCAGTGCCCTGAATATCTGGGAATCGTTCCAACCACTTGGTATGTAGTCTCGACGTATACATTTTCATATCGGTCTCTATCTCGGTTATTTCGTAGTATGCTCGCATGATGAACGTATTCATTTCGATGCGCCACTTCATGTGGTGGTCTTTTCTTCCTTCCTGCGTGGTCTCTAGAGCAATTGCTCAGGAAAGGCTGGATGGTCTTGCCTTTCTCTTGTGGTAGCCATATGGAAGGCAGCGCGACTTGCTCCACTGTCTTCCTCGGGAACTGTCTCCGACTTTTCAAACCGAATCGTCAGGCCTGAACATAAATATCCTACAACACACTGAACGTAGTATCCTACAACACACCTGAACGTAAGTATCCTACAACACACTCGATGCATTATGATTATTATTTCTCTGCGATATCATCTATGGAAATGGGCCTGTTTAGCTTCAGCTTATGTCCGGTGGTATGTTAGTTCTTGGGAGTGACACCAGATGGCGAAACTATCCACCTTAGCCGCCACTCCTATCTTGGGGAAGGTAGGTCTGCTGTAGCAACCTTCACGGTTGTTTATTTATTTTTATTATTATTCTAATTTATTACTAGTATTATACCGGTCTCCCAGCGGTTCCCCATCATGATGCAACAGCTTTCGCTTCCGCCAAATCGGGATTCGAATTCGGTTCCATCAGGCTGGTAGTCCACTGTCGTAACCACTGGCCATCACGCCCGTTATAATAATAATTATTATTATTATTCAAGAAGATTAATAAATATTGTATTGTATTATTATTATTTTTTTTGTTATATTATTTCTCACTGACGGAGATTCCATGCCGTGATGGGTACTGATACCAAATACACAGGGTGGTTGTTATGTCTGGTGTTACTGTTGGTTGAGGAACTCATCCTACAGGTGTTTCAAGATTGCAAATTTCTGAATTTCCTTGTAGGTGTTCTCGGGAAACCTATTGCTGCTAGGCTGTTATGTAGGGTATTTGGCACCATACCAGTGGTTGACACAATGATAGGGATGGTTGTTACTTGTATATGCCACATCCCTTTGATCTCCTGTCTTAGGTCCATGTACTTCCTGATCTTTTCCATGTGGGTTTTCTGGAGATTGCCAGTGTTGGGATATTTCAATCAGATAGGGAGCCTTTTCCTTTTTGTAGACAAGGGTTATGTCTAGTCTGTTATGAGGGATTGTCTTGTACGTGATTATTGTGCTGTCCCAGTACAGCTTATGGATTGGGGGTCTCTAGTATGGCCTGGGATTCATACTTGTAATATGGTACTGTAACTGTCACCTGACACTCAGCCATGTTATTGTTATTATTATTACTCTTATATTATTTCTCCCTGATTAGGGAATTCCAGTCCGTGACGGGTACTGCTACCAAGTATACAGGGTGGTTGTAATGTCTGGTGTTACTGTTGGTCAAGGAACTTTCTGACTGTCCTACAGGTGTTCATTGCGACTTTCTGGAGTTCCTTGTAGGTGTTCTCTGGGAGACCTATTGCTGGTATTTAGGGTCTTTGGCACCATACCGGTGGATGACAGGATGATTGGGATGGTTGATACTTCTTGCATATGCCACATCTTATTGATCTCATGTCTCAGGTTCGTGTACTTCCTAATTTTTTCCTCGTAGGTTTTCTGGACATTGCTAGTGTTCGGGGCACCGTTAGGTCAATCAGGTAGGTAGCCTTTTCCATCTTGTCCACGAGGATTATGTCCGGTCTGTTGTGCGGGATGGTCTTATCCGTTATTATGGCCCGACCTCAGTACAACTTGTGGGTTCGGGTCTCTAGTACTGCCTGGGGTTCGTACTTGTAGTATGGTACACTTTCTTTGGTCAACTGATATTTCCTCGCTAGCTTCTGATGTATTATCCTGGCTACCTGGTCGTGTCTATGAGTGTACTCAGTCTCGGTGATGTGTTGGATCGTTTCTGAGGCCAGGTGGCATCGTCGACATGTATCATCTGACATTCCGGGCTCCTCTGCGATGTATTTTCTATAGTTTCTGGTGTTGATTACCTAGTCTTGTAGTGTCTGCCATGGAGTGTCTTCTTTGCCCATCTTTCCAGCTTCGTTGCTTGTGCCATCTGCGCGGGAGGGGGGGGGCTCCTCGCTTAGGTTGAGTGCGGTATACCACATCTATCTTCCTTACGGTTTGGTGGAGTGGTGATGGTGATGTGTTGTTCTCGAAGTAATCCTTCAGGTTAACTATCACTGTTTTCTGTTGCTCTATCAGGCCCCTTCCTCCCTCTTTCAGAGCTATTGTTAGTCTCTCTACTGCTGACTTCGGCTGGTGTTGTTGGCTTTTGGTCATCATTGTCCTTGTCTTTCGCATGATATTCTTTAGGTCGGTGTTAGTCCGATCTATGTCCCAAAGGAGTATGTTAGTACTAGAGCTGCGTTATTATTGTTGTTGCTCTTTTATTATTTCTCCCTGATGGGGGGATTCCTCTCTGTGACGGGTACTGCTATCAAGTACACAGGGTGGTAGTGCATTATAGCCTAAGTTGCTGATGCACCAATAAATCTAACAAACAACACAGGGTGGTTGTAATGTCTGGTGTTCCTGTTGGTCGAGGAACTCTCTGAATGTCCTACAGGTGTTCAGGATTGCCACTTTCTGGAGTTCCTTGCATGTGTTCTCTGGGAGACCTATTGCTGCTAGCTGCTAGGTAGGATCTTTGGCACCAAACTGGTGGTTGACACGACAATCGGGATGGTCGTTACTTCTTGCATATGCCACATCTCCTTGACCTCATGTCTGTGTACTTCCTAATTTTTTCCTCATGGGCTTTCTGGACATTGCTAGTGTTGGGCACCGCTATGTCATTCAGGTAGGCAGCCTTTTCCATCTTGTCCAGAGGGGTTATGTCCGGTCTGTTGTGCGGGATAGTCTTATCCGTTATTATGGTGAGGTCTCTAGTACTGCCTGGGGTTCGTACTTGTAGTATGGTACACTTTCTTTGGTTAACTGGTATTTCCTCGCTAGCTTGTGCTGTATTATCCTGACTACGAATTTTTCATTAATCAAGATCTGCAAAATTCCAGTTGCTTCTGAAATCGTCTTATCTGCGTTTCCTGTCGCTTGTAGTTCCTCCATGCACTTTTTTAAGGATTCAAAATTTTCATAAATGCTGTTCACGGTGCGTATATTGAAGTTCCACATTGCAGGGAAGGTCGGGCAAGACGACTGTCCATATGCTTTCTGGGAACAGAGAGCTGTGGTGATCTCGAGAAAAATGTTGGTATCAACATGAGGTTCGAAAAGAATATTCTTGAATCTCGGGTACACCTTGCTGCTTTTCTCATCATCAGATTCATTTGGTGTGCATCTTGTTCTTCCAGTCACATAGCTCCCGAGGAGCTATTGTGGCCACCAACAAATTCCTCCAACTGCATCGATCGTGTTCTATACAAGCAGCATCGCAAAGTGTCATGCCCAGAAGTTCACTGATCCCATCCTTCCACCTAGTTGCAGGTCTTCCTCTGCACCTCTTCCTCTCGGGTTTTCCCTTCCATTATATTCTTCAATAGAAAGTTTTCCCTTCTTACTATATGACCAAAAAAATTGAGTTTTCTTTTGTTGATGCTATGAAGAAGAATTTTAGACCTGCCAATTTTATTCAATATCCACTCATTTGTTCTTGGATCCAAGTAAGAAATACGCAGTATTCTCCTATAACACCACATTTCAAATGCCTCAATTTTCTTCCTGTCAACTCTTTTCAGATTCCATCCTTCACATCCATAAGTGGCAACTGGAAAAATTAACGAGTCAGTGATTCTCAGTTTCGTCTTTAGGGGCAGATCATGATCTCTCCATAATTTTATCAGATCAACGACCAACGTTTTAGCAATTGCCTGTCGTCTCTTTACGTCGTTTGAGCAGTCACTATTTTTATATATTCTTGACCCTAAGTAATCAAATTCATCAACTTCTTCGATATCTTGGCCATTAACCTTCACTTTACTGGATTCGAGATTATCACCAATCACCATAATTTTAGTTTTATACAGATTCAGAAACAATCCTTTTTTTCTTTCTTATTTCACATTCTCTCCTTAGAATTTCTTTAAGATGATCCCTAGAATTACAAATTAGCACAGTATCATCTGCAATACGATGGTTGTTTATCTTCAGTCCTCCACTTTTGATGCCAGTCTCCAAAGCTTCACGCATGACATCTTCGGTATAAAGATTAAAAAGGTGAGGTGACAAATACAGCCCTGCCTATGGTGTGCATAGCAGCGAATAAAATGTGCATTTTTTGTACACTTCATTTATTTTAACCTGAACTCCCACTTTCTTGCCTTTCATCACACTTGCACCATCAAATGTCTGAGCAACCAATTTTTGAGTATTTCCTTCGAGGATTATATCTAACTGATCTAGAATGCACTTCGACATTCCGTCTGCCGTTTGGTTTTCCAAAGTGAAAAAACTCCAAAATCGTTTAAAAATATCTTTATTCAGTTCATATCTCAGAACAATTACCATTTATACATGTTCTGAAACATCTGTTGTGTCATCAGCCATGACAGTTACTAATGAAGCTTCTTTAATTTCTCTTTTTATTTCATCCCAGCATATTTGCAGCAAACAGTCAAGAATATCATTCTGAATAGTTTTTGAAATGCTTTTAAATGCTACATTACTTTCTAAATGGTTCTTTAAATTGGAATAGAATGTACAGGCGAAATTTATTAATCCTCTGAGTACTCCTAGATTTTTAGAATCGTCTTTTTCGTCATGTCCACGTAAAGGAACTTCAAACTGTCCACAAAATTGAAGGCAGTCTATTTTAGATAATACCTCACGATTCTTGGTAACTTTTCTGTTATGTTTGAAGATCCAAAGTCTGTAGGCCTCACTAAGCTGTTCTTTAATATTTACGCTTCCTAAAAGCGATAGTGAAATCACATTATGAATATGTTTCTTCGAACTCTCATGTTTTAGACTTTTCTTTCATTCTGTTTATGTCTGTAAAGCCACTTTTTGTCCACATTAAGTCAAACTCCAAGTGGGTAGCATTCAACGAATTAATCGTGGAAGCTACTAAACGTTTCATACCTATTTTTATTTATTTTTATCACTATTTTTATTTATTCTTGACCCTAGGTAATCAAATTCATCAACTTCTTCGATATCTTGCCCATTAACCTTCACTTTAATGGATTCGAGATTATCACCAATCACCATAATTTTAGTTTTACACACATTCAGAAACAATCCTTTTTTCTTTCTTGTTTCACATACTCTCCTCAGAATTTCTTTAAGATGATCCTTAGAATTACAAATTACCAGAGTATCATTTGCAATACGATGGTTGTTTATCTTCAGTCCTTCAATTTTGAAATATTGTTCAAGGTTTAGGCCTAAATTGTTGTCAAATGAGCTAATGACACTCGTGGCAGAGAAGAAAAATGCATGGGATGCATATAAATTATCAGGCGACATAGAAGCCTATGGCAGATATAAGATAGTCTGTAATCAAGTCACAAAGAAGGTTAGGCAAGAGAAGGCAGATTACGAAAAATCTTTGGCAAAGGATGCTAAGAGAAACAGCAAGGATTTCTTTACTTATATAAACTCTAAAAGGAAGGGGATAAGTCTGATTGGTCCACTTGATATCGATGGTTCGACTGTTGATGATCCTGCTCAGATAGCAAACAAACTGAATGAGTATTTTGCATCTACATTCACACATGAGGAGTTATTAAGGAAGGAAAATGCCAGAAGGTTATCAAATTGTAGCAGGGTGCTTAATGATTTTGTAATAACTGAGAGCAAAGTGGAGGAGAAAATTTTGAAGGTAAACATAAGAAAGGCACCTGGGGTGGATGGGATCTATCCAGTTATATATAAAGGAGGTGGCAAAGGAAGTAAGCAAACCCTTAGCCATAATTATGAGATCATCCTTGAATTCAGGGTAGGTCTCCACGGACTGGAGATATGCAAATGTATCCCCAATTCAAAAAGGGGGATCGAAGGGTGACACGAGTAATTACAGACCAGTTAGTTTAACTTCTGTTCTGGGTAAAATAATGGAGTCAATGGTTAAAGATTAATTGCAGGATCATCTAGACAAGAGTGCAGCAATAATTCAGACACAGCATGGGTTTGTTAAGGAAAGTCTTGTCTGACAAATCTGATTGGTTATTATGATGTAGTTACAAAGGAACTGGATGCAAAAAATAATTTTGATATCATATACAGATCATTTGCAAGATGAGCAAAAATTTTTAATAAATTTTAACTTGATAAACGAGCGAGGTCTTGCAATACGAGTACAGTCAGTCCTCGTATAACACGTGTTTACACTTCACGATAATGTATAACTTCAACTTACCAAGGTCAAGCTCAATTCGCAATTAAGCTGTAATCACATAATTGCACTCTTGAAAGTTGAATATTGACTTGACACTGATATCATTTAGTTACTTAACAGGAATTCGGGCGAATAACAAAAAGACACCGCCATTGTGGCTACACACCCATCATGGTCAAAGATGAAATCTGCACTGCTCACTTTACAGTGACTTTTATTCGTTTAACCTATAAAAAATGTATATTGGCAAGTTGCCAATGGCAACCAACTACCAGATATTCACTGGAATGCAAAATGTGTCACTGCCTGGCGCACAGTGAGGCTTACGGTTTATTAAACTTCAAAGTTGGAAACGATTTCGTGTTTTTATTCGCTTATTATTGAAATGATTACTGGAAATAGAGGATGCGCATACTATATGCGGGGCCAGTTAATAAAAATATGCATTGCGTTGCATTGTTCTTCACAAAATTTCATATAACTCCATTCACTGTATATCTAGATTTAAACAGCTGGGGGTGCTGCAGTGCCTATGAACGAACCACCACTGCTGCCTCAAGAAGGGCTTTCAGGGGTGAGAGAGAGAGAGAGAGAGAGAGAGAGAGAGAGAGAGAGAGAGAGAGAGAGAGAGAGTAAAAGTGTGTAAGCGTGCATAGATAGGTTTCTAAGGAGTATTTTATTGCAGTAATAAATGCTGTACTGCTCCTCAAATACCACTGCTATTATAAGTGAACAGCCTTCTGCCACCTGTCTAAAAATATCGCCACCCATATCTAATAGATGTTTCTCTGTTGCCAATATCTCCGAACACCGTTATCCATTGGATTGTGAGTAAACGGATAATCGTATACAAGATATTGACTTATTCTGGTTAAAGTTAACATTTTTCCCCCATTCAAGTCTGAGGGCAAAATGTCTTCAACAGTTTGGCGAGCGAGAGAGAAGCAGATTTTGTTTTGACCTTTTTATACATTCAGCTCTTCGAGGAATTTTAAATAACTTAACTTCTTCAGATTTGAATAGTGGTGAACAATGTCTGCGCGGTAGCACAGTGGTATTGTCACCATCCTCCCCACTCCGGGTGGATAAAGGCCCGGGTTCGAATCCTGTCGATGACGCGAGGAACTTTAATGGGCTTTTTTCACTCCGTGGCTGAATTAGTCGGTCTCAGGCCTAGATAGCAACGTTTTTTTTCGTCTAGCAAAACAGACAAATCGACCATAGAACGCAATTAACAGACATAAGACACACAGAAGGGCAGATGAATTTAATTATTCCGGTGGCCTACAAATAATAGTGATGAACAATGATCCTAACAGAAAAATCAAAGAATATTAAAATAAAAAAATAATTTTTTATTAATTATATTAAATCTTAAACTCACATGCGCCTAATTTAATTAATCGGGGAAAAAAAAAAACCCTGGTGAAGCTATTTCGTAATAGCTGGGGACCAATTTGTGTAGCTGAGAACTAGTTTATGTAATTGGGGGTCACTGGAGTCCGTTTTTTTTTTTTTTTTTCTTTTTGCAACCCAAAAATATACACTAAAAGCCTGAAAAAAAAAAAAAAAAAAGTGAAAAACGGAATAAATTTTCACCCTTTATTTAAGTTTATAACTATATCATTCAGTTTGTGTTCGCTTTATAGGGCTCGTCCCTGTATATATATATTAAGTGCATACTGTCTTTACCAAGTTCGTCCGTGCGTCCGTTCGCATGTAACCACTCAACTCGCTCCCAATGATAGATTTTCATGAAATTTTATATTTGGTTCATATAGAAAGATTTGTTGAGCCATGTAAAATTTCATTAAAATTGGATTAATATAAATCCGATAATTATTCTTTTTTCTAAACAAATTGTATGGAAAAATGAAATTCATAGATTAAATGTAGTTTTAATGCAGCATTGTTAGCTTTAAACAGTCCGTGCACACTTCGCGTGTACTGTTGTGGAAGACTCTTGAACTCTCGCTTGTGAAGAGATGTGCGAGGTGCTTTTTTTAAATTATCTTTCTATACATTAAAATAATTTCCCTCCTAATGATATTTATTCAGCCAATAGGAGAAGAGATGCTGGTTACGTGTAATACATAACAAATACTAAAATACGTAATTGTTTTTACTGTGGTAAAACAAGCTTCTGTTTAAGAGTGGTGACGCGCTATGTTTATCTAACATGACCACGTGATACCATGCTTGATTTCCATATGTAACGTATTTATGTATTCATAGCAAAGAGACGCACACAGTGTCGAAAGCTGCTGCAAGCATTTTATTTTACTTTATCAAAAGAAGCGAAGCCCCCTAGTTATTATTATCTATTTTACATATATGAAACTCCAAACACGAGAGGTATTAAAACCTATAGTATTCAGTTCCGTGTATGGATTGAAGGTTGAGAAGATGAAAGAAGGTACTTGTTGACATTAGACTTGAATTTCTGTTGATTGTAATTTTCAGGAAATACGTATAAAGGAAGGCTGTTCCAAAAAACGGAAGTTGAATGAATAAATGAGGAAGAAGAAAAGAAGAGGAAGAGGTGTGACAATATAGTTCCCGTTCCTGGACTGGTGCAATAAAAAGAACACAAAGTGACGGAGCTGAAATATGCCTGTAGGTTTGTAGTCAAAGTAATCACCACCTGATTGAATGCACTTATTACACCATTCTAAAAGTTTTTGAAAAGAGTCTGCGAAGGTGTTCAAAGAGATGATGTTTGTTCAGCTCGGCGGTTACATTTTTCTTTATGTTCTCAACATACTGAAATCTCTTTCCTTTGAGGGCAGTTTTCATCTTGGGAAGAGGAAGATGTAGTAGATGTCGGCTATATTGGGACAGTAGGGGGAATGCGCTTAATTTGAAGCAGTTGTACCTAGTCTTTGAAGCACTTGTACATAGAATTGCATTGATTCGCCCCCTCCTCAGGAAAAAAATTCTCGGCATATCACACCAAAACCCAGCATTGTCTTGATCTCGGACTTCTGTAAATGAAACTTTTTGGGCCTTGGTGATGATTTTGAAGTACATTGCATGCTCATACGCTTCGTCTCTGGATCGTACTCAAACACTCAACACTTATCCAGTGACAATATGTATAGTCGGGGAAATTAGGATTGTCTTGACAAGTTTGGAAGAAGTCTTCGCATGATGACACTCTTCATTGCTTCTGCTCATCCATGAGGCTGTGCTGCACAAATTTTGACATTCCTTTGCCCTGAATCTTTATGCAGAATTTGACAAATAATCTCCTTATTCATATCCAAGTCATCGGCCATCATTCTGAGGGCCAAACGATAATGTCTTGCACACTTCCTGAACTTCTGCAACTCTGTCCTCATTTCGAGAGGTTGACAGACGCCCACTTCTTGGGTCATCGCGAACATCCTCACGTCCGTCTTTGAACCGCTTATATCTTATAGCTTTATTTGCATACTGCATTATATGTATATACAATGGCAGCTCGTGTCTCTGACGTATGGGGGGGACTGCTTCTTAAAGTTACATTAAATTTCCTTGGTTATAAGGCATGTAGACATAGATAGTAATAACAATAAGCAAGTTAAAAATACTACAAAACATTAACTGGACACTTACCATTAACAGACTTGGGTAATCTTGAAATTTTATTTAAAAATAAAATCCATTCTTCTGTTTTTATTTGTTAAAAATACATTAATAACTTTTTCATTCAAGTTTGGTGCACTGTTCAAATCGGCAATGCTCGCTTCGCATTTCCTTTGCTTTATCTCTGAAAAATGAGCATTGGCAACGTACCAACTAGGCATTAACTGAACCAGTGGGACCAAAATGTGGAACTGTGTAGCGCACAGTTGCACCTACGGTTAAAAACTTTAAAGTTGAAAACGATTTCGTGTTCTAATTCGTTTATTATTGAAATGATTATTGGAAATTGAAGATGAGCGTCCCACATATACTATATAATGCGGGTCCCGCATATACTATATGCGGGACCCTCATTATTTTTTTGCATTGCTCTTCACAAAATTTCATATAACTCTGTTGACTGTACATTTAAATTTAAAAAGCTATGAGTGCTGCAGTTATGTAGTGTCTACCAATGAGCCGCCCCTGTGTATATACATACGTACATATTTTTATAATTATGGGTTCTAAAGAATTAAAAAGTGAGATAAACAAGAAAACGTAATACTTTAACTAACAAGATCAAAGTGATAAAACAACTTGTAAATGGTGTTCCTGGAAATAAAAAATTGCTGAAGAATTTGGTTTTGGCCAAGAGGCTGTCAGATATTAAAAAACAGAGAATCTATAGAGACATTTCCTTTAAAATTCGATTGGAGAGTGATAAAAGCAGTCTATCAAATAGACTAACATTTAAAAAGCCAAAAAAAGTGCTGTTGGAAGAAACTGTATTTAAGTGGTATTCTCAGCGCCACCTGATAAATGTATAAAAAGACAATACATTTATTCATCTATCGATGGATAAATGTATTGCCTTTTTATATTTTCTAAATAAAGGCTCTACAGTGATATTTTTTTTATTTATTTTCATCAGCACTAAATCATTAAATTGTGTTCTAAGTTTTTTTTTTTTTTTTTTTTTGTCTTTTAGGGCTATCTTTTGCTTCACTAATCCGTATTATCTTTCTCCCAATTACTCTGGATTAGCGAGGGTTTACTGTATTATTAAATGCAATGGCGTGTTGTCCTATAGGCAAAAAAAGACATCTACTAGGGCCCCAAATCAGTTTCAAAAACTCATTGCTATTTTTATTAATATTAATAATATTTTATTAATACTTCAATATTAATACTGTTAGCAGCGTTGGAGACGATCCTAAGAACTTTGTCAAATTAGGTCTATACTGAAGGATCCCATTCTGGAGTAGTGCCAACCAAGGGCGGTTCCAGGATTATAGAAAGGAACGGGAGAGCAGCTAAAGCAGTGCTCTGGGGATGTAGGTCATTAAGCCTTAATCATCAAGTAGCAGTAAAAAAAAAAAAAAAAAAAAATCCCATTATTTGGATCATAAGAGGGGCTGTGGCCTCTAGTTCCCACCCGAGACCGCCTCCCTGCCAACTACTCCAGAAGTAACTTCTTTTTGGCAATGACTTCATAAAGAAGCGACTTCTTTATGAAGCTCTCGCAGTAGCACAATATAATTATGGTCCTCCCTACACTGGGTGGAAAACAGCTGAGTTCGAATCCCGACAATGACATTTTTATGGGCCATTTTTACAATATGGCTGAATTAGTTGGTCTCAGACGAGGGTCGAATGGTTTTTTTCTCCCAGAAGCTAGGGTGTTTTTTGTCCAGTAAATTTTGTCCCAACAACCGTATATAAAAAATTCGAGCAATTCCATGCTTATTTTAGAGCACTTATAAGTGCATATTCGGAATGTACGAGTTTCTGAATTATAAATCTTGCTGAGCTTTAAACTGTTTATTTGACTTAAAGAATTCCTCTGAAAACTGCACTTCTGTTAAGAGTTTAGTCAACATTTGAGGTCTATAATTTGCACTAGAAACAAGAAGTGTAAAACGCAATGTAGTACAGGAAATGTAAGCTTCCGCAAGAGTCGTAGGTAGTTGGAGAACGGAGACACGTGCAGACATTCACGTCTAACAAGGGTATTGACCTTGTACAAGTATTTAAATTGCGTCTGCATCTTTTAATAGACTGAAAAACTGCACAGCTAGTCATTCTATTTCTCAAATCTTCCGTTTCAAACTTAAACTCCTTCCAATATCGTACTGATATGACGTTATTACACTGGAATGAGAACTCGTCATTGCCTCCCCTGCAGGCAATCCCACAATTTGCGAATGACTGATTTATGCTGGGTGTGAGCTCATCATTTTAGAAGTTGTATTTCCAGACACAAAAGAATTCATCGCTTTGGTTTCTGTGAATTTGTAATATCCAAAGTAACATCTAAATAGAAGAAATCAATGTTCTATTAATAGTCGTTTTAGTTATTCAACAAACCACAGATTAAGATTTGCGTTCATTTATTTATTTTGGCACTGATTCATATTATTCTTATTTCTAAGTCAACTGCTAAAGGCAATATGTGGACATATAAAACTGCATTTCATGGCAGCATATTCCCGCGCATGCGCATAGCAAAGCTTAGGAACTTCCCTACATTCGAAAAGGCTCTTTAAATTAAGTCAAGAAATATATTTTAATATTTAATTTATAATATATTATAAAAATAATTAATAATATATTTAAATATTTCAGTTAAATATTTAGTCAATAAATATATTTATTTCCCTACATTCATTCTTAGTTTCTAGTCTACCAAGCATTTGTTACGTCTTTTCGATGGTATGTGGAAAAGAATTCGAATTCCATCAAGGACGAGACTTTTCCATAAAGTGGCTGAGTTAGTCGGTCTCAGAGGAGGATAGAATGTTTGTTTCCTCCCAAACAAACGGATTTTACCAGCAAACAAGTAAATCGACCAAAGAACACACGCAATTTACAAAAAAGATACAGTATACGATGCAATATGGTCTAAATCGCTGATGCGCCAAAAATCCTGTAACAGCAACATTTCATCCAGCGCTTAAGAAATTTTTATATAGCGTTCAAGTAAAATTCTTTCAGCTAAGAAGACTCATGTCATTTGGGGAAGGAGGGAGAAACCTGTCTATGGGGAGATTATGTGGCACACACTGGTATTGCACTTCCTCCAGTGGGTTGCGGTATTCTGTCCACATTTTAGATGACAAGAGATAGCAGAAGTTGGCACACCTCCACGCAATTAGGGGCGGACAGTGAGAAACAACTCTCCTTGTGATCGCTGCTTCCCGGTGGCTAAGAGACCAATCAAAACTTCAACAGCTCAACATATAATACACACAAACAACGGTTATCTTTAGTTATCTTCACTCACATTTGGCCTGTGGAGTCTGTAACTCCACAGTGAAACGTGGCAGAGTTGAACTTCCTCGTGCAGTCTTACAAAAGATAATACATATATGGAGGATACAGAACTTCAAATCCCGGATTTTGGGAAGGAAATTCTTACCACTGTTGTACGCCTACAACTAAAATCAGACAGTCAACTTGATCTAATATTACAGTTTGATTTTGTTTTCGAGCTTGTCCGATGTGCCAATGTATCGGACTGAACTTATTGTACTTACCCCTTTTTTCCATTTTTTTTTTTTTTTTTTGTAGATAACAACCACAGAGTTCCAAGACGCAGCCCTGTGCATAGCACGGTGGATATAATCACCATCCTCCCCCACACAGGGTGAAAAAGGCCTGGGTTTGAATCGCGCCAGGGACATGTGGAATTTTTAAAATGTTTATTGAAATAAAAAAACTTTTAAATTACTATAAATTTTAACTATGAATAAATTGCTATAACCTTTCGATTCATCTTTGTACAAGAATTGAGCCGAGTGTGTTTTACTTCTACAGCATACTTGAATACAGTTCTATTATTGGTACGATCAGAAATAACACTTTTAAATATAATAAATCCATGCTATTATTGTCAGTTATCTTTAGTTATTTACGCAAGATTCCAAGTTTTCCTTGTGAATGAAGGCCATCCAGTGGCGTGATTACTGTACTGAAAAAACCCGCACTGCAGGGAGCTATTGCTAATACGATCCCAGAAATAGTTTTAAAATTGATCTACTTTTGACTGAAATGTGAAACTTTCTATCTGCAGACACTCATGAATCTATGTCAAAAGATCTTTGTCTTTCTTAAATTCATTTTTACGTTCTTAAACATATAGTACAGTCCAGGCAGCATTGAAAAAAAACCAAGATTGAAAAGAACCAAGGGCCCTGATCACATGGGATTTCAAAAACTCATTGCTGTTTTTTATTAATATATATATTTTTTTCTCTTGGTAAGAGGATCCCTTCATTCCTCTCACCAATCTTGTTGCCCAAAAATCACTGTTTCAAAAACTCATTGCTGATTTTTATTAATACTTTTAAATGATTTTTATCTGATACTGAACCTGTCAATGAGCTTTACTTGAAAATTAATTTGAAAATTAAATTTTTTTCAAAAATGGTTTTACCGATTTTGATGAAATTTTTTACTTAGTTCTTATGTCATATAGTTTGTTTGTTTTGTTGTCACAATAAAATTAAATTGAAAATGTTCTTTATTAATTTTTCCTTTAGATGTGGCCCCTAAATTCCATTTTGCCTTGGGCCCCATAATTAGCATTATGTTTGATGGAAAGTGTGACGTCATATTTAACTCATTTCACACATCCATTTTGATAAGTTGTGCTCTTTTAGACGCAGACGAACGAATAGAATATGTAAAAAAAAAAAAAAAAAAATCTTGAAACTATTTAATAAAAGCACTTAATTCAAAAACATAATAATAATAATAATAAAATTATCATTTATGGATATATGAATGAATAAACTGTATAAAAATCTAAACAAATAATAAGTTCATGAAGGGGCATGCAAAAGAAGATTGCGCTGGATTCGACATACTGTTACCCCACCCCGGACACAAAAGGGGATACAGTGCACTTCTTAAATATCAGATACCAGTGCACGCTTCTGCATGAAGACCGGTACTTTCTAGTTGTTTTTGTTGATTTTGCTTTGTAAGCAGAGTTGTTTTTAAAGCCACACGACCGCGAGTCTTCCTTATGAATGAACCATATCCTAAAATAACTAGGCCAGTAATGATGGGTGTTCAAGCAGATAGAAAAGATAAATACTGTGCCAACTTGTTTTTGTTTGTAATAGTGATATTTTTACCATTATATTAATACTAACAACGGTAAAACACGAGTAGTTTTGCTATACTTAACACGTTAACGTCACTTACTGTGAAATGTAAAGGATAAATGAGCAATTATTTTAGGAATCATCTTAAAAGTTAATTTTTTATAATAGCTTCAGTCATGATTACATAACTGCAGGCTATTAACTATTGACACTTCACTAACTTAAGGTCTCAAAAATGCTTACCTCTGTTAAAAGATACTTTGCCTTCTGTGTTATCAATTTTTTAGAACCAGAAACTTGCTTTGCTTCAAAGGATTCTTAGTAAATTACATTATGACGACACCTACAATTTCATAACCCAAAAAATTATCAGTAACACGATATTGGCCTTTCATAAACCATTAAATATAAAATTATATAATATCAAGTTTCCTTAGAATTATGAGTCATAAATCTAAGGATCATAAACATCCTTTGCATTCCGTTTTATTACCCTCTGTAAAACTTCTCACATACACACTATACAGTACTAGCAAAAAGCAGAAGTCTATTTGAGAATCTTTTACGACATTATCAAACATAACTTGGTTTTTATCGATAGCGAGGCTCCAGTCTTAAATCTTCTTTTAATAATAGGAACAACGTGGAACCTTAACAAATTCCATTGAATCTCTTTACTAGTAATTATACTAGACAGGCGTCAGGTAGTTTTATTTTTACCAATTCAGTAATACCCACTTTATCCTTCCCTACGACCCGACCCTGTCTTGCACAACTTGTTAGCTTCCATTTGGCTGCGAGCTGTTACCAACGATAACAGCTCATACACAGCTGTGGTTGGTATTAGCGAACTATTACCGACTACACGGTTGCTGTTGGCTGGATGATATTTGGTTATAGGACCAACTCGATACACCCGAATCATAGTCGTAGTGGAAACATCAGCAGGGTTGCAGTTTCCGAGAAACATATACTGTTGCGTCTGGAGCCGACTACTATGCAGTGTTCAAAGTCACTCGAACGTTTCGTCTTGCATATTCAGCACAGAATATCATACATACGGCATATTGTCTGCGCGAGTAACACAGTGGTATCATCACAGTCCTCCCCGCACCGTGTGGAAAAGGCAGGGGATCGAATCACGTCAATGACGCGAGAAACTTTTATGGGCATTTTTCACTCCGAGGCTGAGTTAGTCGGTCTCAGGCGTAGACAGCAAGGTTTTCACACGGAACCTGGGGTTTTTCGTCCAGCAAAGCAGGAATGGCGACCAGAGAACACGCGCAATTTACAGACACAATACACATGGGTAGATGAAATAACTTTCCGGTAACCCTAATAAATCATAATCCCAAAGTATCTGTGACTGGTCACAGCAACTCTCAAGTTTTTAATCAATAACTGATTCACCTAATGGGTGATGTTATTCGATTAAGAACGATAATAGTTAACTTTATGTTGATATGTGGTCAAATGTAATTGTTTCTAAAGAACGATTTGTCGAGCCTTCCCAATTTCATTAAAATCGAACCGATAGAAATTCAGCATTTGTTATTTCTTTTTTTCGTACACACAAAGTGTGGCTATTGCAATAAAATAGCTATAAATATTTCGTACCTTACAAATTACACCCTTTAAAATAATTGCCTTGGGCTTGCACATACTGTTGCATACCTTTCTTCCAAGCACAGAAACATTTCTAGAAGCCATCTTCTGTAAGCCCTTTTAACACTTCAGTCGTTTTTTTTTTTTCTGAATATCTTTAACGGACTGAAAATGGGTTCCTTTAAGTACACTTTTCATGTACAGTGCAGCAGTGAATATTAATTCCTTTAATATTGAAGAAAACAAAAAGCACGGTTTTCATTTTTGATTTTGATATTCTTGCTTGCACTTGGTCATCGCGCTTCAAGAGCTTGCACTTGGTCATCGCGCAACACAGCGGCAAACCCCAAGGCAGAATGCGCTGGTCCGACAGGAACTATTAGTTGTTGGTGACTCTATTGTCAGGGAAACGGGGAACATGCTATGTAAAAAGGATAGGTGGAACAGGACCAGGGTATGTCTGCCAGGGGCAAAGGTTGATGACGTTGTAGAGCGGATATCATCTTTCAAGGGCACAAAAGGTGATATAGTTGTACACGTTGGCACTAATGATATTAAGAGTAGGAGACCGGCAGAATTACTCAACAAGTACAGGTCACTGTTGAAAAAAAGCCGAGAATTAGGGTTGCATTTGAAAGTGTCTGCAATTCTGCCCAGACACGATAGGAGGGAGTATATGATGAGAGCCTTGTCGATCAATTCGGCCCTGGAAAGATTGTGCAGGGCTCAAGGGGTAGAATTTTTTTCAGCCTGGACTGTACTTGTTAACAGGAGAGACTGCTTCTACAGGGATGGGATACACTTAAATAGAAAGGGTGCAAGAATATTTGCTGATGCTATCGAGGCAGTGTTAGGTGGGTCGGAAAACTGCTAGCTTGGGGGGATACAAAGACTAATAGTTTAACAGTAACCGCAGGCAGAGGTGAAGGTGATTCTTGCACAACTTCTATTAGAATAAGAAGCGACCTGGAGCGAGGGGTGTTGAGGGTTTCAGGGACGGATGGCAGTCATCCTGGAATAGTTGGGTATATGGGATGTGTTAGGGTAACAAGGAATAGGCATAGGAGCATGTATGCTTGCATGTATACCAATGCTAGAAGTATAGTAAATAAATTTGATGAATTTGAAGTTTTGGTCAAGACATCAAAGGCGGATATTGTTGGGATAGCAGAGACGTGGTGTCACAAAGATATAAGGAATGCAGAACTGGAATTTGGGGAGTACAATGTGTACAGAAAGGATAGACAGGACAGAAAGGGAGGAGGTGTTATGCTGTTAATTAAGAAAAACATAAAATCAAAAGAAGTGCATCCAGTTGATATAGATGGACAGTGCACTGTTGAGTCAGTTTGGTGTGACATAAGCACTGCGAAAGCAAAAATAAGAGTAGGAGTGTGTTATAGGCCTAATGACTCGAATGAGTACAATGAACAATTGTACAGAGAAATAGAGTGGGTCAGTAAATCAGAATGTCTTATAATGGGGGATTTTAACTTCCCAGATATTGACTGGAACTTGTGGGTTGGTCACTCACACACTAGTCAGACTTTTGTGGATTTATTGGATGATTGTTTTCTGCAGCAGCATATTCGAGAGGCAACCAGAGAAAGTAATACTCTTGATCTGGTTATCAGCAGTGATCATTCGTGTATTAAGAATTTGCAGATAAAGGAACCACTAGGTGGCAGTGATCACAGTGTGCTGAAGTGGGATTTACTCAAAGAGGTAACTACCGTCAGGGGTAAAGGAAAGGGTTTTTGCTTCCGTAAAGGGGAGTACAGTGGTCTCAGACAGTTTTTACATTCTGTACAGTGGGATCAACTGACGATGTTACAAACAGTAAATTCTAAGTGGGAAGCATTCAAGGAATTAATCGTGGAAGCTACTAGACTTTTCATACCGATGAAGAAATATTGTTCAAGGTTTAGGCCTAAATGGTTATCAAATGAACTAATGAGACTCGTGTCAGAGAAGAAAAATGCATGGGATGCATATAAATTATCAGGCGACGCAGAAGCCTGTAGCAGATATAAGCTAGTCTGTAATCAGGTCACAAAGGAGGTTCGGCAGGCAAAGGCGGATTACGAGAAATCTTTGGCAAAAGATGCTAAGAAAAACAGCAAGGATTTCTTTACTTATACAAACTCTAAAAGGAAGGGAATGAATATGATTGGTCCACTTGACATCGATGGTTCGACTGTTGATGATCCTGCTCAGATAGCAAACAAACTGAATGAGTATTTTGCATCTACATTCACACGTGAGGAATTATTACAGTTTGAAAATGGAAGAAGGTTATCAAATTGTAGCAGTGTGCTTAATGATTTTGTAATAACTGAGAGCAAAGTGGAGGTGAAATTGTTGAAGTTAAACATAAGAAAGGCACCTGGGGTGGATGGGATCTATTCAGTTATATTAAAGGAGGCGGCAAAGCAACTAAGCAAACCCTTAGCCATAATTATGAGAGCATCCTTGGATTCAGGGGAGGTTCCCACGGACTGGAGATGTGCAAATGTATCCCCAATTCACAAAGGAGGTTCGAAGGGTGACACGAGTAATTACAGACCAGTTAGTTTAACTTCTGTTCCGGGTAAAATAATGGAGTCACTGGTTAAAGATGCATTGCAGGATCATCTAGACAAGACTGCAGCAATAATTCAGACACAGCATGGGTTTGTTAAGGGAAAGTCTTGTCTGACAAATTTGATTGGTTATTATGATGTGGTCACAAAGGAACTGGATGCAAAAAATAATTTTGATATCATATACTTGGATTTCAGGAAAGCTTTTGACACTGTTGCGCATGGAAGACTACTGTACAAATTGGAGCAGAATGGTATTAAGGGTAAGTTGCTACAATGGATAAAAGGATGGTTAAGTGGGAGAAGACAGAGGGTGGTAATCAATGGGTGCTGCTCTTCATGGACTAATGTTATTAGTGGAGTCCCACAAGGTTCGGTGTTGGGTCCACTGTTGTTTTGTATATTTATCAATGATATTGATGAAGGTATATCAGGCTTAATGTCGAAGTTTGCAGATGACACGAAGGTTGGCAGGGTTGTTAATGACAGTAATGGCAGTGTGCTACTGCAACAGGATCTAGATAATTTGGGCAGATGGGCTAAGAAGTGGCAACTGAAGTTTAACCTTGACAAATGCAAAGTACTGCATATGGGTAGAAGTAACCCCAGAGAAACGTACCAACTGTGTGGTACTACACTTAAGGTGGTAGAAAACGAAAAAGACCTGGGAGTAATTGTGCAGTCAGATATGAAGTTTTCTGAGCAATGTACACAGGCTGCTAGGGCAGGTCATGGGGTTTTGTCAATGATATATAGGAATTTTGCTAGCAGGGAAAAGGAGGTGATTGTCCCTCTGTATAAGGCAATGGTCAGGCCACGCCTTGAGTACTGCGTACAGGTCTGGAGGCCTCATTTTAGGAAGGATGTAGATTTGCTTGAGCGTGTACAGAGAAGAGCAACACGATTGGTGAGGGGAATGAAGGGATCCTCTTACCAAGAGAGGCTTAAGTTCTGCAAATTGCAGTGGCTGGAGACTAGGCACCTGCGCGGTGATCTGATTGAGGTCTATAAGGCCTTGAATGGGTTGAGCACGCTGAATTCTGATGGGATCCTCCCACTTGTTCAGAATACGAACCTACGGGGACATAAGTTCAAATTAAGAAAGGATAGATGTAGAATAGATGTGCGGAAATTTGCCTTTAGCCAGCGGGTGGTTAATTGCTGGAACAAAGTTCCATCTGTCGTTGTGGAAGTTGATAGCTTAAATAAATTTAAGGAGGAACTGGACAGGCATTTGGAGGGTATGGTGTGATTTTTTTTTTTTTTTTTTTTGGCTGATGCTGCATAAGCTCCTACACTTGCTTTCTTGCATCAAGTGCCACTACTACTACTACTACTACTATTTCTAGAAGCCATCTTCTGTAAGCCCTTTTAACACTTCAGTCGTTTTTTTTTTTTTCTGAATATCTTTAACGGACTGAAAATGGGTTCCTTTAAGTACACTTTTCATGTACAGTGCAGCAGTGAATATTAATTCCTTTAATATTGAAGAAAACAAAAAGCACGGTTTTCATTTTTGATTTTGATATTCTTGCTTTTTTGGTCTGGGGGATTGTTTTGACTCCATTGCATTGACTGTCATTTAGTTTCTGGGTCATACTGGAACGGTCAACTTTCATCGCAAGTAATTACAGTACTCAAAGTCTGGTTCTCCACTTTTTTTAAAAAACATCTTCACAAATTTGGAGTCTTCTCATTCTTTGATTTTCATTCAAAATTTTTGGCACCATATCGGTACACACTTTTTTGATACCTAAATTTTCAGTTAAAATTTGTTTCTTTGTCCAAATTGAGTTCTGATGCAACCATTGTAATGCTTAAACGATAATCTCTTCTAATCAATACCTAGACCACATTTTCATCAATTTCATGGATACTGGACTGCCTACCTGTTCATCATCTTTCGCATTCTCTCCTCCTTTTAAAAATCTTTTACGCCATTCAAACAAGCGAGCTCTTAACATAGTATCTTCTCCAAAAACTTGAGCTAACAACTCATAACCTTCAGCTGATATTTTCTTTAGTTTTGTTAAACATTTTAGGTTGTTCGATTCTTTTGTCTGTCATTTTTCCCGCAAACTGCAAAAATACAAGATAATGAAAACCTGTCTCTCCGCAAAGCGAATAAGCATGTTGGAAAATGACTGGGCAGACAACTAGGGAAAGCTTCAAGGTCAACTGCTGTGCCTTTGTTTCACAGGTTATAGTATTTTAGCAGTTCACGCAAGCTGGAACTGTGGACCACTTAAGCCATCTTTTTCACCTCTCTCATCCGTGAGACCTAAAGGTTGTCATAGTTACGAACAAGCGCAATGTTAACAACGCTAAGTCAAGTTTTACAGAGTTTTAAACGTAGCTTTAAACTTTGTAAAAAAAATATGTAATTTTATAATAATAAAAGTCACTGATTATTTGAGGAGTAAGGGCATAAAAAGCATGATGCACGAATTAGCAAAGTGTAGGGGACCCATGAAGAAAGGAGGGGATGCAGCCTGTCTTTATATAATTTTTTTTACAAATATTACAGAAATTTATATCAAATAATAATAAGAATATAATTAGTATTATACAATACGCAGAAAACCGCTGAATTATGGCATTTTTTCGGTTACTACTACTACTGAAAGGTCATTTAATACATAAAAATAAAAATAAGAAAATACTACTAAAGAAATTGTATAGAGAAAACTAGATCAGCTGAGCAAGATCATTTAATCATTTATTGATTTGTAATAATTTAATAGCATTTAAAAAGAGAAAACTACTGTAATTAGTGATTCAGTATTCTTGGAGTCTGTTCCAAATGTTCATAGGTCATTAGTTCATAGGTCATGGGCGATTTCTTCTCGGCAATAGTGCGTGAGTGGGTGTGGGTGTGGGTGGGTTGGTTGTCATGTACACATTACTTCTTTTGAAGGATTTTTGCAATTACAAATTTTTTTTTTGTTCTTTCAGGAAATTTTTGAAAAAATTATGCAATTACCACGAAATGTTTCTTACTTCCTCTAACGGTTATTGCATATAATTTTTTTCCGCGTCAATGAGGGGAATTTCAAGCAGGAAACAAAATGATGAATGTATTATTACATCATTGCTAGCAACCAAAAGGTAGGTAAAAATAGCAAGTGTGAACTTTAGAAGATGATAAAGTGAAACCATTGAAGTATTTCCAAAGATTCGTGACCTTGTGGGAGTGTTATATCCGGATCAGCATTACTCAGAATTACATTATGGGAGATTTTGACTTCCCGGATGTTGACTGGAACTTGTGCGTTGGTCACTCGCACACGACAAGACTTTTGTGGATTTATTCAATGATTGTTTTCTACAACAGCATATTTGAGAGGCAACTAGAGGGAGTAATACTCTTGATCTGATTATCATCAGTGATTATTCATTGATTAATAATCTTCAGATAAAGGAACCACTAGGTGGCAGTGATGACAGCATACCGTTGTGAGATTTACTTAAAGTGGTAATTACCATGAGAGGTACAGGGAAGGGTTTTTGTTTTTGGAAAAGTGACTACAGTGGTCTCAGACAGGTTTTAAATTCTATACAGTGGGACCAAAAGATGACGTTACCAACAGCAAATTCTAAATGGGAAGCATTCAAAGAATTAATTGTGGAAGCTATTAGGCTTTTCATAGCAACTAAGAAATACGTTTCAAGGTTTTGGCCAAAATGGATATCAGATGAACTAATCAGACTCGTGGCAGAGAAGAAAAATGCATGTGATACATATAAATTAACAGGCGACACAGAAGCTTATGGTAGATATAAACTAGTCTGTAATCAAGTCACAAAGGAGGTTAGGCAAGCGAAGGCAGATTATGAGAAATCTTTGGCAGAAGATGCAAAGACTTCTTTGCTTATGTAAACCCTAGAAGGAAGTGGATCAATCAGTTTGGTCCTCAGGTAGTTGACAAACTGAATGAATATTTTGCATCTACATTCACACATGAGGAAATCTGTAAGAAAGAGGACGCAAGAAGTTTATCAAACTATAACAGGGAGGTAAAATATTTTATAATAACTTGGAAGAGAAATTGTCGAAGTTAAACATAAGAGCGGCACCTGGGGTGGATGGGATCTATCCAGTTATATTAAAGGAGGCAACAAAGGAAGTAAATGAACCCCAGAGCCATAATTATGAGAGCATCTTTGGATTCAAGGGAGATTTTCATCGACTGGAGATGTGCAAATAATCCCCAATTCATAAAGGGGAATGAAATAGTTGTTGTTGTTGTTGTTGTTAGTTGTGTATTTTGTAGCACCGGAAACTAAGGTCACGTTGCTACGTATACAGGGTGATTCACTACCAGTGCGACAAACTTGCAGGAGGTGTAGGAGGCACAAAGACGAATCGGAATCACATAGCATTGCAGGATCCGAAATGTCTTCGTCATGCGGTAGAGGACGTAGAACGGGAGGTCGCGTGAACAGCGATCCCGCTGGAAGTCAGCATTTGCGAACCGGTTCCCGAGGCAGTAGGATGGACGACTATTCTAACGTTGAACTGGCCGACATGCACCTCGCGTATGGAGCTGCGGACTGTAACGGGCGCGCCGCTCTGCGCTTGTACCAGGAACGTTTCCCGCACAGGCGTGCTCCTCATCATACGATTTTCGCACGTGTGCACAGAAGGTTACGTGAGACTGGTTCTTTCACGAGAGGTACCATGAATCGAGAGCGAACGACGAGGACGCCAGACAATGAGGAGAATGTCCTTTGTCTTGCAGAAGGCAATCCGAGTACGAGTACTCGAGCGATAGGCCAACGATTGGGTATTTCCCAATCCACTGTATGGAGGATACTGTCAACAAACCAAATGAGTTCATACCATCTGCAACGCGTCCAATCATTGGAGCCTGCGGATTATCCACTCCGGAGGACTTTTGCTACTTGGTTTCTTCAACAGAAATGGTTCGCAAATGCTGACTTCCAGCGGGATCGCTGTTCACGCGACCTCCCGTTCAACGTCCTCTACCGCATGACGAAAGCATTTCGGACCCTGCAATGCTATGTGATGACGATTCGTCTTTGTGTCCCCTACACCTCCTGCAAGTTTGTCGCACTGGTAGTGAATCACCCTGTATATTGTCTGTAAATTGCATGTGTCCTGAGGTCGATTTTCTGTTGGCTGGAGACGAAAAACTCGAGTTTCCGGGAGAAAAAACCATGCTATCCTCGCTGGATAACCAACTAACTCAGCCATGTTGTGAAAAGACCTATAAAAATTCCTCTCGTCATCGACGGGATTCGAGTTCACATCTTTCCCACCCGGTATGGGGAGGACGGCGATCCTACCAACTGTGCTACTCACGAGAGTGATGAAATAGTGAGTGAGTAATTACTGATCTGTTAGTTTAACTTTTGTTTCTGTGAAAATAATGGAGTAACTGATTAAAGAAGCATTGCAGGATTATCTACATGAGACTGCAGTTATAATTCAGACACAGCATGGGTTTGTTGAAGGGAAGTCTTGTCTGGATACTACGATGTGGTCACAAAGGAACTGGATGAAAAATATTAAATTTGACATCATATACTTGGATTTCAGGAAAGCTTTTGATTCTGTAGCACATGGAAAACTGCTGTACAAATTGGAGCACTATGGCATTAAGGGAAAGTTGCTGCTATGGATAGAGGGATGGTTGAGTGGGAGAAGACAGAGAGTGATTGATAATCATTAAATACTGCTCTTCGTGGACTAATATTATTAGTGGAGTCCCCCGGGGTTATGTGTTCCGCCCATTGTTGTTTTCCTTTTTTATCAATGTTATCGGTAAAGGTATATCAGGCTTAATGTCCAAATTTTCAGATGATACAAAGGTTGGCAGGGTTACTAATGACAGTAAAGACAGTACTGCAAGAGGATCTAGAAAAGTTGGCCGGATGGTGTGAGAAGTGACAACTGAAGTTTAACATTGATATTAACAAATGCAAAGTACTGCATATGGGTAGCAGTAACCCCACAGTAACATACCAACTGTGCGGTACTAAACTCAGGATAGTGGAAAATGTAAAAGGCTTTGCGATAATTGTGCAGTCAGATATGAAGTTCTCTGAACAGTGTAGAACAGGCTGCTAGGACAGTTCATGGGGTTTTGTCAATGATATACAGGAATTTTGCTAGCAGGGATAAGGATGTGATCATTCCATTGTATAAGAAAATGACCAGGCCACATCTGGACTACTGCATACAGGTCTGGAAGCCTCGTTTTAGGAAGGACGTAGAGTTGCTGGAACAGAGAAGGGCGACCAAGAAGGGCTTAAGTTCTACAAATTTCAGTATCTGGAGGCGACCTGATTGGGCTATATAAGGCTTTGAATGGTTTGAACAAGTCAGTGCTGGTGGGAATTTCTCTTTTTCTCAGGTTAAGCACCTGAGTAGGCATAAATTCAAATTGAGGAAAGACAGTTGTCGAATAGATGTGAGGAAATTTTCCTTCAGCCAGCGGGTGGTTGATTGCTGGAACAAATTTCTATCTGTCGTTGTGGAAGTTGATAGCTTAGATAAATTCAGAGAAAAACTGAACAAACTTTTCAGTGGATGAATGAGTGAAATGGGAATTTTTTTTTTCTTTTTTTTTTGGTTGATGCTGTATAAGCTTGCTTTCTTGCATCATATGCCTCTGATTACCCTAATGCTACTCCACAATTACGTAAACACTGTTTTTCTGGAATCGTCGTAATTACTCTGAAACGTTTACAGCTTCCTGTGGCATGTATTGCATATAAAAAGTACTGAAACCTATAACAGCTACAAGATGATCTGTAATAGAGCCACAGAAAAGGTTCGACAGAAAAAGGCAGTTTATGAGAAATCGCTAGCGAACAGAGCAAAGAGTGGGGATAAGGAATTCTTCACATATATAAATGCTAAGAAGAGCAGGACAAACCAGATCGGACCTTTAATAAGAGAAAGGGGATAGTATTAAATACACCAGTTGCCGTTGCAGATGAACTCAACAGTTATTTTGCATCTATATTTACAGATGAAAAACCTTTTGTGGCAATGGGAAATTGTGGGAGCGAAGTTGAAAAATATGTAATTAATGATATTGAAATTTCGCAAGATTATTTAATGAAAAAACTTTCGAGTCTACAGGCCAGTAAGGCTCCTGGAGTTGATGGAATATACCCTATAATCTTAAGGGAGGCGGCAAGTGAGTGCATTGAACCATTGAGGCTAATTATACGAGCACCGCTAGACTCTGGGGAGATTCCCTTGGATTGGAAAAGTGCAAATGTATCTCCCATACATAAGGGTGGCTCTAAGAGTGAAGTGGGAAATTATCGACCTGTCAGTCTGACTTCAGTGGTAAGGAAAATCATGGAGGCAATGATCAAGGGTGTAATTCAGGATCATTTGGATAGAACTGAAATTCTCAAGGATACACAGCATGGTTTGGTAAAGGGAAAATCTTGTTTAACAAATCTGGTTCGCAATTTTGAAAGGGTCACTCATGAGTTGGATTTAGGGAATAATTTCGAAATTGTTTATTTAGATTTCAGCAAAGCTTTTGACTCAGTCCCACATGAGAGGTTGAATAAGGCTTCTTCAGCACAACAATTTTTTAGAAAAAAATTCACTAACATATAAAATATGTTTCATAAATGATCAAGCGAAATATATTATATGCGCCTTCAATTTGGTATAGTGTTACCGCTTCCGATTAAAAAATAAACGCTTCATTAGAATACAGGTTCTTGAGATGGATCTTCTTCAAATTTCAGCAACAATCTGGAAGATCAGAATCCTTCATGGTAGACTGACTTCAATATTCCGAGTTTAACCTCTCTACTAAGCTTCGCAGGTAGCACAGTGGACATAATCACTGGCCTCTCCACATTCGCTAGAAAATTGCCGGATTTGAATCCCATCAATGAGAAAGGAATTTTTATGGTCTCTTTTACAACGTGGTTGAGTTGTGAAACAGACCATACAAAATCATACAAGAAACAGGAGAGGCATGCATAATTTTCCTCCCTGAAACTCAGGTTTTTCGCCCAGAAAATAGTGGATTAGTTTTCGAAGAATTTTCCACACAGTGGAATATGGGATTTAAGCTCAAACAGGTTGGAATCAGGAAAATCGTTATATGGATAGCAGGATGACTTCAGGGCAGGAGGCAGAGGGTTGTGATAAATGGCTATTCCTCAGATTGGGTTGATGTAAGAAGCGGCATTCCCCAAGGATCAGTATTAGGACCACTGTTTTTTTAATTTTCATAAAAGACATTGGTCAAGGGACAGAGGGCGTAATGTCTAAATTTGCAGATGATGTTAAAATTGGTAGAATAGTTAATGATCACTGTCAAGCGGAGCTTCTTCAGAGAAACCTAGATAGACTTCAGGAATGGTCATAAAAATGACAGCTGTGCTTTAATCCAACAAAGTGTAAGGTATTACACCCGGGAAACAGTAATCCCAAAATAACTTATTCACTTGGTGGAGTTAAACTAAATCCAGTACTGGAGGAAAGGGACTTGGATGTTACGTACGGTCAGACATGAAATTCTCTGAGCATTGCAAACAGGTTGCAAGGAAGGCCCATGGTGTCCTATCGATGATCTATCGAACTTTTGCAAGTAGAGATAGGGCGGTGATAATCCCATTATATAAGGCTTTTGTTAGACCACACTTGGAATACTGTGTTCAAGTATGGAGACCGCACCTAAAGAAAGGCATCGAGCTTCTTGAAAGGGTGCAAAGACGGGTAACTCGCCTGGTGAGATCGGCAAAAGGGCGTCCTTATGAAGAAAGACTTCGAATATGTGGGTTGCAGAGTTTGGAAACTAGACACCTTAGAGGAGATTTGATTGAGGTGTTTAAGGCTCTGAGAGGCATCAGTAAAATGAATGAGGACGAAATTTTCAAGATTATAAATGATGCTAGAACTAGGGGACATAAATTCAAGTTATGGGGGGGAGATGTTTAGATTGGACTGCAGGAAGTTTTATTTTATAGTTATAAATTACTGGAATAAGTTGCCTATATGGGTGGTAGAGGCTGAGCGTTTGGGGAAATTCAAAGGTCATCTGGATAGTACCTTCGGTTGAGGGAAACGCATAGGATGATAGGTTTAATTTCCTTTTCTTTTATTAATTATTAGTTTTTTTATCATTGTTTTATTGCTTTTGTTTTGTTTTGTTGGCTGGTGCAACATAAGTCATAGGCTTTCTTGCACCATGCGGCCATTACTAATACTAATACGAATACTAATAAATGTATTTTAATTACCCCCTCCCCCCATTTAGGAGAGAATTACAAGTGGGAAACATGATTAGGTAATTCCACATAAAATCAATCAGTGATATGACCATTTTCATGAAAGTTGTCAAGATTATTAGAAATGAAGATCTAAGTGTACAAATTACAAATGCCTGCCTCAAATAGATCCAGTTTTTAAAGCTAATTAGTCCTATCTCTACCTCTTTCTTAATTATAAAAAACTATTGGAAAGGCGCATATTTTCTATAACCACTAATCACTTTGTTTACAAGTGAAACTAATTAAATTTATTATGGCTTTCAAGGAGGGTCGATTGTAACACTGACTTATAACAAACGTTTGAGGCAATTAACATTAAGAACAAACTGCTATTATTTACTATGACATGGTTTGGTTAAGTTTTTAGTATTAATATCAGTATTAGTAGTAGTACCAAATGATGAAAAATGCAAGCTTACGAAGCATCAGCAAAAAAAAAAAAAATCCGACATCACTTGTCCATCCTTGTGAATGATATATAGGAATTTGTGCTAGCAGAGACAAGGATGTGATTATACCTTTGTATAAGGCAATGGTTAGCCACACCTTGAGTACTGCGTACAAGTCTAGAGGCCTCATTTTAGGAAGGATGTAGAGTTGCTAGAACGAGTACAGAGAAGGGCAACAAGATTGGTGAGAGGAACAAAGAGTTTCTCTTACCAGGAGAGGCTTAAATAGTAATAGTAATAGTAATAGTAATAGAGGCATGTGATGCAAAAAAGAAAGCGTATGAGATTATGTAGCATCAGCCAAAAAAATAAAAATAAAAAATTCACACAACCATTCCCTTTAAAAGTTTGTTCTACAACCGTCTTTCCTCAATTTGAATTTTTGCCCCCTTAGGTTCGTAATCTGAGCAACTAGAAGAATCCCATCAGAATTCAGCGAGCTCAACCCATTCAAGGCCTTATACACCTCAATCAGATCACCTCAGAGGAGCATAGTCTCCAGATGCTGCAATTTGCAGACTTAAGCCTTTCTTTGTAAGCGCACCCCTTTGTTCCTCTCACAAATCTTGTTGTCTTTCTCTGAATTCGTTCTAGCAACTATACATCCTTCCAAAAACGAGGCCTCTAGACCTGTACGTAGTACTCAAGCCGTGGCCTGACCATTGCCTTATACAAAGGGATAATCGCCTATTTTTCCCTGCTAGCAAAATTTCTGTATATCATTAACAAACCCCATGACCTGCACTTACAGCCTATCTGCATTGTTCAAAAAACTTCAGTTCTTTTTAATTTTCTACCATCCTAAGTGTAGTACCACACAGTTGGTACGTTCCTTTGGGGTTACTTCTACCCATATGCATTACTTTGCATTTGTCACTGTTAAACTTCAGTTGCCACTTCTCAGCACATCTGCCCAAATTTTTTAGATCCTGTTGCAGTAGCACACTACCATTACTGTCATCAACAACCCTGCCAACCTTTGTATCATCTTCAAACTTTGACACTAAGCCTGATATACCTTCATCAATATCATTGATAAATGTACAAAACAACGGCGTACCCAACACAGAACCCTGTGGGACTCCACTAATAACATTAGTCCACGAAGAGCAGCGTCCATTGATTACCACCCACTCTTCTCCCACTCAACTACCCTTTTATCCATTGTAGCAACTTACCCTTAATAATTTGTTCAGTAGTCTTCCATGCGCAACAGTGTCAAAAGCTTTCCTGAAATCCAAGTAATTGATAACAAAATTATTTTTTGCATTCAGTTCGTTTGTAACCACATCATAGTATCCAATCAAATTTGTTAGACAAGGCTTGCCCTTAACAAAACCATGCTGTGTCTGAATTATTGTTGCTGTCTTGTCTAGATAATCTTGCAATGCCTCTTTAACCAGTGACTCCATTTTACTTGGAACAGAAGTTAAACTAACTGGTCTGTAATTACGCGTGTCACCCTTCGATCCTCCTTGGTAATTGGGGATACATTTGCAGCTCTCCAGTCCGTGGGAACTTCCCCTGAGTCCAAGGATGCTCTCATAATTATGGCTAAGGGTTTGCATAGTTCCTTTGCTGCCTCCTTTTATATAACCGGGTAGATCCCATCCAACCCAGAAGCCTTTCATTAAGCACCCTGTTACAATTTGATAAACTTCTGGCATTTTTTCTTCCTTAATAACTTCTCATGATGAATGTAGATGCAAAATACTCATTCAGTTTGTTTGCTCTCTGGGCAGGATCATGAACCATCGAGATCAAGTGGACCAATCTAATTTATCCCCTTCCCTTTCGAGTTTATATAAGTAAAGAAATCCTTGCTGTTTTTCTTAGCATTCTTTGCCAAAGATTTCTCGTAATCTGCCTTCGATTGCCTAATCTCCTTTGTGACTTGATTAGAGACTAGCTTATATCTGCCATAGGCTTCTGTGTCGCCTGATAATTTATATGCATTCCATGCATTTTTCTTCTCTGCCACGAATCTCATTAGTTCATTTGACAACCATTTAGGCCTAAAGCTCGAACAATATTTCTTAATAGGTGTGAAAAGTTTAGTAGCTTCCACGATTAATTTCTTAAATTCTTCCAACTTAGAATTTGCTGTTGGTAACATCAATTGATCCCACTGTACAGAATTTAAAAACTGTATGAGACCACTGTAGTCACCCTTGCGGAAGCAAAAACTGTTAACCCCTGATGGTAATTATATCTTTAAGTAAATCCGTCATTAGTGTGATCACTGCCGCCTAGTGGTTCCTTTATTTTCAAATTCTTAATACACGAATTATCACTGCTGATAACCAGATCAAGAGTATTACCCTCTCTGGTTGCCTCTCGAACATGCTGCTGAGAAAACAATCATTCAATAAATCCACAAAATTCTTGCTAGTGTGCGAGTCACCAATCCACAAGTTGCATTCAATATCTGGGAAGTTAAAATTCCCCATTATAAGACTTTCTGATTTACTGCCCACTCTATTTATCTGTACGATTGTTCGTAAGTTGGAGCATCTGGAGACTTGGCACCTGCGAGGTGATCTGATTTAGCTGCCCAAGAACTTGAATGGTTTGAGTAGGCTCAATGCTGATAGGTTACTTCCACTTGCTGAGATTAAGAAGCTCATGGGGCATATATTCAAATTGAGGAAAGGCAGTTGTAGAACAGATGTGGGGAAGTTTGCCTTTAGCCATCGGGTAGTTGATTGCTGGAGAATTCCATTCGTTGTTGCAGAAGTTGATTGCTTAAATAAATTGAAGACTGAACTAAACAAACATTTGGAGTGATGGCTGGGTGAAATGGGAAGGTTTTTTTTTTTTGGTTCATTCTGTATAAGCTTGCTTTCTTGTATCATATGCTTCAACTAATGCTAATGCTAATCCTCTCAAACAGTTTAAAGTTTTCCTTGAATTAATTTAAACTATCCATTGCACAACAACAACAGCGGAGTTTTATAAACTACTCAATTCGTAACATATAGGTTAGTGCAAAAGCATCATTTTAACGTAGTCATCTACCAAAATAGTTGCCGACCGGGTAAAGTGCCTGCCTGGCAACCCAAAAGTCGTGGGTTCGAATCCCTCCTCTGGCTTGGATAAAAGTACTGCAAAAAAACCTTGGGAGGTGTATTATGGCCACAGAAGCCGATGGGCCAACAACTACAAAAAAAAAAAAAAAAAAAAAGTTCAATTAATTAATTAAATTGGCATCGTTTTGGTTATATCTCTTATAGTGAATGCCTTCACAACGAATTGCCATGGTATTGTATTACCTCGAATTAGTAACATTTCACCAGTGGAGAAGACCGCTGTTACTTATTCTCAGCGGATACCACCACCCAGACGGCACCTTTTGAAAGCTTGTTGGCTTCTCCTTGGTGGGTGGGCAGGTTTCCTGGTGTTGCAATAGTGACTATCTAATTCCGCAACAACACAACAATGGAGGGTTTCATCATCCACCCACTGGCTGAAGGCGAACTTCCACGCAATTTGATGCAGTCTCAATGTTAATCCTAATAGAACAAAATCATTGTATTCCTAATGATATACTAAATTTTGTTACTAATTTCTTACAAGAAAAAAAAAACAAAAAAAACCCGAACTATTCTATTACATTAGGGTAACTCTGTGGTTTCTTACATATACCCATCATGCATATCGTGTCTGTAAATTCCGTGTGTTCTCTTCTCGATTTACCTGTTTTTGAGGACGAAAAACCCAACTTTCTGGGGGAAAAACCTTACTATGTGCGCCCGACTAACTCCCAACGGATGAAAAAGCTCATTAAAATTCCTCGCGTCATCAACGGGATTCGAACCTGGGCTTCTTCCACACAGTGTGGGGCGCACTGTGATGATACCTCCGTGCTATCCACGCAGACACTAATTTCTTACAAAAAGGATTCTGGTCTCTAATCTCCAGAACACCTTTTATAACACTACATGTTTTGTTGGTGTTCCTAGAGGAGGCACACTTTCAGCTACCTTCTTTTCGTAATTTCTGAAACCTTTCTTAATTTCGCATCCAAATGTCCCATCTTAGGCAGACGATGTGAAAATTTTTGTTTATATGAGATTCACTCCCATCATTTTTGTCTCAAGAACTTATCAATAACATTGATAAATGTACAAAATATAGTGTTAATGTTTGTAATGGGTGTGTAAGGTTATACTGAAAACGTAACTGGACACAGCAACCTTAAACAATTCTCCTCTTGTTTTTGTATGTTTAACTTTCAATTCATCCATCAAGCCAAAAGACGCCTTCAAATCACCCTCGTGGATAGAACCAATCTCCTCCCAACACGTCCAATGGCTGATCAGGAAAGTTCCATAGACGTTGCAATATTTCCTCCAAAGCAATATGTGGGGAATCTATGGATGTTAATTTGGTGGGTAACTTTCGGAGTGGGAAAAAAGGCTGCAAAAAGGCATCAATACTTAATGCCTTTTTTCAGCCTGAAAAGACCCGAGTTCGACTTTCGTCGACGATATGAGGGATGGTTATAGGCCTTTTTCACAATGTGACTGAGTTAATCGGTCTCAGGTGATGTAGCATTATTTTTTCTCCCGGAAACTCGTGGTTTTTTTTTTTTTTAAGACAGTATATGCGGAGCAATATAGCCTTTATCGCTAATGCTCCTAAAACCCTATTACAACAACAACAACAACAACTTCAAATCACTTATAAAAATAATCCTATTTCTATAACATCCCACAGGTCCTACATAACAAAGACTTGGGAATGTTTGACGAACATAAATTTAACTTCTGTCAGCACAACAATTTTTTTAGAAAAAAATTTACTAATATAATCTGGCACCTGAAGTACGTTAACTTAACCTCACATTATTATTAAATATGTTTCATAAATGATCAAGCGATACATATTATATGCGCCTTCAATTTGGTATAGTATTACCGCTTCCGATTAAAAAAAAAAACGCTTGATTAGAATTCAGCTTCTTGAGATGGACCTTCTTCAAAATTTCAGCATCAATCTGGAAGATCAGGATCCTTCACGGTAGACTGACTTCAATATTCTGAGTTTAACCTCTCTACTAAGCTTCACGGGTAGCACAGTGGACATAATCACTGGCCTCTCCACATTCGCTAGAAAATTGCTGGATTCGAATCCCATCAATGAGAAAGGAATTTTTATGGTCTCTTTCACAACGTGGTTGAGTTGTGAAAGAGACCATACAAAATCATACAAGAAACAGGAGAGGCATGCATGATTTCCTCCCTGAAACTCAGGTTTTTCGTTCAGAAAATAGTGGATTAGTTTCCGAAGAATTTTCCACACAGTGGAATATGGGATATTCAATTGCCTCTCTACTCCCCGTGCCCTGCTACTAGTTCTTGCAGCTGTATCCACGGATCAGTCTACGATAGCCGTTGCAACTTCCTCTGCTACATGAGGTAAAACTGGTTTCCTTCCTCTTCCATGCTTAACAACAAAGGACCCAGTTTCCTCCAATTTGTTAATCATCCTTCTAACTGCCCAGCTGATAAAGGACCTTGACGTAAGTTCTTACAGCGTCTAAATTCACGCAGAGCGTGAATTTAGACGCTGTAAGAACATAATGTAAGAATGTAAGAACATTCTGCGTCTAAATTCACGCAGAGCGTGAATTGAGACGCAGAATACGCTTGCGATGTTCACGTTGTGCCTTTATAGCTCTCTGCTGCTGGGAAAATTAAATTAATTCAGATTTATGCAAATTTTTTGCTCTCTTAGATGTCTTATTTTTTACTTTGGATTTAAAACTTTAGTGCAGTTCAGTGTCTTTCTGTTTTTTTGCAAAAAAGTACAAATAAAAATTTGTAATTTCATTAAAGTTTGTCTTAGTTATTTATTTGTTGGTACTTTGTCATGTCTTTTCTCTTGTACAGCGCCACATTATCCCCTATCGGCAGATTTAGGAACTATTTATTTATTTTTTCATCGGATCCTTCTCTCCATGCCTTGAATAGTTTACTTACTAATTTTGGTGATGTATACCCATTTTGGCATGTATACCCTGTATATTGTAAACTTTATAACTCGACATGAATTTCCTCGAATTTGAACAATTGTGGGATGGAACATTCCAGGAAGAACAATCAAACGGAATTAGCCCTCACTTTCTCAATAAATAGACTTCATACTGTTGATAAGCCCTGTCTGCTTAATAATATTAAATCATTTCAGTATTTTAAATCTCGATCTTACAATGCTGCTAAAGAAAAAAAATTATTGCTTTCAGCTGCTAGGAAGATTTTTCTACAAATCTAAACTTAATTTTAATATCACCTCTTTTTTAAAAAAAGTTACGCCTTGAGCGCACTTTCAAATATCAGGAGAAACTACTTTAACACTTAAGAAATAGGCTTGAATAGAAGTGGAGCAAGAATATTTGCTGATGCTATCGAGGTTGGTTAGTTGGGTGGGAAAACTGTTAGCTTGGAAGGGGATTGGTAGACTAATAGATCAACAGCAGCTGCAAGCAGAGGTGAAAGTGATTCTTGCACGGCTTTTATTGCAACATGCAGTAGCTTGAAAAGCATGGTGTTGAAGATTGCGAGGCCTGATGGGGCTCTTATGGAAGAAGGAAATACATGGGTCATGTTAGGGTTACTAAGAGCAAAAACAGGAGAGCATGTATACTTGTGCGTACTCTAATGCTAGGAGCATAGTAAAATAAATATGAAGAATTTGAAGTACCGGTTAATTGTCAAATGTGGATATTGTAGGGAGATGGTGCTACTCAGAACATAAGGAATGTAGAAGTTCAATGTGATGAGTACATTGTGTAATAAAGGACATGTATGTACCCTAAACATTATTTCAACTTCTTTATGGTCCACTGTGGACGCAGAAAACTAAAAAAATGCTGGATATAGTGTTAATGTTTGTAATGGGTGTGTAAGGTTATACTGAAAACGTAACTGGACACAGCAATCATTTAGAAAGCTGCTTCGTGGTACTGGTCCTTTCCAGGAGGTGGGTCTCTGTACAGTTACGTACTGCCTCTATAGAGATTGAGAGAGGCAAAATCCTGTTCCCACCAAAGGTAGCACGATATTAGTGGATGCCAGCAAATCCTGTGTCACTGGTAGCCCAAGCCAATGGCACTAACGACTATAAAAAAAAAAAAAAAAGAAAATGAGAAAGAGAAAAAAGAATAAGATAAATCTTGCACGGGCCAGAGTCAGTGCCAGCAAAAGTAAAAAGAAAGAAAAAATCCAGCTAGTAGATAAACATCATCAGAAGCTGGTGAAGGCAGCAAGATACCCATAAGTACAATAAATATAAAATCAGATTCTTTAGGGATCATGACTTGTGTGGAAAGATGAGACAGTTCGTCAGAGAGTTGGTATTGAAGAGTAGAGCCAATAGCAATGGTACTGGTTGTGTACAAACATGGAGGGAATTGGGGAAGGAAAACGAGTGCCTGTCATCTAATTGTGGTTTTGTACACAAAAGCACAATTAGATGCTCCTTTGCCACTTTCCCTCCAGCATGTTTCCCCCCTGAGGCACATTGTTTTATCTGGAACTGTGCAAAAAAAAAAAAAGACCCATTTCAACAGCATTCAACGTTTTCTGGTGAGCATGCAACAAGTATTGATGGCAGCCTTTTTTCCCACTCAGAATGTTCTCACAAAATTAACATCCATAGATTTCCCACAAATTGCTTTGGAGGAAATATTGCAACGTCTATGGAACTTTCCTGATCAGCCATTAGACACTTTAAAGTCAATGGTGCCAATTTCTAAAGCTTTGGTTTGAATCATAAGCCCCAGAGATGTGAATGTTTTGTGTACAGGACATAAAAACTCGAATGTCAACTTATCCACCAAAGCACTTCTGTCATGAAAAAATATATGGTACTGCGTTCCATTTTCCCGTTTTAGCAAAATTTCTTGATTTTTAATAATTTTCGATGCCAACATCTTTCCAATTTTGAAATGATTAGCAATCTTACGAATCCACACTTTTATTTTCTAGAATATTCAATCACTTCTACACTTTTCCCTCAAAGTTAACTGCTTTTGAGACATTATGTTTTATTATTAGCCATATGGTGCAAGGAAACCTGGAGCTTATGTTGTCCCAGCCAAAAACAGTTCCGAATTATCCAGAGAGAGAGAGAGAGAGAGAGAGAGAGAGAGAGAGAGAGAGAGAGAGAGAGAGAGAGTAGAAGGGAATCACCAAGAAAGAGAAGAATGATGATATCCAGCTCAGGACCCTGGGTACCGCAGTATAGCACAAGTGACTATTAGTAAATTAATAAGAGGAGTTACTAATATTATTATCAACTAATATTAGTTGAATTACTAATATTATTATCAACGTAGAACATATTGAGTATTACAGCTCTGATTCATACTATATATAAGCACAAGTAACTATAAATTCTTACCTGGGCATGTACAGAATTTCTGTTGTCCAGAATCTGCCCATTTGAAATATTTGTCCTGTAATAAACACACTTGGAGGAAATAAAACTGCACTTAGAGAATAGATAGATGGTAATACCATATACACTGATGAGCCAAAACATTATGACCAGCGAGTCGTTATGCAAATCGAAGCAACTGCAGGTGAACTACAGCGCATGCGTGGGTTGGGACACGGTATGAAAAACACCTGATACTGAACTCCGTTATTCAGTGTTACTCTTGTTCTTCAGATGGGAAAGGACTTAAGCACTGTACAGACAAACTTAAGCATTGACAAACACCAAATTGTAATGGCCAGACGACTGGGTCAGAGCATATACGAAATGGCACAGCTGGTGGGATGCCCACAGTCAGCCGTGGTCAGTACCTACCAAAAGTGGTCCAAGGAGGGAAAACCCACAAACTGCTGGCGAGGTGTTGGGTGACCACAGCTCATCAATGCTCGAGGTGAGCGAAGGCTCTCCCGGATGGTACGCGGCAACAGAATGGAGACTGTGGCGCAACTCGCTGGCAATTGGAATGCTGGTGATAGGAGTAATGTGTCACAACACACAGTACATCGAACCCTGCAAAAAATGGGGCTACACAGCCGCAGGCTACTCGAAGTGCCCATGCTAACCAGGGTTCACCAGCGACAGTGCCTACAATGGGCACGCGAGCATCAAAACTGGACCTTGAGTGATTGGAAGGTCATCTGGTCTGATGAATCACATTTCCTGTTGCAGCATGTGGACGGCCGGGCACGTGTGCATCGTTTACCTGGGGAAGTGATGGCACCTGGATATACCGTGGGACGAAAACAAGCTGGTGGTGGCAGTGTCATGATTTGGGCAATTTCTTGGATACCCTGGGTCGTCATCCATGTACCGGGCACTCTGACATCTACCACTTACCTAAAAATCATTGCTAACCAGGTACACCCTTTTATGGCAATGGTGTTCCCTTCTGGCGGTGCCATCTTTCAGCAGGATAATGCGTCATGCCACACCACCCAGATCGTTCGAGACTGGTTTGCAGGACATGAGGAAGACTTCCAGGTATTGCCCTGGCCTCCAAATTCCCCAGACATCAATCCCATCAAGCACTTGTGGTGGAACAGAAACTCCGATCTGTGGCAACTGAACCACAGACCTTAGAGGAGTTAAATGATCTGCTGGTTACATGTTGGTACCAGATACCATAAGACACATTTAGAAATCTTGTAGCATCCATGCCTTGCTGGGTACAAGATGTTTTGGCTGCACGTGGAGGACCAACATCATATTAGGTAGGTGGTCATGTTTTGGCTCATTGGTGTATGTCAGCCAGTTTCTACACTGAAGATCTAGAGCAGTGTTTCTTAACCTGTGTGCCACTGAAAATGCAAATTTAAAAAAATTAATAAATCCAAGTTTTATAAAAATTAATTCAAACAAAAAATTTTTATTTATGCTGTGCCTTCCCCGGCATTCAATGTGACATGTTTTGATTCCTAGTACTAGATCTGTTCGCCTATACTATACAAATAATAAGTGTATTATTAAATACGCCAAATAATTGTTTGTGAATATATGAATATAGTATTGATTTTAGTGTGAGGTGCCTCCATAACCAGGAGCAGCAGTGTGTAGCACAAACTTCTTGATTAGACCAGGGTTAGAGCCCGTGACCACCAAATACGGAAGGTGGGGGAATGACCACCACATATCCCCAGCCTGGATAAAGGTTGGTGTCAGGAAGGGCATCTGGCTGTAACAATTTCATGCCAAAACACTAAAATATATATAAAATGGGAAAAAGGAGAGGACAAAAAAAAAAAGTATTGATTGTAGCGTGCAGCAAAATATTAGTCTTTAAAAGTTTGCTGCAAAATCTTGGCATCTTGAAGTGTGCCGCAGCAATCAAAAGGTTGGAAAACACTGATCTAGAGATAACATGTTTAGTGATGATAGAGTATAGAGTGGTTAAGTTATTAAGTTTGATTTTATTAATTTAGCATGTACTGTATTTGTAGAAGCCTCTAATGCAAATGCATCAGTTTCCATTTTTAGAGCACATTTTTTTAAAGAAATTTATTGTACAGTATTGTATTCTCAAATTCACACCAAACTCTCTCAGCAACAGCACGTTTCTCAGGTTTACAATTTTATTGCTTTGCTAAGTGATGCACATTCCAGTGGAACTGCTTCTCAGTCAAAATGGAATTTGTAAATTCTATTAGAATCTATATCAGCGTATTAACATATTCTGCAGTCTACTCTATAAGTAACCTGTGGCTATCAGAAGTTATCACTATATTGTAATGACCTTGATGTTCACTTGGCTCTTTATTGCTAAATGAAAACCTATAACATGTGCATGCATCCCATCAATGAATGTATTCAAAATGTTACCCTTGAAAAAAATTGAAGTGTCCACTGCAGGGAGGTTGAAAAATCAAGGGCTAAAAAAGCATTCATATCCATACTAGAGTCTTCTTTGGAGAGGTTGCTTGTCATTTCAAATACTTATGGCCAACACCCAAGTCTGAGAGTCCACAAAAGCAGTATCCATTAAAGGTTTCAGCATAATTTTCATGTATTCTTTAAACCATAATCTTATGCAGAAATGTCTCTAATGGAGAAAAAGCACTTTCAGTATAAGGTTGCCATGTTCAATGTAAATAACAGGGGCAAAAGGGCCCTTAAATAATGGCATTTAGGGTCCATTCTCTTAGTGGGAGGCAGTGCATTGCATCAGTTTGCTAACATAAGCTACATTTCAGACTTTCAGAGTCCAGCGATTTCTTGATCTGTTATGCAATGCAAGGAAGCATATACAAGCAAAACAGCTTATTCAGCCAAAAAAAAAATAATAATAAAATGTAGCCACTATCACTTACATATTCTTGCCAATAATTTGTCCAAGCATTCTTTCTAAGTTTATTCAAACTACCCACTTACACAATGCTAGGTGTAATAAGTTTATTCCAATCACTCTTGGCTGAATGCAAATTTCTATACTTATATTCTTCAACCACCCTTCTTTCATTTAAATTTATCCTCTTGTGTGTCATCTGAGATGCCATCAGCATTTAGTTTAATTAACCCTCTTAAAAGCCATTGGTAATTTGCCCCTAATGCTACAAACCACAACTTATACATTGTAGTTGTATTGGGTTTTAGGAACATCAGCAACTAAGGCCGTATTGCTCTGTATATACTTCTATAGATTGCATGTTGTGGTCAATTTTCTGTTCGATGGGCAAAAAAAACTGTGCTAACTTCACAGCAGACCAACTAACTCTGCCACATTGTGAAAAGGGCCCATAAAAATTCCCATCAACCAGACTTGAATTGATCTCTTTTCCACCTGGTGTGGTGATGGCGATTCTACCAATTGAGGGCCCAATCATAAGTATGGCATAGAATGTGCTCCTGAAATTTAAGTATATGATGTCAAAATTGCTCTCTTCATGATCCTTTTGTGATGACCTCATAATAGCCAATCAGGTTGGTCAAACACAAAAATACTCAATGCTGTGATGGCCTTAAGGCTGTACTCCTATCAAGATGAGCTTTCATTACTTAACTATTGACTCCATTATTTTTCCTGAAATGGAAGTCAAAATGACAGGTCTCTAATTACCCACTTTACCCCTTGAACCACCCTTGTGAATAGAATACATTCGTACATCTCCCGTCAGTAAGGACTTCTGAATCGATCGAAGTATGATCTCATTATTGTTAAAGATCTGCTTCTTTTGCATATAATTGGATAGATTCCATCAGTCTCAGGTGCTCTGTTCACTTTTAGCTGCAGCAGCTTCTATTCTCCCTTTATTTCCATATTTAAAAATTATTTAACTCCCAATCCATATTAGATACTTCTTCTAACCCATCTCTAAAAACCTGTTCATCTCTAAAAACGTGTTCATGTTCAGTCAGTTTCCAAGGCCTAACCAGTGCAAAGCATTTCAAATAATTTCCGTAATGCAGTAGTGCTTTTTTTTTTTTTTTCAACAGATCTGATCTGTACTGAAAAACTTCTGTGTAAATAAATCATGGAAAACTTCAAAAAATAATAGTACATTTACAATTTTATTACTACAAAACAAAAATACTATCAATATACAAAATAGTTGAAATTCTAGTTCATTTTAGATGAGTAACCAGTGGAGGAATAGTTGCTCTGAATACGGTAAAAAAAAAAAAAAAAAAAAGGAAAAAAAAAAATAATAATAAAAAGGGAAAAAAATAATTACAAATCAATATAAAATTAAAACGAAGGTTCGACAAAGACAAACTAAATAAAATAAGGATGACATGACCAAGAACATAATACAATGATGGGCCTGAGAATTCCAGATTTAAAGTTTACAATTTTAAATGAAAAGGTGGTCTAGACTACAAAAATATTCATAAAATGATACATTTTTAACAGGTGAGTTATCATACATTTATATTACACATTTCATTCCATTATAGACTTTTTAAAATAAATTAAACATGCCCAAAATTGATAATTATTTGTAACCACTTTAAGATTACATAAATTCACTGTTAAGGCATTATGCTTCCTTTATACAGGTAAACTAAACACAACCTATGGTTTTGCACCATGTAAAAAAGTGTTAATCTATAATGTCTCAAAACTGAAACAAATTCATTATTAAATCTGTGCCCTAATCAAATTTAAGTCAATCTGATTAAATAAAGTTTTACTGTATGTAACAAACTTAAAAGGAGTAATTAATATGACGATTTTTAAGTTCTCTGGCTAAGTAACTTTCACATAATGATCAAGCCTCCAAAGTGCCGTTTCTTTCCATAAGTTCCTATACAATGTACTACATATTAATTTGTTATTATAACAAATTACAACTACAATTTATATTATCAATTTGATATGACAATATTTTATTATAAGTACATCACTGCTCATTATTTATTCCACAGGTATAGAAATGGTAATTTCATAAATTCTTTATGAATGTATTTTATAAAGTGCTAAAAATATTTCTACATTTCTAGTTGAAATTTTAGGGAACCAGGTGGTTTTTCATATAATTATTTAGTGCTCAGAGGAATCAGTATGAAATATCAAAAGAATACTTAGGGTGAAGGCACTTGCATAAAATCTCGCAGATCGAAAATTTTTAACACGGAGAACAGATCGGCTAAAGAAAAAGTGGGAGAAGGGGTCAAAATGATCACCATGTAGGTGACAATAGGTTAAGCTAAACAAACCAAAAAATTACTGAGCTAATATAAAACAAAAAAAAAAAAAAAATTTAAAAGCATCATCTATATTTACAAGTACAGGAAGAACATTTGCATAGCATAAAACAAAGTACACATAAGAGGGAAATCAATAATAATTATGTTTATAGTCAATTCCAATCATAATAACAATGCATGAAAATTATATTTTTCTAACAAATACCAAAAAGGATTGTTTATATAGACTTTTATAAAAGTTAAACCATTCTTTCATAAATAAGGGATATATGTTCATATTTATTTAAATATGGAAATATCTTAAAGGATTTTTTTAAATTTAACCATAAACATACTAATTTGCACAATCATTAGTTCTAGTAAAACTTAGATATGTGTGACTACTTCATTATATTCACATTATATGCAATAAAATCTCTTACATTATTAATCATCTTTAAAGATGAATAATACTTTGTGAAAATACTTTATCTTGAAGCAGGTACACGAAGGAAATGGAAAAAAACACAAACAAAATTATATTTCTATTCAATTTTCATAAGGAAAGGGTTCTTTTTCCTTTTGGCATCTCAGGTGCACAGCAGCAGTTCCACAGATCTGTAGAACTGCTGGCATAAGGAAACCAAATATTACACACAATTAACGAGTGATTAATGCTGCATGCTTAACGGATGTATAAGAATTTTAAATCATCTAAAATCCAATAAATCCTACTATTATTATTTGTTTGAGATTTTGTCTAAGTTTATGCCTACTGACTTGAAAGATCTAGGTTTAAATTCATCAACGTTTATGGAATTTTCATGTGGTGCCAAGTTAATCTTGGCAAAAGGTAGTCTGAGTTTCGCACTGGAAAACATTTTATTATTATTGTTATTATTATTTTTTTTTTTTTTTTTTTACTCAGCGAAACAAATCAACCTTTTATATAAAATTTACAATAAATTACACATTCCTTTTTTAGAGAGGTGTAGAAGAATAGTGGCTACTCAGCTGTATTAGCCACAACTTCCATTATATACAGAATGTTGCCAATAGCCCTGTGTGACAGACAGGAGATGAGTTTTATTGTTGCTAGTTCTGAAAATAGTGGTTTCTTTGGTGCTCATTTCCAAATATGAAGTGAATGACAAAAATAAAGTGTAATTAGTGCTTTTTTTTTTTTTCATATATCAAGATTTAATGTGCAAAGCTGAACAGCTGACACTTAGTAAGAATATCATGTATGGGTTTTAGATTTCTGGAGAAGTTAAAATTAATCAACTAACACCTTGTGTTATAAATAAAAAAAAAAAATAAATAAAATATTTATCCTCTTCACTGGTGTGAATGCAAATTAATCAGAAAAATGGTTAAGCACCCTGAATCTGTTGATTCAAAAATATCATCCAATACAATTTTTTAAGCTCATGTAGTTAGAGATAGATTGTTTGTGGATGTGCCCCAGTTTTCTTCATTGTGAGCCATCTTTACTAACAATTGATTTCAACTTCGAAGATGTGAGAACAACTGCTGCAATGGTAGGCTTTGATGGGGCCATCTCTATGCAATCTTACATGTGCATCATGATCATGATCCAGGTAAAGTTCTAATTCTATTTTATCCTTGTCACTCAATTCTATTTGTTGAGTTATTGTGATCAGAACCTTGCAGCAACAAGAAATAGTTTTTCCCCTCACAGGTATTTTGGGACACTGTGTATAGGAGATGTAATGTGGACACAAGTGTTTGGACACAAGAGAAAAAAGAAAAAAAAGCAATATAATTAAGATCAAACATCAAAACTCAATCTTTATAGAATATTATCTAGTAGTAAATTTTTTCCAACAGTCTTTCAAAACAAACTACATAACTACCTACTTGTGGTATAGAAAAAAATGAACAAACCTAAGATATAATTAATGCAAATGCTTCTATAAATGAAAGAAACCTCTTCGCTTACACATTACATATGCAATTTGCTATATATATATTTGTGTATATAAGTGTGCTTTAACAGATTATGATATATATAAAGTTTGGTTTCAGTTTTTTTTTATACAAAATAATTAAGATAATTTTATGATGTGAAATTGCATCTCATTTAAACATCCTATAACATGTTACATGCTGAAAAATTTTGAAGAGTAAACAAGATTGCATTTACTCAGTAAAATTAGTGCTAGGTCTAGATTATAGGCACTTAAAGAACACCACAAATTTGCAAACACTGTGAAGTTCATACATTAGTGGTTCTGCACATACATACATACATACATACATATATATATATATATATATATATATATATATTTTATCAGTAGTCACACAAAGGTAATTAAATCTAAATAGATACTTCTAATACAGACATTTATATTTCTCATTTTAGTTTTCCTGATCAGCAATACATATAAAACTAAAATATCACATTTATAATGACAAAAAGCAGTGTTTTTAGTCCTTATTTACAACAGGAACTTTGTCTTTTAGCCACAAGTAAATTAAAGAGCTACTGATTTCCCCAAGGAGAAACTTGAAATTACATCAGAAATATAAGAATACAAAAATCAATTTTATTTTTGTAACAGTTGGGTCTTTATGCATTTTGCACTTTGGTAAAATTTTTAATAGACACCAAAGATTAGACCGTTCTTGTGAATGTAGAGTGGGCACTATGTTTAAAGAGTGGGAAAGAGTTATTTGGTTGGAACAATTTCAGTTTCCTATATGTCTACCTATGGTTTAAGGCATGTATAACTTTCTTTAAAATAATTACAAAATAAAAATCAATAACAAAAAATAAATCTCGAAAAGTCAATCACATTTTGGTTAATTTGTCAGTGGTGGCAACCCAGTGAAAATGAAACATAAGCAAACATCACTGGTTAGTCGTTATGAAACTAAAATAATATAGTAATTATAAGCTTTATAATATGAAAATATAATAAAAATTAAATAAATCACTTTTTTGCATTTTATATGTATTTTGACCTTTGATTTCTCTCCATTTACATATATTTTCAAAGATTCTACACAACAGCTTTACAGACAGTCTAAGACGTGACATTATCTCAGGTAATCAAAGTAACATGCAAATTATTTTAGATAGTTAAAGTGACATTCCTTTTAAATATGGCTTACCACACAAGTAATTATGAAATTATAGCCAAGGTTATTATTTTTTTGTTTAATACTGTAAACTAATTAAATTTAAATATTTAGTATTACTAATTAAAATTTTTAATGTAAAATATTTAATTTAAATATTTTACATTAAAAATTATTAAAAATATCACTGAATATCAATATCACTGGATTTTATGTTGATCAAATGAATTCAAAATTATATCTAACTTTACAAAACGAACATTTTTAATTATTGGACATACAAATAACTGCGTTAAAAAGACTATACTGAAATTTAAGCATGACCAGCACTGGATGCCATTAATTTACTAAACACATCTCTTCTGAATAAGAAAAATAAACTTATTCAGTCAGTTTCTGGCCAGTTTTAGGTGAGGTATTTTATGAAGCAAATGAAGAATAGTCTAACCAAGCCTGAGCTACTGAAAAGTAATTTTTGTTTTAAATCAATTTTACATTAAAAAATTAATTTAAAATATCACTGAATTTTACATTGATTAAATGAATTCAAAATAATATCTGTAGCTTTACAAAATGAACATTTTTAATTATTGGAAATTTTATAATCCACTTAAAGCGTGAATTAATCAGAGTGGTTGTGATATTTAGTAGAGAACGTACTGCAAGAGCAATGTCTGAGATTATTCTTATTTACAATACACAAACATGGTAATTTACAAGTAAAAAAATAAATACAAGTGATGATGAATGCAGTATTTCTACTTTAGTTTTGGTTTGCACACTTGTGTAAAAGCACACGTGGCTTTTACATATACTTTAAAAATTATTGTACAATGCAAGGTGAATGAGATCTGTACACACCAACAATTTTTCAAATGTAATAAAACTGTCACTCTTATTTAGGAATACAGTGGAACCCGTTGATAATAATCCTCATTTTAGCAATGAAACTGAGTGTGTTTGTTTGGTCTGTTATGTATATAATGTTTTTATTATATTGTTTTAATAATCAAAATAGCCCAATCTAAGAGCCTTAGAATGATATGAGCACTTGTTTTAAAGGTGATGCTAAGCACCCACTGTACTGGCTGTAATTAACAAAATTAAATTCCCTTTTCTACCTGCATTTATTTATTATAATCAGTAAAGATGCTGAAAAGGATGTTTACAAATAAAAAAATATATATTAAAAGAGTATCATGTTTAGGTTCTTGTATAGTAATTGAATATCATTCCAAAAACCTAATGGTAATAAGACAAACTGTTTGTATTCCATACAGCCGCAATAACTGTCAAAGGGCTGCAACTTTTCCACGTAAAACATGAAATAACTTCAGTAACAAAAACAAAGAATTTCCTAAAATATACAATTTTTGGAACCCTGATTATAGGGACAGAAGTAAAATATACAGCAGGGACTGGCAACATTTTTCACATATGAACTACTTTAAAAATAAACAAGATCTCAAGATTGACATATCAGTTTTTCTTTTACAAGTGTATGTCTATTTTAAATAATACGCTGATTGTAGAATTACAATTTTTTTTTTTTAAATAAAAGATATTTTTAGTGCCTACGAAAAGTGCACTACAGGATGCCATTAGCTGACTCTCTGGCTAATAGTAACACAAACACATGCACTGCTCAAGACTTAAAAGTGCTGATGACGGCACTTTGTCATTAATACTATGCATAATTAATTACAAGATTTGTAATACAAAAAACTTGATAATATTCAGTTGAATGTTTTTTATGTGTAAGCATATTTTTAATTGTATGCATCACAATAAACCAAAATATGATTTGTAATCACCATTTTTCAGCTCCTGATATATGGGATGTCTTTACTAAAATGTAACAGCTTTGAAGAATTATAACTTATAATGTACAGATGTGAGAATATTGAGTTTTGTAAGGATAACACATTGCATACTGAGGTTCCTCACCTTAAGTTCTTCTGTTATGGATGATTGGATAGCTGTGTAGAATGTTTGGCAAGCACTCAACAGGCTGAAGAGTTGTAATGGATGAAAATGATTGAGACTACCAATGTCCTGAAACAACATAGTGGTGAAAAGTCCAGATCATCAGTGATAGTGTTGAACATGTGTGCTTCTTTCCAAAGCAGCCAAAGAAAGTACACTTACTGGGCCAGTACAAATGCCATATCATTCAGCTGTGCAAAATGTCATGCACAGCTGCAGCTGTAACAAATACAAACTCCAACTAGATGAGCATAGATAATTTGAAAAATTATGTTATGCATTCTATCCCCAATCTTCACAACATTCCCAATTACTTGAACAGAGTTATGTTCTCTGATGGAGCAATGTTTCACAAAAGCTGCTTCTGGGGATTACAGGAACCATGTGCCATCCACAAGGTTGAAAGAGACAGCCCAAAAGTTAATGTTTGGCACAGTCTTAAGTGCATTTGTCCCATATGCTAAAATCATTTTCTATGAGTTGTTTGCATATTCTTTTGTATTAGTCAATTAAAATATGATGCTTTAAAGTTGTTATGATTCAATGTGGATACTCCATAGAGTAACAATGATGTAAACTGATTATATTTATTAAATTTCACATTCACAGGCATGATTTTCTTTTAAGTGTCAGATATAACAGAAAATTGGAAGGCCAGCCAGCAACGTTATAAGCAAGTTTCAGTGTAATTTTAAATTAATAAGGTTTGCTACAAAAATAAGACAATTTATGGTAAATGTTATCTCTTCCAAAAACAGCAAAAATTACAAAGCAATTAGTACATATTGAACAATCCACAAAGAGGAGTATTGCTTTTATTAAAATCTATATTAACTTCTCTAAAGGTTCCCATTTCAAATGGGAAGGAGAGGGAGCTCATGAGATAAATATCTATATGAATTATGAGATATGATAAATAATATGTACAAAAACATCAGTCCAATGTTGTAAATACACCAGGCATTTATAAATACAAAGATGAACCACTGTCTTGCAATGGAAGTCCAACAGTTCCATTTTCTTTATCAAAGGCTGATATAAAGAATAGTGATTATGAACTTGAAAATTACCTAAATGATGGACACCGTTTTTTCCAATGTTAAACTACAAACATGAGTGAAAATGGTTAATAAATACAGTGGAACTTCTCTATTACAATCTTCTATTTAACGAATTTCTCTATATTACAAATTTTTTCGCAAAACATTTCACCTTGAAACGAAATTACATGTAAAATTAACCCCATATAGCGAAGTGTTAGTCTCTCTATAACGAATTTTTAAAAAAATTAGTAAAAGCATTTTTGAAGATTTTCAAGCATTTACTGCTAAACAGCTGCTCAAATATACGACCTCCTTCCCTCCGAAATTACGCATTAGCAACTGGAATTAATCATCCTTTTAGTGAATACTTGTAGTCATTGACACCCGTAGGAGGGTCTTTGTTTCATTTTTGTTACAGTTATAAAACCAAATGGGTTTTCTTAAAAGTGGTCATAAACTTTACAATAAATAGGATAGATTTGTAAATTGATGTTGGCTCAGGGGAAAACGAAATTCGTTGCGGTAAGCCTTTAGCGTGCTGCGACGGCAATACATAGAATGCTACCATAGTTGGTTTTTAGTAACGCCTACTGAGTGACATTCGCTTCTCACCTCAACCGTACCATGTGACCTTCCTGTCAATCATTATATGATATGTCTGTTCTCATCTAACTGGACTCCCAGTAGATGGTTTTTATAAATTTTTTTTTTTATTTTTTAATTTCGTTCTTTTAGAACAATTTGTCATCAATCACATAGGCTATATGCTTTTGTATTTATTTATTTTTTTTTCCCTGAAAAGTAACATACAGCATACATTAACCATAAATTTTCTTTCGTGTATATATGAATGAAAGTCGTATATTTCTTCAAAGTGATTGATAGGAAAAGTCACGTGATACTGTTGAATTGGCAAGTGAACGTCATTGAGTGGGCGGTACTAACAATTCACTATATGGCCAGTGCAGCGAAGTTTGCTGTGTATGTATGAGCAAGAGCTGCAGTCCAGTAATTTTTACATTTGCGGAAACAATGTCGAAGAGAAAGTGTTTAAGTATTAATGATAAAGTAAAGATTCTTCGTGATATTGACCAGGGTTTTAAGAAAAAAGATATTGTGGAGAAATATGGCATACCTGCAAGCAGCTTATCTACGATTTTAAAAAATCTAGAATCAATTTTAAATGCAATTGAAGGAGGAGCAGACAAGAAGCGAATTAAGTTGTGTATATACAAAGATGTTGATAAAGCTGTTCTAAAATGGGTGCAAATGATACGTGAAAAGAATATTCCAATATCGGGTCCAATAATTAAGCAACAAGCTCTGAAATTTGCACAGTCCCTGGGACATACAGAATTTAATGTGAGCACTGGGTGGCTAGATAAATTTAAGAAGTGCCACAGAATTGTGGAAAAGGTTATTTGTGGAGAAAGTGTTAATGTAAGTGAAGAAGATTGCAACAGTTGGAGGAATAATACTTTAAAGATTTTGGAAGAATATGAACCTAAGGATGTTTTTAATGCTGACGAAATGGGTTTATTCTTTAAATGTTTACCGAATAGAACACTTTCTTTTAAGGATGATAAATGTTTTGACAGAAAACAAAGCAAAGAAAGAATCACTGTGCTAGTTGGAGCAAATATGACAGGAAATGAAAAATTAAGACTTTTAGTCATCGGAAAATCAAAAAACCCAAGATGTTTTAGAGGCACAAAATCTTTGGAAGTTGACTACACCTTTAATAAAAAAGCATGGATGACCAGTGATATCTTTGAAGACTGGATATTAAAACTAGACAAGTGTATAACAAAAGAAAAAAGGAAAATCGTGTTGGTAACTGACAACTGTCCAGCACATCCTACCAGTATTTTTGCCAAACTTAAAAGTGTGAAGTTATTGTTTTTACCACCAAACGTGACATCAAAACTCCAGCCAATGGACCAAGGCATCATTAAAAATTTTAAATTTCATTATCAAAATGAAGACTGTCAATGCATTATCAGAAAATAGAAACTTGGAGGTTACAATTAACCTTAGAGATTGCATCTCTGAACTGGCAAAAGTTTGGACACTATTCAAAATCGTTTTTCGAAAGCGGGATTTGCATTGAATACAGAAGTTGAACATCAACTGGATGAACAAGATGAACTACCCCTTTAACAACTGAAAAACTTTTGGACATTATTAGAATCGTCCGGAAACATCAAAAATGAAATAACACTGGATAGTTATGTTTATGTAGATCAAGATCTGACTACAACAGAACATCCAAATGAAGATGAAATACTGCTGAACAGTGTTAGACGCGACCATGATCACGAAGAAATTAACGATGATGCTGAAGACACATCAGAACAATCCGTAGAAAAGCCAACTCGAGAAGAAATGATTAACGCTTTTAAAACGGTTTGTATGGGTCTACAGTTTTGTGAAAATGTTCCTGATAATGTTTTTAATGCTCTGAACAAATCTGAGTTTTTTTTTTGAGAATCAAACATTTTTTAATTGTACTGTGCAAATGAAAATTACAGATTTTTTTAAATTTGTGATACTTACCGGCGAAAATTGTGTAAACATAATTTAAATAAGTGTTGTTTAAATAAAATACATTAAAAATAAATGTAGATTCATTTTCAAATTAAATAACAATTTAAAAAAAAAAAAGATATTCTTTGTATGACAAAATTTCTCTATAACAAATTTTTTCACTGGATTTATCGAATTTGTTATAGGGAAGTTCGACTGTATTTATAATTTTAATATATGTTTTAAAGTCTCAGTATACCAAAACGTTACAGTGCTAGCCATGGATGAGATTCTAATGAAGATTTGCTGCGATCTCCATAATCATACAGAAGTTCTTCACCTTTTATTATGTCTCTTTTGGCTATTAATATAAGATGTGGCTCATCTTTTACAGAAAATGGTTTTGTTATAAGATTTCCATTCTTACTATGGTTTACTAAACGTCCCAACCTACCAGTCTCTTTTGTGGCATCAACACTACAAGAGAAAAAAATAATAAATATCATATAAAATGATTAAAAGCTAAACAAGTATAATGTACTGTTAAAAAAAAAAATGGTAGTAACTGTTATTAAAGTAAAGAAAACACTGCTGTGTTTAAAGCAGCATACTTTTAAAGCTCGACATGAAATATTACAATTATTGGCTGCAATAAAACAATAGTCAATAACTGCATCCTTGCGATGACCACTCAGCTAAGTCAATCCTAAAAAACGTTCTGTTTAGACTACAGCCTGACCACTAGATTGATGTGTTTACATTTAATCATTTTAACAATGAATACAATTGTTAATCATATTTAGCAGTCAAACAGGCTTGAACTACAGTCCACTCTCATGTGCTAGAACACCCTTGTGCTTCAGCTGTATAATGGGGGATTTTAACTTTCCAGATAATAACTGTAACTTGTGAGCTGGTAAGTCACACAGTAGCTGAGTCTTTCTTGATGTACTGAATTGACTCTTTTCTGATGCTGCACATTAGAGAGGTAATGAGAGAGCAATACTCTTGATATGATTATTGGCAGTGCCTCTTCACGCATTAAGAATCTCTAGATAAAGGAACAACTGTTTTTAAGTAAATCTCACAACAATATATCATAATATATTGTTGTAGGGTTTACTTAAAAATATAACTACTGTCAAAGGTATTACAAAGGGTTAAGGGCATCAGTATTAATGTATCATCAGTACACTGTGATCACTGCCACCTAGTGGTTCCTTTATCTGCAAATTCTTAATACACAAATGATCAATGCTGATAACCAGATCAAGAGAATTACCCTCTCTGGCTGCCTCTCGAACATGCTGCTGCAGAAAAAAATCATCCAATAAATCCACAAAAGTCTTACTAGTGTGTGAGTGACCAACCCACAAGTTCCAGTCAATATCTGGGAAGTTAAAATCCCCCATTATAAGACATTCTGATTTACTAGCCCACTATTTCTCTGTACAATTGTTCATTGTACTCATTTGAGTCATTAGGTGTATAACACACTCCTACTCTTATTTTTGCTTTTGAAGTGCTTATGTCACACTATACTGACTCAACAGTGCACTGTTCATCTATATCAACTGGATGCACTTCTTTTGATTTTATGTTTTTCTTAATTAACAGCATAACACTTCCTCCCTTCCTATCCTGTCTATCCTTTCTGTACACATTGTACTCGTCAAATTCCAATTCTGCATTCCTAATATCTGTGTGATATTAGGAATATCACGTCTCTGATATCCCAACAATATCCGACTTTGATGTCTTGACCAACACTTCAAATTCATCAAATTTATTTACTATACTTCTAGCACTGGAGAGTAAAAGGATGTTGAGTGATAACGGCACATGTTTGGACTGCTTTGAAAGAGAGAGCAGGAATTATAGAAGCCAATTCAGAAGAACAGTGCCCACGGAAGTATCTATATAAAAGGCATGCAGCAGAAACAGAATGTAGTAGTAGTAGTAGTAGTGGCATTTGATGCAAGAAAGTAAGTGTATGAGCTTATGCAACATCAGCCAAAAAAAAAATAATAAAAAAAATAAAAAAAAATAATAATAAAAAAAATTAAAAAAAAATAAAATAAAAAAAATCACACCATTCCCTCCAAATGCCTGTCCAGTTCCTCCTTAAATTTATTCAACCTATCAACTTCCACAACGACAGATGGAAGTTTGTTCCAGCAATTAACCACCCGCTGGCTAAAGGCAAATTTCCGCACATCTAATCTACATCTGTCTTTTCTTAATTTGAATTTATGCCCCCTTAGGTTCGTAATCTGAACAAGTGGAAGGATCCCATCAGAATTCAGCGTGCTCAACCCATTCAAGGCCTTATAGACCTCAATCAGATCACCGCGCAGGTGCCTAGTCTCCAGCCAGTCTCCATGTTTATGAGACAGAATGGAGAGACTCTGTTAGATGAGTCATTAATTAACCTAACTGCCCTCTTTAGAATAGAATTTAGAAACCTGAGAGGATTTGGGTACACTGCCCCAGATATGGAAACAATATTCCATGGTAGGGCAGATTTGCAATTTGTACAGAGAGAACAGCTGTTTGAAAGAAAGGTAATGCTGAGAGCATAAGAGAAAACCCAGTTTTTTAGATGCAAAGGAAGCAATATTTGTAATGTGCTTATGCAGAGAGAGAGAGAGAGAGAGAGAGAGAGAGAGAGAGAGAGAGAATAGAAGTCAGAGTAATCCCCAATGGAGAGATATATCATCTTGCCTAGAAATCGGAGTGTCATCGAAGATAAGCATAGGAGCAGAGGAATCCTTTTTGCAAGTTATAAGATAGGACTGAATTCAACTAAGTTATCTTTGCCCCACTGGAGATCAGCATTTAAGGAATTGGCAGTGGATATTTGAGAAGTTGAAGCTGTTCTTGAGCAAGGCAAGGTTTCTCAAACTGGAAGCTGGAATGCGATGTTCTACAAAACTATGGATAGGATTTCCAGTCAATGGAAGAAAGTTATTAATGTACAAGAGGAAAATAGGAGTAAGAACTGAACCTTGGGGAACACCAGCATTGGTGGAGAAGTTAGAAGACAGAGAGCCATCTACTATCACCGGAAGTGACAGGTCAGAGAGAAAACTGGATACCCAATTACAAAAAAACAGTTGGCAAACCATACAATGAAAGCTCATTTAAAAGACGCTTATGCCAAATACAATCGAAAGCCTTTGAAATGTCAAGAGCAACTGCTTGAGTTTCATCAAACTTTTTCATTGAATTTGTAATTAGATGGGTAACATAAGCCAGAATATCACCAGTGGATTGACACTGACGGAAACCATACTGGTGATAGTTAATCAGTTGGAAGGTTCCTAGATAGTTTAAGAGTTGATGGTTAATTGATTTCTCCATTACTTTAGAACGAGTTGGAAATAATTGCAATGGAACGATAGATGGAAGGGATTTGTCACCCTTTTTAGGGACTAGCTGGATATGAAAAACACCTTTGGAATAAGAAAGTGAAAAAAAGGAGACACAGAACAGAAGTGCAGGTTTTGAGAACAAGTGCAGAAATACCATCTAATCTAACCAAGGAAAAGAAGAAAGGAAATCTCACATCCCATTGTGCATTGTTGTTGTTGTTTGGGGTTTTATGGCAAAAGAGCAGCTTCGGCTATATTGCGCCTCCATTGTGCATTCTTGTAATGCCAACAACACAAGGTAGGGAATGGCCATGAGAGAAAGGCTCCATTGTAGAAGAGGACCACTCAACTTGACTGTGTACTTGGAAGCGCTGTTTCTGAGAAAAAGATCAAGCATGTTGGCTGTGTGATTAAAATTGTCTGGTATTTTGGTAGGTAAATAAACAATCTGTGAGAGGTCATTAGTAATCTTAGCATCTTGACCAGCTGGGTCCGTGTGACCAGAAAATGGAAGCCAACTGGAGTTGTGAACATTAAAATCACCTCACTGTTAGGAAAGTTGTACTGGAGAAAGTCAAGTTTCAAAGAGAGGAAGTCAAAAAGTTCTAAGTGATTAATGGTGTTGGGAGAACAATAGAGGCAAACAGATGAATTTGGCAGAATGTGGGGGAGAGAGAGAGAGAGAGAGATTTTAAGCCAGAGAAGATTGAAAAGAGGAGATTACAAATTACTAAGTCTCTGACAGGGAATATCACAGGGAATATGTTCCATATCGGGACTGATGAGCATTCTCAATTACAGCCTGTTGTATTTCAGTGTCATTCTTTAGTAGTGGAATGGTAGCAACAGCATCGGTGTCCATTCCAGTCTCTGTTTTTTTTTTTTTTTTTTGTTAGTTGTTGGCGCATCGGCTTCTGTGGCCATAATGCACCTCCCAAAGTTTTTGCATTTTACTCTGATCCAAGCCCGAGGCGGGATTTGAACCCGCGACCTTTGGGTTGCTAGACCCAAAGGTCGCGGGTTCTACAGAAACTGGAGCCGACCGGGCTACCCACCTGGCTAGCCCAGTCGGCTCCAGTTTCTGTAGAACAGATATGTATGCTAAGTAGATATCAAATCTTAATGTCATTATTAATTCCATGTTATTTCACTAATGCGGTCATGTGTGTGTGTGTGTGTGTACACTTCTATATTTTTTTGTGGGAGGACATATTCAAGTTCGTTTCAATGGAGTATATCCATATATATACAGACTGCCCTGAAGTTCTTTTGACAACTAATACAATAGCTTTTAAAACTGGAATAAGAGTGTGCTTATCTGTTAGCCTCATTTTACTCATGGATATTTGAGATGTGTGGGCTTATATAAGATGAATAGAAAAAATTATTCTGACCTCTTTTGTTGATTCTTTCAGATAATTCAGAGAATTTCTGAATTCTCTGAGAGAATCAATAAAAGAAGTCAGCAAACCCATAGCCATAATTGTGAGAACATCCCTGGATTCAAGGGAGGTCCCTATAGGGTGGAGATGTGCAAATGTATGCCCAATTCACAAAGGGAGAGCAAAGTGTGAGGTGAGTAATTACAGACCTGTAAACTTGACTTCTTTCCAGAGAAAATAATGCAATCACCGGTTAAAGAAGATGGTGCCATCTAGGCAGGAATGCAGTTATACAGCATGGATTTGTTAAAGAAAAACCTTGTCTGATCAACCTGATTGGAAACATGATGCAGTAACAAAATAACTGGATGCAAAAAATAACTTTGACATCATATATTTAGAGTTAAAAATTGCTTTTGATACTGTTCCACATAAAAGGCTGCTGTATACAAAATGGAGCAGTGTGGCATTAAAGGCAAGTTGCGGCTATGGATAAAGGGATGGTTGAGCATGAGAAGACAGAGAGTGGTTATCAATGGGCACCACTCTCCTTGGAATAAAATGTTATTAGGGGAGTCCCTCAGGTTCAGTGCTGGGTCTATTGTTGCTTTCAATATTTATTAATGATACTGATGGGGGCATATCGAGCTTAAAGTCTTAAGTTTGCAGATGATACAAAGGTTGTGAAGGTGGTGAATAATGGTAATCAGGGTATGCTACTGCACCAAGATCTAGAAAAATTAGGCAGATGGGCTGAGACATGGAAATTGAAGTTTAACATTGATAAATGTAAGGTATATGGGTAGCAGTAATCCCAGAATAAAATACTAACTGTGTAATACTGAAATGAGGTTAGCGGAGAACAAAAAAGACCTGGGGGTATTTAACTGTCAGTTAAATACCCCCAGGTCATTTTATTTAACTTCATATTTAACTGTGTAGTTAAATATGAAGTTCTCTGAATAGTGCAGACTGGCTGCCAGGAGAGCTCATGGGGTTTTGTCAATGATATACAGGAATTTTGCCAGCAGGGCTATATTACTATATTTTGTTACCTCTTTTTTTATCAATAAAATTCTAAAAATATTAGTATTAGTAGTATTAGTACCACAAATGATGCAAGAAAAAAAGCTTATAGAGCATCAGAAAAAAAAAAAAAAAAAAACTATTACCACTTCCCACATCACATGTCCAAACTCTAATAATCTGAAAGCAAATTTACTTGCATATATCCTACAATAGTCCTTCCTCAATTTAAACTGATGTTCCTTCACATGTGTTGTCTGATATCGTATTGTATTGGTGCTTGCCAGAGCAGAAAGCAATATCAAGTACAAGTCATTTTACTCTCACTGCTAATAAAAGAAAGTATTAGAAAAGAAATTCTCCACACACACACACCATATAATTTTCTTTTATATTTTTGTGATTTTTTATATAAGATTATCTTGATTAATATAGAATGCAAATTAAATAAATTTAGATAACTGCTGTTACCATATTACTATTATTATCTCTATAATATCCACTTACCAGTACTGTTTATTTCTGTATGAAAAATAATACATATAACAACCAATATTTTTATCTTTTGCATATCTGAATTCTCTTCCCTTTGCTTCATCCATGCAAATCAAATCCCCATAATACTCCAATACGAAGTCTCCTTTCTTGATCATTTTTTTTGCTATTACCCCTCTACCTTTTCCAGGAAATTCTATTACCTAAAATAGGAATTCATTTTTCATTTACAAAAATAAAAAAAAATTAGGTTAAATTTTATATGAATTATTTAAAACAAACATAAGTTGTTTAAAAATATTTATTTAAATATTTAAAACTTAAATTTTTCATTAATATTTCATTCAATATGGTTTACAAAATCTGATATGCTGTGGAATCTTCACAATATGATCTTTTAGTTCACAAGCTCCGATTTATTAATAAAACTGCACCACTGAGGGTGAGTGTTGAATTCTGAGTGCTGAGTTCTAAGTCTTTGATTAATTTCATTTTAGTGCACCACTGAGGGTGAGTGTTGAATTCTGAGTGCTGAGTTCCAAGTCTTTGATTAATTTCATTTTAGCGGGAAAAAAGGGCATCTTGTGTGAGGAGCCATGCATTTACACCACTGAGGGTGAACTGTTGCCTTATCTTTTTCTTATTTTATGGTTTTATTTTATTTTAATATTAGGGTGTTGTGTTACACAGATATATGGCACCTTGCTATGAATAACACTAACTTATTTCATGGTAAATAGTGTTTCTTTTTCTTATTATTATTTTTATTTCTGGCTCGTGCAGTAAAAGTCACTGGCTTACCTACTGTTATTGTTGTTGCCTATTACTGCTTGAGATCATCATAGGTCAATCATTATACTGCATTAGTTCCTATACTATCTGTGATTTTTTAAAATTTGTTTTTTAAATGATATGTCTAATCAAAGGGTCAATGTGTACATTGTGCAGGCTGAAAAATCCAGAATAACTTTGAGTGGAGGGACATATACTGATAACATGCCCAACTTGCATCACTGCTGATGTTTCCTGGTTGAAAACTAATGCTGTGAAATCATAAGTTTTAGGTTTTAAATTTAAATATATACTAAAGACACTTAGAGAAAGACAGTGAAAAGTAAATAATTGGTGGTCAAAAGAAAACTGTGGAATTTGTTACATGCAAATACAAAAAACTTGCAGCAGCAAGAGAAAATATCCCTTCTCTCCATCCAACACTCATATACAAGTTGAAGGTTGCAATGCCTCAGTTATGTGTTAAAAGTTCTGCAAAATTTTGCTTATTTTTTACATTTTTTGTTGTTGTTGATATTTTTTTTTTGTTGTTGATGGTTGGTTACAGACTTTAATAACTAATCCTTCTTTATGGATTTTCTTGTTTCTCATTTAGCTGTTAACATGTACTAAATGATGGCATTTTAAGACTGATTTCACAAGGTCTATCTGATTTCAGTTTCACTCATTTATACAAAAAAGGGAGAAACGTGCTATAAGTTGTTAACATGATAAACAGTGCAGCAGAGCAATGAAAACTTACAACTGTCAGTCTCCTGTGAATATTCTTTATTGTGAGAGTTTGAATGTGTAGAATTATTGCAGTTACTAAAGTATAACTGGAATAAAACTCTTGTATTGTTGATAAGGTGCATGTATGCTTATAGCACTAATGGTTTGCACAAAGAGCCAGAGTGCTGGTTAATTAAATCAAGTTTTTGGCTACACATTAGAATTGTCTTCTTTTTTAATCCATAGATTTGGGCATATTCTGTATATCCAGCACACTGGATAAATGAATTCAAAGTGTCCTGGTCGTAACACACTGATAAGACTATGCATGAATTACACATACTGGATATTACAAGCTGTTTATATATGATGTCCTGATAATTTCTTTATTATAAAGAGTAACTAGCCTTAAAGAAATGTTATATTCTCTCTTACTGATCTGGAGATGTTTTCATTAAATCAGTGATGCTGTGTGCTAAAAATAGATACAATTATGATATTCAGAGCAAAAAGAGAAACCAGCGTGACTTGGGATTTAAGTATTTCTGTCACTAAGTTTTTATTATTCATTTATTAATTTTTCACACCAGCAACCTGATACTGATTATTATACTGTGCTCAGTCATCACTTGTCATGTTATTGGCCTATCTACTCACAGAATTTCATATACAATCTCATTATCAGACTACCTGTTTTTTATATAGCCCGTAATGGACATGTGACATTGGTGATTGGGTAGTTCATTTTTTGGATAACGGAGGAGCACCGAATAAACTAGCCACTCTGTATATATAAAAAGCTCGCTGTCTTTTTGTAAGGAATATTATGTCACGTCTACATTTTTCAGCTCACTGAAATGAAATGACTGCTCAAATGAAAAGGGTAAAGCATAACCTTGGGAAGTAAGATGTGACTTAAAGGAAATTTTTAATTGGAACTGAGCAATTAATAAAATTCCAAAAAGAGCACTAAACCATCAGTATCAAGTGTAAGAGTATTTGTTCAGTATGGCTGGATATTCAGTGGTAAAATCATTGATTATTACATTTTACTATTGGGCTGTGAATTTAGTGGATTTTTTTTTTTTTTTTTTTTAAATTTCATTTCAATAAAAAAAAAAAATTGAGCTGATAAGTGAAAATTAAACTTTTAAAATATCATATTTATATTTTTGATATGTTGAAAAAAATATAATATTGAATACAAATGCAATGATCTTAATTTTGTTAAATGGGATCAAAATGAGGAAAGGAAAAGGATGGAAATCAGGTAAAATAATAATGCATTATATGTTGAGCAGAACATTATGCATGAAAAATTATATAATAATGGGGTGGTATTTTCAAAAATGGAGCTTTACATAAAAAAATTGTCAGAAGTTTTACCTGTCATTTTATGATGAGTATATATTAATATGCAATAAAAAAAGCTGTAAGTGTCTATACAAATACTCTAAGGCAAAATATTAACCAGCCAGAAGTACTTCGTAAACTGATAAATTCTTTATGTGTATTCTTTACTTTTTATATCCTAATATATTAGAGTACATGGCTCCTTAATTTTATACCCATAATATCAACTTTTTATTTCCCTCCAAATCTGCCACTCTTGGTATAATAAGAGTTTAAACTTTTATTTTGTGGAAAGACCATTGAATAAAAAATAAGATATCAGTAAATTAACACAGCAACCAAGGTATGCTTCTATTTTTCCCCACTTTACAAAATAATCAAAATTTAAAATTCTCCCCATGCCCAAGTAGAATAATGTGCTATTATTTTGCTCATTTATTCTGATTTGTAATCTTTCTCCTCTTAAGACTTTTTACTTATTCTAAGTACTACCACATCCAAAAAGAACAGACTTTTCTATAGAGCTGATAAAAGAGACTTATCAAAATCAAATGAAAACAAACTAGCAGACTTTTTTCCTTTTTTTTTTTTTTTTTTTGATAAAAAGTGTGGGACTTTGGAAATGACATTATCAGCCATAATAAATTAAAGGTTCTGTTTTGATAATTTTTTTTCAAACTAGGGAAAAGACTTAAATACAAATCATCACAAGCTAAGAAAGCAGCCAGATAATAGCTAAATTTTATTTTCTCAGAATAATGCTTTCTTTTTTGTGATAATAAAACATGTGACAATAAGTTAATGTTACAAAAAATAAAAATAATAATAAATAGAAGGAAATATCCAGTGTATAAACAAGAAATATTACTTTACTCTCATAAATGGACTTTGCTGTTTGGTAATATGAACATTACCTAAAACTATACACAGGGTGTGTGATGGGTTCAGTTTGATGAGAAGAGATTCAATGAGATGCAATTTAAATGGAAGTAAGATAGAGAAAATAGCCTGAATAATTCATTTAAATATGATAAAAGATTTAAACTGTGAAAATTAATTCTCAATAAATTGAGATATAGCCAGTCATGTACATTTAACCTATTGGTTGTTGTTGTTATTTGGTTTTTAGGAGCATTAGCAACTAAGGCCATATTGCACCGGGTATATGCGGTGGTCATTCCCTCGAACCCCGGTCTAATCAAGAAGCGTGTGCTACGCACTGCTGCTCCTTCCCACCTGGCTACAGAGGCGCCTTAACCTATTGGTAGTCACATGAACATATAAAAGATACTGAGTCATTTGTACCCTCTTTAAAAAATATTTCTTGAATTTTTAATAGATAAACTGCATAAAGAAAATATTTTAGCAAGCACTGTGAGTCACTGCTGACTGAAAACAGAATGATTTTGAGTGAAATTGAAATAGTTAAAAAAAAAAAAAAAAAAAAAAAAGGAAAAAAAAAAAAGTTGGGTCAAAATGACCAACGATATAACAGGAATGTAAATTAACCAAACTGCCTGCAAAAATATATATTTTCTAGGCAGTTTCCTATAAATCTAATTAGGCATTATACAATATTAAACCTACGTTTGACACTAACCCAAAACTATACATCACATTCATCAATGTGCAAAGTCTTATGTAGTATGGCATTATTTATATTGCCAATCTATCAATATTTTGCAATGGCAGTGGGAAGGGATCCTACCTCAAATCCATCCTCCTTTCCAGATAATATAGCTTCTTCTACTTCTTTCTGCTTCTCTTTCTATAAAAAAATATGTAATACTATACAGCAATGCTTTGATTAGCATAGCAAATGTGTTCCTGAAGGAGGTAGAGTTACTCAAAATTGCACCACACACACACACACACACACGCACACACACACACCTTTTCCATTACTGTCAGAAGACTGCTATAAGAACAGTATCTTAACAGTTAATGCAGGGGAAATTCCAACAGATGTTATTATCTTATTGGTATAATTATTATAATCATTCTAATGTGGTTGATACTGAATATTAACTTTGCATTAAGAGTACTTTACTATTTATTCACTTTGAATTGCCTTATCACTTCTGTCTTTTTTTTCCTTAAAAGAAATGTTATTTCTTGATAAATTTATTTTACATTTTGAACAAATTTACTTCCTGACTCTTTCTAATGATTGGGAAGATGCAAATTCTGTAACTAGGTCACTTTATAACCAGACCCATTATAATCCTTGTAAAATCTTTTGGGCCTGTAAATTTTGTTTCAAAGATTAAAAACACCTTGCCGAAGAGAGCCACCTGTGCTGGTTCAAATAGAAGTGGCAGTATACACAGAACAAGGTCTGTGAGGTGTTCAATAAGCTACCTAGCATGCTTCTTATAGCATATTTTCAAAACATGACTGTTGTTTTGAAAATAAGACAGAGAACAAAAAAAAAAAAAAAAAAACTGAAAAATTGGAGAGTCAATGTTTAGTAAAATTATGCAATATCCAACTTTGTAACCAACTCTTTTGCACTATTTATCATATTTACAAAGTTATAGCTGCTAATATTCAAGATACACCACCAGGCACACAATAATCTGGCTTATCAAATAGTTCACAGGCAGTTTCCTGTAAATTGGGTCATCCTATATCTGCAGCAACACAAGTTTGCGATTCCTGCTGGATAGGGAATGGTGGACAAAATAATGGAAACACTTGAGTTACAGGTGTGCAATAATATGGTGTTCAGTGACTCTTTGCTTTTAAAGCAGCTTGCATTCTACGTGGAATAGATTTACATATATTCTGAAACGTCTTAAGAGGAATGAAGGTTTCTCACACTTCTTTCCAAATATGCCCACAGTGGCTCAATAATGTTTAAGTCTGGTGATTGTGCAGGCATGGGAGATGCTTAGCTTCAGTTTCATGCCCCTCAAACCAAGATTGGACATATGCATTGCAGGATCATCTAGACAAGACTGCAGCAATAATTCAGACACAGCATGGGTTTGTTAAGGGAAAATCTTGTCTGACAAATTTGATAGGATATTATGATGTGGTTACAAAGGAACTGGATGCAAAAAATAAATTTTATATCATATATTTGGATTTCAAGAAAGCTTTTGACACTGTTGTGCATGAAAGACCTATTGTACAAATTGGAACAGAATGGTATTAAGAGTAAGTTGCTACAATGGATAAACAGATGGTTGAGTGGGAGAAGACAGAGTGTGGTAATCAATGGGTGCTGCTCTTCGTGGACTAATGTTATTAGTGGAGTCCCACAGGGTTCGGTGTTGGGTCCTCTGTTGTTTTGTATATTTATCAATGATACTGATGAAGGTATATCAGGCTTAGTGTCAAAGTTTGCAGATGATACTAAGGTTGGCAGGGTTGTTAATGATAGTAATGGCATTGTGCTACTGCAACAGGATCTAGATAATTTGGGCAGATGGGCTAAGAAGTGGCAAATGAAGTTTAACCTTGACAAATGCAAAGTACTGCATATGGGTAGAAGTAACCCCAGAGAAATGTATCAACTGTGTGGTACTACACTTAAGGTGGTAGAAAATGATAAAGACATGGGAGTAATTGTGCAGTCAGATATGAAGTTTTCTGAGCAATGCAGACAGCTGCCAGGGCAGGTCATGGGGCTTTGTCAATAATATATATAGGAATTTTGCTAGCAGGGAAAAGGAGGTGATTGTCCCTCTATATAAGGCAATGGTCAGACCATGCCTTCAGTACTGCGTACAAGTTTGGAGGCCTCATTTTAGGAAGGATGTAGATTTACTTGAGCGTGTACAGAGAAGGGCAACAAGATTGGTGAGGGGAATGAAGGGATCCTCTTACCAGGAGAGGATTAAGTTCTGCAAATTGCAGTGGCTGGAGACTAGGCACCTGCGCGGTGATCTGATTGAGATATATAAGGCCTTGAATGGGTTGAGCACGCTGAATTCTGATGGGATCCTTCCACTTGTTCAGATTACGAACATAAGGGGGCATAAATTCAAATTAAGAAAAGACAGATGTAGAATAGATGTGCTGAAATTTGCCTTTAGCCAGCGGGTGGTTAATTGCTGGAACAAACTTCCATCTGTCGTTGTGGAAGTTGACAGGTTAAATAAATTTAAGGAGGAACTGGACAGGCATTTGGAGGGAATGGTGTCATTTTTTTTTTTTTTGGCTGATGCTGCATAAGCTCATACACTTGCTTTCTTGCATCACATGCCACTACTACTACTACTACTATTTTAAGGGACAGTGCGCATATAAAAGAACATGTTCAAGGATCAACGTATTTCACTTTGGGGCCAGTTCATTCCAAAAGTGATCACAAAACAGCATTCAGGCACTATATCAAAGATGGAAAAGCTATTAATAATATGGATGGAAAATCAGATTCAGAAGCAAGTGCCCCAATGGCCATTCAAGCAAAAGCAAGATGTATTTATAAAGATATTAAGGATAAGTACGGTGAACCCCAAGCCAAGTTTGTGGCAAGCAACAGGTGGTTTAATAGTTCAAGCATCGTGCTGGTTTCCAAAACATTAAAGTATGCAGTGAAGTTGTCAATGCCGATTCTGCAGCTGCAGAGAAATTTTGTGATGTGTTGGAAAAACCCCTTCTAAATCTCCACAGCCCTCAACTTCCACAGCGGCGTGCTTATCAGCTGGAGAGTTAATTCTGGCAACGATGCTCAAAAGATAAAACTTGCTGACGTTAAGACTGTCTCCTCTCTTTTTTGTAATTTTATAATTTTGAAATCTTGTACACTTTTATAATTTTTCCTGTGCATGAGATAAAAAAAATTTAATAATTCTATTTACAGTTCGTAGAACATTCATTTTTTGCTTCTATCAAATTCAGCACACATAGTTGAGAGTGTGGAATTTCCCTAAATGATTATTTAGGGAAATTCCAACTTACTAGCATTCCGCGGAACGCAACCCTTATGTAAGTCGGGGAGTTCCTGTACTACCTTCGTACTTTTTTCCCACAAGGCACATGGCTGATAGCAACATACCCTTTCACTTAAAATGAAGGTTCATCGAAAATCAGTTTCTAATTACAACTGTAGTATTTTATTATCCAGTATCACCACATTTGAGTGAACCAGAGTGACGTACCAACAGTGCGGTACAACATACAGGTTGTTTGTTTGTTATTTGGTTTTTAGGAGCATTAGCAACTAAGGCCATATTGCTCCGGGGACATGCGGTGGTCATTCCCTGACCTTTCTGCATCCTCTGTATTTAGTGGGAACAGGCTCGAACCCCGGTCTAATCAAGAAGTGTGTGCTACGCACTGCTGCTCCTGCCCACCTGGCTACAGAGGCGCCCAACATACAGGGTTGTGGAGAATGAAAACGAGCTGGGGGTAATTGACAGTTGTAGAATAGATGTGCAGACATTTGTCTTTAGCCAGCAGGTGGTTGATTGTTGGAACAAACTTCCATCTGTCTTTGTGGAGGTTGATAGCTTAAATAAATTCAAGGAAAAACTGGACAAACATTTGGAGCAAACAGATGGGTGAAATGGGAAGGTTTTTTTTTTTTTTTTGCTGATGCTATACAAGCTTGCTTTCTTGCATCATATGCCTCTACTAATGCTAATGTGAGTGTTCTTAGGAATCCATCTATCCTTACTAGTGCTTAACATGAATGATATACTTTATGTAAATAATAAAGATCAGACTCATCAATATCTCCCTCACATAGGGTTTGCAACAGAAAATAACGATACTTGTTCTTCCTCTTAAATTGCTAATATGAATATAACCATGGAACTGACCTTGGTAAATTCATCCTAATGGGTCTCAATCATGTCTCCAAAGCAGCAATTGAAGAAACTATCACTTAACATTTGTTCCAACTAGTTAGTGGTTCTCCTGATGTTACTTTTTGTTGCCAGTCAGTCCTACCACCAATGAGGACCACCAGCAGGCCTTCCTCTGCCTCACTTGAAATGGCCTCAAATCCCTCACATCATTAATGGAATTAACATCTCCTTTGAAGGACTTTAGTAATGACTTTAAAGAAGGCATTTTCTTTGTGGGTTATTTACACGTAGATGATAGAGAATTAAAAAAATGCTTGAATGAATGTGTTTTGCAACACATTAAGTATTGTATTTCAAAACCTCCAAGTTCCTTGATCAAAAACTACAATAATACAAAAGAAAAGTTCACTGAAGGAAAGGATGTCAAGCAAATCTACAGATTTGTCCAGTGAACTTTAACTTTCAATTTACCTTCTCCTGCACATAATGGAATTCAAATTCCTTTTGTGAAGTAACTTGGATCTCAGCTATTTGTGAAACTAGTCTCAGTGATGAACAGAAATTTGCTTATAATTAAGTGAAGGAAAATTTAAATCAGTCTTTTTGAATATAGTTAGAATTTGTACGGATGAATATTATGACATTGCTAGGGAAGAAATTGTTATTTTAAAAATCAGATTATTAATTAGAGGTAATAAAGTTTCACATTGTCAAAATTCACAGAAAACAGCTTTCATATGGAGCAGTAATCACATACCAGGGCTATAAACATAAGGGGTTTTTCTACCTTTTTGACTAATGGAACACTGGAATGGGTAAGAAATTGGCAAAACAAAATCAACACAAGTTTTATTTCATTCATTCATTTTCAATACAGAAAAGATCTGTTCATCATGATCAGAAAAAAATATAAATTAATTAAAATTAGTTACATTACAAGAATTTATTTTTGTAGATATAGTGAGTGCATTTATTTTAAAATACATAAAAATATCAAAATGTAGATGACTGCTAATTTTTAGAGGAATGTTTCAACAGAAGGTGAACAATTCTTTTGTTCATCTTCTGTAAAACAGTGTTCCGGCACAGTAGCAAAACTACCACTAGATGTGACCTTATGGGGGAGGAGTTAGGAGGCCTGTTGGCTGGTTTGGTATGGTTGTTAAAGATCACATGGAGACCATTTGGCAATTAGGAGGTAGGGGTTATAATTCTGCCTCTGGTTTTGCTTTGCAAGACACCAGTTGAAACTTTCAGTTACAGTTTATACCTTTGCTTGTTTTTCATATTCCAATTAAACAGTATGTGGGTGTGATTGTGAATATATACATATACCACAGATAATATTGATTTAAAGTAACACCTTGAAAACACATGAAACGTTATCTACATCGAATATCAACTGTCAAAATAACAAAATAAACATACCAATATGGATACTGTGGTCTTCCTAGCACTTCGTCTCACAGGAAAATAATCTGTTAGAGGTTTGCATTTAAATTCAGGCTTTCTAAATGGAATAAAGTGCACTCTTAAGTTTTTAAAATTAACTAATCATATGTTTAATTAATTTTTCAAGCATAAGGAGTATTTGAAAATAAAGCAAACATAACATTAAATTATAACCATTTATGTACATGTAATCCAATTTTTGGAGCAATATTAAATCATTACTACATTATTATTATTATTATTATTTAGGTTTAAAAAGTTGTGCACCAAAATCAATAATTTCACAAAAGAAAAATTTTGCCGTAATGAAATACACCCACCCAATCTTTTTTTTTTTTTTTGAAAACGCAGTCCATTCCGGTTATTTTGGACACATCAGGACTAGTGCATTTTGGCCAGATTAAGCAGCTGCCCCAATTTCCGAAGTAAAAAATATAATGAATCCCTCGCTTTACAATTGGTTCACTGTACAATCAAATCACGTTACGACGAACTCGCCATAGTAAAGTACCGTTCACTATACGATGTGTAGTAAGCGCTGGTCATTGTGATCACGTTTGTGAATTGAATTTTAATTCTATTAAACAGCGATTCTAATTAGAGAAAATAGGAGGAATATAATCCACAGGCTATAAAATTAAAGATATATTAAGCACACATTTACCCTTTATTACCTTACCAATTAAAAAATTAAATGATACATGAAAATCGGAAGAATATATGTGATAATCGGAATAATTAATGCGTACTGTAATATGTGCATACGAACTAGTTGACATTTCTGTTCACTGACATTTGTGGGTGGGTGGGGGGGGTTAAAATTTAAAACAGTAAAAAAATAAGCAATCAATAACAAAGAACATGGCACACACAAATTGCAAGTAACACAATATGCGCAAGTGAGAATGGAGTAACGAGTTACAAAGCTTTAAAAATAGGAATAAAGAGAAGATCTGAAAATTTATTTTTTTATATGATTGAAGATTCCACGGAAGTTGTTGTTATTTGGTTTTTAGGAGCATTAGCAACTAAGGCCATATTGCTCCGAGCATATGCGGTGGTCATTTCCTGACCTTTCCGCATCCTCCGTATTTGGTGGTCACGGGCTCGAACCCCGGTCTAATCAAGAAGCGTGTGCTATGCACTGCTGCTCCTGCCCACCTGGCTACGGAGGCACCTCCATGGAAGTATAAACACATTTCACCATAATAACCCACAGAATTCCAGCTGTCGGTATTATCACAAATTCAGTAAGATCGAGTTTACTGTCCGTGTATGATAGATTTCACTAACAGAAAAGCCCAATAAATAGGTGACTGCAAATTGTTTTTGTTTTATGATTGTGACCTCCAGAATTTCATTTCGACGTAACCATGTGGCACCGTTGGAGACAATCATAGGGTAATCTCCAGTGCTGCAGTCTCCTGCCTCGATTAAACAGCATGCTGTCCCAATTAAGCAAAGTAAACCCTGGCTATTTTCTTGATTGGTTTCTGTTTTTTAAGATTTGCCCCAAATAAACGGCTGCCCCGATTAACCGGTGGCCAAAAATAACTGGAATCCACTGTAGTACATGGAAAGCAAATTAACAAGATGATTGGGTTGTTGTTTTGGTTTTTAGGAGCATTAGCAACTAAGGCCATATTGCTCCGGAATATGCGGTGGTCATTCCTTGACCTTTCCGCATCCTCCATATTTGGTGGTGACAGGCTCGAACCCCGGTCTAATCAAGAAGCGTGTGGTACGCACTGCTGCTCCTTCCCACCTGGCTACGGAGACGCCGCACAAGATGATTGGGACATTATGTGTTAACTGTCCATCATACAATTATACCATCAACTGGGCTGATGAATTCAAAGTGGGGGGGAATTGAAGAACTACCAAAGACGTATCCAGATCTAGACAATCATCAGTCAACTACAGAAAACACTGATGCTATTTTCTGATTTCTCTGGATTAGGTTACGATATATAGACACCAAATGAATGTTGTGAACATGCTCATTGTATGATAATCTTGTTCACAAAGAATTGAGCATGAAAATATTTTCAGCAAAATGGGTACTAAAAGATTTGAATATAAACTCAAAGTGGGAAAGAATGAACTGTGCACAGGTTTGTGAAAACTAGCAAGGTTCATTACCATGATTCAACAACCAAATAAAAGTCTTATAGAGCAACTTCATGAAGGATCTCTTTGCAATAGGAAATTTCAATCAATTATGAAGGTTATCAAGATGCTAGGATAATCTGGCCATCAATATCCCACTTGAATAGCCAATTTATCTCAGTGAAGACACCAAATGGAAACCTCAGATTTGTTCTAGAGTTCAGGGGGATAAATAAGGTAATAATTCCCATTACTTTTCCCCCAAATAATGCAGATGACTTGATTCTTTATTTGCTTTTTTTTTTCTTTCTTTCTTTTTTTTTTTGAAGATTTACAGAGACTCAGAATAAAACAGTGAATAGCCAGTGTGAGACTTCTAGGCTGCTTTTAATTTATTAAGATCAAACTTGATGCTGTGATTAACAACAAAAAGTAAACTGTTTGAGAATCAGGCTGTAAAAGAATTTTTTCTTGTCATTGGAATGAAGAAAAATTACACTTTTAGATATGAAAATAGTTATTTTCCAATTATATTATATGTAAGCTGTTCAAATTAAATGTTACCTTTATTTTTTTAAAAAAAGCAACTCAGAATGTGTTGCCATCTTGAATGCAAGTTGTTAACTCAGAAATTAGTTATTGTTGTAATTGAACCTGGCAGGTTAAAGGAAAAATACACTCCAATATTGACTACAAAAGAAGATATATGAAGGAGAAACTGCTTGATTGAAGCTGGGAAGCATGAAATTAGGAAACTGCTGAAATTTCAGAGGATAATTTAGAAAAACTTTGGGAGCCCCCAAAGGCTCCCAAAGTTTTTCTAAATTCCAAAATTTTCCAAAATTTCCAAAATTTTGTCTCACTTTGGGAGCCTAAAGGCTCCCAAAGTGAGACAAAATTCCATTTGCACACTGTTGTTGTTGTTGTTTGGTTTTTAGGAGCATTAGCAACTAAGGCCATATTGCTCCGGGATATGCGGTGGTCATTCCCTGACCTTTCCGCATTCTCCGTATTTGGTGGTGACGGGCTCGAACCTCGGTCTAATCAAGAAGCGTGTGCTACGCATTGCTGCTCCTGCCCACCTGGCTATGGAGGCGCCCATTTGCACACTCTGAGTGCACTTGTATCCAAAGGTTAATAACTTTAAATACTGAAAGGGAAAGTGCAACAGAAGCAAAATCCATCTATAATTAAAGACCACATGAAAAAACACTTTTAAGTAACTATAAGCAAAACTTTTAAGTAACTATAAGCAATAAAGTAAAAAACTTAATTTGTCTATACAGTAATACCAGGAGTACTGTAAACAAATGAATTTGAGGTACTGATTAGTTCAAGCTTACTTAGACGTGGAGCCACTCAGAGATATGATATGAAGAATTTCATTTTAGCAAATATTATTAAGAAGAAATAGGAAAGGACAGAGGGGTAGGAGGGATGATTCTTCTAATCAAAAACTGCCTGAAGGCAATAATAATCTTTCCCGAGTCAGATCAAGGTAATGCAGATGTTGAATCAGCATGGTATAAAATGACTTGCCATAAAGGGAAAATGGTAGTTGGGCTATGTTATAGGCCAAATAATTCTGATGAGTATGACAAAAATTTATTTAGACAGTACGAATGGAGTAGCAAGTACAACTGCCTCATTATGGGTGACCAATTTATCTCTTATAAAATGGAATATGTGGACTGGAAATACACCATGTGGTAACAGGTTCCAGATGGTCACTACTTATCCCACAATGTTTAAGGATGTACAAGGGGGCCCTAATATCACAGATCTAGTTTTAACTAAGGAGCCTACTGTATCAAAAACTTGAGAGTGAGAGAACCATTAGCAGGCAGTGACAACAATATCATAAAATGGATTGTATCTAAATGTGGTCCACAGTAATGGACTACAGATTTCTTTAGATACAATTTATTAGGTATTTCTTGAGTTCAATTAACTGGAGTGACTACTGTATGGTGCTGGATACAAATATACTATGGGAAATATTTAAGGGATTTATTTCTGAAACCACAAACATATTCATACCAGTTGTCATATTCGATAAACATAAGATACCAAAATGAATGATAGGTGAGGTTAAGAGTTTCAGAGAAAAAGAAACAAGCATGGGACAGTTACAGACAATCATATGATTCCAACTTACAAGCATAAGAGAATACAAAGCCATTGATGGAGTAAGAAAGGCAAAAGCTGATTATGAAAAAGTATTAGCAAAGAGGGCTAAGAATGGGGATAAGTTCTCATATGTGAACACGAGGAAGAGAGAGAGAGTAAATCCATTAGGATCCTTAAATGGTTGCAGTGGAAGGTCCATAGAAGCCCAGTGGACATGGCAGTCATTGATACTTACAGTCAAAAGTAGCGTGAAACTTTGGGAAATGTTAAGGTATCAGACTGCTGCAAAATAAGTGATATAATGATCTCAGAAAAGCATTCCTTAGAAAAGAGGAAAAGGATACATATTCAACTGTAATTAAAAAGGCTGTATATGAGCATATCAAACCATTGAGAATGCTAATGAGAGCATCTTTGGATTCTGGGTAGGAGATTCCTTTGTATTGGAGAAATGTTAATGTCTCTCTAATCCACAAAGGTGGTGCCAAAGAGTATGGCTAAAAGACAGTCAGGATACAGAGGGTTGTCATAAATGGTTAGTCTTTTGGCATGAGGGAGACCAACATAACAAGTGGGGTTCATAATTTTCATAAATGATACTGTCGAGGGTATTCAAGGTAAGCAGTCAAAGTTTGCTGATGATGTGAAAGTGAAGAGGATGGTTAACAATCCAAGCCAGGGCATGCTGCTTCAAAAAAGTTTGGATCAATTGCATATATAATCTGAAAAACGGCAACTAAAATTTAATGCTTTTAAATGTGAAGTTATGCATTTGGGGAACAGAAATCCTGGAGTCATATATAAACTAAAAGTAGTTCAAGACAAAAATTACTTAGGTGTTATAATTCAATCTGACATGAAATTTTCCATGCAGTGTAAACAGGCAACTAGGAATGCACATGGTGTCATGTCTATGATTTATGACTTATGCTAGTAGGCAAAGAATATCAATATTAATCTTTATAAGGCAACTGTTAGATTGCATTTGGAATGCTGTATTCAGGTCTAGAGACCTCACCTAGAAAGAGACTTCTGGAGAGGGTTCATTCTCATCAAACTAGACTGGTGATGAGAACAAAGTGATGCATATATGAAGAACGGCTTAGGCGTGAAGGTATGAGAAGTGTGTAAGGTATGAAGAACAGCTTGGACTACAAAATTTGACAACTAGACATCTAAGGAAGATCTAATTCAGGTATATAAGGCACTGAAGGGATTGAATAAAATTAACAAGGAAGGTCTGTTCTCTTTTGCACATGAGACACAAACCAGGGCACACAAATATAAAATCTCACCTATGGGCAGTGGTGGTTGAAGAATGGAATATATTGCCTCCGATTGTGATGGAGTCAGTGAATCTAAGTTTAAAGGAAAACTGTGTAATTGCCTTGTGGGAATGGGTAAAATATGAATATTCTGTTTTGTTTGATTTTTTTTTTTTTTACCCTGGCTGATTTTCTTTTTCCTTGCATCATTTGGCCTTACTAATACCTAGCGCTCTAAATTTCATAGTACATATGCATATAACCAGTGATTTAGGAAAGTAATTAATTATGAATGCATCACTAGACTCAAGAAAGATTCCAAGATTAGAGAAGTGCTAATGCATCACCAATAATAATAGTATGTCATCAGATAGTAATGGAATTCTGAAAAAAAAAAAAAAAAAACACAGCATGGTTTTGTAGAGGGAAAATCATGTTTACTCAACCTGGTTAATTATTTTGACAGTCATTTTTGAACTGAATGTCAGAAATATTTTTGATGTTGTTTCTTAGATTTCAGCAATGTATTTGACTCAGGCCTACTGGAAAGGTTACTGTATAAGCTGGTACATGTTGGAATCACAGAGAAAATCTATAGATGTATTGCAGGGTAGGAGGAAGAGGATTGTGATTAATGATCACTCTTCATATTGGGCTAATGTAAGAAGTTGGGTCCCCAAGAATAAGTTTTGGGATCACTGTTGTTTCTGATTTTAATAAATGGCATCAATGAAGGAATAGAGGGCACAATGTTAAAATCTGTAGATGATGTCAAGATTGGGGGAGTGGTTTATTGTTCTGCACCAAGCAGTGCTTCTTCAGGGTGACTTGAATAAGCTTCAAGGATGGTCAGAAAAGTGGCACATATATTTTAATGCAGAAAAATGCAAGGTCTTTCACTTGGGGAATAGCAACCCCAAAATAACTTATACAATTGGTGGGGTTGAATTAAAAACACTAGAAGAAGAATGGGATTTGGAGAGATGATACAGTCGGACATGAAGTTCTCCAAGCAGAGTAAACAGGTAGCAAGGAAGGTCTATGGTGTTGTATCAATAATTTATTGAACATTTGTCTGTAGAGATAGGAGATCATTATCCCACTGAATACGGCAACTACGAGGGCACACTTGGAATATTGCACTGAAGTATGGAAACCACACCTAAAAAAAAAAGACATTCAGGTTCTTCAAAACGTCCAATGATGGGCAACATGATGATATTTGACATGCAACATGCCTAGTAAGATCAACAAAAGGGTGCCCAGATGAAGAAAAACTACAAATATGTGGGCTACAGAGCTTGGAAACTAAGCACCTTAGAGGACACCTGACTGAGGTGTATATGGATCTGAGAGAAAAAATAACATGAAAGAAGGTGAAATTTTCACTATAAATGATTCTGGAACTAGAGATCATATATTAAAATTGCAGGGGAAGAGATTTAGACCGGATTGTGGAAGTTTTCTTTTAGCCAGCAAGTTGTTAATTACTGCAATAACTTGTTCCCACAAGGTAGAGGCAGACAAATTGGACAAATTCAAAGGTCAGCTGGATAGGTACCTACATGAGGAGAGAGTCAAATAGACAGTTTATTTTTTATTTTATTTTATTTATTTTTTATTAATTAATTATCTATTTATTATTATTATTTTTTTTTTTTTTTGGCTGCAGTAGCAAAAGCCCCAGGCTTCCTTGCCCCATATGACTAATACTAATGTTGGAAAAGTCAACCTCAATAATTTCATTTAGCCAAAGTAAAATATCATGAGAGACAGGAGGAGGAGGAGGAGAATGGAACAACAGAAATATAAAATATCAATTAGTGAATGATAGAGAAATAATCTCAATTTTGCCAAATTGGTAAAGATATGCAAGAAGTGGAAAGAACAGCAGTCAGATAAGAATTCATTTTCAGAGATAATGTCAGTAAGTCAAGTTTCACTAAAGCGAATAAGGGCATATGACTTCTACATTATTATAGAAGTCATATGCCCTTATTCTCCCTAGTGAAACTTGGCTTACTATCTTTTCTTTCTAAGATAGTAAGGATCTCTTAGGATTCTTGTCTTTTCTTTATAAGAAAAGACAGGAATCCTAATACAACACTGGGGCAGTTCATATAGTTCAAGAACAACAATTTCATAGACAAGTTCTTGAATGGGTACAGCGATTACTATAGGTTATTGGGTAACTTACCCCTCAAAAGGAAATGGTACTAGATTTGTGAAACATAATTATAAAAATAATTCATGAGTGAGTGCACCTGGAGGGCATAGGGTAGAAATCTGAGATTTTAAATTTAGAATTTTCTGGAACTAGAAATGAGAAATAGTGGTAATGACTGGTTTTCTTGAAAGAGGGAGATGATGATTCAAGAAGTTCTCTATATCATCTGCTTCAGTTTCAAGTAGCAGTCTGGTTAGAAAATTATCTTGAACTGACTTAAACCTTGAGTCCTGGCAAAACTGAACTACTAGATATGCGGTCTTCATTTAATACATCATGCCTTATTGGGTCAAATTTTAAAAGGGAGCAACTGGGTTAAAGTCTGCAGCATATGGGCCTGAATCCTAAGGATCTAAAATGTTAATTAACATAGAGAAACAAAGTTCAGGTTTGGATTGTTGAGAATTTGAATTGGGAAAACTGGTGAATGCCCATGTTGAGCTTACTCTTTTTTACCCTCAATGAGAGAAAAAAAGAGCAAGTGGGGAAGGGAAGACAAGATTAGCTAATTCATTAGTCAAAAGAGGATCAGACATAGTAGCCTGGTAGGAAACAGAGTTAGTTGCTTACAAAGTCCTTGTACATACAACGAAGTCATCAAAGCAGAGGATAAACTCCCAGTTCGTTTGATTATAGAAGTGGCTGAAGAGAGCTTTTGTCAAGAAGAGCAATAACTGTAACAAAGGAGGGGAAGTAAGTGCAGTAGGCAAAATGTATTTAGAAACATGAGCTCCAGGAGATGGTCAGACAGCATGCACAGGAGAAGCCTTTAAAGCAGAAGGCTTGAAGTCAGCATAGGATGAAACAGGATGGGATCATGTAGTTGCATTCAACTAGTTAATGTAGGCGAAGGTGTTCAAGTTTTGGTAAGAGCTTGTTCACCAACAATGAAATTTGAGAAGAGAGTTTGCTGTAGTGGTGTCTTGCTACCCATAGAGCAAGTCCAAGAGGGAGTTTTGAACACTTCATAATATTAAGTTAAAAAGAATTCTGTTCCTTATATTCTTACAGTATTAAAAACTCAATGCTATAAGTAGACGCTGAGCCAGATAAAGCTCCCAAATCTTTTAAACGTTACTGTACTGCTGACATTAACATTTAAAAGATTTGGGAGCTTTATGTTGCATCTTCCAAGAATTGTCACTCCAGCTGAAACAAATATACTGCATTTTTTTGCAGATCATAGGTTCCACTATTACAAATGCATGGGCCGGCCGGGCTAGCCGGGTGGGTAAAGTGCCTGCCTGGCAACCCAAAGGTCGCGGGTTCGATTCCCGCCTAGGGCTTGGATCAAAGTACTGCAAAAACCTTGGGAGGTGCATTATGGCCACAGAAGCCGATGCGCCAACAACTACCAAAAAAAAAACAAATGCATGGTATTAGGTCCAAATTTCCAAAGACAACAATTTCATTTATACAGCAAAGGCAACCATGTCACACTTAATACTTAAAAAAATAAATAATAATAACAATAAAAAAACCACAGGAAATATTTGGAGTCAAGGCAATCAAAGTCCACAGCAGCAGGTAACTTTTATTATTTATTTGGCTGCACTATTAATATATTCATGTAGAGAATAATTATTTCCTATTATTAAATAATCAATATTGCTTAAGTAGCTAATTACAACACATAACAGTCTTTTGAATATAACATTAAATTAAGGTCTTTAGCTGCTAAATTACATATGTACTGCAAAAGGCTATTTGCAAATGGATTACATATAGGATTACATATAGTGGCTGGCATATAGGCAATGTCATTATTTTCTGTGTGCCTTAACAAAATCCATGTGATTTTACAATGTTATTTTCTATAACTGTGACATTTAATAATACAAGTTGCCATTCTGTTTAATAAACAGAACTTCTCAAAAGCAAAGTATTCTGCGATTTTTATATTAATGTTTTTAAAAATTTATTAATTTTAATATTCATTATGTTTATTTGATGTATAATGAACTAATATTCACTTTTTAAATACTTAGGTATTTATTATTAATTATTTTCTCTATAGAACAGGCCAGTGCTACTTTGGCAAATGACCAATGAGGGGGTTTCATCAACATCTTAAGTTTATGTCAGGATTGAAGTAAGAAAATTGAATATTATTTTATGTACTATGCTTCACTCAATTCAAATCATAATCATTAATTAAATTAATTCTTAAATTTGATTTGTCATTTTTTAAAATATTTTTTTTCATACTTGGCTTTAGTCTTTTCCATTTTATTTTCATTTATCTGATTATTTGTTACTTCAATTTTATGCCTCTCTACTTTTCCAACGTTTTTTACTTTTTCAACCTTTGAAGAAAGAGAACCAGGAGCCAGGATTGGTAACTGATTCTTCTTATCACCTAGAGAAGAAAGGAATCAAGAAAGATCATAAGTGATTAAATTTTTACTATCTTTATTTTATTTTTGCTTTTAAAAATTTTTAATAAAGAAGTAAAAGTTATTTTAGTAATGGCATTTTTAAAGGTCATTACTATAATAAATGGAAGGAAACTTGATGTGCATTTCCTTCCAGAATATCAGTCTGTCTCAAATAAATTTGTTCCATACATTAGGAGGTTTGTTTGTTTGTTTGTTTGGGGATTTATTAGGCGCATTGGCAACTATGGCCATAGTGCGCCAACATTAGGAGGAGACAAGCTAAAGACAGTAGAGGAGGAGGAGAGAGATTGGGGGGGAGGCAAATGGATTTCTCCATGCAGAGTAAACAGGTAGATAGGAGGGCACATGGTGTCCAATCAATGATTTTTAGGAAATTTGCTTGTAGAGATAGGGAGGTCATAATCTCACAACATAAGGCAATGGTGAGACCACAATTGGGGTACAATGTCAAAGTACAGAGACCACACTAAAAGAAAGACATTGAACTCGTTGAAAAGGTCCATAAATAAATAAATTTTCTGTTTATATTCCAGAATGACCATACATCACAGAAGTTCATGAGATAGAGAGAATACAAGGAAACACTAGAGTATTTAGTAATAACATGGGCTCAACCATGGTCACTAGAGGCACGTGTATTTATGTACCCACAAATCCCGACCACACAGCTGCTATGTCACATGGATAGTAGATGGAGGGTATGGCAACAAACTGCAGAAAAAAAAAACCACTCTGAGTGACATGCTTAGTGAAATCAGATAATCGTCACTCATATGAGGTCTAAAAGTTTTGAGAGGAAATAGTAAATTAAACTAAAGTGAAATTCTCATGGTAAGAGCGATATTAGAACTAGGGGACATAAGTTCGAAATATGGGAAAAGCAGAATAGAGTAGAATGTAAGTTTGTTTTTTTTTTTAAACCAAACAATTGGTATTAGGATATATTACAAGCAAAATTATACAGAATTAACAAAAAAAAAAAAAAAACTTCCCATTTCACCTATTCATCCCCTACAATACTTCGTCCAGTTCTTCCTTGAATTTATTCAAGATATCCACTTTTTGCAACAATAGATGGAAGTTTGTTCTGGCAATCAAGCACCTACTGGCTAAAGGCAAATTTCCACACATGTATTCTGCAACCATCCTTTCTCTATGGCCCCTCATGTCTGAGAAAGAGGAAGAATCCCATCAGCACTGAGCTTGCTCAATCCATTCAAAGCCTTAAACACCTCAATCAGATCATCTTGCAGGTGCCTAGCTTACAGAAGCTGCAATTTGCAGAAATGAAGCCTTTCTTGGTACGACCAACCTTTTGTTCCTTTCATCAATCTTGTTGCCCTTCTCTGCACCCATTCCAACAAATCTATATGCTTCATAAAATGCCTTCAAACCTGCATGCAGTACTCAAGATGTGTCCTAATCACTGCTTAAAACAATAGGATAATCACACTCTTATCCTTCCTAGAAATATTCCTGAATATTACTAGAATTCCTGAATATTCCTGAATGCAGGTATATGATATCAAAACTATCTGACTGTGCAATCACACCGATCTTTTTTTATTTTCAAGTACCCTGAGGTTTAGTATCACACAGTTGGTACATTACTCTGGAATTAATGATACCCATATGCATACTTTGAATTTGTCACTGTTACTCTTCAATTACATTTCTCAGCTGCTCTGCCTAATTTTTCCATATCATGCTGCAGTAGCATACCTTCATTACTGTCATTAACCACCCTACCAACCTTTGTATCACCTGCAAACTTAGACATTATGCCTGATATACCTTCAATATCATTAATAAATAGAGAAAACCAATGGGCCCAGCATGGAATCATGGGGTGCTCCAATAATAACATTACTTCACGAAGAACAGTGTCCACTGATAACCACTCTCTGTCTTCTCCCGCACAACCATCCCTTTATGCACAGCAGCAACTTGCCCTTAATGCCACATTGCTCCAGTTTATACAGCAGTCTTTTATGTGCAACAGTATCAAAAACCTTTCTGAAATGCAGGTATATGATATCAAAATTAGTTTTTTCATTCAGTTCCATTGTGAATGCATCATAGTATCCGACCAAATTGGTCAGACAAGATTTCCCCTTAAGAAACCCCATGCTGTGAGTGAAGTATAATTGCCCACCTGTCTAGAAGGTCTGACATTACTTCTTTAACCAGTGACTCCAATATTTGCCTGGAAACAGAAATTAAGCTAATACATCTATAATTACTCATGTCACCATTTACTTTCTCTTTGTGAATTGTGGATACATTTGCATATCTCCAGACCACAGGGATCTCCCCTGAATCAAGATATGCTCTCATAATTTTGTCCAAATGTTTTCTTACCTATTTTGCTACCTTAATTAATATAACAGGACAGATTCCATCCACCACAGGTGCTTTAAGTTTCTCTTTAACAAATTATCTTCCTCTTTCCTGTCAATTATTACAAAATCATTTAGCTGCCTGTTAGAGTTTAATAAACGTCTGGCATCTGCCTCCCTAAAGAATTCCTCATTTGTGAAAATAGATGCAAAATTCCTATTCAGCCTGTCAGCACCTTGAGCTGTATCATCAACAGTTAAAACTGACATCAATTGCACCAATGTAATAGTAATAGTAGTAGTGGCATGTGATGCAAGAAAGCAAATGTATGAGCTTATGCAGCATCAGCCAAAAAAAAAAAAAAAAAAAAAAAATCACACCATTCCCTCCAAATGCCTGTCCAGTTCCTCCTTAAATTTATTCAACCTATCAACTTCCACAACGACAGATGGAAGTTTGTTCCAGCAATTAACCACCCGCTGGCTAAAGGAAAATTTCCGCACATCTAATCTACATCTGTCTTTTCTTAATTTGAATTTATGTCCCCTTAGGTTCGTAATCTGAACAAGTGGAAGGATCCCATCAGAATTCAGCGTGCTGAACCCATTCAAGGCCTTATACACCTCAATCAGATCACCGCGCAGGTGCCTAGTCTCCAGCCACTGCAATTTGCAGAACTTAAGCCTCTCTTGATAAGAGGATCCCTTCATTCCCCTCACCAATCTTGTTGCCCTTCTCTGTACACGCTCAAGTAAATCTACATCCTTCCTAAAATGAGGCCTCCAGACCTGTACGCAGTACTCAAGGCGTGGCCTGACCATTGCCTTATACAGAGGGATAATCACCTCCTTTTCCCTGCTAGCAAAATTCCTATATATCATTGACAAAACCCCATGACCTGCCCTGGCAGCCTGTCTGCATTGCTCAGAAAACTTCATATCTGCCTGCAAAATTACTCCCAGGTCTTTTTCATTTTCTACCACCTTAAGTGTAGTACCACACAGTTGGTACGTTTCTCTGGGGTTACTTCTACCCAAATGCAGTACTTTGCATTTGTCAAGGTTAAACTTCAGTTGCCACTTCTTAGCCCATCTGCCCAAATTATCTAGATCCTGTTGCAGTAGCACACTGCCATTACTGTCATTAACAACCCTGCCAACCTTTGTATCATCTGCAAACTTCGACACTAAGCCTGATATACCTTCATCAATATCATTGATAAATATGTTTTGTTGTTTTATTGGAGTTTAGGAGTATCAGCGACTAAGGTCATATCGCTCCATGTATACTGGCTGTAAATTGTGTGTTCTGTGGTCGATTTTCTGTTTTTTGGATGAAAAACGAGTTTCCATTAAGAAAACCCATGCTACCATCACCTGAGACCAACTAACTCAGCCACACTATGAAAAACGCCCACATCATCGACAGAATTAGAACTCGGGTCTTTTCCACCCAGCGTGGGGAGGACGGCAATTCTACCAACTGTGCTACCCACGAGGGCAGACCAATGTGATTCAACACCTTTTTCCTTCCTGTTAATATATACAGAAAAGTCTTTATTGCCTTTCTTGCCACTGTTTGCCACAAGACTTCTTATAATTTGCCTTGGCTTTCCTAACCTCCTTCATGATTTGATTGCAGACTAGTTTATATCTACCATAAGCTTTTGTATCACATGTTAATTTATATGCATCCCGTGCATTTTTATTCTCTGCCACGCATCTCATTAGTTGTCTGACATCCATTTAGGTCTAAGTTTTGAACAGTATTTCTTAGTTGGTATGAAATGCATAGTAGCATATATGATTACTTCACTGAATGCTTCCTATTTAGAATTTGCTGTTGGTAACATCATCAGTTGGTCCCAATGCATAGATGCATTGAATTTAAAAACTGCCTGAGACTACCACAGTCACCTTTAGGAAAGCAAAAACCTTTCTCTTTACCATTGATAGCAGTTAAATTAAGGAAATGATGGGAGTTAAATCTTTAAAGAGAAACCACATCAGTACACTGTGATCACTGCCACCTTTTTTTCTTTTTTGGTAGTTGTTGGCACATCGGCTTCTGTGGCCATAATGCACCTCCCAAGGTTTTTTGCAGTACTTTGATCCAAGCCCGAGGCGGGATTCGAACCCGCGACCTTTGGGTTGCCAGGCAGGCATTTTACCCAGCCAGTTAGGTTAATTAATGATTCATCTCTAACAGAGTCTCTCCACTCGCTGTCTCATAGACATACTGTTTCTGCTGCATGCCTCTGCTACAGATACTTCCATGGGCACTGTTCTTCTGAATTGGCTTCTATAATTCCCGCTCTCTCTTTCAAAACAGTCCGAACACGTGCCGCCACCAGCCAACATCCATTTACTGTCCAACTTCAAACTCACAGAACCAACTTTTCATCTTCCTCATTTATTCATTCAACTGCTGTTTTCTGGAACAACTTTCCTTCATACGTATTTCCTGAAAATTACAGTCTACAGAAGTTCAAGTCCAATGTCAACAAATATCTTCTTTTGTCTCCTCAATCTCCAACCCAAGCACGGTACTAAGTACTATAGGTTCCAATACCTCTCGTGTTTGGGGTTTACATTAAAAAAAAAAAACATATTCAAATTGTGTATCCCTTATATCTGAGTGACACTATGTAGTAGTAGTAGTAGTGGCACTTGATGCAAGAAAGCAAGTGTAGGAGCTTATGCAGCATCAGCCAAAAAAAAAAAAAAAAATCACACCATACCCTCCAATTGCCTGTCCAGTTCCTCCTTAAATTTATTTAACCTGTCAACTTCCACAACGACAGATGGAAGTTTGTTCCAGCAATTAACCACCCGCTGGCTAAAGGCAAATTTCCGCACATCTATTCTACATCTATCCTTTCTTAATTTGAACTTATGTCCCCGTAGGTTCGTATTCTGAACAAGTGGGAGGATCCCATCAGAATTCAGCGTGTTCAACCCATTCAAGGCCTTATAGACCTCAATCAGATCACCGCGCAGGTGCCTAGTCTCCAGCCACTGCAATTTGCAGAACTTAAGCCTCTCTTGGTAAGAGGATCCCTTCATTCCCCTCACCAATCGTGTTGCTCTTCTCTGTACACGCTCAAGCAAATCTACATCCTTCCTAAAATGAGGCCTCCAGACCTGTACGCAGTACTCAAGGCGTGGCCTGACCATTGCCTTATACAGAGGGACAATCACCTCCTTTTCCCTGCTAGCAAAATTCCTATATATCATTGACAAAACCCCATGACCTGCCCTAGCAGCCTGTCTACATTGCTCAGAAAACTTCATATCTGACTGCACAATTACTCCCAGGTCTTTTTCATTTTCTACCACCTTAAGTGTAGTACCACACAGTTGGTACGTTTCTCTGGGGTTACTTCTACCCATATGCAGTACTTTGCATTTGTCAAGGTTAAACTTCAGTTGCCACTTCTTAGCCCATCTGCCCAAATTATCTAGATCCTGTTGCAGTAGCACACTGCCATTACTGTCATTAACAACCCTGCCAACCTTCGTGTCATCTGCAAACTTCGACATTAAGCCTGATATACCTTCATCAATATCATTGATAAATATACAAAACAACAGTGGACCCAACACCGAACCCTGTGGGACTCCACTAATAACATTAGTCCACGAAGAGCAGCACCCATTGATTACCACCCTCTGTCTTCTCCCACTTAACCATCCTTTTATCCATTGTAGCAATTTACCCTTAATACCATTCTGCTCCAATTTGTACAGTAGTCTTCCATGCGCAACAGTGTCAAAAGCTTTCCTGAAATCCAAGTATATGATATCAAAATTATTTTTTGCATCCAGTTCCTTTGTGACCACATCATAATAACCAATCAAATTTGTCAGACAAGACTTTCCCTTAACAAACCCATGCTGTGTCTGAATTATTGCTGCAGTCTTGTCTAGATGATCCTGCACTGCATCTTTAACCAGTGACTCCATTATTTTACCCGGAACAGAAGTTAAACTAACTGGTCTGTAATTATTCGTGTCACCCTTCGAACCTCCTTTGTGAATTGGGGATACATTTGCACATCTCCAGTCCGTGGGAACCTCCCCTGAATCCAAGGATGCTCTCATAATTATGGCTAAGGGTTTGCTTAGTTGCTTTGCCGCCTCCTTTAATATAACTGGATAGATCCCATCCGCCCCAGGTGCCTTTCTTATGTTTAACTTCAACAATTTCTCCTCCACTTTGCTCTCAGTTATTACAAAATCATTAAGCACAGTGCTACAATTTGATAACCTTCTTCCATTTTCAAACTGTAATGATTCCTCACGTGTGAATGTAGATGCAAAATACTCATTCAGTTTGTTTGCTATCTGAGCAGGATCATCAACAGTCGAACCATCGATGTCAAGTGGACCAATCATATTTAGCCCCTTCCTTTTAGAGTTTATATAAGTAAAGAAATCCTTGCTGTTTTTCTTAGCATCTTTTGCCAAAGATTTCTCGTAATCCGCCTTTGCCTGCCGAACCTCCTTTGTGACCTGATTACAGACTAGCTTATATCTGCTACAGGCTTCTGCGTCGCCTGATAATTTATATGCATCCCATGCATTTTTCTTCTCTGTCACGAGTCATTAGTTCATTTGATAATCATTTAGGCCTAAACCTTGAACAATATTTCTTCATCGGTATGAAAAGTCTAGTAGCTTCCACGATTAATTCCTTGAATGCTTCCCACTTAGAATTTACTGTTTGTAACATCGTCAGTCGATCCCACTGTACAGAATTTAAAAACTGTCTGAGACCACTGTACTCCCCTTTACGGAAGCAAAAACCCTTTCCTTTACCCCTGACGGTAGTTACCTCTTTGAGTAAATCCCACTTCAGCACACTGTGATCACTGCCTCCTAGTGGTTCCTTTATCTGCAAATTCTTAATGTTTCTGATATCCCCACGATGTCTGCATTTGATGACTTGACCAGCACTTCAAATTCATTTACTCTGCTCCTTCCATTGGTGTACATGCAAATATACATGTACCTATTCTTACTCTTAGTTACTCTAACACAGCCTATATATTTACTTGTTACATGACAACTCATAACCGGCCTTGAAATCCCTGACACTTTGCATTCCAGGCTGCTGTACATTCCAATAAAAGCAGTGCAAGAACCACTTTCACCTCTACCTGTGGCTATTATTAATCTTTTAGTCTGTGTATCCCCCATACCAAGCCAGCAATTTTTCAACCCAATTAACACTCTCTTGATAGCATCAGCAAATATTCTTGCACCCTTTCTATTTAAGTGTATCCCATCCCCTCAGAAGCAGTCTCACCTGTTAACAAGTGCAGACTATGCTTAGAAAAATTCTACCCCATGAGCCTTGCACAATCTCTTCAAGGCTAAATTGATTGACAGGTCTCTCATCATATACTCCTTCCTATCACGTAGGACAGAATTGCAAACACTTTAAATGTTAACCCTAACCTGTAAATTTTTTATCAACATTGCCCTGTACTTATTATGTAAGTCTGCAGGTCCCCTATTCTCAATATCATTAGTGCCAACGTGTACAATAATATCACCTTTTTTACCCTTAAAAGAAGTTATTTGCTCTACACGGACTCCATAGCCGAATGGTCAGGGGCGGGAGTGAAGTAGCACATGCTCTTTAAGTAAACTGGGGTTCAAGCACCTGACTGCTAAATACGGTCGATCTACCAACCTGCACTGGACCAGCATGGTAGATTATGGTCCATTTCCCTCAGCATGGAATGTTGAGGAGACTTCCATCCTGCAGTGGGTTGATAATGGCTGCAGTTTACCTTTATTTGCTCTACAATCATCAACTTTTGCCCCTGGCAGATATACCCTGGTCCTATTCAACCTTTCCTTTTTGTACATTTCCTTAACATTAGAGTTGCCAACAATAACTACCTCCTGTGGTGCCAGTGCATTCTGCCTTGGGGTTGCCACTGTGTGCCTGATGAACAAGTGTAAGCTCTGGCATTGAAGTAGGCAGTTGAGAGCTAATGAGCCCCTAATTTAATTCCTTCGAGGGCATCCACCTTGTTCTTCAAGCTCTCATAAACGCCCATCAGGACTCTGAGTCTCTGCCTAATTACATTACATCAAACACACAAAGACATCCCTTCACTGTATCATGTCCCATTCTAGGGAGATCTGCAAACATCAAACCAGTAGATCATTTCATGAGGACGTGATTTGCAGGACAGCTGCTCCTCCTCAGTTCTTCCCCGAGCCACAGCACTCCTGCTGCTTTGAGCCCTTTGCTTTGCTGCTCTAGTTTGAAGCATGCTTTCTATTTAAATTCAATTTAATTGAGAGTAATCACTGAAATAAGTTACCTGAATGGGTAGTTGAGGCTCATAATACAGTAAACCCTCGATTTAACGGACTCTGATCGGATTTAACAGACCAAACAAATAATAATACAGTAATGTACATATTAATCTCGACCATATTATTTTTTTAGGTTATACAAAACTTCAGTGTTATTATTAATTAAAAATTAATAATAATTACTTATTTCCATTATTGTTTTGATAATTACCTACTTTTATTCTTATAATCAAATTCAGGAAATTGTAGTCAGGAAATTGTTTTTTATTCTTTCTGAAAACGTGTTCAAATAGCTGTTTTCCCAGATAACAGATAAGAGCAGGTGGTGACTTGCGAGCTGAGTGTGACTCGGGACACTAAACTGCAGGTCTACCGACTCGCTTTGTTTTGGTCTCAGTCTGTCTCAAGTTATTGAGCGGTCAGGTTGTATACAGAGTGTTTCTGTGATTTCTGAATTGTGACTTTATTTATTAAATAATTTTGCAATCCTTACAATTTAAAATGGCATCAAGTGATAGAGGAGTTAAAAGAAAGCATGTGAACTTAAATGCGGCAGAGAAATTAGAGCTAATTGAAAAATTAGAACAAGGCGTCTCGGTAGCAGGGTTTGTGAAATTTATGCCATAAAAAACAAATTGTTTCTGATATCCGTAAATCAAAGGGCAAATTGCAACATTTTTTTTTAAAATGCAGGGCTGATAACTCTAAATGTGGTTCTACAGAGGGGAGTAGAAAACACATGAATGTTGTGCAAGATAAAAACAATAAAAAATGACCCCAGGTTACATTTGATTTAAGACTTTCGGTATTAACAGACACCCTTTCTCCCCTATTAGTCCATTAAATCGAGGGTTTACTGTATTGGAAAATTCTGTATCAGCACTGACACGAAGAAGAATAGAATATATGGGGGAGAAGTATTTTTTTTTTATTTAATTTGTTGGTGCAGCAAAGCCTAGGACTTTCTTGCACCATGTAGCAAATACTAATAACTCATTCTGCATTCCTTTCCCCCCCCCACATCCATCTTGAATGAACACTACGGTCTCCAAGCATTGCCTTTATTGCAGAGCGGGAATAATGCAATCTCCTAGAAGAGCGCAGTACCTTACACTAATTACCATACACCTTACGGGGCCACAAGGTGTAGACTTTTCAAAGAAAAATGGTCCGATTATAAAATTTGCTGTGAATCCACACCATACTGTAACGTATGGACTTTGTCTTTCATGCACAGCAGATGGACGAGAATATTTGGCAGTTTTGTGCATTTACAGCCCCATGAAGAGTGAAATCAGACCACAAGATCATTCGAGCCCACGTATCGTCAAGTTCCATAAGAGCCAGAAATCGTACAGCAAAGTCTATTTGTCGTTGTTCACCACAAGACTTTAGTTCTTGCACTATGTGAATCTTGTACGGGAAACAGTGTAAACTTATTCGAAGCACTTTATGTACAGTAGACCAAGGAAGGTTCAAGTCTCTTGACACACCTCTGGCACTACTGACTGGTAGTGTTTCGCATTCTGACCATTTCAACTGCCACTTCGTCCACTACCTCTGTTTCAATACGTGATTGTCCTCTGCCTGGAATTACACCTAACTCCCTGGTCAGTCGCTTCAAATTTCTTAATTAGTTTTCGAAGCCCCACTGACAATGTCAAAGGTGCTTTACACAAACCTTTAAGTTTCCAATATTCACGTAGTGCTCCATTAGCGATACTATTATTCTGGTAGAACAGTTTTACTAAAAGAGTATGTTCCTTTTTTTGTAAGAGCCATAATGGTTACTGACAGTGGCATTGGCCTTTCCGCTTTTATCTAACAGGATGTTATTTGTGTAAGCAGCGTGTCTTGAAGTAAATGACAACGTTAACATATGCGCAGCATCGTTTTTCCCCTGGTGGTGAAATTTTGAACTAATTTTTTTCCCTTCTACAAATCGCTTTCCCATACCCTAAATGCATACTCACCGATTTTCACAGCGCTAACTCTAACCGTTTTGACATTAGGATCTCCTGAATAGGAAAATTTATTTTATAACCACCCACTATATATAAAACAATCCTTGCACTTCCTATTGTTACAGTTTTGTGTGGGCTTCATTTGGTCCATGCTAAGTTATATCTAAAATTTTTTAATTTTCTTAAATTTTTTATCCATGAGATGGAAAACCAGCACAATGTTTGAATATATTTTATTTTTTGGTGAAATATGTTATTTTTATTTCATTTCTATTTTTTCTTTCATCTTCTGAATCCATTTTCAAATATCTGAAAATGGATTCAGAAGTTTCCTTGTCATAGGGTAAGGAAATTGCTAAATTTATTCACAATTTACAAGTTGTGTTTATGAAACAAGTAATTCTTTATTACTAGGAAATCAAACTTACTACCAGAGACATGACGAGGATGAGGCGAATGACACTCTTGCCTCAGGTTTAAAGCTGAAAGAGGGTGCCAAAAGAAAAATTAAATAATTTTAGAAATTAATAACGCATATATAAATCTGTTATATATTTATAATAAATACTGCTTACGAGAATAAAAATCACTTTAAACAGTTTTTATTTTTTTGTCATCCTTTTATTTTTATTAAAATGTGTACCAGAAATGTATTTTAAATAAGTCAAATTTTTTTAATTTTTAATTTTTTTTAATATATTTTAGGGAGGCACAATTTTTCATTCTTGCCTCAGATATTAAAATGGCTCGGCATGGTCCTGCTTGCTACACAGGAGTTGGTTGGGTTTTTTACTGAGCAGGTATCTTTTCTAATATCTGCTCAATGACCATTTGACATGACTTGCCGCTGAATCATTTTGATGTGTAATTTCATTTAACAAAGTTAATTTGGTGTTGTTCCCCTCTACACATGACTATTCACGGATATGCTCATGATTGGCTGTAATTCATTTGCCTGTGGAGAGCAGGATGAGTTATCTAGAGAGGTATTTCCTAGTATTTTTAATATTATAGGATTTCCTAATTTATAGTATTATTTAATTACAAATGTTATATAAAATAATATTGTATATAAATGTATAAAATATATTATATGACATTTACTATTATCAAAAGTAATCATATACACACAGTCTAAATAGACTCTAGTAAAAAATTACCATTAATATTTTGTCCATGTTCTGAACTTTCATTCTGAGATGCATTAGAAGGCAATGCAGCAGCATCTGGACTAGGAACAGGAACTTCCTGAATATCACTCTTTTCTACAGTATCATTATTCCCATCAGTGGATAAATTAAGAAAGTCTGACAGTGATTTTGCATGAGAAACTGGTCCATCATTTTGTTTTCCAATACCACTTTGACCAGGAACAGATTCTTCTCTTGTATTTTTCTTTGGACGTGATTTGGTTTTAGGTTTCCTTTTTGGTTTATCTGAAAAGTAAAATCATACAGGGTTGTTCCATTAATACATATTTAAGGCTTTAAAAAATTGAATTTTTCAAAATATTCAAAAAAACTACCTTTGAAATTAAATTGAAATTCAATTTAATATCCTTTTAAACCTTTTTTCAATGGAAACAAACATGAAAGTCATTTGGTGACAAATCTGGTCTGTACATAAGGGTGTTTGAGGGCCTTCCAGCACATCTTTCAAAGCAAGACCTGATAAAATTAAAAATGTGGACACATTATCATGAAGCAAGATGATTTCTTCTATCAGTTGTTATTTCTCTTTGATTTAGGGCAGTGGTGTCCAACCTACGGCCTGCGAATAATTTTTATAAGGCCCGCATGGAAAGGGAACTAAAACAGCATCAATTGCCACTGCGTGTACAGGCATTCAAGCGTCCAGCTCGACTGTATCAAACATGTACATGTTGTTCAGTGCAGTCATATGTACGCTAAATCAGTTATGTATTTTGATATAGCTTGTTCATTGCATTGAATTAATTATTAATTTGTATTGAATTAAAAAAATCATTCTTAAAAATGTTCCAAAAGGGGAAAATCGATTTGGAGTGTCATTTTTTATCCAAGGTGGACTGAAGTCTATTTCTTCATTGATTATCATGGAAAAGCAGCGTTTTTGGTGTGTCAGGAGACTGTGAGTTTTTAAACAATGTAATTTAAAGTGACACTGATTCCAATCATAAATCTTAAGATCAACATAAAGGAGTGCTGCGAAAAGAAAAGTGTTCAAAGTTACAAAACGAATTAAGAAAACAACAAAACATACTGAAAATGTATCAGTCAAGAAATTTATCTGCTGTAAGTTCCAGTTATCAAGTTGCACATTTGATCGCTTTTGAAAGTAAACCGTTCAATGATGGTGAATTTGTTAAGCATTGTTTGTAAAAAGTTGTGGAAGAAATCTGCCCGGAGAAACGAACAATGATACAAGACATTAGTTTTTTTCGACAAACAATTATGCGAAGAATAGAAATATTGGAGAGAATTTGTTCGAACAACTTTTGGAAAACATAAAACAAATGAAATATTTTAGTGTGCCATTGGATGAGAATGCTGATGTAAATGACACAGCCCAACTCCTCATCTTCATACATGGAATTAATGATAACTTTGTACCAGTTGAAGATTTAGCTGATCTACAGAGTATGCACTGAACTACAGGTGAAAATCATTTTGAAAATTTTTGCCAATCTATTGAAAAGTTAGGATTAATTATTAAAAACCTGGTAGGAGTCATAACTGCGGTGCAAAAAATATGACTGGTAAAAATGATTGGGCTTATAGGTAGAACAACCAAGAAAATGATAGATATCGGAGCTGAAACTCTGATTGGAATTCACTGCATTGTGCATCAAGCTCTTTATGGGAAAGTATTGGATCTCCAACATGTTATGAATGTGGTTATTTCAACTGTACATTTTATAAGATCACATGGCCTTAATGTGGCTGTTGAAACGTCCCCGAATGTTTCACACAGAAAAGGGGAAATCAATAAAACAACTATCAAATATGGAGTGGTTGTTTGATCTTGCAATTCATATATATATTTCTAGCCATTTAAATGCTCTTAATTTAAAACTACAAGTGAAAGGAAAATTGGTCTGATTTGCTTGATGACATCAAATCATTTCAGAATAAGTTGTTATTATTTAAATCCCAGTTGAGCAAGACAATTTAGTTCACTTTGAATGTTGTACTGAGCTAAAGGAGAAACACATTTCCAAAGAATCATTACCTTTTGTTATTACAATTACTTTTTGACAAGTTTGAAAGTTGATTTTCTGATATAAAATCCCATGAAAAAACAAAAGCTTTTGTTTGAGAACCCATTTACTTCTATGGTTGAAAACCACAATCCCAGATTGTAACTTGAAAGTATTGATCTTCAAGCCAAAATATGATTCAAAAATAAGTATATAGACTGCAAAAATAAACTATTTGAATTCTACAAGGCTTTCCCATCTGAAGATTTTCCACTAATAAAAGAAAATGCTATGAAAATGGCTGCTTTTTTCGGATCAACGTATGTTTGCAAGCAGAGTTTTTTCACTCGTAAAATCAAATAAATATTTAAAAAGAAACAGAATAACAGATGAGAATTTTTTTTTTTTAATTTTATGAAAACCCCAAACACGAGAGGTATTAAAACTTATAGGTTATATTAAAACTTATGGGTTGGAGGTTGAGAAGACGAAAGAAGATATTTGTTGACATTCGACTTGAATTTCTGTATAATACAATGTAATTTTCAGGAAATACATATGAAGGAAGGTTGTTCCAGAAAACGGCAATTAAATGTAAATAAATGAGGAAGATGAAAAGTTGGTTTTGTGAGTTTGAAGTTGGATAGTAAATGGGTGGTGGTTGGTGGCAGCACGTGTTCGGACTGTTTTGAAAGAGAGAGTGGGAATTATTGAAGCAAATTCAGAAGAACAGTGCCCATGACAGTATCTGTAGAAAAGGCATGCAGCAGAAACAGTACATCAATGAGACAGCGAGTGGAGAGACTCTGTTAGAGATGAATCATTAATTAACCTAACTGCCCTCTTCTGAATGGAATCTAGAAGTCTGAGAGAGGTTTTGGGGGCACTGCCCAGATGTGGGAAGGTAATTCCATGGTAGGGCGGATTTGAGATTTGTACAGAGTGAACAGCTGTTTGGAAGAAAAGTAACGCCAAGAGTGAAAGAGAAAACCAAGTTTTTTAGATGCAGAGGAAGCAATATTTGTAATGTGCTTGTGCCAAGAGAGATTAGAAGTCAGAGTAATCCCCAAAAGAGATATATCATTTTGCCTAGAAATTGGAGTGTCACCAAAGATAAGCATAGGAGCAGAAGAATCCTTTTTTGCAAGATATAAGACAGGACTGAGTTTTAGAAGGACTGAAATCAAGTGAGTTGTCTTTGCCACACTGGAGAATTACCGGAGTATTGTGAATTGAGCAGTTGACACCAACCGTGTTAAAGCATGTTGAATTAAAATTAAAATAAAATAAAATAAACACAAAAAACCCAATAAATAATTTAATATTATTCGGATAAAAATGAAAAATACTAATTACAATAAATACTATTTACAATAACTATACAATTTACAATAAATACTATTTACAATAACTTTATAATTTACAATAAATTATACAGTAATAAAAGCGTTCAACCAATAAAATACAATAAAATATACAGAGATAAAAGCGTTAAAACCGGAGCTTTTGAAGGCATCCACCTCCTTTTTCAACAGCACACTTTACCTTGCAGTACACCCTTAAATATCCCGTTTCAAATAATGATTTGAAGCTCAATCAAATCATTATGAAGGAGCACTACTTGGCAGTCACTAACTACTCTCACAGTCTTCACATCACCTGTGAATTGACATCTCACTCTCTATTCCTCCTTCAGTGTCATTTATAAAACAGGAAACAAATAGTTCAAGAACAATCCCCAAGGGACCTCTAACTTTAAATCTAGCCCATTCTAAAGAGTAACCATTAATTGCAACCTTTGCATCCTGTCATGTAGCCATGTTGAAATCTAAGAATCATACTTGGGATCCCAATATATTTCAGCTTATATTACAATCACGTGTGTGGGACTATGTAAAATATTTGATAAGATCCAAATAAATAATGTCGAAGTTATTTCCTGCATCCTCATCTATTCAAACTGTCACAATAGTATCAAGTTAGTTAAAAAAATAAAAATTCCCTTTACAAAACTGTACTATGTTCTCTTGAGAAAACCATTTCTATCTAGATGACTCTACATTGCATTCTTAATAATTCTATTCTATTCAATAAGGGACAGTTGCAGCACAGTTCTTCAGGACTCCAAGGTTGCAGAACCCTGAGAACAATTACTGTTGGTCCAGGGCTCCAACGACTTTATTTTTAGAGCCTCTAAAATATGTGCATCAGGGCTCCAGATCACCAAAATCTGGCACTGTCCTCCAATTGGAGTTGAACCCATACCTCTCCAAATGGTAAAAAAACTAATGAAAATTTAATAAAATGCAGTCAAATATTAGTAATACTACTACAGTTAAATATGGTTGAATTAAAAATAGCAAAATCAAAGAGGAATGACAATCAATTTAATTTCTCTATTTTTAACTGATCAATAAGGGCCTCTTGATCGGTAAACCATTATAAACCATCTAGCTTATAAAGAACCCCTGGATGAAAATGTACTATAAGTTCATACATCATCATCATGAACTTGGTCCAGCTAGGTCTTTTAAGACCTGTTCCGTTGTAGCTCTTAGAGGTGGTCTTGATCTTGCCATCGTTGTCTTGGTTGACCCACATCTCTCTTGCCTATAGGTTGGCAGCCCCACCATGAAAGGCTGGTAACCTATCCGGGAGGCATTCTAAATACTCGAAATAAGCTCAAGTTCATACCAAATAAATAAACATTTGGAAAAATTAAAGTTATAGTCCAACTGTATGATTTGACAACACTCATAGCAGATTAAAGTGCACTTCATGTTTTTTTTTTTTGTTTGTGTGTTTTTATATTTATTTTATAAAAGAGATGCCACTTCCTTTTCTAGGAAGTAATGCCATGTTACAATAAAAAGTTTTATAACTCGCTGAAGTTTTTTTTTTAATAACAAAAAGAAATTTCAATTAATTTCAAATTTAAAACGTAATGAATTCTTGGTTTTTCAAGTGAGAAAACGCATTTTTTTACGAGACCTTTCAATTTTTATTTTCTTTGGCTGATGTTGTATAAGCTTGGTTTCTTGTATCATTTGCCAATACTAAACAAAGTCTTGTTTATTTTTTATACACCTGCACATAGAATTCTGCTAAACATTAAATACTGATGTAATGTAAAATATTTAGGTCTCGCCAAGAAAATTTATGACGAGCCCCTATTTCAAACGCTAGCTTTATCTTATCAGCCCTCAAACTATCCAGTCACTACAACCCTCCCCCCTCTAACACACCTCCCGCATAGTGGGATGATACGCCCATATAATATTCGTATAAAAAAGAAATGTCCTGTGAGTTGTGCCCCACTCTTGAAATATTTCTTTTTATCACATTTTAGCTGAAAGCTCCTTCAAGTAGAATGCATAAAAACAACTTTAAACTGTCTTGGAAATTGTAAAGAGAGAAAGTGATTTATATGCTCGTCATATACAAATAAATTTTTATTGTCTTACTGTTTTATTATCATAAGTAATAACTCACCTTTCACCATACTTTGATCAGTTAAAGAACATAATATGTCTTTTCAGTTAAATTCAAGAAACGATGAAATGCCAATGCGGCTAATGCTAATGTTTACAACGCCTAGGGCAACCCGACGCCACCAAACCAGCAATATAAAAAACTTAAAATTGATTGTTCAAATTACAACCGCATGACAGATACGAGTGAGGGAAATAGATTGAACCCTCATTCCCTATTTAAAATAAATAACACAAAATGAATTACAGCATTTATTCGTAAACTTTTCACGAAAGAAATGACGCTAAGACATCCAAGGTTACCCTTCTTAACAGAGTTATTTCTATATTTGGACATCGTACTCTCCTGAATGTTTTTCATGGAGATCTCTAAATTGCACATATTCTAGGATCGTTTCAATTTGTTGAAAAGATGAAAAATACCCGTGTTTTCAAAGGAAATGGCTCGTTCTACACTTCGGCACAGCCATTCAGTGATTATTGCAGTAAAATATTCTTTGTAACCGTTTTTATTGCAGTCGATCCATGCAACCCTTGTAGCGATCAACTGACTGGAAACGGTTAAAAAACAAATGTCCATATAGGTTCCTACAGTCCTGAAAGGCTCCACTAGCTGCTTTTTAGACCACGGACTCTCCTAAACGTATATAGCATATCATATCAATTTCACCACCGATGTCAAACCAACCATTCAAGACATCAGACCTTCCCATGGTGGCAGGTCTGGTAGTTTGAACTACTGCCATTCATGTATTTGTAACATAGAAAAATAAAACTGTTTATTAGGGTTACCGAGAAAGTTACTTCATCTACCCACGTTTAACATTAGCATTAGTTGAGGCATATGATGTGAGAAAGCAAGCTTATACAGCAACAGCCAAAAAAAAAAAAAAAAAAAAAATCCCATTTCGCCCATCCAGTACTCCAAATGTTTGTTTAGTTCAGCCTTAAATTTATTTAAGCTATCAAGTTCCACAACAATAGATGGAAGTCTATTCCAGCAATCAACTACCGACTGGATAAAGGTAAACTTCTGCACATCTATTCTACAACTGTCTTTCCTCAATTTGAATCTATGCCCTCTCAGGATCTTAGTCTGAGCAAGCGGAAATATCCCGTCAGCATTGAGCCTGCTCTAACCATTCAAGGACTTACACACCTCGATCAGATTACCTCGCAGGTGGCTAGTCTCCAGATGCTGCAACTTGCAGAACTTAAGCCTTCCATCATAAGCGTACCCCTTTGTTCCATTCACCAATCATGTTGCCCTTCTCTGTACTCGTTTTAGCAACTCTACATTCTTCCTAAAATGAGGCTTCCAAACCTGTATACAGTACTCAAAGTGAGGCCTGACCATTGTCTTATACAAAGGGATAATTAGCTCCTTGTCTCTGCTAGCAAAATTCCTATATATCATTAACAAAAGTCCATGACCTGCACTGGCAGTCCTGCTGCACTGCTCAGATAACTTCATATCTGACTACACAATCGTGGTGCCTGAGTGTAGTGCCACACAGTTGGTACGTCACTCTTGGGTTTCTGCTACTCATATGCAGTATTTTGCATTTTTCAATGTTAAATCCAAAGCATGGGTTTCTTGTTGATTTCTTTGCTTTGCTGGACGAAAAACCCCGGGTTACGGGGGAAAACTTTGTCTCCTGAGACCGAATGAGTCAGCTAAGTGAAAACAGCAAATTAAAGTTCCTCACCTCATCGACGGGATTCGAACCCGGACCTTTCCACCCGGTGTGGGGAGGACGGTGACGATACCACTGTGCTAACCGCGTAGATAAAGAAAAAATAAAACAAAACTGCTAACTCATACACTGTGCCACTTTATTAGGTACACCTACCTAAACGTAGGTATAAAGGCATCATTTTAGGAAGGATGTATATCTGTTAGAACAGGTGCAGAGAAGAGCAATGAGACTGATGAAGGGAACAAAAGGAAAATCTTCCCAAGAAAGGCTTCATTTCTGTAAATTGCAGCATCTGGAGACTAGGCACATGCGAAGCGATCTGATTGAGATGCTTGCTGCTTTTAGTGAATTGAGCGAGCTTAATTCTGATGGCACTCTTCCTCTTGTTGAGACTACACACGTGTTAGAAGGTATAAAATCAAACTGAGGAAGGTGTTTGCATTCAGCCAGCAGGTGGTTCATTGTTGGAACAAACTTCTATCTGTTGTTGTGGAAGTGGGTAGTTAGTATGAAAAATCTAGTAGCGTCTATGATTATTGACTTGTATGATTCCCATTTAGAACTAACTCTTGGTAACATCACAGGTTAGTCTCACTGTATAGAAATTAAAAAAAAAAAAAAAAAAACAGTCTGAAACCTGTTCCTAAAGCAACATGCACATAATTCTTAGAATATAATTTCACAAGCGACTTTGCAATATTCACGTGTATGAAAAGTTGCTGGAAGAGGACTATTTTGCAAGATTAGTTTTCTGTCACCAATATCATGAAAAAATTGAAAATGGCATATTCTCTATTGATAACCTAATGTTTGATGATGAAGCAATGTTTCCAATTAGTGGCAAAGTTAATTGCCATAATGTCTGTATTTTGGCAACAGAGAAATCACAAGAAGTGTGGAAACATGGAAAGGATTTCTCTAAAGTTGATGAAAAACACGCATAATTGTTCCTTTCTTTTGTGAAAAAACAATGGTCAGTGGCCATAGGTATTTGAATGCTGCAAGAGTTTTCATTCCTGAAATAGGATAATTAAGAATTATAGCCAATACGGTTTTCAGAAGAAGGTGCACCTTGGCATTTCGTGCTTGTCATTTCAAGCAAATATTTTTGGGCATGTCAAAAGTGTTGCTTTTCCTCTTTAAAACTTTGCTCCTTAAACGATTGTCGTCCCAGAATCACAAATGCAATTAATGCCTTAACTGAAATACAGCTGGCTGTTGTTGTTGTTGTAGGGTTTTTTTAGAACATCAGCAACTAAGGCCATATTGCTCCTTGTATATTGTCTTTAAAATGCCTGTGTTATTTCGGCGATTTTCTGTTTTGCTGGACAAAAACCCAAGTTTCCTGGAGAAAAAAACCACACTATCCTCGCTTGAGACCGACTAACTCAACCACGGTGTGAAAGAGGCCCAACCGCAGGGGCTCACGTCTGCTGAGTATGGCTTTGGCACACCCAGGGTTCTGAGCTGGATATCATCATTCTTCTCTTTCTTGGTGATTCTCTTCTACTTCTCTCTCTCGGTAAATCGGGAATTTTTTTTTGGCTGGTGCAGCATAAGCCTCAGGCTTCCTTGCACCCTATAGCTAATAATAATAATTTGCTGCACATTGGATGCTCCATTTTTCATAAGGTCCTTCTTAGAGTACGACTTCACTCAAATAACAAAATAAAATTCATTGATAAAATAACACCACAGAAAAACAACCACAATTTTTATGGCAGCATCTGCTGAAAAGATCATGGAAATTTTCAACCTCAATGACAATCCAAAATTTTTAACCTTTTCTGGAGATGTAGGTATACATGTTTTTTTTTGTCTGCCTTCCTGAGAAGTACACATATATGTTTATCAACATCATTTCAAATAAACCATTCTTTAGCATACAAATTATTTTGAAATAATATATGCACTGTCATCTTTTACTTGTGTTTCTAACTAGTAATATACAGTTTTTAATAGATGACTGAACAAAAATAGATTTTAAGGTCTAAGGAGCAGGAGACTGTAACTGTCAGCCACTGCTGCCTAATTCTGGCAACAAAAGTCAAAATTCTCTAGAAGTCAAATCCAGAAGTTCATGGAAGTGAATCAAACAATCAAATAGATGTAGAAGCATTATATATCAAAAATGAAATAACAATAAGTTTTAAGAGTTTTTTTAAAATTCTGATTTGATTTTTGACAATAATTTTACTCTAACATTGGTTAACAAGTCAAAATAATTACAAATTATAACATTTAAAAGCATTTATATACAAAGTTTTCATTTTCATAAAATGAAAATTTTGTGGAGATGCTCACGCCACAGAGTCCACTGCCAGAAGAAAGCTCACTTCTCAAGTATCAAACATTTTCAGGAACTCTGCCTGGAAAGGGTTAATGAAGACAGCCATGGGAGATGGAAATTATGTAACTGTACCTTTACTGATCATAAAAGTAAATGTATCAAAAATTCTCACATTCAAAATTATATTAAAAATTACATACAAAACATTTTTTCAATCCAACCATGTTACACATGTCCTGAATAAGTCTGCACTGAAATTTCAATGGACATTCATAAAAATTAATGCTGACAGAGGGATTATAAGGAAGAAAACACCATGCAGCGTGCTAACAGTGACTACAACAGCCACTTAACAGTCTGCATAAAACTATACAATGTTTCCAATACAGTAAGTCCCCAACATACGTAAGAGATAGTGTTTCCCCCCTCCCAGGACCTATCGAATGGGTGCACCACCCGGTGAATTTAACTGGCCACCCAGCTAAAATTTAAGCGATTCTCGCGGTACCATAATGGTAATGCTCACTGATCTCGATCAATATTAATTTGAACATACTATGCATTTTTATGCAATCAAGTTCAATGTGACAGGAGCACATAATGTTAAATTATGCAATTCATTTTTGCTCTGGATCACTTAAGTCACATTTATAAATAGAAGAAAATTTTATAATATTGCGAAGTATTACACTTCTCCACCCGGCTGGCAAAATTTTCTGGGGAGAACGCTGAGATACGTTCCAGGACTTTTTATATAAGTCGAGTTTTAAATATTTTGCTACTATATCAGGGATATAGTAAAAAATATTGCTACTATATCCCTGATATGGCAAAATTATAAAAACCACATAATATCCTCAAAAGAATGAAGAAAAAATAGTTATATAATTTTCAATTAATTAGTTATATATACAGAAAAATAGTTATTTTTAATTAGTTCAATTAAAACTTTATCTAGGGACAGTGGTGAAATAGTTGGCGTGGCACATAAAGAAAGAAAAAATGCATGTTACTGTAAAAACTAATATTAGCATTAGTAGAGGCATATGATGCAAGAAAGCAAGCTTATGCAGCATCAGCCAAAAAAAAAAAAAAAAAAAAACACTTCCATTTCACCCCTCCGTTCGTTCGAAATACCTGCCCAGCTGAGCCTTAAATTTATTTAGACAGATATCATGATTCTTCTTTTCTTGGTGATCCCCTCCTACTTTTGACTCTCTCTCTCTCTCTCTCTCTCTCTCTCTCTCTCTCTCTCTCTCTCTCTCTCTCAGGGTGACTCTGGAATTTTTTTTTTTGGTTGGTGCAGCATGAGCCTCAGGCTTCCTTGCACCATATAGCTAATAATAATAATAATAATTGCTCACGTCATCGAAGGGCTTCGAACTCAGATCTTTTCCACCCGATGTTTGGAGCCGGCGATTCTATGAACTATGTTACCCACGAGGGCGACACAACTGGAAAATTTGTTTACGGAATTTTAAAATCGTACTACACTTTGTATCAGTAATTAAGGAGGTTAAGTAGAATCTTAATAATCTTCTGATTGCATAACCGAAAAGTTGGGTAAATTATCTTTCCAATGCATTTTATAAATTGTTTTTATTTCGTACAGAATTTAAGTTACTGCAGTGTCCATAAATGGTTTATGAACACCCTATAATAGAATGTTGTCAGGAATGCGTGATATTCAAATATTTAGGTAGCAGCAACTATCAGATTCTGTGACTTTTTTTGCTTAGTTTTCAAATATTTCTTGAGTTCTGAATGGAACAATCGTTTGGAATGCACCTAGAGTAATACACTCAGAAGCTGTTTCTTTTGTTATCTGGTTTTTTAATCTTTCGATTAAATTTCGAACAACTGCATCCTGAATGAGAACGTTGATTAAATAACTCCACTGAGAAAAGGCTGAAAGATGAGTGAACGAGTGTGTGTTTGAACATTAAAGCAAATAAGGCAACGAGCGTCAATATATTGCGCGTATTATATGATTGATTTGTCTGTTAACTGGACTGAAAATTCGAGTTTCCGGGAGGTAAAAACGATACAGTTCTCGTCTCAGACCGATTAACTCAGCCATGTTGTGACTAAAGCCCATAAATATTTTTTACGTCATTGACGGGATTCGAACTCATACTTTTTTCCACCTGATGCACGGAGGATCTGGATTATAACTACTGTGATACCTTATTTAGAAACTTAAGAGAGGACATCAGTTTGCTTTTCCTCTGATTGTGCGCAATAGCAACATTTACAACCAATGTGCTAATATACTTGGATTTCAGGAAAGCTTTTGATACTCTTGCACATGGAAAACAACTGTACAAATTGTAGCAATATGACATTAAGGGCAAGTTTCTACAATAGATAAAAATGTGTTTGAGTGGAGAAGGCAGAGTGGTAATCAATGGACACTGCTCTTCGTGGACTAATGTTATTAGTGGAGTCACCAGGGTTGGGTGTTGCGCCCATTGTTGTTTTGTATATTTATCAATGATATCGATAAAAGTTAGGGTTGGCAAGATTGTTCATGACAGTAATGACGGTATGGCGCTGCAACAGGAACTAGAAAAGTTTGGCAGATGGGCTGAGAAGTGGCAACTGAAATTTAACTTTGACAAATGCAAAGTACTGTATATGGGTAAAAGTCATACCAGAGAAAACTACCAACTGTCTGGTACTGCACTCAGGATGATAGAGAATGAAAAAGACCCTGTGGTAATTGTGCAGGCAGATATGAAATTTTCTGAGAGCGCAGCCAGGCTGCCAGAGCAAATCATATGGTCATGTCAACGATGTACAGGAATTTTGGTAGCAGAGATAAGGGGGAGATTAACCTGATTGTATAAGGAAATGGTCAGGGCGCACCGCGAATGCAGTGAACAGGATCTGGAGGCCTCATTTTAGTAAGGACGTAGAGATGATAGAACGAGTACAGAGAAGGGAAAAAAGATTGACGAGGTGAACAAAGGGGTACTCTTACCAAGAAAGGCTTAAGATCTGCAAATTGCCTTGTTTGGAGATTAGGAACATGCAAAGTGATCTGATTGACGTGTATAATGCTTTGAATGGATTGAACAGGCTCAGACACTACTGACATTATGTTGCTGCAACAGGATCTGGAAAGGTTGAGCAGATGGGCTCAGAGGTGGTAAATGAAGTTTAACATTGACAAATGTAAAGCACTACATATGGGAGACAGCAACCCCAGAGCAACGTATCAACTCGTATCGTACTACACTGACAGTGGTAGAGAATGAAAAGGACCTGGGGGTAATTGTGCAAGCAGATATGAAGTTCTCTGAACACTGCAGATGGGCTACAAGGGTAGCTCATGGTGTATTGTCAAAAATATACAGGAATTTTTCAAGCAGGGATAAAGAGGTGATTATTCCCTTGTAAAAGGCAATGGTCAGGCCACACCTAGAGTACTGTATACAGGTCTGGAGGCCTCATTTCAAGAAGGATGTAGAGCTGCTGGAACGAATACAGAGAAGGGCAACAAGTTTAGTGAATGGAACAAAGGGTTGCTCTTACGAAGAAAGGCTTAAGTTTTGCAAATTAGTGTCTGGAGACTAGGCACCAGCGAGGTGATCTGATAGAGGTGTATAAAGCCTTGAATGGTTTGAGCATGCTCAATGCTGATGGAATTCTTCCTCTTGCTCAGAATAATCACCTGAGAGGGGATAAATTCAAATTGAGGAAAGACAGATGTAGGATAGACGTGCGGAAATTTGCCTTTAGCCAGCGGGTGGTTGGATGGTGGAACAGACTTCCATCCCTTGTCGTGGAAGTTGATAGCCTGAATAAATTTAAGGCTCAGCTGGACAGGTACATCGAACAAACAGAGGGATGAAGTGGAAGTGTTTTTTTTTTTTTTTTTTGCTGATGCTGCAATGGATTTTTTTTTTGGATTTTTTTTTTTTTTTTAGGAGCATTAGCAACTAAGGCCATATTGCTCCGGGGATATGCAGTGGTCATTCCCTGACCTTTCCGCATCCTCCGTATTTGGTGGTCACGGGCTCGAACCCCGGTCTAACCAAGAAGCGTGTGCTACGCACTGCTGCTCCTGCCCACCTGGCTACGGAGGCGCCGCTGATGCTGCATAAGCTTGCTTTCTTGCATCATATGCCTCTACTAATGCTAATGCTAATGCTGATGGGACTCTTCCTCTTACTGAGATTTGAACGTGAGGGGGAAAATAATTTCAATTTGAGGAAAGACAGTTGTAGAATAGGAGTGCGAAAATTTGCCTTTAGCCAGCGGCTAAAAGCTAGTTTATTACTGGAACATTATTATTATTATTGTTGCTCTTATATTATTTCTCCTTGATAGGGGGATTCCACTCCGTGAAGGGTACTACTACCAAGTACACAGGGTAGTTGTAATGTCTTGTGTTCGTGGAGGTCCTCGTAGGTGTTCTCTGGGAGGCCAAATGCTGCTAGGCTACTATGTAGAGTCTTGGTACCATACCAGTTGTTGACACGATGATTGGAATGGTTGATACTTCTTGCATATGCCACATCTCCTTGATCTCATGTCTCAGGTTCGTGTAGCTCCTAATTTTTTCCTTATGGGTTTTCTGGACATTGCTAGTGTTCGGCACAGCTATGTCAATCAGGTAGGTAGCCTTTTCCATCTTGTCCACAAGGGTTATGTCCGGTCTGTTGTGCGGGATGGTCTTAACCGTTATTATGGCTCGACCCCAGTACATCTTATGGGTTCGGGTCTCTAGTACTGCCTGGTGTTCGTACTTGTAGTATGGTACACTTTTTTTGGTCAACTGGTATTTCCTCGTTACTTTCTGATGTATTATTCCAGCTACCTTTTCGTGTCTATGAGTGTACTCAGTCTGGGTGATCACTTTGAACCACGCGGTGATGTACTGGATCGCATCTGGATCGTTTCTGACACATGTCGACGATGCCAGGTGGCATCGTCGACATGTGTCATCTGACATTCCGGGCTCCTCTGCGATGTATTTTATATAGTTTCTGGTGTTGATTACCTTGTATTGGATGGCCAGCATGGATCCTTCAGTCTCAGGGAAGAGCGTCCAGCTTGTGAACCATGCATTGGAAGCAATGTTATCGATGCGATCTTGATTGAGGTTATTGTAGTGACTGCCATGGAGTGTCTTCTTTGCCCATCTTTCTATCTTCGTTTCTTTTACCGTTTGGGTGGGAGGGGTTTCGTCGTTTAGGTTGAGTGGGGTTACCACTTATCTATCTTCCTTATGGCCTGGTGGAGTGGTGCTGTGTTGTTCTCGAAGTAATGCTTTAGGTTAACTATTGCTGTTTTCAGTTGTTCTGTTAGGTCTACCAGGCCACTTCCTCCCTCTTTCCAAGGTATTTTTATTCTCTCCACTGCTGACTTCGGGTGGTGTTGGCGACTCTTGGTCATTATTATCCTTGTCTTTCGCATGATATCTTCTAGCTCGGTGTTAGTCTAATCTATGACCCTGAATGTGTATGTTGTTATTGGAGCTGCATAGGTGTTTATGGCTTTAACTGTGTTCTCTCCGTTCAATTTTGCTTTCAGCAGGCTTGTGAGTCTCTGTTGATATTTTTCGGTCAGGCACTTCTTGATTTCCTTGTACTCTAACTGCTGAGCCTGCATCATCCCTACGTATTTTTAGGTCTCTCCTTCTGTTATAACTTCGATCTTTTTACCAGTGAGCAGCTGGTAGTTTGGGCCAACTAATTTTCCCTGGTGCAGTGTGTGGGTCTTGCATTTTTCTAGATCAAATTCAATCCAATTTGCTGCTCCGCTTGCATCATTTCTGTTGTTCGGCCATTATGTTCTGTCTCTCTAAGTGGTCTGAAATCTTCTTACTTATGCAGCTGGTCAGGATCTTGTACATCGTTGGGAGCCATGTGATCGAACTGTATTTTGCCTGGTTTCTCGTATCTTCATCTTTAGGCTTCAGATATGTGACTCCTTTAGTGAGAAACTTCGGGATTGTCTCCGGGTGCCTTATCATTCGAATGAACTGCTCTGCTAGGTGCTTGTGTGTGCAGGTGAGTTTCTTGTACCAGTAGTTGTGGATGTTATCAATTCCCGGGGTTCGTCAGTTTTGGGTGTTCCTGATCGACTGTTTTATTATTTCTTCTCGGATCTTCCACTCTCTCATCTCTTGTATTTTTTCCGTTCTACTTCTGTCCAGAGTGGGTGCTTTGCTGTTATGTACTACTTCACTGCTCCAGATATTCCCCAAACTCTTCGATCGCCTTCTTCTCGGGTGGTCCGTTTCCTGCTTTCTCATCTTCACCCAGCTTCCTGTAGAAGGCTCTTTGGTCCTCATCGAAGATTCGGTTGTTTATTTTCCTCTGGGAGCGCTCTTTGTATCGGTGTATTCTCTTGCTGAGTGCGAGGAGGTTCTGCTTCAGTTTGTCCAAGTATACTCCTATTCTTTGATTTCTGGTCTCATGTTTGCTGTGGGCGCTGTCTCTCTTGAGGATGCTCTTCACGTTTCAATCAATTTTTTGCTTCTATTACCCTGTTGGTACTGGGTCAACCGACCTATCTTGACTCTTAATTCTTCTATCTTCTGCTGAAGTCTTCTTTCCCAAGATGGCGGTTCCTTCTGTTATTATTGTTATTATTATTATATTAGGGTAACTTGTAAATGATTACATTAACCCGTATTCGTGTCTATAAATTGCGTGTGTTACCTGGTCGATTTGACTATTTTGCTGGATGCAAAACACCAGTTTCTGGGGAAAAAACCTTGCTATCTACGCCTGAGACCTACTAACTCAGCGACGGAGTGAAAAATCCACTAAAGTTCCTCGCGTCATCGACGGGATTCGAACCCAAGCCATTTCCAACTGTGGGGGGAGGACGGTGACGATACCACTGCGTTACCCGCGCAGTTATTGATGGAACGAACGTCCTTCTGTGTTTGTGGAAGTTGATAGCGTAAATTAATTCAAAGAAGAACTGAATGTAGGTGTGAAATGGGATTTTTTTTGGATGATGCTATATAAGCTTGCTTTCTTGAACCATATGCCTCTACTAATGCTGTTATGCTAAAGCTAATGGCCAAAGTCGAATGTTGTAAAGATTTCCATTATATGAAGTGAAAGTTCTAAGTTTTGAAGGAGATGAGTTGAAATCGCTGTGTAGCATGATTGGTCCACTCAGATGTAAGTTTATTGCATTTCCCGGATAGATCAGATATCGGATTATTAGACTTTTGCTCTAGTTAGGACTGTTAAAATTATAGAACTTGAAGTAGCTAAAAATATTGTGTTCTTATGTTAAATGCAATTGTTTCCTAAAATGGGCCTTGTTAATCTTTTTGGCCTCGATTCGCTTCGCCACTTCTGATATAATTCCTGTCGAATACTTTCCCATTGAATTCATCCATAATACGCTAAACTTATACTGTATTGCCAGTGTTATGGGTTTAAAAAAAAAAAAAAAAAAAAAAAATTCGAATTACATAATAAACAAACTTTTTGACTCGGGATCATCTACTGCCATCTATCGGTGAGGTTTTATTGTCACTTCGTTTCTGAGAAGTATTAAATCGTTATTTGGTTAATATTTACCTGAATTGAAGGCTGTTTGTTATTGATCTTAAATGGCGTCCGATATGGCGCACAAAAATGATAATCTGAGCGATAAGGAAAAGTTAGTTTATAAAGGCGTACAAGATAATTCTTTTGATGAAGTGAAAACTTTATTGAACCATCCAGAGGTACGTATAGATTGTTTAGATGATCATGGTATGACTCCTCTTCAGCATGCCGCTTACATGGGAAATTATAAATTGTGCGAGCTGTTTTTGGATCGTGGAGCCGATGTTAACTCCAACTTCCACGATGCTGGATATACTGCTCTTATGTTTGCGGGATTAGCAGGGAAGTTAGACGTTGTTAGTCTACTCTTGGAATATGGAGCTTCCACTACTGCCATCAACACTGTTGGACGCACTGCATCACAGATGGCAGCGTTCGTTGGTAATCACGATGTTGTGAGCATTATAAATAATTTTATTCCAAAAGAAGATATTGATTATTATACTAGAATTCATGGCGTAGAAACGGAACCCAAACTTCCGCACAGTCTCGCAACACCACTATACAGGTTTGTTTTGATTACTAATATCCATCCAGTACGCTTGTCAATGTATTTGAATAAAAATAAAACAATGTTAGATGGTGCTAAAAGTATAATACGAGTGTTGGATCACTTCTGTGAAAAGGAATTTAAAAAAACGGATGCAAATGAATTGTTGTCATTGAAATTTCACCACTTGGCATATGTATTCAAAGCATGCCATGCAGTTTTCAAGGAAGAAAAGATGAAAGAAGGAAGCAAAGAACCGGTAAGTAAAGGTGGAATGTTTGAGCCATTAATTAAAAGATGGATCAAAGGTAGAGATTCTGATGGATTTCCTGTAACATTGGAAAAGTTTTTACGACAGTCAGTACGAGAATATCCATATCATGAAAGTACACTTCTCCAGCAACTTGTGAGAACCCTTGCCCCTGTGGAAATTGGAAATGAGCCCAGTGCAATCTCTATATTAGCTCAGACAGTGAGTGGTCAACGTGGATTTGGAGAAGTACCTTTATGTAGTACATGTGGTGAACCAAAGGCAGAAAAGAGATGTTCGGCTTGTAAATTAGTACAGTATTGTGACCAGGAATGTCAAAAGATGCATTGGTTCACACACAAGAAACAGTGCCCACGTCTAGCAGAAGAATATAAGAAACAACAAGAAGAACTTTTGAAAACGGAACTGGAGAAAGCAAAAGAGACAAAGTCAGAATTTGATAAGGGAAATAGTGATGCAGATAATGAACAACAGTTGGATGCTAAAGATGCTGCTAAGGAGGTGGAAGGTGATTTCTTTGAAAATTGTACCACAGATGTGACATCTGTAGTACAGTAAGAGCGAGTTTGTGCGTTAATATAGGTAAAGGCTTGTGTAACTTTCTGCTAGAGTTTGAATCTTCTTTTAGTTTCCTCACCTTGAAACGTAATCATGTGTTATTGTATTTGAACAACTCTTTCCTTGCCTGTGCTCCTCTGAAGTTCAAACAAATAGGCAGTAGGTTTTGTTCTGATTTCTTCAGTTAAATAAATAAATCATCTCATTCTAGCTAGTTAAATCAAATGTTCACATAAATGCAATTAAAAAACTTTCCATCCATTTGTATATAATGCGTGTCTAGTGTTAAAATTTGGCTCTATAGAGTTTTATGAGTATTGTGGTGTTTTACTCTTGTTAAGGTTAATGAAACTCTCATACCGGCACATACAGCCATATAAAATATATGGTTTTTGATAAATTAGTAAAAATTCATTTATCAAAAAAATATTTAGAGCATCGTTTTAATCAGGATATTTTAGATTTTTAATAACATGCCGACTTGATCTTCAGGAAAATTTAAATGCTCCATCAATAAATTATTAAGAGTTATCATCTGTATTTTTAATCATCAAAATACGAAAAAAAAAAAAAAAAAAGTTTTAACTCATCTTGGCATTTTTCAGACTTGTTTCAAATTTCATCACGATTCACTAGTTTGAGAAATACTGGTGATGGCATTTGTTATAAAAAAGAAGTTTTTGACAGTTTTCATTCTTTGAATTTTAATTTATGTCTGGACTTACTTGGTACTATGGTAACTATATGTTTTAATTACAAAACTGGGAGCATTTAAGGTGAGGTAAACTCACTCAAGGGGCTTTGTAAAATTCTGTTGACATTAATGTGTTGAATATATACTGTTATTTTAAGTAATTCTAAATGGTACATATAATGGTGGTAAAAAAAATTTGTTTCTTTCAGAAATGTAAAAATTGTTGGCTTACCACAATTTTTTTTGTTTGTTGGTGTGATAAATTACTGTTTTTTGGTGGTTATAATGTTAATGAATGATAAAATTAATATAATCTTGTTATGAAGGGATGAATCAAAATGGGAACATATTCCCAATTAATGTATTGTCTTTAGAGATACATTTTGTTTAAAATATTTTGGCAGCTCAGAATTATTAGTTTTTTCTTTAATTTTAGATATTTTACTTTAAATTTTTCTTTATTTCTGTTTCTCATCCTATTTCTGATTCATATTTTATCTGATTTTGTTTAACTATAATTTAGGAGCCAGTGTGACAGCAGTCGGCTAACACCGTTAACAAAATTAATGTGTTTACTTTTTCTTTTTGCCATTACATCACTTATGAGGATTCTTCAGAGAACCGCCCGTTGAGTTGACTAATGAAATAAGACTGGCTGGATTAATAAGTTCTTCCATATTTTGGAGAAGCGTATGATACAACCAAAACAGGCATTTGTCACTTTTTTGCTTATTCCTGTTATCAGTTGAATAGCAATTCTGAAATGAATGCAAACCGATTTTATTTGAAGGGATAAGGAAAAATAGTTGTGTCTGTGGTTTGCTCTTCAGGACACTTGATTAACTGTATGAATACATAATTTGAGTAATTAAACTAAGCATGCTTGCTTAATTGCCAGTTTCTTATTAATATATAATATTAAAAAAATTAAATAATCAAAATATATGCTATTTAAAGGCTAAATTAGTTTAATAATTGAAAAATTAATTTAATTGTTGGGATTTTAATGTGTAATGGTATGTATGTTGAAAAGTTTTTCATTGAAATTGCGAATTTTTGTGTTACTTGTTTTCTTAATCTAACTTTTACTTTGGGTGAAGGTAATTTACCTCATAAAAAAAAAGCCTTCATGGCTGGCGCATTGGTTTTGATTACTATTCTTTTGTGCATTGAGAAAAAAGCATGGATTTTGTTCCCCATCGTGAGAGGAGGAACTTTTATCGGCTTTCCTTGCAACCTGACCATGTTAGTCTTGAGTAAGGGTTGAATAATTTTTTATTCTGAAACAGGCAAATTGACCATAATATACATCAAGTTTACAGATGCCTATGGTGATGGTTACCTTAATGATTATTGTAAAGAACTCAACCCAGCCTTTGAAAAGATAATATCTTGTGAAATAATAAAATCTGTTCTGATAATGGTGCAAGACAATTGAAATATCCTACCAAAGTCACATAATTATGAACAAAACATGTTTTTATTCAAAGAAATTTGCAGTATGTTGGGCCACCTTTTATTGCAGTGACTGCTTCAGTGTATCATAGAAGATTCCACAAATATATGATAAAAAGCTTGGTGGTATTATGTTCCCTTCCCACTTTAAAGCACTCACAAATTCCACTAATGAAAAGGGCCATCTTCACCATATTGTAATTCATCCCAAAGATGTTCTTTTAAGTCAAGGTCAGTGCTGACTACTGCAGTGTTCATGGTTATGCACTGCAAGCAGTAGATACCATGAGAAATGCCTTCAGACCATTACACACCTTCCAGTTTCATAGTTGCATCTTCACAATCATATAAGCCTCTTTCTTGGGAATTTCCATACCCAAACAGGCCCATCACACTGGGAGAGCATGCAGTGTGGTTTGTTGTTTCACAGGACAGACAACTATTGATCTATAGTCTATGTTTGGTGTACTTTACATCATGCAGTTGATTGTGTACATTTGTTTTGGTTATGAAATGTTTGTGGTTTTCATTTTTTCTGTGTGTTTTCCTCATGCTAAGAATCAAAAGAGAGATCCTTGATCAAAAAGATTTGCATGAGACTGGTGTAGATGAAAATCCTTCATTGTCATCCTCTTTTTGGGCTTCCATTTTCTTTGGCATGTTGGCAGCTCTCAACTTGGGAATGTTTTAATTCCTGAGTATATAAAGGCTTTTTTTCCTCACTCAGCATTCAACTTTATCATTAAATTCTGAAACTTCGTTGGTTGTTTCTGATTTTTCGTCATTCAGGATAGATGTTTGCATTGAATTCCAGGCAAAGTTATAGCTTATTTCATATCACACAAATTCCTGCACTGTGAGGGGTGTATCATGAATGCCTGTCAGTTTTTTTTTTATTATTATTGAGAAAGTTGATCCCCATCATTGGTTTATTCCAAAAATGTTGTCAATGCACTTGTGCAAACCAATTTTATTTGAAGGGAAAAAAAAACAAAACAAAACAAACTAAGGTTGTATGTGAGGTTCACTCTTCAGTATATGCATTGAGCTGTACAAAGGCAATTGTATATTGTGTCTCCTTATGCCACAGCTGTTGTTTTTTTTTTATTTTATTTTCTCAGATAAATTTGTTTATGTTTGTTTTTAGTGATGTTTTTAGACCAAACTAATGATGAGGAATTACTTTGCCATTGAGGAAAGAGCAATTGATTAGGAAACTTTAAGTTTAGAAATCTAAATGGTAACACTTAGTCTAATCTTAACATGAAATTTAAAAATTGCAGCTGAAATACAACAAAAAAGATCCATACAACAAATAGATTAAACTTAAAAATAAGCAAGCGAGACCCTGGTGTCTGAATTGAAATAACTTGTATAAAGAATGGCAATTGCCAAGTACATGCAGTGTAACGTTTGTCACAGATGGTATGTATAAACTTGCTTTTGTCTTTAACCTTCTGTTTCTAGTATGGCATTTGACAGATGTCACTTTTTTTAAGTTTTTCTGTTTTTTAAAATTTGCAAATGAAATCCACCAGAATTTTCTAACTTGTTATACAGTATTTCTGTTTTCATTTGATACATATGAAACACCTACACTGTGCTGCCACTTTATTAGGTACACCTATCTAGTAGTGTATTGAGCCTTCTTTAGCCTTCAAAACAGCCCCTGAATTCATCTAGGCATGGATTGAACAAGATGCTGAAAATGTTGTGCAGGAATGGAGTACCATGCAGACATGAGTGTATCACTCAGTTCCTTGAGATTCGACGGTGGTGTAGGCCTGCAGTGAACAGCCCTTTCCAGCTCATCCCAAAGATGTTCAATAGGATTGAGATCTGTGGACTGAGTGGGCCACTGCAGCAAAGAAAAGTCATTGTTATGTTCCTGGAACCATTCCATAGTGATTCAGGCTTCGTGCACTGGTGAATTATCCTGCTGGAAGTAACCATCTGACTGAGGATAAACTGTCAACATGAACGGATGCACTTGGTCAGCAACGATGTTTAGGTACGATGTGGCATTCAGATGTGAATCTATGGACCCAACGTGTGCCAAGAAAATATTCCCCACACCATAACACTGCCCCCACCACCTTGCACAGTAGTCATCAGACATGACGGGTCCATGGATTCATGTTGTTTTCACCAAATTCTGAGCCTTCTATCAACATGATATACCAGGAACTTCGACTCGTCAGACCAAGCAACTGTTTTCCAATCTTTGATAGTCCAGTGCTGGTGTTGCTGTGCCCACAGGAGCCATGCTCTCTTGTTCTTCATTGATTACAAAGGTATGCGATGTGGCCATCGGCTGTTGTGGCCCATTTGTGACAAAGTGCGACTAGTGGTCCATTGCGATATTTTTTTCTGTACACCAAGGTTGTATTCTGATGTGATGTGCGACATTGTGGCCCGCCTGTTTGCTTGCACAATTCTAGTCGTCCTCCTCTGACCTCTCTCGTCAACAAGCGATTTTCTTCCACAGGAGTGCTGTTGAGAGGATGTTTTCTGTTCGTTTCACCATTCTCGATACACCCTCGAAACTGTGGTGCGTGAAAAGTTCAGAACTGCCATTTTAGAGATGCTTTGTCCAGCACGTCTTGCACCTACTACCATGCCACGTTTGAAGTCCGTTAGATCACTCCTTTTCCCCATTCTAGCTACGATTTGTATGCTTAACTGATACTAGAAAGGTTGTTCTGCCGCATTAGCATTAGTAGAGGCATTTGATGCAAGAAAACAAGCTTATGCAGCATCAGCCAAAAAAAAAAAACCCACTTCCACTTCACCCCTCTGTTCGTTCAAAATACCTGTCCAGCTGAGCCTTAAACTTATTTAGGCTATCAACCTCCACCACAAGGGATGGAAGTCTGTTCCACCAACCAACCACCCGCTGGCTAAAGGCAAATTTCCGCACGTCTATCCTACATCTGTCTTTCCTCAATTTGAATTTATGCCCTCTCAGGTGATTTTTTTGAGCTAGAGGAAGAATCCCATCAGCATTTATATCCATAACTGTGGTCATGTGACTTTCAACATTGTGGGACAAACCATTTGTGTGCACAGCAGGGGTGTACCTAATAAAGTGGCAGCAAGTGTATCTTCTAGGCTAGCAGCTCCCAAACTACTGAGATCTGCAGACTCCTACATATATATAAATGCGTTACTTGATATCCCTTCTGAATGTTTCGTGGATTTCTGGACACTAGTGTGGGAAAAACTGTTCTAGGCAGTTCCCATTCCCACACGGTATCTGTGAGAAGCCAACAACAGGTGTCTAATCTTGCCTTAGATCTTTTATTTCACCAGCTAAGTAGGAAACAGCTAACAAAAATTAATTCGTGATGCATCTGCCAAACACCACGTGAGCATCTGGGTTTCAATCTGGGGATTAGTGACTTTGAAAATTCTAAAAAATATGGTACTTTATCATTATTACTAGTTTCTCTTGTTTATTTTTATTCAGTATATTTTAATTTGGTTTAGAAAATCATAATTAACAGTTCATTTTCAATTCAGTAAAAAAAAAAGCTAAAAGTTAATTTTTTATAATTGAAACATAAAAGGGTATAATATAGATATTATGTAAGCATCTTTGTTAAATTGAGGGTGCAAGTTGTTGTTGTTGTTTTGGTTTTTAGGAGCATTAGCAACTAAGACCATATTGCTCCGGAGGGTGCAAGTTATGGAAGGTTAATAGTAATGCAAAGTATTACTTTGCATTACTATTAACCTGTATTTTGTTTAGTTTTGCATTTTATCCAGATTCATTTTGCTGACTTTAACAAGATGACAACCTTTGATTCTCAACCATTCTTTGTACTAGAACGTATTTTTAAGTTCTTAAAATGTGATTTTATTGGGAAATGCAGATGTTTTTGTCAGCATATGTTTGCTCACTGCTTCAGATAATGCAGTATAGAGATTAGGATAGGCTCCGATTTTCAAGTTTCATTTAGTAATGAATGTGTTGCTTAATGTAAATGTATTGTACTTATTTGTTATTTTTAGATTTGTGAGGTCATGCACAAAAATACTGAAAAGTGAATTTCAATGTACTTATTCTAATTTGTAAGTTTATACAATTATATGTGCACTATCATAATTAAAAGTTCAAAATTGGTTTTATTGGTCAATATTGTGTTCTTATATGTGAAATAAATAAAATTTATTTACATCAGTTTATCAGAAGTCATTGCTTCATTAGAAGTAATGCCTTCTGATATCTACCAGTGGGAAAAATTATGCTTTTATACATCAACTGTAAACCATTAATGCTTACTTTGCCAAGTATTGTTACTAGTGTACAAGTAGACCACTGGCAAGAAGATACAAGCTCATCTGTCAGACTAGTTGTGAGAGGCAAGTTTTTGAGACTTAGCTTTTTTTTTTTTCTTCCCTCTGACTTTTCTGGAAGCCAGGATATAACTGAAATGTGTACAGAAAAACAAACAGATTTTTAATTGTATTTTATAAATCTGCGTTATTTTATAAAATTTCCCATCCTTTTTTGAAACATTTTAGGGTAAATTTTGAATTACACATTTGTTTCATTTTTGTTATTGATAAAAATTAAACAGAATATTTTAATTTAGGATCTGCTGGTAAAGCTCGAAATCAAAAGTAGTCTATGGCCAAAAAAATTGCATGATGCTGGTTTAGACTTATATTATCCTCCATTGCACTGTATAATCCAGGAGTATCTGACTTGGAAGTGCTTACATTATATACAGTTCTGGTGGTGTGTGGAGAGCTAGTGGACTGCCTAAATGGTTCTCAGAGGGTTTATGAGGCACAGTATAACAGTAGCATCACATCAGTATGCAATATTTTCATGTATCTCCCCTTTTTCAAAAATATACAATCTCATGACCATCAACATTTATGATGGTTCTTATAATTTATGGATTTTATTTAATCTTATATTTTTATATCTCTATTTATCATTAACTCTGTTAACTAGTGAAAGTTGTCAGCACTTGGAGCTGTACAACATAATGGCAGAGAGTTGCATGCAGCCCATGAAGTTTGACATGTCTAGTTGAATTAGCCCCATTCTATCATATAAACAGTGTATACACTCCTTGTTCCACACGCACACACACATCTAGTTTTTATTCTAGATTTATTATGTAGTCTACTGTATGAAAACATGGAATTTCATAAAACCAAAGCTAGTTCTTTAGTGTCTTGAATATAATAATTTCAATAAACAAGGCATCTGAACTTGGTTAAAAATGAAAAAAGAAATCAAAGAACTGATTTATTATAAAAGGCTCAAATCTGGAATACGAATTGCATTTTTTAGTGAGACAATAGACCTTGATTGGGTCCCTCACTCCTGAAATCACTATTAACACTAGAATGGTAATGTATGTAAATCTCGTGTAGTTTTCAAAATACAGTAGTACCTTCCGCTTCCTTTACAGGATGGTCAGTGACAGTTCTCTCTTCAGCAATGCTGCATTCCATTAGTTAGTCACCTAACCATTGTCTTCGTGGTTTATGATCTAAAAATTGCAGTCAGCAGGGTGCTTATTATGCATCGATACCATTTAGCAGTGGGGTTTTTAAAATTCATGTTAGAGCTTCACAAGGAACTGTGGAAACAAAGGTTAAAAGACAAAAGATTAAGCTTAAATCTGAAGTTAGATATTAAAAATGTATTGAGAGTTTCTAAGTTCCACTTCAGATTTTGCCTGGAACAAACTGTATTGTCTGAATTCATTTACACAATAACAGACTTATCTGAATGAATTTACAGCAATTCTGACATTTTTGGAATTGCCATATACTCGCTTGTGGAGAGCATTAGGAAAAACCCTTTCCAGGAGTATTAATTTTTTTATTAGTAAATATAAGAACAACTAGGCTCAATGTGTTTTAAATTATAAATAAATCAAAAAATGAATAAGAGGTTTACCTCGGTAATTTCTTGTAAGACGCTCCAATATTGACACTTTCTGTTATACAATGAATTTAGTAAAATTACTTTACACCTGAAGGAAAATAGATTTAATGTATTCTTGTGGTCAGGTTTGGAGCTCTAAAACTATTGATACCAGATATGTTGGATCATTGATTTTCCTTCAGATGTAAAGATACATTTAAGTGATTTTACTAAATTCATTGTATAACAGAGTGTGTGTGTGTGTGTCAAGATATTGGAGCATTTTATAAGAAATTATTGAGGTAAACCTCTTATTCATTCTTAATTTTTTTATGCTAATATTTTTAATGCTAATATAATTGCATGTTGCATATTTTATAAATAAAAGATCATTTTGAGGTGTAATAACATTAATACACAAAATTACATATCCATACCGTTAATGCTAGTATGGTTATCGTTACCATTCTAGAGTTGATATACTCATTTTATTGAGATACTAAAGAGTAATAATGGCCACCTTACTGATAAACTATTTATTAGACCTGGAATTTCAAGAATAAATGCACGTTGCAGATTAAAAGACAAGATCACACTGCAAGGATCCTGTAAAGAGAGGTGTCACCCCCCTCTCTTTTTTTTACATGGATTCTTAAAGACGCCTTTGTTGATATGAGTGCTAAATTGCTTTCTAAATATTTCTGGATTTTAAATATTTTATTTTATTTTTTAGTATAAACAGGCCTTTAATAAAGAATTCCAAATTGTAAAGATTCAATCATACTTTAATGGTCAAACCATGGTGACAATTCATCCAGATTCATATGTTCATTGGCTATCAGAATTTTCAACTTCACAGTAGATGAAATGACTTTATAGCCATTTCAATTATTGCAATACTCATTTAAAAAAATGGCATTGGTGGCTGCTATGACAACCCATTTCAAGACTTGGACTCTCAATAGTTTTGTCAGTATGCACCATTAAATCTCGACAAATGGTTGTCATAGTAGTGTCTTTTAAATTAACGAAAGATAATCCTTTTATTCCATATGTTTAAAAGTAGTGCAATATCAAGACAACTTATGAATTAAGCTTTGTTTATACTACTTGAGTTCAAAACTCTATGGGCCACCAAATACAAAGGAGGACAAAAATAGTCCCCACATTTTCATAAAAACTTATGGCACACTGATCTAGTTTAACTGTGTGCATTAAATTTTTTGAATTTTCTGTTCATAGAAATACAGTGATTTACAGCTCTCAGTTCTCACTGTTAACAATTAATAGCTACTGAAAAACAAATTATGTAATTTACGTGTTGTGTTACATTTCAGGGATTTGTTATCAGTTCAAAAACTTCTGTACTGTATATTGTAATCGAGAAGGTTTACCAAAACATCACCACAAATAAATGGTAGTGCTTTTTATTTATAGTAGTGCAATACTAAAGTAACTTATGATGAAGAGCTTCTATAGTGTGAGATCAATGCATTTAGTAGAAAATACAGTCGTCTGCTCATTGCTATGTACAGAATGAGGCATTGCTTTGCGTACAGTGAAATGTGATGGTAGTGATGAGGTGGGATTTTATGGCAGTTTTTTATTTATTTATTAATTATTATTTATTTTTTTTTTTGGTGGAGGTATGGTGTAACCTGTTACATGAAATTTGACAAAGAGATCCCTAACAGGATTCTAAATATGGTGTAACCTGTTTACATAAAATTTAGTAGGAGATTCCTAACCGGATTCTAAATAAGTACTGAAATTTCTAAAAGGATTGGAACTGTTTTTCCAGATTTATTTCAATGTTTTTGTAGGGGGGAAAACAAGAGGACTCTTAAATTGGAATTAATTGGTATCAGCCTTACATTTCCTTGTCAAATGATGTTTGAATACCAAAACTAATAGAATTTTGTTGGGTGAGGAATCAAATAGTCTTACTTTTTCCTGTCTAGTAATGCTGAAACATACTTCCATTTATATAGAGAGATAACCCAAAATTTTATTAAAAAAAAAAAAAATTTCTATTAGTCTTATTTTAATGAAATTTGGGATGGCTCAACACCATTGGGAATTACGTGCAGACTTGTATGTATGGATGGACAGGGTGGAGGTAGTAGTATTGTGCTCTAACACATGTGCAAATATGCCTAAAAATTGCAAAAAAAAAAAAAGCTGTTTGGTTTAAAGACAGCTACAGCTATTGCATGAGTTGATATTCTGGGTATGGTGTGATACAACTTACTGTTATCACCATCTCTGAAATAAAATATCAAATAATGGAAACAGTTGAAATCATCTTCTGATACCATTTTTTCTGATTAGTACTGGAAGCAACTAATAATTTTCTTATGGAAATGCCATCTGTGTTGTATATTGCTGATATACATTATAAAAATTTTTATGTATTCACTTCATTTGAGATTAGAAATGAATCTGCAAAATTATTCACTTGAATGATTCCACAGATTCATTTTTTTAGCTATCCCTAAATATGTAATTTTAGCCTATTTTCCAAAAATGGAATGCAGGCTTATGAGATCCATATCCATTATTATTAGTATTTTTCAGTTCCTTATTCCTAATAACCTTTGTGGTTACAATCTAATTAAATCCATATTTAGAGTATGAGGAAGTTTTAGAGCATTCCAGGAAAAGTATTTTTATTTCAATCTGCCATGTTTAAATAAAATACCCACTATTCAAATTATAAGCATCATTCTTTTAGAACAGTATAGAGTAACTATAGCTGGAATGGCAACCTGAGATCTTCACAAGGACTTGTATGGTGCACACAAAGTTAAAAGTTGAATACTAGTTTAGCATTATGTACTCTTGAGGATTTGACTCCTCTTTCTTATTTCAAATTGTTTATATTTGATTAATCCATGTTTCTTCCATTTAATAGGCCCTACCTAAAAATAAAATTGTCTTCCAGGGACCCGAGTTGCTCGTTACTGATTTAGATTTTATATTTTTTGACTTGATCAAAACCAAATTTATAGAACATGTGAGAGGATCCTAGCTAGGATTGGTTTTAGGTATGTTGGGGGACCTAAGCAACTTCTCTTTGGAGCATGCCCCTGAAATGGTAAGTCTCCAATTAATGATTGCTACAGCATCTTATTACAAGCACCTTGATACAGTGCTTACCTCACTTGACAGTTATGGTCCTAGGATAGGACATCCTAGGACCAGGGCTAGGAAGAGTTTTTTGGGGGGGGGATGTTTTGATTTTAATCTGCCATCTTGAAATAGTAGCACTGCTACCACTCATTTTATATGAATCATACATTTACAACTGTTGAGTTTAAAGTCCAATTCAAAGAAAAGTTACAGTTATGTGCGAGGGAAGCCCATGGGATACACTTGAAGGAATGGTAATTTTATTTTAATCTGCCATCTTGTTTTGAGCTGGCAGTCATTCAAATTTAATAGATACCCACTTAACTTATGGAAAGGGATCCAAGAGTGTCTCTGATAAGGTTATTTTTATTTTGAAACAGTTGAAATGGAAAATTTTGTAAAAAATGCAAACTACGTCCAGATCCAGAAATATATTTAAAAAAGTCTGTGTATTGGGATAATAAACTTAATTTTGCTAAACATATAGGTTATCTTTGGATGACTTGCTTTAAAAACCTGAACATCCTAAGAGCTGTCTCTGCTATGTCCTGATAGAAACTCCCCCCAACATCTCTAGGAACTTAATAATGTCATGCTTGAATTATGGATCACTAGTCTATGACTCAGCAAGGCAAAGTTCTCTATTATGTTTGCATAGTGTCCTTAGGATTGCTGTGGAAACCTTTAGAACATTTCTGGTCCATAGCCTGTATATTGATGCAAATGGAGCCCCTCTGCACCTAAGGAGAAAATCTTGACTTTAACTATGTAGCAAAAATTAACAGTATTCCATCTCAGTCCAGTTGGGAGTACCTGTTTAACCCTCAATAAACTGCCCTGCAGTTTTCATTAGATTTATTGTGGAAGAACTCATGCACAGTTGGGACATAGAAACTTCCAACTTATCTTTCAAGATACTGCTATTTCTGAACCTTCCTGGACTTCATTGTTACTTCTGTGTGACAATTTCTCTCAATGATGGGGAAAATGTTCCATAGCAAACAACTTTTAGCAGCTATATAAAGCACATAAGTTGGAAAACTCAGAAAAACTGCATATCTATACTGATGGCTCCAAAACAGATGCAAATAGGTGCTGCAATAAGAAGTATCTTGTTGACTTGAGAGCGAGTGAAAGGACAATCTGACGACTTTTTGACAATGGAATTAAAGCTAAAATTCCAAGGAAAAAGCCATTCTTGACTTTAAAAGCAAAGACAGATGAGAGAGCATATTAACTAGACTTCTGAACATTGGCAGTCTATGCTGTGGAGTGATGAGACCAAAATTTCAATATTTGGCAGTGATGGAATCAGATATATCAGAAGATTTGATGCCAGAGTGCCTCCGGATAACAACAAAACACCCACAGAGTATTATGATATGGGGATGCATGTTGCATGCTGGGGTTCACAGTACTGGAAGTGTTAAAGGTACAATCAAGAAGAAAAGAAAGTACATTGAATGCATCCTTGGGAGAAAGCTATTGCAGTCTGCAGACAACTTTTTTCATGAATCCAACTAACTTCCAACAAGGTGGAGCACCATGTCACACAGCAAAGACATGCAAAGAGTGGTTTGATAACTATAATATGTTTAAGGATTGATAAAATTTCAAGTAATGGAATGGCCTGGAAATAGTCCAGACTTGAACTCAATTAAAAATTTGTGCTCCAGGTTAAAACAGCTTTTGCATGCTTCTCAATCAGGCAATAAATGAGAAATAACAATGTATTACAGGAACTTCCTGACTTACATAATACTCGACTTATGGAAATTCGACTTTACGTAAGTTTTTGCCGGCCGGTGCAAACCTAAAAAAAAAATTGTGGAAACGTATTTTGCATCCCATAGGAATAAATGGAGGTACAGTAAACCCTCGATTTAACGGACCAGACAAACAATAATACAGTAATGTACATAATAATCTTGACCATATTATTATTTTTAGGTTATACAAAACTTCAGCGTTATTATTAATTCAAAATTAATAATCACCTATTTCCATTATTGTTTTGATAATTACCTACTTTTATTTTTATAATCAAATTCAGGAAATTGTTTTTTATTCTTTCTGAAAACGTGTTCAAATAGCTGTTTTCCCAGATAACAGCAGGCGGTGACTTGCGAGCCGAATGTGACTCAGGACACTAAACTGCAGGTCCATTGACTTGCTTTGTTTCGGTCTCAGTCTGGTTCAACCTATCATGCGGTCAGGTTGTATACAGAATGTTTCTGTGATTTCTGAATTGTGACTTGATTTATTAAATAATTTTGCAATCTTTACAATTTAAAATGGCATCAAATGATAGAGGAGTTAAAAGAAAGCGTGTGAACTTAAATGTGGAAGAGAAATTAGAACAAGGCGTCTCAGTAGCAAGTGTTTGTGAAATTTACGGCGTAAAAAATCAAACTGTTTCTGATATCCATAAATCAAAGGCCAAATTGCAACATAATTTTATATTTTACAGTATTGTTTTTTACATTAAGAACAATAAAAAATGTCCCTTCTCCCAGGTTACATTCGATTTAACAGACTTTTGGCATTAACAGACACCCCTTCTTCCCTATTAGTCCGTTAAATCGAGGGTTTACTGTATTGTGAAAATATCGTAATAACCCAATAACACTTTTTTTTTTTTTTGTAATTTGTTCCAAGTCTTTGGAAGTTGAAAATTTCACTATATTACTAAGCTTTTTATCTCTCAAAAGGTCATATTTATAATGGAAATTGCACTACCCTTTCATCGTTATCATATGTTTCCATTATAAGAATCAATTTTGAACACCTTTGTGATATTTTTCTAAAGCACATTTCTGGAGGACACGACCATAAAACAATAAAAACAATTTGCACTTTCCATTTTATTGTGTGTTTTTTTTTTTTCTGTTAGTGCATCTAATTATAAACGGGTAGCAAACTCGATCTTATTGCATTTGTGATAATACCGATAACTGCAGTTGTGTCGGTTTTTACGCTATTATGGTGAAATGTGTTCCTCTTCACTGAAATCTTCAATCGTATAAAAAACAAATTATCAGAAACTTTTCTTCATTCCTATTTACTTATTACAATGATGAAGGGAAAGTGACCAATGTAAAGTGCAAGTGGTGGTGGTAATGGTGCCAGGAAACAAAACAAAATTGATTTAAAAATGATGATGATTAATTAAGAAGTAGGACAAAGTTTGTCATCTATTGCATGGAATTAGATCTCACTGCTTCAACAGTGAATATTATTTTAAGGAACAGTGTGCATATAAAAGAACATGTCAAAGGATCAACGCACTTAAGATCAACAGTGATCACAAAACAGCATTCAGGTGCTATATCGAAGATGGAACAGCTGTTAATAATATGGATGAAAAATCAGATTCAGAAGCAAGCACCCCTGAGTACAACGGCCATTCAAGCAAAAGCAAGAAGTGTTTATGAAGATATTAAGGATAAGTATGGCTAACCCCAAGCCAAGTTCATGGCAAGCAACAAATGGTTTAATAAGTTGAAGCATTGTGCTGGTTTCCAAAACATTAAAGTATGCGGTGAAGTCGCCAGTGCCAATTCTGCAGCTCCAGAGAAAAATCAGCTGGAGAGTTAATTCTGATAACGATGCTCGAAAGGTAAAACTTGCTGACATTATGCCTCTGTCCTCTGTGACATTATGCCTGTGTGATGTGTTGGGAAAAATTACTGATGAAGGCAGCTATTCAACGCAGCAAATTTTTAACATTGATGAGACTGCTCTGTATTAGAAAAAAATGCGGGATCAAACAGATTGCCAAAGAAGAAAAGACAATGCCAGGTTCCAAGGCTTCAAATCTTTTGATAGGGCCACATTCTTGCTTTGGGCTAATGCAGTGGGAGATTACAGATTAAAACCACTGCTTGTGTACCATTCTGGTAATCCTCGTGCATTTAAGGGCATCAATAAATCCACCCTACCTGTGCACTTCCGATTGAACCAGAAAGCATGGATAAAAATATATCTTTGAGGATTGGTTTAAATGCCGCTTCATTCCCAAGGTTGAAAAATATTGTAAAGATGATGACATTCCTTTCCTTCTATTAGATAATGCTCCTGGACATCCTACGCATCTAGATAATTTCAATTCGAATGTGAGAGTCATTTCTACTGCCAAACCTGATCCAATCTATGGATCAGGGTGTTATTTTGAATTTAAAATAATATTTACTATTTAAATACTATTTAAATTTAATATTAATATAAATTTACTATTTAAAATACTACATACTATTTACACACAGCAATTGCTCAGGTATTGTCTGCAGTAGACGACAAATTTTATGTTAAAAGACTTGTAAATCTTTCAATATTTACCACGCCATCTTAAAAGGATTTGAAAAAGACAAATCATATGAAGAGGTTACAGATAAGATTGTAAAGGTTGCAGAGCCACTTCAGTTGGAGGTTGATGCCAAAGACGCGTTAATAGAGGAAGAAGAGAAGGAATTAACTAATGAAGAACTTACTGACTTGCAGGCAGCGATAGCAGAAAATGCTAACGAAACTCAAGATGAACCAAATGAGGAGCCAAGATGCTTCATCACCAGAGAGATGGCAATGGCATTTCATGAAATTGCATCGGCAATGGCAAGGTTTGAGAAAATGGATCCTGACAGCGAATGATTCTTAAAAGTTAACAGAAGGGTGATGATATGCTTACTTGCTACAAAGAAATCTACGATGAAAAGAAAAAAGCCACTGTCCAGAACATATTACTGGATGACCAGTCATCCAGTAATGTGTTCTTTCGTAAGGTAAGGTTGAGCAGCACCCTCAACCCCCGCAGCTGTGTACTTATCAGCTGAAGATGTTGATTCTGGCTCACGTAGCATTCTGTGGTATGCAACCCTTAAGTTGGGGAGTTGCTGTATTTTTTCATGGTTCAATGTAATCACAAAAGAACTCAGGAAACTGGTAGCCTCCATGCCTCAAAGATGCCAGATTGTAATCAAAAGTAAAGGGTATCCAATAAAATACTGAATGCGATGCTACTGCAAGGACACTTCAAGTCACAGATTTAAGTTACACTTTAATGTTATAATTGTTTATGAATTTCCATATTTTTTATTGTATTTGGTACAAAATAAAGTGAATTTTGAAATAGCATATACTTTCATGTGTTTTTTTCTTGAAAAAACTTCCGCCTACTTGCCAAAAAAAACATCTATATTTTTAAAATTTCCTACACTTTTGGCCACTAGTATATAAGAAACTATGTAATGCTTATTTTGGTGTTAGAATTGGTGACCAAGACAAATTGTGGGTCCCTGATTATATCTGCCATCCATATGTTGAAAATGCGAGAAAATGGGTTAAAGGAAGACAAAAATCTCTTGCAAATGGTTTACCTATAGTTTGCTATGAATCCAGACTCCACTCATTGGATTGCTATTTGTTCATGATGTTCATACAGTTTTACAGGATACACAATCTACAAAGCTACAGTACAATATTCAAATATGCTCTCAAGCTATACATCCTGTGTCCCAATTCCAGGTAAACCTAAACAGGTATATATGTGGTTATAAATTTTTGTGCTGAAAAATAGAAATCTGACCAGCAAACTATTATACAAAACTATTACTGACCCCCAATATAGTAGTTAGCTGGTCAATTTTCTATTTTTGGCCCAAAATTTATAACCACATACTTATTCACTATTCTGATGTACTAACTAAATAAAATACTTCTTAATACAGTCGATTCCGGTTATTTGGGACGCATCGGGACTAGTGCATTTTGTCCCAATTAAGCGGCTGCCCCAGTTATCCAAAGTTTCATGTAAATAGTTAAAAATATAAAGAATCCCCCACTTTACAATTGGTTCACTGTACAATCAAATCATGTTACGACGGACTCACCATAGTAAAGTACTGTTCACTATACGATGTGTAGTAAGTGCCGGTCATTGTCATCACGTTTGTGAATTGAATTTTAATTCTATTAAACAGCGATTCTAATTAGCGAAAATAGGAGGAATATTATCCATAGGCTATAAAAGTAAAGATATATTAAGCACAAATTTACCCTTTATTACCTTACCAATTAAAAAATTAAATGATACGTGATAATTGGAATAATTAATACGTACTGTAATATGTACATACTAACTAGTTGACATTTCTGTTTACTGACATTTGTGGGTGGGGGGTTAAAATTTAAAAACACTAAAAAGATAAGCAATCAATAACAAAGAACTCGGCACACACAAATTGCAAGTAACACAATATGTGCAAGTGAGAATGGAGTAACAAGTTACGAAGTTTTAAAAATAGGAATGAAGAGAAGATTCTGAAAATTAATTTTTTTATATGATTGAAGATTTCATGGAAGTGTAAACACATTTCACCATAATAGCCCACAGAAATCCAGCTGTCAGTATTATCGCAAATTCAATAAGATCGAGTTTATGATAGGTTGCACTAACAGAAAAGCCAAACAAACAGGTGACTGCTAATCGTTTTTATTGTTTTATGGTTGTGACCTCCAGAAATCTGACGGAACCACTTGGTACAACAAGGGTAATCTCCAGTGCTGCATTCTCCTGCCCCTATTAAATGGCATGTTGTCCCAATTAAGTGAACAAAAGCCGAGAATTAGGGTTGAATTTGAAAGTGTCTGCGGTTCTGCCCAGACGCGGTGGGAGGGAGTGTATGATGGGAGCCTTGTCGATCGGTTTGGCCCTGGAGAGATTGTGCAAGGCTCGAGGGGTGGAATTTTTTTCAGCCTGGGCTGTGCTTGTTGACAGGAGAGATTGCTTCTGCGGGGGTGGGATGCACTTAAGTGGAAGGGGTGCAGGAATGTTTGCTGATGCTGTCGGGGCGGTGTTGGGTGGGTCGGAGAGCTGCTGGCTTGGGGGGAGACAAAGACCAATAGATTGACAGTAGCCACTGGCAGAGGTGAAAGAGATTCTTGCACTGCTTCTATTAGAATGAGCAGAAGCCTGAAAAACAAGATGCATGGTATTTCAGAGACTGCTGAGAGCCATTGCGGTACAAGTAAATACATGGGTTGTGTTAGGGTAGCTAAGAATAGAAACAGGTGTAGGTATACTTGCGTGTACACCAATGCTAGGAGTTTAGTAAATAAATTTGATGAATTTGAGGTATTGCTCAAAACATCAAAGGCAGATATTGTTGGGATATCAGAGACGTGGTGTCACACAGATATAAGGGATGCAGAAATGCAATTTGGGGAGTACAACGTCTACAGACAGGATAGGAAGGGGGGGAGGGGTTATACTATTAGTTAAGAAACACATAAAAACTAAGGAAGTGAAGCCAGTCGACATCGCTGGACAGTGCAGTGTTGAGTCAGTTTGGTGTGACATAAGCATTGGGAGATCAAAATTGAGAGTAGGAGTGTGCTATAGGCCTAATGACTCTGATGAGTATAATAAGGAACTGTACAGGGAAATAGAGTGGGCCAGTAAATCAGAGAGTCTTATAATGGGAGATTTTAATTTCCCAGATATTGACTGGAATTTGGGGGCTGGTTACTCACACACTAGCAGGGCTTTTGTGGATTTATTGGATGATTGTTTTCTACATCAGCATGTTCGGGAGGCAACTAGAGGGAGTAATACTCTTGATTTGATTATCAGCAGTGATTCTTCATGCATTAAGAATCTGCAGATAAATGAACCACTAGGTGGCAGTGATCACAGTGTGCTGAAGTGGGATTTACTGAAAGAGGTAACTACCATTAGGGGTAAAGGGAAGGGTTATTGCTTCCGTAAAGGCGACTACGATGGACTGAGACAGTATTTAAATTCTATACAGTGGGACCAACTGATGATGTTACCAACAGCAAATTCAAAATGGGAAGCATTCAAAGAACTTATCTTGGAAGCTACTAGGCTTTACATACCAACTAAGAAATATTGTTCAAGGTTTAGGCCAAAATGGATGTCAGATGAACTAATGAGGCATATGGCAGAGAAGAAAAATGCATGGGATACTTACAAATTAACACATGACACAGAAGCCTATGATAGATACAAGTTGATATGCAACCAAGTTACAAAGGAGGTTAGGCAGGCGAAGGCAGATTACGAGAAATCCTTGGCAAGGGATGCAAAGAAAAACAGCAAAGAGTTCTTTACTTATGTAAACTCTAGAAGGAAGGGGATGAATCAGATTGGTCCACTTGATATTGATGGGTCAACTGTTGATGATCCTGCTCAGGTAGCTAACAAACTAAATGAATATTTTGCATCGACATTCACACATGAGGAGTTATTCAGCAAGGGGAATGCCAGAGGTGTATTCAACTCTAGCAGTAAGCTACAGAATCTTGAAATAACTGGGAGTAAAGTGGAGGAGAAACTGTTGAAGATAAACACAAGAAAGGCACCCGGGGTGGATGGGATCTATCCAGTTATATTAAAGGAGGCAGCAAAGGAAGTATGCAAACCCTTAGCCATAATTATGAGAGCTTCCTTGGACTCAGGGGAGGTACCCATAGACTGGAAATGTGCAAATGTGACCCCAATTCACAAAGGAGGATCAAAGGCTGACACAAGTAATTATAGACCTGTGAGCTTAACTTCTGTTCCAGGAAAATTAATGGAGGCACTGGTTAAAGAAGCACTGCAGGATCATTTAGACAAGACTTCAGTTATAGCTCAGACACAGCATGGTTTTGTTAAGGGGAAGTCTTGCCTGACCAACTTGATTGGATACTATGATGCAGTCACAAAAGAACTGGATGCAGGGAATAACTTTGATATTATATACTTGGATCTTAGAAAGGCTTTTGATACTGTTGCACATGGAAGACTGCTACACAAATTGGAGCAGTGTGACATTGGAGGCAAATTGCTGCTATGGATAAAGGGTTGGTTGAGGGGGAGAAGACAGAGAGTGGTAATCAATGGACACTGCTCATCGTGGACTAATGTTATTAGTGGAGTCCCTCAGGGCTCAGTGTCGGGTCCATTATTGTTTTCTGTATTTATAAATGATATTGATGATGGTATATCAAGCTTAATGTCCAAGTTTGCAGATGATACAAAGGTTGGCAGGGTTGTCAAGGACACTACTGACACTATGCTGCTGCAACAGGATCTGGAAAGGTTGAGCAGATGGGCTGAGAGGTGGCAAATGAAGTTTAACATTGACAAATGTAAAGTATTACACATGGGAAAAAGCAACCCCAGAGCAACGTATCAACTCTGTGGTACTACACTGACAGTGGTAGAGAATGAAAGGGACTTGGGGGTGATTGTGCAGGCAGATATGAAGTTCTCTGAGCAGTGCAGACGGGCTGCAAGAGTAGCTCATGGAGTATTGTCAATGATATACAGGAATTTTTCCAGCAGGGATAAGGAGGTGATTATTCCATTGTATAAGGCGATGGTCAGGCCACACCTAGAGTACTGTATACAGGTCTGGAGACCTCATTTCAAGAAGGATGTAGAGCTGCTGGAACGAGTACAGAGAAGGGCAACAAGATTAGTGAATGGAACAAAGGGGTGCTCTTACGAAGAAAGGCTTAAGTTTTGCAAATTACAGTGTCTGGAGACTAGGCACCAGCGAGGTGATCTGATAGAGGTGTATAAAGCCTTGAATGGTTTAAGCATGCTCAATGCTGATGGGATTCTTCCTCTAGCTCAGAAAAATCACCTGAGAGGGCATAAATTCAAATTGAGGAAAGACAGATGTAGGATAGACGTGCGGAAATTTGCCTTTAGCCAGCGGGTGGTTGGTTGGTGGAACAGACTGCCATCCCTTGTGGTGGAGGTTGATAGCCTAAATAAGGGACAGGTATTTTGAACGAACAGAGGGGTGAAGTGGAAGTGGTTTTTTTTTTTTTTTTTTTTTTTGGCTGATGCTGCATAAGCTTGCTTTCTTGCATCAAATGCCTCTACTAATGCTAATGCTAATGCTAATGCTAAAATAGAAAGGTTTAGTTCCCAAACGACTGAATCGAATGCCCAAAAGGGTTTATGTGCGCAACTGGTTCCAATTTTAGTTACCACTGTACTATATTAAGGGAGCTTAATGGGTAGCAGAGTGGTTATAATCACCGTCCTATCCACACAAAGGTAGAGGAAGTCTTGGATTCGAATTCCGTCAATAACACGAGGAGCGTTTAACGGCTTTTTTTTTCGCTCCTAGATTGAGATAGTCAGTCTCAGGCCAGGATAATATTTTATTATCCTGGTGGTGAATCGCCGTTCACCACCAAAGTAAAAATGAAATACAGACACACGGTACAAATGGATGGATGTATGAGATTGTTCGCGGATAGCCACAATATGACGGGTTTTTTTTTTTTTTTTTTGTTTTTGTTTTTTTGTATATTAGAAAACTAATTTCTAAGTCCAATGGACTAGTTCGGACTTTTGTCGGTAGAGACTCTTAGGGCTGGGATATAAAGGGAACTATACACTGTACAGTCAAAACATTATGGCTAGCTACATTCTACATAATAGTGGACATGTCCTTCCCTTGCCACCAATTTCACTACCACAGGGTAAGGATTGGACTCTCTAAGGCCTATGAACGTTGCGGTGGGTATGTTGTACGATGTCTTGAGAATTGTGTCAGAGATCTGCGATGGTCGGAGGATCCAAACACCAGATCTATGGATCCATGTTATCACATAGATGTTTTATGGGATCTGTAATCAGCGAATTCGGAGAACAAGGGAGAACCTGGAAGTGATTTTTATGTTCAGGGAACCACCATTGAACAGCCTTGGCAACGTTGCAGGGCATATTCTACTGGTGGAACGTTAACCACGAAGGGATATACCTGATCAGCCACGCTGAATAGGCAGCTTTTACCATTCAGAGTGCGCTCTAGGTAGTACACCATGCTGCCACTTTATTAGGGACACCCCTGCTGTGCACACAAATGGTTTTTCCCACGTTTCAAGTCACATGACCACAGTTGTGGATATAAAGGCAGCAGAATAACCTTTCTAGGATCAGTTAAGAGTACAAACCGCAGCAAGAATGGGGAAAACGAGTGATCTAACGGACTTCGAACGTGGCATAATTGTAGGTGCAAGACGTGCCGGCCAAACTACTTTTCACGCACCACAATTTCAAGGGTGTATCGAGAATGGTACAACGAACAGAAAACATTCTCTCAACGGCACTCCTGTGGAAGAAAATCGCTTGTTAGTGAACGAGGTCAGATAGAATTGCGTAAGCAAAGAGACGGGCCATAATGTCGCACATCATGTCAGAATACAACCTTGGTGCACAGAACAAAATATCGCAACGGACCACTGGTCGCACTTTGATGTGAATGGGCTACAACAGCCGACGGCCACATTGCGTACCTTTGTTATCAATGAAGAACAAAAGAGCACGCCTCCTATCGGCACAGCAACACCAGAACTGGACTATCGAGGATTGGAAAACAGTTGCTTGGTCTGACAAGTCGAAGTTCCTGGTATATCATGTTGATAGAAGGCTCAGAATTTGGTGAAAACAACATGAATCCATGGACCCATCATGTCTGATGACTACTGTGCTAGGTGGTGGGGGCAGTGTTATGGTGTGGGGAATGTTTTTTGACGCACGTTGGGTCCATTGATACCCACAGATAATCGTCTGAATGCCACATCGTACCTAAACATCGTTGATGACCAAATGCATCCGTTCATGTTGACAGTTTATCCTCAGTCAAATGATTACTTCCAGCAGGATAATGCACCTGTGCACAAAGCCCGAATCACTATGGATTGGTTCCAGGAACATGACGATGACTTTTCTTTGCTGCAGTGGCCCGCTCAGCGTGCGGATCTCAATCCTATAACATCTTTGGAATGAGCTGGAAAGGGCTGTTCGCTGCAGACCTACACCTCCGTTGAATCTCAAGGAACTGCGTAACACACTCATGTTTGCATGGTTCTCCATTCTTGCACAACGTTCTCAGTACCTTGTTTAATCCATGCCTAGACGGATTCAGACTGTTTTGAAAGCTAAATGGGGGGCTCAACATGCTACTAGGTAGGTGTACCTAATAAAGCGGTAGCACTTTATTAGGGCTTTATTATGCATCACTTGAATGGGTTGAGCACACTGAATTCTGATGGGATCCTTCCACTTGTTCAGATTCGTACCTAAGGGGGAATAAATTCAAATTAAGAAAGGACAGATGTAGAATAGATGTGCGGAAATTTGCCTTTAGCCAGCGGGTGGTTAATTGCTGGAACAAACTTCCATCTGTCGTTGTGGAAGTTGATAGGTTGAATAAATTTAAGAAGGAACTGGACAGGCATTTGGAGGGAATGGTGTGATTTTTTTGATTTTTTTATTTATATATTTTTTTTTTTTTGGCTGATGCTGCATAAGCTCATACACTTGCTTTCTTGCATCACATGCCACTACTACTACTACAGTATATGTAGACTGCAAGAGATTCCCAGAAAAACATCCTATACCAAATCACTGCTGCCACCTGCAGGTCTCTCTCTCTCTCTCTTGGACCAGAACATAATACCCCAGGGGCTCACATCTGGTGAGTATGGGCTTGGCAAACCCAGGGTCCTGAGCTGGATATCATTATTCTTCGCTTTCTTGGTGATTCCTCTCTCTCTCTCTCTCTCTGGGTAATGCTGGATTTTTTTTTTTTTTTTTTTTTTTGGCTAGTGCAGCATAAGCCTCAGGCTTCCTTGCACCATATGGCTATTAACAATAATAAAAAAAAAAGTAAGCCCTGGCTATTTTCTCGATTGGGTTCTGTTTTTAAAGATTTTCCCCAAATAAACGGCTGCCCCGATTAACCGGTGACCAAAATAACCAGAATCCACTGTATTTGCTTTATTTTTACTCTAACATATTACAGAAACTAAGGACTCTATCTTATTGTCTTTCAAAACTGATCTTCCATATGACACTCAGAAAAGTCTGAAAGACTGATTTCTGTGGACTATAAGATACATTTTCTCCCCTTATTTATTTATTTCTCATTTCTTTCATATTTTATTACCTTTCTTTTCTAGGAGCTTCTTGATTACTAGGTACAATTCATACCTGCTCATTCTCTCTTAATTTCCACTGAACTGTAACCTATTCTCCCTCCCCCCAACTAAACCATATTAATAAAATTATTTGTTTTAGCTTTATTTATTTTGTATGACTGACTCAAGTTCATTGCAAAGTTCTGTTATGAGTAAAGGCGCTAGCGTCAGTAATTATTTTTCACTTCTGTGTATTTTCCTTATATTTTTCGCTATGACTATAAACTTTCCTATTGTTATACCCTATAACTTCATGGGTTACCTATAGTTATGGGGGAAGTATGTAACCACAGATATGATGGCTTATCGTTAACTGTTACTGGTATACTGACTCTAGTTAGCAGTTTTACAATGAAGTCGTAAAACTGCTCACTAGAGTCAGTATACCAGTTACAGTTAACAACAGGCCATACAGATGACTGTATATAGCATAAAATAATTTATTCTTGGATGGGAATTATTGGTTGAATGCACTATTGCAATGTTTTCAATTTAGGGAATACTGGAATTCAGAATTCACTGATCATGAAGATTACTGCAAATAATATACTGAGACTGATGTAAATATGATGCGATCTGAAGTGTTAAACAAATGAAGTTACGATGACCAATCTGTCCAGTTAAAATATTGTGACTATCCCCATCTTTTAGCAATTGGCACTCCTGGTGGCAAGCAGTCCATACAAAGTACTTGTATGGACTGCTTGTATGGACTTGATCACCACAGGAACATGATCTGATGGACTTTGAAAAAGGGATGATTGTCAGGTACCAGTGTTATGGACACTGCAAACAGCCCACAAGGTTTCCAGTTTCCAGTTAAGGTATTCCAAGAGTGGACAGATAGTGAACAGAGCAGCAGTTGCTTGCTGGGCCAGTGGCAGGCAACTGCACCTCATAAATGGTTGTGGTGAAAGTAGGCTGTCCCACCTTGTGTGAGCCGATAGCAGGAAAACATTGGAATGGCTGACTATGGAGTTTATCCAGGGGGACGACCATGATCAATGACCCCCTCCTCCATATGGACACCCAATCAAGGTACTCATACTTACAGCCACCCATCGCCAATGACGCCTAAAAGTTTGCATCTGAATGGCATCATTGAGCCATTGGCGAGTGGAAAAAAAATTTCCTTCTCTGATGAATCACATTTCCTGATATGCCATGTGGATGGTAGTGGAGGATATGGCGACAAGCTGGAGAGAAAGAGAGAGAGAGAGGAATCACTCTAATATTCTGATCCAACAGAAACAGGCAGGCTGTCACAGTGTTTTGGTGTGGGATATGTTTTCCTGGGAATCGCTTGGAGTCCTCATACCCCTAGATCACACTCTAAATGCTGAAAACTACCTATACATTGGGGGCTTGATCATGTACACTCCTTGATGGCAACTGTCTTCCTGGATGGCACAAGTGCATTTCAGCAGGATAATGCACCCTGCCATGTTGCCGGTATTGTTTAAGAGTGGTTTGCGAAACACAAAAGTGACTTATAGGTGCTACCTCAGCCATTGAATTCACCAGATATGAATCTGATAGAACATCTCTGGGATTATGTGGATCGACAGATCCAGTGTTTCAATCCTCCACTGCAGATTATTGCAGATCTGTGAGACAATTCTTGCGGCATGATACAATATACCTCCTGAAACATTCAGAGGCCTTATAGAGTCCATGCCTTGCCATGTGGTGAAAGTACCCATTATTAGGTAGCTGGTCAGGTCATAATGTTTTGACTGGACAGTATGGTGCTACTGCTCAATTTGAGATTTGTCAAAGCATCAGCTTGCACTGGAGCCAATTATTTTGTGAATAAAATTTGAAGGAAAAAATGTAACTGATTAAGAGGAAAATCTCTTTATGCAAGAAATATATTAACATGAGACTTTATTCTCATTCTGAAATCATGTGCTGTCAGTGTTCTTTGAAACTAAATTGGCTTATCAGTAATAAGTTAATATCTTGAATGGCATTAAATATCATTTAGATATTGCCTCCTGCAGCAAAGGCTAGGTTATCTCCACCTTCTCCAGGAAGATAGGAAAGATTCCAGAATTTTGGAGAAAAGAGCACTGAAATGGAAAATAATAATATTAAACAAAGTCTCAAACATATCTGTATACTGCAAATAACTCAGATATACTATTATTTAAATCAGTGGCTTTCAAGTTGTTCTCTACCTCAGCGGTTCCCAAACTACTGAGATTTATGGACCCCTTCAAAAATCAAAACAAATTTGCAGACCCATTCAAAAAAAAGTTTGCAGATCCCTACATATATATATAGTTATTATAGTAAAAGTATAATATGTACTATATAGATGCTGAATATGTATATAAACATAACAGTATACAGTGGGCCATAAGGCCAAGATAACTTATAAAGACTAAGATAGCCTTGTGTAGGTTTATAAAGCCATACCCTGGAAATAAACATGTAATTTGTAATAATATATAAATATATAATACAATAATGATTATGTAGCTAATTATTGAATATAGATACATTGAAGGGGATTTTTTTAAGGGCTAACCCTTTCAATATATCCCACCAATAATTAACAGAGCAATCTGTTTCTGATTGCCATCTGCCTGTTTAACTAAGTCCAATTCTTAAACTTAAAACATAAGGCTAATTTGGTTATAATTTAGCAGCAAACAGGCAAGATAACATTTAGCCCGACAGATAATTACATTATTACTAATTACATATAATATTATTACTAATTACATGTTTATTCCTAGGGTATGGCCTTGTAGACCTACACAGGCTATCTTAGTCTTTATAAGTTATCTTGGCCTTATGGCCCGCTGTATACTGTTATGTTTATATACATATTCAGCATCTATATAGTACATATTATACTTTTACTATAATAACTGGATTACAGACTGATGTAATGTTCAATCTACTATTGATGGCATTAATCTGATCTGGCAAAAAAACTTTTATATTTATCCCTATTTTTTATATATATATATATATATATATATATATATATATCTGATAATTAAAATAAATATGATATTTAAAATAAAAACACCAGCCAGTAGTACGGCAATAATGCAGAGCGAAACTAAATGCAAAATAATATAAAATAAACAAACAGGGAAGGGAAAGTAGAGATAATAGGACAAAAAGGTAGTCGATAATCCCCTGTATAATTTAGTCAATTAAGTCATTAAACCCAATTAATAAAAAAGATGTAAATTTAAAATAATGCCAATTATAAATAATTTAGCGGTACCCCCCTCGAAGGTACCAGTTCCAAAAGACGTGAAATATCACCAAATGATAGCTACATAGCCATATTTATTTATTTTTTATTACTTTTGCTTAATTTTTACCTCACATAATATAAATTAGTGGTAGTAGTGGGTTGATATGCTAAATAAGCAGCGCCTGTGCCGCCATCTGTTCTTTTCCTTTCTATTATATAAGCTGGTTAAGCTTGCATTATGTCAGTGGTGTGGCTCTGATCAAGAGTGCTGTCTGTTCTATAGATTATTTTTCGCTGCATAAGGACCACCGCCATGCAAATCCTCTGCATTGGTTGATCTATCGGAGAATGGAGGGGTGGTTTGGTTCTTCGATATTTCTGCCTTTGCGATGATTTGTATGACGATTGAAATGCAGCGATTCCATGACCATTATTGGCCTCGTGGTCCTCGGTCGATATGGGGCATGATGGTCAGTCTATCATTTTGATCTATTATTTTGATATTTTAGTTTTTTGGTAGTTTCTTTAACCCTTTTTTGGTGATATTTCACGTCTTTTGGAACTGGTACCTTCGAGGGGGGTACCGCTAAATTATTTATAATTGGCATTATTTTAAATTTACATCTTTTTTATTAATTGGGTTTAATGACTTAATTGACTAAATTATACAGGGGATTATCGACTACCTTTTTGTCCTATTATCTCTACTTTCCCTTCCCTGTTTGTTTATTTTATATTATTTTGCGTTTAGTTTCACTCTGCATTATTGCCGTACTACTGGCTGATGTTTTTATTTTAAATATCATATTTATTTTAATTATCAGATATAATTAGGCATCATGTGGAGGATGTGCATTTGCTGCCTCTAATGATAGCTACATAGCCATATTTATTTATTTTTATTACTTTTGCTTAATTTTTACCTCACATAATATATATATACACACACACACACACACACACACACACACACACACACACACACACACACACACACACACACACACACACACACACACATGTGCGTGTGTGTGTGTGAACTGGATTTTCTGAAAAGAAAATTCAAAGTTTTTATGTGTGCAACAGCTCAAGCTTTATTCTTATTTTTATACAAATATATAATTTTATTTAGCATCAATCTACTATACATAGAAAAATAATTTGAAATATGTATATAATTATATATACTAATCATATCGATAATAAGTAATGTTCTATAACAAAATTCATTGTGATTATATCAGTATATTTAAGAAACTAAACACATTACTTGATACCATCTGAATGTTTCATGGACCCTCTGTAAATATAGACCTGTTACTTTAACTTCTGTTCTGGGGAAAATAATGGTGTCACTGGTTAAAGAAGTGATGCAGGATCGTCTAGACAAGACTGCAGTAATAGTTCAGACACAGTTATTATTGTTGTTGTTATTTGGTTTTTTTTTAAGAGCATTAGCAACTAAGGCCATATTGCTCCGGTGCGGTGGTCATTCCCTGACCTTTCCGCATGCTCCGTATTTGGTGGTGACGGGCTCGAACCCCGGTCTAATCAAGGAGTGTGTGCTACGCACTGCTGCTGCTCCTTCCCACCTGGCTACGGAGGCGCTTCAGACACAGAATGGGTTTGTTAAGGGAAAGAGTCTTGTCTGACCAATCTGATTGGATACTATGATGTGGTCACAGAGGAACTGGATGCAAAAAATAATTTTGATAACATATACTTGGATTTCAGGAAAGCTTTTGATACTGTTGCACATGGAAGACTGCTGCACAAATTGGAGCAGTATGGCATTAAGGGCAAGTTACTGCAATGGATAAAGGGATGGTTGAGTGGGAGATGGCAGAGAGTGGTAATAAATGGACACTGCTCTACGTGGATTAATGTTATTAGTGGAGTCCCCCAGGGTTCGGTGCTGGGCCCATTGTTGTTTTGTGTATTTATTAATGATATTGATGAAGGTATATCAGGTTTAATGTCCAAGTTTGTAGATGATACAAAGGTTAGCAGAGTTGTTAATGATAGTAAAGACTATGCTACTGCAACAGGAAACATGAAACGTTAAGCAGATGGGCTGAGAAGTGGCAACTGAAGTTTAATATTCACAAATGCAAAGTACTGCATGTGGGTAGCAGTAACCCAAGAGAAATGTACCAACTGTATGGTACTACACTTAGGGAGGTGGAGAATGAAAAACACCTGGGGGTAATTGTGCAGTTGGATATGAAGTTCTCTGAGCAGTGCAGATGGGCTGCTAGAGCAGGTCAGGGAGTTTTGTCAATGATATATAGGAATTTCACTAGAAGAGACAAGGAAGTGATTATACCTTTGTATAAGCCAATGGTCAGGCCACACCTTGAGCACTGCGTACAGGCTGGAGGCCTAATTGTAGTAAGGATGTAGAGTTGCTAGGATGAGTACAGAGATGGGCAAAAAGATTGGTGAGAGGAACAAGGGGGTTTCTTACCAAGAGAGGCTTAAATTCTGCAAGTTGCAGCATCTGGAGACTAGGCACCTGTGAGGTGATCTGACTGAGGTGTATAAGACCTTGAATGGTTTGAGCAGACTCAACGCTGGTGGGATACTTCCGCTTGCTCAGATTAAGAACTGAGGAAAGACAGTTGTAGAATAGATGTGCGGAAGTTTACCTTTAGCTAGCGGGTAGTTGATTGCTGGAACAGATTTCCATCTGTTGTTGTGGAAGTTGATAGCTTAAACAAATTTAAGGCTGAACTAGACAAACATTTGAAATGACCGGATGGGTGAAATGGGAAGTTTTTTTTTTTTTTTTAGATGATGCTCTGTAAGCTTGTTTTCTTGCATCATATGCCTCAACTAATACTAAATGGTTTACAGACCCCATTTTGGAAAATGCTGCTCTATCTCATTTATCCCTTGTACTTCTCTTATTTGGAACGACCTTCCCTCACATGTATTTCCTGAAAATTACAATCAACATAAACTCAAGTCCAATGTCAGCAAGTATCTTCTCTTCTCAACCTTCAACCTATATCGTACTAAAGTACTTTCTTTAGATTTTAGTATCATTCGTGTTTGGAACCATCTTAAAAAAAAAAGTGGTTTGATCATTATTATTTATCAACTATCTTCAATATTTTTTTTTTTTTGTTAGTTGTTGGCGCATCGGCTTCTGTGGCCATAATGCACCTCCCAAAGTTTTTGCATTTTACTTGAACCCGCGACCTTTGGGTTGCCAGGCAGGCACTTTACCCACCTAGCTACCCCGGTTGGCCTATCTATCTATCTTCAATAGCTAGATGATGGAACAGTATATACCTTTTATTCCTGTTATTTTGAAGCTTTCAGAATAAAGTTATTTATTCTCCCAGAATAAGAGTGAGAATCACAATAAATAATCTGGAGGAGAATCACCCATTCAGTTTATTTTTTTAAGTATACCCAACTCTAGTAAAATCAAATGACAAAAAAGAATATTAAAAATATTTAAAGAAGATTAAATTAAAACTCACAGATATCCTCTTCTTCTAATATACTTTCTAAATTTGTGCAGATTTTCTCACAAGGAGCTCTTGGTTCTAAGCGCACATGATGGTAACCTCGCAGCTGAGCTAGCCACATCAGACTTGTTGGCTCAGCTTCCACCTAAGGATGTAAAAATACAAAAAAAATACCAAATTTTTTTTCCAATAATGAAACATAACAGCAATTTATGAATTTGTATTTTTAACTTGGTGGCACCAGTAAATCACAGAACAGAAACTTGCATTAATCACTACCTCAAGGCACCATCAAAAATTTGGTGTTCAAAACAAGTGTTTGTGCATAATAAAGGGTAAACTCAATTTTTTTGACACCAATTCAGATATTTTATTAAATTAAAAAAACAAGCAATTCTCAAAACAAGTATTAAAAAAAATTATAGATTTTAGTTTATTATAATTAGCATTAGCATTAGTAGAGGCATTTGATGCAAGAAAGCAAGCTTATGCAGCATCAGCCAAAAAAAAAAAAAAAAAAAACCCACTTCCACTTCACCCCTCTGTTCGTTCAAAATACCTGTCCAGCTGAGCCTTAAACTTATTTAGACTATCAACCTCCACCACAAGGGATGGAAGTCTGTTCCACCAACCAACCACTCGCTGGCTAAAGGCAAATTTCCGCACGTCTATCCTACATCTGTCTTTCCTCAATTTGAATTTATGCCCTCTCAGGTGATTTTCCTGAGCTAGAGGAAGAATCCCATCAGCATTGAGCATGCTTAAACCATTCAAGGCTTTATACACCTCTATCAGATCACCTCGCTGGTGCCTAGTCTCCAGACACTGTAATTTGCAAAACTTAAGCCTTTCTTCATAAGAGCACCCCTTTGTTCCATTCACTAATCTTGTTGCCCTTCTCTGTACTCGTTCCAGCAGCTCTACATCCTTCTTGAAATGAGGTCTCCAGACCTGTATACAGTACTCTAGGTGTGGCCTGACCATCGCCTTATACAATGGAATAATCACCTCCTTATCCCTGCTGGAAAAATTCCTGTATATCATTGACAATACTCCATGAGCTACTCTTGCAGCCCGTCTGCACTGCTCAGAGAACTTCATATCTGCCTGCACAACCACCCCCAAGTCCCTTTCATTCTCTACCACTGTCAGTGTAGTACCACAGAGTTGATACGTTGCTCTGGGGGCTCAATCGGGCTCAATGTTAAACTTCATTTGCCACCTCTCAGCCCATCTGCTCAACCTTTCCAGATCCTGTTGCAGCAGCATAGTGTCAGTAGTGTCCTTGACAACCCTGCCAACCTTTGTATCGTCTGCAAACTTGGACATTAAGCCCGATATACCATTATCAATATCATTTATAAATACAGAAAACAATAATGGTCCCAACACTGAGCCCTGAGGGACTCCACTAATAACATCAGTCCACGATGAGCAGTGTCCATTGATTACCACTCTCTGTCTTCTCCCCCTCAACCACCCCTTTATCCATAGCAGCAATTTGCCTCCAATGTCACACTGCTCCAATTTGTGTAGCAGTCTTCCATGTGCAACAGTATCAAAAGCCTTTCTAAGATCCAAGTATATAATATCAAAGTTATTCCCTGCATCCAGTTCTTTTGTGACTGCATCATAGTATCCAATCAGGTTGGTCAGGCAAGACTTCCCCTTAACAAAACCATGCTGTGTCTGAGCTATAACTGAAGTCTTGTCTAAATGATCCTGCAGTGCTTCTTTAACCAGTGCCTCCATTAATTTTCCTGGAACAGAAGTTAAGCTCACAGGTCTATAATTACTTGTGTCAGCCTTTGATCCTCCTTTGGGAATTGGGATCACATTTGCACATTTCCAGTCTATGGATACCGCCCCTGAGTCCAAGGAAGCTCTCATAATTATGGCTAAGGGTTTGCTTACTTCCTTTGCTGCCTCCTTTAATATAACTGGATAGATCCCATCCACCCCGGGTGCCTTTCTTGTGTTTATCTTCAACAGTTTCTCCTCCACTTTACTCCCAGTTATTTCAAGATTCTGTAGCTTACTGCTAGAGTTGAATACATCTCTGGCATTCCCCTCGCTGAATAACTCCTCATGTGTGAATGTCGATGCAAAATATTCATTTAGTTTGTTAGCTACCTGAGCAGGATCATCAACACTTGACCCATCAATATCAAGTGGACCAATTTGATTCATCCCCTTCCTTCTAGAGTTTACATAAGTAAAGAACTCTTTGCTGTTTTTCTTTGCATCCCTTGCCAAGGATTTCTCATAATCTGCCTTCGCCTGCCTAACCTCCTTTGTAACTTGGTTGCATATCAACTTGTATCTATCATAGGCTTCTGTGTCATGTGTTAATTTGTATGTATCCCATGCATTTTTCTTCTCTGCCATATGCCTCATAACAGTCTTCACACACCCTATGAACTGGGAGTCACAGCCAGCTGTGAACATTTAAGTCAAAGGAAACAACTGTTTTCTTTTGACAATTCTGATAAGAGGACAAAGGACAGTGATCAGTATTAAATTATAATGTAAAATGTGCTATTTACTACAGGGCTGCAAGTTGGAATGAAGTAAAGCAGAGTTAATATTAACTTAAAAAAAGCTATTAAACAATGGTGATGTTCTAATTAATTGAGACAGAATCAAAGATGAAGAGCATCAAAATATGTTGTATGACAGTGAAGAAAAGAATATTAATTTGGGGGATGTAAGAATGTGGCTAGAAGATGAAAATAGCAACAGCATTTCAAGATGATGATGATGTGGGAAGTAAAAGAAGTTGCCTCGATACCCTTATTAAATATGCAAATTTTGACAGGGAATTCAAAAAATTCTGTACACCCTTAGAAAAATGAAGAAATGTTATGAAATTGCAATACAATAAGACTTTTACTCAATTGCTTCAAAAAAGATTATGATTGGACTTTTACATCTGATTAAAGCTATAGTTATTAACATTTTAACACAAAATTCATTTAAAAAAAATTGTATTATTTGTGTTCTGCTTGATTTGAACTCTTTGCATTTCATTTTTTTTTTAAATATACACATTTTCATAATTTTTTTTCCTTTTCATCCTATCTGTTTCCTAATACCATATAAATTAACATATTTTCTGGATTGTGAATAAATTTGCTCATTTTTATGTACCTTGACTTAAAAATATTTATGAATAATTATATTCTATAATTCTACCCCTTCTGCCTTTTAGTCTGAAACAGTTTTGCTGTAATAAAAATTATAGTCATTTTAAATTCAATTATGGATTCAGTTGTTCTAGGTCTTTTCAGTAACTTTTTTCAGCACCTATAGCAAATCGGTGCATACTGCTGGAACTATATTTGCAACTTTCTATCCACATCATTGATTATTGTGAACCCTAAACTTTATTAATACTAAACCAGAACTCAACAGGATTAAACTAGCTTAATTTGAAGTGAACAAAAATAGAAGAGAAACAATCCAAACAATCTGCTTTAACAAAGGTGAAAGGATGGGTGTCCAATGAGGAATACATTAAAATGAAAACTATTAAATATTGGTGTAGATATACCATAGATATAAATGAAAACTACATTTGTAGTGTAAAGGCATCGTTTTAGTTGTATCTCATATTGTGATAATCCTTCACAATCCTCCTGATCATCCTTATTATAGTATTAAAATGAAAAATAACAAGTTGGGTATGTGCACATTATGTTTCAGGTGCATTCAATTTTAATGTACCTAAAAATCTCTACTGTACTTGAGAAGTTAACCAAAACCTCACCATGTGTTGGGTAGATGTGAGATGAAATTTGTATAACAATTTTTTTTTTTTTTTTTGGAGGAGGAAATGGGTGCACAGGAGACAGGTTGACATATTGATATGATATTTTGTCAAAGGTTAAGAAGAATATTTTTAAAAAAGTCCTGAAATTTTGAAAAACACTGGACATGGAACTGAAAAAATTAAACTGGACCTAAAACATCTTGAAACTAGGCACGGGAGTGATTCAGTTGGATCGGAAAAGTGCCAATGTATCCCCAATACATAAGGGCAATTTTAAGAGTGAAGTGGGAAATTATCTGCCAGTTAGTCTAACTTCAGTAGTAGGGAAATTACCTGCCGGTTAGTCTAACTTCAGTAGTTTTTTTTTTTTTTTTTTTAAGAGCATTAGCAACTAAGGCCATATTGCTCCGGGATATGCAGTGGTCATTCCCTGACCTTTCCGCATCCTCCGTATTTGGTGGTGACAGGCTCAAACCCCGGTCTAATCAAGAAGCGTGTGCTACGCACTGCTGCTCCTTCCCACCTGGCTACAGAGGTGCCTAACTTCAGTAGTAGGGAAAATCATGGCATCAATGATCAAGGGTGGAATTCAGGATCATTTAGATAGAAATGGAATTTTGAAGGATACTCAGCATGGTTTTGTAAAGGGAAATCATGTTTAACTAATCTGGTAAGCTATTTTGACAGGGTCCCTCAAGAGCTGGACTTGGGGAATAATTTTGACGTTTATTTGGATTTCAGCAAAGCATTTGACTCAGTCCCACATAAGCGGTTACTTTATAAGCTGGAACAAGTTGGAATTCACAAAGGGATAATCTTTAGATGGACAGCTTGATGGCTTCAGGGCAGGAGGCAGAGGGTTGTGATAAATGCTTATTCTTCAGATTGGGTTGACATAAGAAGTAGGATTCCCCAAGGATCAGTATTAGGACCACTGTTGTTTTTGATTTTCATAAATGACATTGATGAAGGGATAGAGGGCGTGATGTCTAAATTTGCAGATGATGTAAAGATTGGTAGAGTAGTTAATGATCGCCGCCAAGCACAGCTTCAGAGTGATCTAGATAGACTTCAGGAATGGTCAGAAAAATAGCAGCTATGCTTTAATCCAGCAAAGTGTAAGGCATTGCACCTGGGGAACAGTAACCCTAAAATAACTTATACACTTGGAGTTGAAGTAAAGCCGGTAGTGGAGGAACAGGACTTGGGTATTATGATATGGTCAGACATGAAGTTCTCTGAGCATCGTAAACTGATTGCAGGGAAGGCCCATGGTGTCCAATCGATAATTTATCGAACAATTGCAAGTAGAGATAAGAACATCATAATCCCATTATATAAGGCTATTGTTAGACCACACTTGGAATACTGTGTTCAGGTACGGAAACTGCACCTAAAGAAAGACATCGAGCTTCTTGAAAGGGTGCAAAGACAGGTAACTCGCCTGGTGAGATCAGCAAAAGGGCATCCTTATGAAGAAAGACTTCGAATATGTGGGTTGCAGAGTTTGGAAACTAGACACCTTAAAGGTGTTTAAGGCTGAGAGGCATCAGTAAAATGATGAGGATGAAATTTTCAAGATTATAAATGATGCTAGAACTAGGGGACATAAATTCAAGTTATGGGGGAGATGTTTAGTTGGACTGCAAGAAGTTTTATTTTAGCCAGTGAGTTATAAATTACTGGAATAAGTTACCTACATGGATGGTAGAGGCTGACAGGTTGGGGAAATTCAAAGGTCAGCTGGATAATTACCTATGGGAGGAGGAAAATGCATAGGTTGTCTATTTCCTTTTCTCTTATTATTATTATTGACATTAAAAATGTTTTTACTAGTGTTATTCCAAAAATTTTGTAATGAAAAACTGCCATGTGAAAAGCATTACAAAAATTTATTCCAGTTTAATTTATCTTCTACTGGACCAAATTTAATGAAATTTTGCATGGAGCTTCATCTTAGCTCTATACTAGAAGAAAAACTTTCAATCATCTGAAAATATGAACATGTGATCAAGGAAATTTTCTCTCAATGTGGATGTATAGCATATCGTTGGAAAGCTAAGCAATTTAGAAACAGAAATATTAAGGTTTTAAGATACAAAAAATTTCGGAAACTGGGAAATGCATTAATTCAAAAATGCATCTGGTTTCAAGTCAACTGGTATTTTCAGATAGAATGTAATTTTTTTCTTTACAATTAAACTCTGAGGCTGGTAAAGAGTTCTGCACATTTATAAAAACATTCTTCAACTTGCACATGTCATCGGATCTTTCTATAAATACTACACGTAATAGAACAACTATAGATGGTGTATTTGTCATGAACTAAAATCTTTTCAATGTAAAAATTATATATCCTATTATAGTTCATCATCATCAGCCATTTTCAATCCATTACAGGATGAAGGCCTCTCCAGCAACTTTCCAGTTTCTTCTGTTTTGTGCAATGGAAATCCATTTACTACCCACAAACTCATGAATTTTATCTGTCCATCTCCATTGTTGTCTTCCAGGTTTTCTCTTAGCTCCTCTTGGATACCATTCTGTTATTTTCTTAGTCCATCTGTCATCATGTCTTCGAGCTATGTGTCCTGCCCAAGACCATTTTAGTTCTTTAGTTTTGATAAGAATGTCCTTTACCTGAGTTTGCTCCCTAATCCATGTTTCTCTTCTTATCTAACAGTCTGTTATACTTATCTACTATAGTTATAATTATCCTAATTATAGCTATCCTACTATAGTTATCACAGACCAATACTTTCACTAACCAATATGTAATTATTATTAATAAAATAAAAACATTGTTATATTATTATCCATGAATTTTATTAATATCTGAAAATTAAAATGTTTTTAATGCCTGCCGATGACTTTTAAATGTAAAAAACTTAAATATGCTAGTGGCAGGACACATTATGTACCTGGTACAGAATTTTTTTTATTATATATATTTTTTTATTCTTATTATTTTATTTTTTTGTTATTTTATTTTATTTATTTTATTATTATTTTTTTTGGCTGGTGCAGCATAAGCCATAGGCTTCCTTGCACCATGTGATCATTGCTAATACTAATATCTGTGGGAAGATCTGATTGAGGTGATTAAAGCCTTGAATGGACTGAGTAAGTTAAATGCTAATGGCATTCTTCCACTTGCTGAGACTACACACAAACGGGGCATAAATTCATGTTGAGGAAGGATGGTTGCAGGATAGACTTGCAGAAGTTTGCCTTTGCCAGTGGGTAGCTGATTGTTGGAACAGGTTCCCATTTGTTATTGTGGAAGTGGATGGGTTGAATAAATTCAAAGAAGAACTGAACAAATTCTTGGAGGGTAATTTCAGTTGGGTGAAACTGTAGGTTTTTTTTTTTTTTTGGCTGATGCTATATAAACTTGCTTTCTTGTATCATTTGCCATTACTACTATCCAGAGGTGTATTGCTAAAAAAAAATAGTACCAGAATGCTCATCAATTAACTACAAATAGTTACCTACACTTTTTTCATTTGCAAAAATAAATAAGTCAAAGATTAGAATATTTGTTCAGTATTTATTTATAACCATTAAATAAAAATTTCAAAAGTAAAAAACAAAGACAAAAAAATTTTAAAAATCAGAAAAGAAAAAAAAACGAAAACAAAAATTCCAAAATAATAAAAAAAATACTGTTCAGAAGAATCATAGAAATTCCCATACAGGATTGATTACGTATTCTTGTGTAACCGACCTTTTTGTTTGTTGGTCAACAGCAGAATGATGAAACCACAACCAAGTTCAGACATAAAATTTGGATTCCATAATTCTAATGGTGGACTATGTAAGTTTAATAAACAAGAAACTTGCCATTGTTGGATCTCTTTATCTAACACATTGTACTTTAGTAAGGAACGTTCAAGTTTCATTGCAAAATTTATATTTTTGTTTTTAAAAAAATCTATTAATATATATTTTTAGTAGCAATGGGTAAAATAGATATTATTTCTCCCCCCCCCCCCCTTTGATTATGCCATTGTTTCATAATATTAGGTGTATAAATTTAATGATTTTCTATTATGACATTTAGAAAAAAGTACCAGAACCTCGTTCCGGCCTGAATACACCACTGCTATTATCTCCACGTAACAATAACACATGCTGAAAATTTTGTGTCAATCCAAATTTCCCTTCTCGAGCAATGCTTTCACTTATATACAGGGTGTTTCAATTAAAAGAGGTCTAATATGCTTATTTAGGTTTAGGCTATTTGTTGTCTGGACCTTTTTTTGTCGTATTTGGGCTTATATTTTTGAAAATAAGTAGCCAGCTAAGTGTGCCATGAGCCCACACATTGCACAAACCCCTGCATAATAAATTTATTAAATGATATGTACAAAAAGCCATTTATTATTAACAGAATACACCAAATGGTATTTCATCAAGGATTGGCACCATTCAATATTAGCACTAGCAGAGGCATATGATGCAAGAAAGGAAGCTAATACAGCATCAGCCATAAAAAAAAAAAAAAAAAAAAAAAAAAGCCATTTCACACATCCATTTTCTCTAAAAGTTTGTCCAGTTCTTCCTTGAATTTATATAATATTATATTTTCCTTTTTGAATATCTTCCTTGAATATATTCAAACAATAACTAGCAGTTACAGCTAGGGCTAAATATTAGCCCCATGGCCACAGCTAACTGACAGACTGCTATTTCATACAGATTGCTGGCTCAACAACAGACAGCAGACAAAACAGTTATATACACCAATCAGAATGGACAAATTACTTCCACTGATTACCTTGATATTCTGATTGACCTGGTTCATCCCATGGTGCAAACATTGTTTCTCACAAATGATGTCATGTTTCAAGATGAAAATTCTCCAATGCACACAGCCAGATGTGTCTGATCTTGGTTTGAGGAGCATGAAACTGAGGCTAAGCATCTTTCATGTCCTGCACAATCACCAGACTTAAATGTTATTTGGAGAGGAGAGTGAGAGGCAGATTTCCTCCATCTTCATCACTCCAAAGAGCTTGAAATGTTTCTCCATGAAGAATGGTCCAATATTCCTCTCAAGACAGTTTAAGATTTATTTGAATCTGTTGCACATACAATATAAGCTGTTTTAAATGAAAAGGGTTTCCTATTATATTAGTGAAAACCTTGCAACTCTTATCACAAGCATTTCCATTATTTGGTCCACCCCAGTATACAGAGTATAGCATTGCTATTTCAAACAGATTGATATCTCCTACAATACAACTTTTAAGAAATATTTTATAAAAATAATTATTTCTTACCAGTTTGAAGTACTTTGCATTATAATCTGAAGAAATAAAGACCCAATTTCCTTCTGTCATTTCTGCTGCTGGTGGAATAAAATATGGTCTGGAGTAGAATTTACGTAGAAACTTTTCTGCTGGTTTTTCACAGTTTTCCCTATCATAAAAATAATTTTTTAATATCTAATTAATTAACTGGTGTCCCAGTACCTTTGGTACTGGGACACCAAAGAATAAGCACACTTAGCACAATTAGTATAAACCCTGTAGAAGGTGTATCAAAAACAAATTGAAGAGCAGGCTTATGGTTTAATTTATATACCATTCAGCTTCTTTTTTTGGGGGATTTTTTTTTTTAGAAAGGCAATAACAGCTGAAAATGGCAAACTTTACAATTTTATTCTTTATTCTGGCATTATATTGGATAACAAGTGCAAATAATGTTTAGTTTTGAATAAACCTCAAACAAGCATGGGGAGGATTGATAACACTGATGTTTAATCCTTGGATTTGACCATTCCAATATCAGTGCATATAAATTACGATATTTCTCATTAGTCCCCCCTCTATCCAACCACTGCTACACTGAACCATGATAGAAACATCACAGCGTTTTTATCTCACATGCTCAAGGCATGAGGAATTGTTTGGAGTGAATACAACTGTACAGATCTTCAGAACTTCATTGCTGTATATGAATTTGCCAATTTTTTTCTTTTCTATTAAATATTGTCAAATACTCTTGTGATCCAAAACCATGGCAAGTATGACTGAAAACTTTGATGCACCAATTTAGAACTATAAAAAACTACAATCACTAGGCTTTCAGGAAACTATGATATATTTACTGTATGCACTTTCTTTAATGTGCATGGTAAGAAGGGATTGCATTGATTTTCCAAAAGATTTCGGAATTAAAATTTTATATTTACTGGGTGGAAAACAGGATTTAATTCTAAAATAGTGTTACCACTTGCTTATGAGTTCATTTTCATTACAAGTGCTTGCATCATTGATTGCATAAATAATTTTAATTAATAAGGTGACATTTAAAGTAGATCTTATCTTCCCATTGTCTTGAAAAGGTATTGTAAGTTCTACTTGGGTGGCTAATAATTGAAACAAGTACAAGAATTTTATGGCTTTGGAATGAAATATATATTGTGTGCAACCACAGTGGGTTAACAGTCAACATAAATATTCATGTTTTAATTATTTATTAACCTTTTCAGGAGTAAGTACATATGTATACATTTTTTATATGTGGGCCCTGAGAAGTACTTATGCATACATACATTTTTCAAGGTAATTTCAAGTGATGTGTCCATTTGTTTATGAAATGTTTTCAAATCATCCAGTAAGTGCTGCCATATTTTATCTGTGTTTCTAAGAAATTGAAGATGCAGTTTATAATACATGGCAGCAGAAAGATAGATTTATGTTTATGAGAGTTGGCAGCACAAAAATATATTTTAAAACTGGAGGAGATCACACCTTTTGGTGACTGTTGTCTAATTTTGACTTAAAAATGATGAAATTATTTGGAATTTAATCCAGAAGTTGGTGAAATTGTATCAAGTGATACATAAATAGAAGCAGAAGATAATATTACATCAAAAAAAGAAGTATCAATGAATTGTTTTATAAATTTTTGTGATTTTTAAAAATTCTGATTCAATTTTTGTAATAATTTCACACTAATGTTGTGCAACCAAGTCAAGAACAAATTAATATAAAAGCATTTTATGTACAAAGCTTTAATTTTTAAAATTTTTAAAATTTCATAAACATTCCAGAGTCCACAACTTGTGGAAACCTAACTGTTAGACTGACTAGTGACCCAGTCGTGTTCAGGGAACTCACTCTGTAAAGGGTTAAAGTCTCAGTTATTTTTACATAAAACTTATAGTTAGTTGGGGTCATGAGATGTATACAGCATGTACTTTTCAAGTCTTTGCAAATTTGATATGGTAATAATCATAAAAATAATTTAATGATGATAAGTTTGTTTTAATACAAAACTCAAATATGTAGCCTTATGTGAAGTTAACAAAATGTTTTAATTCTATAAAAATTTAAATTATTCCTTACCAATGAGCATACCACTTTGTTGACTGTTCTGACAGCAACTTTTTAAGAAGAATGTGATGGTCATTAATCTTGAGATTGGTTCTAAATTTGCAAGTGTACAAACTGCTAATCAGAGGATCAAAAAGATAGCCCTAAAAATAATTTTTTATTTATTAAATAGAATTCTGAAATTATTACAAAATTAAATTTATTTACAGTTCCCACATTCTTATTTTAATTGAAGAGTATGCTTTTTATTTAAAAGAGCAAGACATATTTAATCTGTTTTTTCTTTTTAATTTGAATGCATTTTATATGTGCCTGGAACTGAACACAAATACAGTAGATTGAAAGCAAGCAGCAATTATTAAAAAACAAATGTAAACAAAACATATATAATATTTAAAAAAATTTTAAACATTTCATCAATTAAAAATTATAAAAATTTTATAATTCATTAATCCAATCATTTCTATGTTTGGTTTCCTCATCACACAGTTCTACATCCAGAGTAGACGCATCTTCTGAGGAAACCAAACAATATCAATTATGCACACCTTAACATCCACTTATTATTTTTTTCTGAGTAGTGTAAGTTTAAAAAATAATAAAATCTTGCATCATATTTGTTAATTTGAAGGTGTCAAACACAAACCAGTAATTTCCTCTGTAGTCAACTGACTTGCAACGAATTCATTCAATATCCTTTTTGCCCCTGAGTATTTTGAAATATATTGTCTTTTTTACAATATATATATTTTGAAATATATTGTAACATTTTTAGTTACAGTTTTAAAAATGTCATACACATAATTTTATTTATTACTATTATTTTTTTAAGAGCTGATTTTCAGGCTAAAACAATCTTTGTTACCATGGGTATCATCTTTTTAATGTATATCCTAGAACAAAGAAGTGTTACTTCTTGACAAAAAATTTCTGGAAAAATAAGTATAATCATAGATGGTACTGAGCAGGCAGTCAGCCATACCAAGAATACTTGGAGTGGCTGACAGCCTGTTTGAGAATTTTTTAGGTGCATGGGCATCTATGGCCACAGCATGCCAGCTGACAGCCTGAAGCACTATTGTGGCACTCAATATATTAAACACAAGTTATAATTCAAATATAAACGGTATATGTTTTTTATCATTAAAAGATCACGTACATCAGAAAGGTTCAAGAGAGTGAAGGAGTTTTCCATAGCTGGCCATTCTTTTGTTGCATGGCTGATAATGACAGGAACATCATCATGAAGATACCTATTCATTATTTCTTCTTGAGAAATGGAATCAAATCTATCAATTTCAACTAAGTCTTCACAAGCCTATAAATAAAATTTCATTATACAACAAACGTTAAAATAAAGAATGATGTATTAAGTATATGATTCATTTGTACACTTCACATAAAATTCACTTATATATGAAGTTTATAATTATTTATACAAAGTTAAATTTAAGTTTAATAATTAGATTTAAAGCTTGTTTGTTTTTTTTAAATTGGATTTTATTGGCACATTAGCAATTAAGGCTATAATGTGCCAAAACCAGAGATTTAAAGCATTTTAGGCTCAAAAATGCAGTTCTTAATGATAAATACTAAACTCCCTTTACTGACTGGAAAGTATAGAGAGGAAAGAAAAAAAAGAATCATTTTCATCCCACTTTATTTTAGTTAGTTCATTTTACTAGTAAATTTTATACGTGGAAGAAATTTAAATTATTTATTCACCAATAAATTTCATATCAGCCAAGTACTGTGCTACAAAGAATTAGTTTGTGATTCTCAAAAGGTACAAAGATAGAATACATTAACCAAAATAACATGTAACTGAAAAATTATTTCCAAAAATTTTAATTATTCCATTGAAGTGTTCCTGAAAATCAGGATTTGGTTTCTTCTTTAATTAAGATATCAAAGTCTTAAGTACAGGTAACCCTCGTATAACATGGTAGTTAGGTTCCTATAAAATGTCATGTTATACAGGACTAAGAAAAAGTACAAAAGGGGGGGGAAGGGTTATGTTCCAAAAGCTAACAAAAATACACTATTTCGTTAACAAAATGTTAACAAAACTAAGAAAAATACACCATTCTAGATTTCATGTATCTTCTAATCTCTTTCAAAAATCAGTAATTGGGTTTGTTTGCTTTTGCTTGATAAATCTTTGTGAATTTCATTGTATGGAACTAAGCATTTTTGACGCTCCCTTTTGAACTTTGGGCTCCTTTCATTCAAGAATCTGCATTCAAAAAATAAGATTCTAATTGCTTGGCTAACTTTATGCTTTCCCGTATGCTTTTTAATGTAAAATTTGGAAGTTGAGAATTTTCATCTGAGCTATCGTCCTCTAGATTAATTTGGTTTTACTTCCAATGCCATTTCCACCAAATCCGCTTCGCTAGCCTCTTTTTCTACCAGTAATTTTGAACATCTTCAGTAATCAAATCTTTTTTTTTTTTTGAAGCATAGGCAACTAAGGACACGTTACTTTGTGTATATTATCTATAAATTGCATGTGTCCTGAAGTCGATTTTCTGTTTTGCTGGATGAAAAACATGCTACCGTCACCTGAGCCCGACTAACTCAGCCACATGGCCTAATGACTCGAATAAGTACAATGAACAGTTGTACAGAGAAATAGAGTGGGCTAGTAAATCGGAATGTCTTATAATGGGGGATTTTAACTTCCCAGATATTGACTGGAAATTGTGGGTTGGGCACTCACACACTAGTCAGACTTTTGTGGATTTATTGGATGATTGTTTTCTGCAGCAGCATGTTTGAGAGGCAACCAGAGAAAGTAATACTCTTGATCTGGTTATCAGCAGTGATCATTCATGTATTAGGAATTTGCAGATAAAAGAACCACTAGGTGGCAGTAATCACAGTGTACTGACATGGGATTTACTTAAAGATTTAATTACCATCAGGGGTAAAGGAAAGGGTTTTTGCTTCCGTAAAGGCGAGTACAGTGGTCTCCGACAGTTTTTAAATTCTGTACAGTGGGATCAACTGATCCCACTGTAAGGGTTGTTAATGATAGTAATGGCAGTGCGCTACTGCAACAGGATCTAGATAATTTGGGCAGATGGGCTAAGAAGTGGCAACTGAAGTTTAACCTTGACAAATGCAAAGTGCTGCATATGGGTAGAAGTAACCCCAGAGAAACGTACCAACTGTGTGGTACTACACTTAAGGTGGTAGAAAATGAAAAAGACCTGGGAGTAATTGTGCAGTCAGATATGAAGTTTTCTGAGCAATGCAGACAGGCTGCCAGGGCAGGTCATGGGATTTTGTCAATGATATATAGGAATTTTGCTAGCAGGGAAAAGGAGGTGATTATCCCTCTGTATAAGGCAATGGTCAGGCCACGCCTTGAATACTGCGTACAGGTCTGGAGACCTCATTTTAGGAAGGATGTAGATTTACTTGAGCGTGTACAGAGAAGGGCAACAAGATTGGTGAGGGGAATGACAGGATCCTCTTATCAAGAGAGGCTTAAGTTCTACAAATTGCAGTGGCTGGAGACTAGGCACCTGCACGGTGATCTGATTGAGGTGTATAAGGCCTTGAATGGGTTGAGCACGCTGAATTCTGATGGGATCCTTCCACTTGTTCAGATTACGAACCTAAGGGGGCATAAATTCAAATTAAGAAAAGACAGATGTAGAATAGATGTGCGGAAATTTGCCTTTAGCCAGCGGGTGGTTAATTGCTGGAACAAACTTCCATCTGTCATTGTGGAAGTTGATAGGTTGAATAAATTTAAGGAGGAACTGGACAGGCATTTGGAGGGAATGGTGTGATTTTTTTTTTTTTTTTGGCTGATGCTGCATAAGCTCATACATTTGCTTTCTTGCATCACATGCCACTGTATGATACTTGGAGTTTGGAATTGTACTTCCGCATATGCATTTCCTATGTTTTATATATCAATGTTCCCTATTTATATTGTATTATTACTGTTAACCCCTGGCCTGGTGGCCGTGAAGGGCAACATTGCAATCTATCGTATTGTATCATTATTATTATTATTGCAATAAAGATTTTTACTACTACTACATTGTGAAAAAGACCCATAAAAATTCCTCCCATCATCGATGGGATTCAAACTCGGGTCTTTTCCACACGGCGTGAGGAGGAGGATGATTCTATCAACTGTGCTATCTTCCCCTCCTTACTGATGTAGCAAATTCTACTATTGCACTGATTCCGTTTTCTGCTGGTTCGACCATATTTTCTGAATGAACTGACTCTGGTCATACATTTTTCCAACATTGATGGTTTTACTTCTTTCAGTGATAAAGCTATGATTCTGATACAGTCCACAATTGAGAAATGTTTCCTTGTCTCCGTTACTTCAATAGATTCGGAATCAATTTTTTCCAAAATCTATTGTAACGCTTTTCTAATTTAATGAGTTTTAAAGGTGGATATAATGCCTTGATCTAATGACAGAATGAAAAAAGTTGTATTAACCTAGTACAACTGTGGTGGTAGGAACATAACTTCAATGTTTGGATGATTTAAATCTTTTGGATGGCCTGGTATGCTAACCAATAGTAATAAAACTTTGAAATCTAGATTTTTCCAAGTTCAACAAGCACACATTCAATAGCACAGAACGCAACATGGGGATTTCCCAACAAAATAAAATATAGGGATTTCTCAATAATTTTTTTTGACTAGTGAGTCAACGGTGGGGATTCAAAAAGAGTGGAAATGTTGAAAAATTACATTCAACATATTAGCAGGGTTCCCCCTGCACTAAAGCTCAAAAATACCTTGTTATGCGAGGTTTACCGAAATTCTCTAACCGTGTTATATAAGTACCGTGTTGTGTGACGATTTCGGCAATTTATCAATCATGTTAGAGCAAAACTGTGTTGCAGAAGTACCATGTTATACATGGGTTGCTGTATAAAAGAAAAACCTTTATAGAAGAGGTCATTCAGTTAGATATTACACAATTAATGTCATTAAAGACATCTGACTTCAGGAAACTAGCAATAATTCAATTATGCAACCTTTGAATTTAAAAGTAAGTTAAGTAAAGCCACTAGCCTTTTCAGCTGCAGAGCAGTTTAGGTTCTATGAATAACAGAATAGAAACCATAAGGTGAATTTGGAATACTTGTAAAAGTCCAATCTATCATTTTTTTTTTTTTTTTTTTTTAAGGCTAATGCTAATAAATCTGGCTTCCTTGCATTGTTTTCTGACAGAAATGAAAAATGTAATTTATGTTTCTCAGGTATATTTTTCTTCATCTTCATTTTATATTACTAATTATATCCTTTGCAACAAAGATCAATAGACCAGGGTGCATTAATATCTATCACTCCTTTTCTAAAAAAAAAAAAGGGGGGGGGATACTCTGGAACTTTATTTTATTCCAAAGCATATTTAAGTATCAGTGCTTGGCCACTCTTTTAAACAGCATCTTCTGCATTATGACATGGTACTCTATTCACCAATATTTTCTCCTCCTTTTTTTGTTTTGAACACTATAACACGAAATGGAGGAAAATATGTAAGCAGTCCTCAGAGTTTTATCAGATTATGCTCTTGGAAAAGACTGTCAATCAAAACCAATTTTCTCAGTAGAAACAATTTGATATAACTTTTTCAATGAAGAAACAAAACCAATGCTATATAATTAAAAAGGTACATATCAGTTGTTGTTGTTGTTTGGTTTTTAGGAGCATTAGCAACTAAGGCCATATTGCTCTGGGGATATGCAGTGCTCATTCCCTGACCTTTCCACATCCTCCGTATTTGGTGGGCATGGGCTCGAACCCCAGTCTAATCAAGAAGCGTGTACTATGCACTGCTGCTCCTGCCCACCTGGCTACAGAGGCGCCCTATATATCAGTTAGGAGATAACATTCTTGACTGATATGAAACTTTTATAGATATATTGACTAATAGCACATTTAACCAAATCCAAACCACATATAAAACAAGGCTGAACAAACTGACTAAAATTTTAGGAGCCAGGCATAAAATGGTTACGCAATTTTGTTTTACTAATTGGCATAATGCAATCAAGTCCATCTCCATTCTGTTAGTCAACCTTCTGTTAGTGGTGATTAACATTTTGTATTTATGTCAGCCACTGTACCGTTGCATTTTATATTCTTATTTAAGCATTTGCAATTTGAAATTGCGTAGCAATACTGTTCTCTTGCACAATGTGGAAGTGTAATAAATGAAATAAATGTAATTTTCACATAATATTACATTCCACATTTCCTGTTTTGTGTGCATGTGTGTGTGTGTGTGGGGGGGGGAATGGTTTGCTTGTTTGTTTTTTTTTTGGAGCATTAGCAACTAAGGCCATATTGCTCCGGGGATTTGCGGTGGTCATTCCCTGACCTTTCCGCATCCTCCATATTTGGTGGTCACGGGCTTGAACGGTCTAATCAAGAAGAGTGTGCTATGCACTGCTGCTCCTGCCCACCTGGCTATGGAGGCATCCCAGAAAGGAGCCAAATGGACTAAACTATACAAAAATTGAATTATTCTTCACCCAGAAAAGTGTTAATATTTGTAACAGAAATTATTTGCATTTCATATAACATTCAGAAGAATAATAGTCTCGTGGTATGTTGTCAATAAAACACAACTGCTTATGTTAATCAACTAAAACTAAACACTTTTTTAAATTTAACTTATAATCCATTACAAAGGAAACAAGTTAGGAGCTCTTTATGGTTTTTTTCTGTAATTTTCTTTTTTTTTTATGATCTCACCATATTTTTAATACCATAAATATTTTAATTTTAGAAATTACTATCAGCATATCTTAGTTGGATGATTAAGAACGCATTATGTAACAAAAAAAAGTTTGTGCTTATGTTTAATAGTTTCGTATATGTATTTTCTGTGTGGTGAATTCAACAACATCATTGATTTTTGGTGGTAACTTAATTGAAGGTGTTATGTTTTTGCAACGTTTACACATATTACATAAGTTTGCCAATTATTCGATATATAAATGCCTACAGTATTTGCATAATAAAGGTTTTTACTTTATTATTATTATTTTTTCTGCAGTTTTCTATTACCAAACAAAGGTGTAAGTTATATCCAGACTTTTTATACTATATTTATGGATATTATATATACCTGAAGCAAGTAAAGCACAACATGATCTTTAGCCAGCGGGTAGTTGGTTGATGGAACAGACTTCCATCCCTTGTCGTGGAAGTTGATAGCCTAAATAAGTTTAAGGCTCAGCTGGACAGGTATTTCGAACGAACAGAAGGGTGAAGTGGAAGTGGTTATTTTTTATTTATTTATTTATTATTTTTTTTATTTATTTTTTTATTTTATTTTATTATTATTTTTTTTTTTTGGCTGATGCTGCATAAGCTTGCTTTCTTGCATCAAATGCCTCTACTAATGCTAACATCATTTGTGGTACCAAGTTTGGATTGCATATGTAGCCTATTTTGGAATGCAAAAGAGTGTTAAAGACAAGCTGTAGACTCCTCATTTCTGTTGTGGTAGATGCAGGTCAACATTTGAGGGATGGTTTCATGGTATCATAAAGCATATGCTATATCTCAAATATGGAGAAAGTCCACGTACCATCATAATGATTACTACTTTTTGTACAGTGGATGTATCAAAGCTTAAAAAGTCTGCAGATTGAAAAGCTGTAGTGTATCCCAACATACCATCCTCTCTTGCTCTGGTGCCACAAAATGTATGTGTGCCAATTTCAATTTCACCTTCCAGAAAAGTCTTCATAATTGGATGATGAATCTAGAACACAAGATAATTGGGATTACACCTCAGAAGTCTGTTCAAGTAAAATGCCACATTCCTTAATCAGCAAGAAATGGATGACTTAATAACAAACTTGGATCTAACCAAATACAATGCAGAGTTCCTGACATCTTGTTTAAAATAGCTGAATCTACTAGACCTTAGATGCAAGACTGCCACATAAAGACATATCACTTATGCATGTTTTTATACTGTTGCAGAATTCTTGTATCTCAAATATGGAGAAAGCTGTTTTAATTTGGTCTTTATGAACAAATCGGTACTAGTGATGGAATAACTACCAGAGGAGTGATGTCCTTTCATAAATGGTTACAATTAAAAGCTTGAAAGTTGTGTTGCTTCAGAATGGAAATAATACACACCCATCAATTCCTGTTGCACACTTTGTTCATAATAAAGGAGACTACAGAAATTCAAAACATGTGTTAGAGAACACCATGTATGACCAGTACAACTGGGATACCTGTGGGGACTTCAAGATGCTGGGGTTTATTCTAGGTTTCAAGGTGATTTCATTAAGTTCTTTTTTGGGATCTCAGGGCAGTAGATCAGCTCCCCAGGAAAATCAATTCTGCCAGAATTGATTTTCAGTCCGATACAAACAGTGTAGTAAACAACTCCTTGGTTTCACCATTCTACATCAAGCTGGTACTGAACAAACAGTCTGTTAAGGGACTGGATCCTCAAGGCTTGTATATGCTTGAAGGTGACACCGAACACATACAAGCTATGTTTCCAAAATTATTTGATACAAAAGCGAAAGGTAGCATATTTACAGGACCAAAAGTTAAGCAGATGCTGGCTTCACAAGAGCTGGATGACAAAATGACTGTGCTAAGTGAAATTTCTGGCAGTCATTCCATCTTGTAGTGAATACCCTTCTTGGTTAAAAGTGAAAATAGTAAGGAACTAGTTGACAAGCTGATTGAAAATTATCGAAAACTGGAATACAGAATGTCAGTCAAGCCATTACTTGCATTCTCACCTAGATTTTTTCAGACCAAGAACATAAAGTGAATGGAAAAGAGGTTATTTTTGTTATTTTGGTTTTTTTTTTTAGGAGCATTAGCAACTAAGGCCATATTGCTCCGGGAATATGCAGTGGCCATTCCTTGACCTTTCCGCATCCTCTGTATTTGGTGGTGATGGGCTCGAACCCCAGTCTAATCAAGAAGCATGTGGAAAAGAGGTAGCAAGGAAAGTAGGATGAAGCTATGATGTGCAACTATATCTGATTCTTGGTTAGGGATGATCACACTGACCACAAAAGACAGAGACATACAAACATTTTTAAAGAATTTTTTTTTAATTCTTTAAGGAGAGTTTTACTTTTTGTGATTTTTTTGTTGTTTGCTTGCAGCAAAGAGTAATACTCTATTCTATATAGAAGTTAAACATTGTTAATAAATCTGATATAATATTATTGCATATTTACTTTTCTTTTATTTTTGAGTAAACCATGTTGCTATGCAAAAACTAAGGTCATGTTTGGAGTCAGCATAACTAAATTCATAAACACCAAAAGTCTTATAAGTGACTCGATATGGATACAATTTAATAAATGTTTTTATTTTCTGCTATTAAAACTTCCATTGTTTCTGCTGTAAAGTGTTAAAGAGCATATAAAACATACCAGTATTATAGTTCTGAAGGAAAAAAATATTTCTCTACATGGAATGTAGCAAAAAAGGTTTAATGTAAAAATACCTAACTGCTCAACCAATTTACAACAGCTTTTGATAAAAATTTTTATAAAAAAATTTAATAAAATTAAAATAACTACGGGTTACAAATAACAAAGGCCATACATTTTAGTCTGACACTTTCAGATCTTTCTCCTGCTGCTTATAACACAAATTAAGAAAGCAAAGGCTTATAAGGTCTATCTTTCATTCCTGGTTCCACGTTTCACTCAGGTCTGACTCTTGTGGTATCCCAAGTTTTATTCGAACGCCAATCACAATGAATAGTTAACTTTTAATAATCTGCAGTAAATCAAAACGAAAACAAAAAATACTGGGTCATTATTTAGAGGATAATTAGAAAAATAATATTAAAAAAATAATAAACAAAGCAAACAAACACAAAAAAAAAAAAAAAAAAAAAAGGTGAGTGTCATTTGGATGCCACAGAAGCATCAGAAGGTTAAAAGAATTTCTTATTTTCATACATAGATAAAGTAATATTTTACTTACTTGGCAGTGGTCCACTGAAATCTCATCACCTTGGAAATATGGGTTGGATATTAGACAAGTGGTACTATAGATATATGTCCAGTCCCACAGTGGCAAAATCTGTAAGAATTCATATCAACTGATAAAGTTATTATTTCAATGGAATTATGAATGATCTCAAACATGGTTAATTTTTAGGCTGATTATATGAGACAATTTAAGCTTTGAATAAAATTAAAACACTCAGTAGGAATTTCATGAAACTATTTATTACAAGTAGAACACTAGTACTACTCCTTGTCTCTAGTACTTATTAAAAGTACTAGAAGACTTGGAAAAAATGCAGTCATCGTGATAAAAATGTTCAATGGGTCATTGTTTGTTCAGTGCATGTTTAAGCAAGACTGAAATTTCAGAGACAGCTCATAAAGTGCTAAGGAAACTGATATTTTTTTTTTTTTTTTTTTGCTTTCTTTACTGCTGTTTTCAAATTATTACTGTAAATGTGCACAACTGTTGCACATTTGATAATTTTGAAATAGAGGTATTCTTCACAAGAAATAGTCACATGGGTTCAAAATGGATGCCAAGGATAATTTACATGAAAACCATACAAAAATAGCTGGAAAGCATTGTTTCTTTACAGTCAAAGTCATGTTTAGGTGAAAGCTTTGAAGTGACTACATCTAGGCATCAGTCTCAGAGGTGCCAAATTAATGTCAATGAGACTTTTTCGTTTAGTGGGAAGGGCATCATTTTCTTGGTAAAAAATGTTTGCGTCTGAGTGCATAAGTCTCGACACAGTTCTGCTTGCAGTTATTATTATTATTATTAGCCATATGGTACAAGGAAGCCTGAGGCTTATGCTGCACCAGCCAAAAAAAAAAAAAAAAAAATTCCCACGTTACCCTGAGAGAGAGAAGTAGAAAGGAATCACCAAGAAAGAGAAGAATAATGATATCCAGCTCAGGACCCTGGGTTTGCCAAGCCCATACTCACCAGATGTGAGCCCTCGGGGGGTCAACATAACACTTTCACCACCTTGCTGGAGCTACATGTAATTTTATCAACTGCACACAGCCCACAAAGAAAGGTTTCATAATTAACAATAAATGCATTTGAACATGCCAATCTTGTAAGAGACACTATGGAGTGGTACTTTTTGGAAGTGTAGCATGTAATAAGAAAAATATAGATGTATAAGCAATTTTTTTTTTATTTGGTATTCAAAATCCATGTACATAATTACAAGGGAACTGATCTTTAGAGAGTAAAGCTTTTTATACTTCTAAACCAAGAGGAGTTAATTTCAAATTATACTATTGATACTACTCCATGATAATTACCTTTATAAAGAGCATCATATTTCCATGTTCAAGTGGACAACATACTCTTGGTGATCAGGATGTCCAGGCAAGTAAGAGAAGGGAAATGAAGTCATAAGAAAGCAATTTAACCACTGATTGGTCAATCAGAGTTTCTCTGATGAAGGTGCTTATTCTTGGTGATTCCCTTCTACTTCTCTCTCTCTCAGGGTAACTCAGATTTTTTTTTTTTTTTTTTTTTTGGCTGGTGTAGCAAGAGCCTCAGGCTTCCTTGCACCATATGGCTAATATTGTTATTTTTTTGGTTTTTAGGAGCATTAGCAACTAAGGCCATATTGCTCTGGGATATGCGGTGGTCATTCCCTGACCTTTTCGCATCCTCCGTATTTGGTGGTGATGGGCTTGAACCCCTGGTCTAATCAAGAAGCGTGTGCTACGCACTGCTGCTCCTTTCCACCTGGCTACGGAGGCGCCCCTATGTACCTAATATACTAATAATTATAATAATAATAGTCCCTGTTATTGTAAATATATTGAAAGTATATTCATACTTTTTCATAAATTATTCATTTCATTATTTATTCATTATTCATAAATTTCACTAGAAGTATATTCATACTTCCAGTGAACTTTATGAATAATTTTTAAAAAATTAAAAAGTAATATTTCTGTATTTATTAAAATGCCAATAAAATTATTTTGATTTGATTCCTATTGCAGATATTTTTTTCTGAAATTTATAAGAAACAATTTTATAAAGACATATGCTGTTTACCTGAAACAGCAGTAATCGTCCATACATACACAACCTTCGATATACTGGATCAGTAGACAGAAGGAATCCAAAAGCAATTAAAAGTAACACAACTGTGCCTACTTTTTTGCATTTACGTTTTATTTTATCTAATTTAATAGGGTACAAGAGTGGTGAAGCTTTTTTCTCTATCTCTTCAGGTGAAAGGCCAGCACGCAAGCAGTACTCATAAGCCGTACGGATTTCCTTCTCAATCAGCTTCAAATTAGCATCAGTTGAAGCCATTGTCTTGTGAACTGTATTTAATCTTCTTGTTTCCTGAAAATAAAACAGTATTGCACATATCACAATCTCATTTAAAAATTACTTAATTAACAATCATTTATAAAAATGCTAGGTTTGGGACAAGAGGACATACGTAGCACAGCATGTAACCACAACGGAGTTCCCAGATACTTTTATTTTACTCAACAAGAAATATTCCTGTTTACGAATTATGTTGAAATAAAAGACCAGCATAACATTCCCTTGCATAAAATAGCACTCTCAACAGCAAGAACTCAGATACTGAAGACTCATTTTCCTTAAAGAAAAAAGTGATTTTTAGTTGCTTACTTGCTTTTCTTTCTCTTTGAAAAATTGTTTTTAATAGAAAATTGCATTTAAAGTGACTAAACCATCTTTGATTAGCATTAAGTTTTTTCATTTGCACTTTTGCCAAATTCTTGCTTTACATGCACATGTAAACACGATGCCCCATCTATAATTATCCTTATACTAACAGGCATATGTTGTAGATGCATATCCTCAATCCATATGTCTAAAAATTTTCCATCCTTTCCAAAGCACTGCTTCTTGTTATTGTTAATTTGGTAACACCCATGAAACTAACATTTGTGCAGAATTTCTATATACCAATGGTTTTTTTTTTTTTTTAAATTAAATCTTACCAGTTGGTGGCATGGATAAATTTAACACAATGTTTATGGCCCTCAAACTTGTGAATAATATTGAACTTTTACTCAAACTGAGTCATGTTCTTAGTTTTTTCTTTTCTAAAACAAAATTATGAGCTACCGTTGCAGGTTATTTAGATGCCATAATTAAGCAAGGTATAATTTTCACAATTGCAGATAACCTTCAGTAGAAAATCTGGTTAGTCTTTACAATCTGGTACTCCTTTTGATTAGCATAGGCATATGATGTAAGAAAGCAAGCTTACACAGCATCAGCCAAAAAAAAAAAAATTCCCATTTCACACAATTCACTCTAAAAGTTTGTCTAGTTCTTCCTTGAATTTATTTAAGCTATCAACTTCCACAACGACAGATGGAAGGTTGTTCCACCAATCAACCATCCACTGGCTAAAGGCAAATTTCCAAACATCTATTCCACAACTGTCTTTCCTTAATTTGAATTTATGCCCTCATGTTCGTAATCTGAGCAAGAGGAAGAATCCCATTAGCTCAATGCTAATGGGAATACACCTCAATCAGATCACCTTGCAGGTGTTTAGTCTCCAGACACTGCAATTTGCAAAGTTTAAGCCTTTCTTGGTAAAAGAAACCCTTTGTTCCATTCACCAATCTCATTGCCCTTCTCTGTACTCATTCTAGCAATTCTACATCCTTCCTGAAATTAGGCCTCCAGGCCTGTATGAAGTACTCAAGGCATAGCCTGACCATTGCCTTATACAAAGGAATAATCACCTTCTCCATACTAGCTAAATTCATGTATATCATTGACAAGACCCCATGACCTGCTCTGCCCAGAAAACTTCACATCTGATTGCACAATTATCCCAATGTCTTTTTCATTCTCTACCACCGAGTGTAATACCACACAGTTGGTACATTTCTCTGGGATTACTTCTACCCATATGCGGCACCTTGCATTTGTCAATGTTAAATTTCAGTTGCCACTTCTCAGCCCATCTGCTCAACTTTTCTAGATCCTGTTGCAGTAGCATACTGTCATTAACAACCCTGCCAACCTTTGTAACATCTGGAAACTTGGAAGTTAAGCCTGATATACCTTCATCAATATCATTGATAAATATTACGATATAGTTTAGTGCTAAAGCCTCAGGTTATGTAAGCATTTAACTAATGTACAAATTAGTGCAATTGCACCATTTCAGTACATAGCCAACTATTTAAATAGTTTTAAATTGGCATCATTAAGTATATCTCATATTGTGAATACCTTCGCCGTATGGGTGATGGTATCCGCTGAGAATAAGTAACATAGTCTTCTCTGGTGAAGACTATTGTTACTTATTCAAGGTAGTGCAATATCATGGCAACTTGTTGTGAAGGTCTTCACAATATGAGATATACTTAATGATGCCAATTTATAACTATTTAAGTAGTTTGCTATGTACTGAAATGATGCTGTTATGTTATTGTTATTTGGTTTTTAGGAGCATTAGCAACTAAGGCCATATTGCTCCGGGAATATGCGGTGGTCATTCCCTGACCTATCCGCATCCTCCATATTTGGTGGTCACGGGCTCGAACCCCGGTCTAATCAAGAAGCATATGCTGTGCCCTGAAATGATGCAATTACACTAACTTGTACATTGATAAATATATAAAACAACGAGCCTAACACTGAACCCTGGGGAACACCACTGATTGATCATTGCATTGTGAGTAGCAGTGATTTACATGCCTAGGGTGTTTATCCCCCACCTCTGTTTTAAAAGCGGAACTTGTTTTCCGATTTTAAAACAGCGGGGGAGGGGGTAAACACCCTAAGTAAGACTAACCATAGCGGTCTAAGCATGTCAATCACTGCTACTTGCAATGAACGATTGGATAAAGCCTACCGAAAATTTATATTAGCTTCATTAATGATAGTAAGAAGATTTGTATGTTTAATTGTAAGAAAGTTTCTACCATTCTTGATGTGACCATATGCATACTCTACATCTGTTGACTTGTTAAGCTGGCATTTACCTTTGAACCAACATTCGCAGCTGGTTCATATTCATATTATTCTTCAAAGTATTTAAATAATTGAAAGCAGCATTAAGGTTACAATGAAATTTATAAGAAATTTTCAGAAAGTCTCCATAAATACAGAAAGAAAACTGATTTAAAGAAAAGTCGCACTACAGAGCGACGAAACACGAAGACTTCGTGTATTTGTATTAAAAACCAGCTGCGAATGTTGGTTCAAAGGTAAATGCCAGCTTAACAAGTCAACAGATGTAGAGTATGCATATGGTCACATCAAGAATGGTAGAAACTTTCTTATAATTAAACATACAAATCTGATTGCATTCATTACAATTAAATTAAATCTCTCTTGGCATATTATAAATAAAAACATCAATAAAAAACACACACGTATTATATCTTAATATTACTCTGTACTACACGCTTCAGAATGTCAAAATCATGCCAGCTGTGACAAATCAATGACGCACACCTCCTCGTGGTAAAATATTCAACTTTTCATTCGTACTAATATTCTTAAGTTAAAAGAAAAAACTTTTTCTTAAATATACAGTACGTGCAGTATTTTGTTTTTTTTTTTTAATTATCATTAGCTATATGGTGCAATGAAGCCTGAGGCTTTCGCTCCATCATCACGAAAAAAAAAAAAAAAAAGGAAAAAAATCCTGAGTTGCCCGAAGAGAGAGAAAGAGACAGAGAAGAATTATGATATCCAGTGTAATAGGACCCTGAGTGTGCCAAGAACGTACTCATCAGATGTGAGCCCCTGAAGAAGATAGTAGGCAAGTTGCAAACCAAACAAAATGCAGACATATTTACATACTCTGCATCAGTGAATCCTATTTTTATACAGTTCTAAAGGAATATCAGTGTGTTACAGGCCTAATGACTATGATGAATACAACAAACAGAAGTACATGGAACGTGAGTGGGCCAGTTAATCAGAATTTCTTACAATGGGGGATTTTAACTTTCCAGATAATGACTGGAACCTGAGGGTGTGGTTACTAGCAAGACTTTTGTGAATTTTATTGGAAGGCTGTTTTCTACAGCGACTAGTTAGAGAGGCAACAAGATGGAGCAATACTCTTGATCTGATTATCAACAGTTTTTATTCGCGCATTAAGAATCGGCAGATAAAGGAACAACTAGGTGGCAATGATAATCACAGTGTATTGACTTGGGATTTACTTAAAGATGTAACAACTATCAAAGGTAAAAGAAAAGTCTTTGCTATCGTGAAGGTGACTACACACAGTTTTAAATTCTACATCAATGAGACCAACTGATGATGTTCCCATCGCCAAATTGTAAATGAAAAGCGTTCAAGGAATTAATCATGGAAGCTACTACGCTTTTCATACAAAGTAAGAAAAATTCTTCAAGGTGTAGGCCTAAATGGATGTCAGATAAACCAATGAAAGAAAAACTGTAAAGACTTCTAAAATCATATAAACTCTAGAAGGAAAGAAATGAATCAAATTGGTCCACTGGATATTGACGGTTCGACTGCTGATGATCCTGGTCAGGTGGCTGACAAACTGAATGAGTATTTTGCATCTACATTCACACATGAGGAATTGTTTAAGGAAGGGGATGCCAGACGTTTATCAAGCTCTAATAGGGAGCTAAATGATTTTGTAATAATTGAAAGGAAAGTAGAAGAGAATTACACTGCTCGACAAAATTAACAGAACAAAATGTTTTTCATGAATTTTTTATAGTGAACAGTGTCGCCGAAGGCGAATATCTGATATATTAGGCAGCCTGGCATGCAATTCTAATATCCAATAGAAATCGGATACTCTACCACTTTACAGGGTCGCACATTATGCAAATTATTCAGACTTATTAAAACACAGGTTGCGACAACATCAATTCATTCTCATTTTTTGGGTTCCGCAGTGGCATAGCCACATCTATATTACTCAGGATGGCAAGGCATCATAGTTTAGATAATTATTTCAGAGGGTAGGCCGTTGGAAGGCTTGAAGCCTGGCAGTCGCAGGCATAGGTGGCACGTTGGCTTAAAGTGCCTTCTCGGCACTGTGGAAGCAGCTTTAGGAGATAGGACTCATTACGAAAAAAGCTGGCTTTATTATTATTAAGTTGGCTTAATAATAATAATAATAATAATAATAATAATAATAATAATAATAATAATAATAATAATAATAATAATAAGCAAGAAGAAATACAACCCAGAGTAGCTGAAGTGGAAAGAGACAAAGTCATTATATCCAGAAGAGAAGACGAGTGGAAGAATGCCCTAACAGAATTGGAAGGAATGGACCCCATAAGAACCCATGTCATACCTAAGCAGAGGCCAAATAAAATACTGTGGAGAGTAACAGACCACCTCAATCGGCAAATAATGCCACATTACCTTGACAACAATGTTGCAACGCTGGAGGCTATCCACACAGCGTATACTGTGCTGCCATAGCAGCTACTAGGATTAGTGGAATAGAAACGAGAGACCAACAGCAAAAGAACCGAAAACAGAAAGAACCTCCAGCTTGGGAAAGAAGACTTCAGCAGAAGATAGAAGAGTTAAGAGTCAAGATAGGTCAGTTGATCCAGTACCAACAGTGTAATAGAAGTAAGAAATTGAATGGAAAGGTGAAGAGCATCCTCAAGAGAGACAGCGTCCACAGCAAACATGAAACCAGAAATCTGAGGAAAGGAGAATACTTGGGCATACACTGAAGCAGAAGCTCCTCGCACTCAGCAAGACACTACACCGACGCAAAGCGAGCTCCCAGAGTAAAATAAACAACTGAATCTTCGATGAGGATCAAAGAGCCTTCTACAGAAAACTGGATGAAGATGAGAAAGCAGGAAACGGACCACCCGAGAAGAAGACGAACGAGGAGTTCTGGAGAAATATCTGGAGCAGTGAAGTAAGACATAACAGCAGAGCACCCTGGATGGAAGTAGAACGGAAGAAAACCAAGGACATACAAGAGATGAGAGAGTGGGAGATTCGAGAAGAAGTAATACAGTCGATCAGGAACATCCATAACTGGCGAACCCAACGAAATGCTAACATCCGCAACTACTGGTACAAGAAGCTCACCTGCACACACAAGCACCTAGCATAGCAGTTCACTCGAATGATATGGCACCCGGAGACAATCCCAAAGTTTCTCACCGAAGGAGTCACACATCTGAAGTCTAAAGACGAAGTTACAAGAAACCCGACGAAATACAGGCCAATCACCTGCCTCTCCACAATGTATAAGATCCTGACCAGCTGCATAACAAAGACATCAGACCACTCAGAAAGTCAGAACATAATGGCCGAACAGCAGAAAGGATGTAAGCGGAGGAGCAAAGGATGCAAGGAGCAATTAACCATAGATGCCGCCGTTATGGAGAAAGCCTTACAGAACCACCGCAACCTATGCTTAACGACAACAAGTATGGATATAATCTCAAAGAAGGAAGAAAGAACCTATACACCCTCACCCACCTGATGTACATGGATGATATCAACCTCTATGCGGCAACCGAGAAGCAACTCCAGCAACTACACCAGATCACCGAAGAATTCAGCAAGGACATCAGGATGAAATTTGGGCTAGGCAAATTCAAGACCCACACACTGCACCAGAGAAAATTAGTTGGCCGAAACTGCTATCTGCTGACTGGTAAAGAGATCGAAGCTATGACAGAAGGAGAGACTTACAAATACCTAGGGATGATGCAGGCTGAGCAGTTAGAGCACAAGGAAATCAAGAAGTGCCTGACCACAAAATATCATCAGAGACTCAGAAGCCTGCTGAAAGCAAATTTGAACGGAGAGAACACAGTTAAAGCCGTAAACACATATGCAGCTCCAGTAATTACATACACATTTGGGGTCATAGGTTGGACTAACACCGAGCTATAAGATATCATGCGAAAGACAAGGACAATGATGACCAAGAGTCGCCAACACCAACCGAAGTCAGCAGTGGAGACAATAACAATACCTCGGAAAGAGGGAGGAAGGGGCTTGACAGTCCTGACAGGACAACAGAAAACAGCGGTAGTTAACCTGAAAGATTACTTCGAGAACAACACAGCAGACATTACAATGACCTCCATCAAGATCACATCGACACCGTTGCTTCCATTGCATGGCTCACAAGTGGGACGTTCTTCCCCGAGACTGAGGGATTCATGCTGGCCATCCAAGACCAGGTAATCAACACCAGAAACTATAGAAAATACATTGGAGAGGAGCCCGGAATGTCAGATGACACATGTCGACGATGCCACCTGGCCTCAGAAACGATCCAACACATCACCGCGGGGTGCAAGGTGATCACTCAGACTGAGTACACTCATAGACACGACAAGGTAGCCAGGATAATACATCAGAAGCTAGCGAGGAAATACCAGTACCATTACGATGGACTGAGACAGTATCTACGATGGACTGAGACAGTATTACGATGGACTGAGACAGTATTTAAATTCTATACAGTGGAACCAACTGATGATGTTAACTTCCCATTCAAAATGGGAAGCATTCAAAGAACTTATCTTGGAAGCTACTAGGCTTTACATACCAACTAAGAAATATTGTTCAAGGTTTAGGCCAAAATGGATGTCAGATGAACTAATGAGGCATATGGCAGAGAAGAAAAATGCATGGGATACTTACAAATTAACACACGACACAGAAGCCTATGATAGATACAAGGTGATATGCAACCAAGTTACAAAGGAGGTTAGGCAGGCGAAGGCAGATTACGAGAAATCCTTGGCAAGGGATGCAAAGAAAAACAGCAAAGAGTTCTTTACTTATGTAAACTCTAGAAGGAAGGGGATGAATCAGATTGGTCCACTTGATATTAATGGGTCAACTGATGATGATCCTGCTCAGGTAGCTAACAAACTAAATGAATATTTTGCATCGACATTCACACATGAGGAGTTATTCAGCGAGGGGAATGCCAGAGGTGTATTCAACTCTAGTAGTATGCTACAGAATCTTGAAATAACTGGGAGTAAAGTGGAGGAGAAACTGTTGAAGATAAACACAAGCAAGGCACCCGGGGTGGATGGGATCTATCCAGTTATATTAAAGCAGGCAGCAAAGGAAGTAAGCAAACCCTCAGCCATAATTATGAGAGCTTCCTTGGACTCAGGGGAGGTACCCATAGACTGGAAAAGTGCAAATGTGACCCCAATTCACAAAGGAGGATCAAAGGCTGACACAAGTAATTATAGACCTGTGAGCTTAACTTCTGTTCCAGGAAAATTAATGGAGGCACTGGTTAAAGAAGCACTGCAGGATCATTTAGACAAGACTTCAGTTATAGCTCAGACACAGCATGGTTTTGTTAAGGGGAAGTCTTGTCTGACCAACTTGATTGGATACTATGATGCAGTCACAAAAGAACTGGACGCAGGGAATAACTTTGATATTATATACTTGGATCTTAGAAAGGCTTTTGATACTGTTGCACATGGAAGACTGCTACACAAATTGGAGCAGTGTGACATTGGAGGCAAATTGCTGCTATGGATAAAGGGGTGGTTGAGGGGGAGAAGACAGAGAGTGGTAATCAATGGACACTGCTCATCGTGGACTAATGTTATTAGTGTAGTCCTTCAGGGCTCAGTGTTGGGTCTATTATTGTTTTCTGTATTTATAAATGATATTGATGATGGTATATCAAGCTTAATGTCCAAGTTTGCAGACGATACAAAGGTTGGCAGGGTTGTCAAGGACACTACTGACACTATGCTGCTGCAACAGGATCTGGAAAGGTTGAGCAGATGGGCTGAGAGGTGGCAAATGAAGTTTAACATTGACAAATGTAAAGTACTACACATGGGAAACAGCAACCCCAGAGCAACGTATCAACTCTGTGGTACTACACTGACAGTGGTAGAGAATGAAAGGGACTTGGGGGTGGTTGTGCAGGCAGATATGAAGTTCTCTGAGCAGTGCAGACGGGCTGCAAGAGTAGCTCATGGAGTATTGTCAATGATATACAGGAATTTTTCCAGCAAGGATAAGGAGGTGATTATTCCATTGTATAAGGCAATGGTCAGGCCACACCTAGAGTACTGTATACAGGTCTGGAGGCCTCATTTCAAGAAGAATGTAGAGCTGCTGGAACGAGTACGGAGAAGAGCAACAAGATTAGTGAATGGAACAAAGGGGTGCTCTTACGAAGAAAGGCTTAAGTTTTGCAAATTACAGTGTCTGGAGACTAGGCACCAGCGAGGTGATCTGATAGAGGTGTATAAAGCCTTGAATGGTTTAAGCATGCTCAATGCTGATGGGATTCTTCCTCTAGTTCAGAAAAATCACCTGAGAGGGCATAAATTCAAATTGAGTAAAGACAGATGTAGGATAGACGTGCGGAAATTTGCCTTTAGCCAGCAGGTGGTTGGTTGGCGGAACAGACTTCCATCCCTTGTCGTGGAAGTTGATAGCCTAAATAAGTTTAAGGCTCAGCTGGACAGGTATTTTGAACGAACAGAGGGGTGAAGTGGAAGTGGGGTTTTTTTTTTTTTTTTTTTTTGGCTGATGCTTTTTTTTCGGCTGCATAAGCTTGCTTTCTTGCATCAAATGGCTCTACTAATGCTAAGATATTACAAAGAAAGTGTACCATACTACAAGTACGAACCCCAGGCAGTACTAGAGACCCAAACAAGTTGTACTGTGGTCGGGCCATAATAACGGATAAGGCGATCCCGCACAACAGACCGGACATAATCCTTGTGGACAAGATGGAGAATTTAGCATTAGTATTAGCATTAGTAGAGGCATTTGATGCAAGAAAGCAAGCTTATGCAGCATCAGTCAAAAAAAAAAAAAAAAAACCCACTGCCACTTCACCCCTCTGTTCGTTCAAAATACCTGTCCAGCTGAGCCTTAAACTTATTTAGGCTATCAACCTCCACCACAAGGGATGGAAGTCTGTTCCACCAACCAACCACCCGCTGGCTAAAGGCAAATTTCCGCACGTCTATCCTACATCTGTCTTTCCTCAATTTGAATTTATGCCCTCTCAGGTGATTTTTCTGAACTAGAGAAAGAATCCCATCAGCATTGAGCATGCTTAAACCATTCAAGGCTTTATACACCTCTATCAGATCACCTCGCTGGTGCCTAGTCTCCAGACACTGTAATTTGCAAAACTTAACCTTTCTTCGTAAGAGCACCCCTTTGTTCCATTCACTAATCTTGTTGCCCTTCTCTGTACTCGTTCCAGCAGCTCTACATCCTTCTTGAAATGAGGCCTCCAGACCTGTATACAGTACTCTAGGTGTGGCCTGACCATTGCCTTATACAATGGAATAATCACCTCCTTATCCCTGCTGGAAAAATTCCTGTATATCATTGACAATACTCCATGAGCTACTCTTGCAGCCCGTCTGCACTGCTCAGAGAACTTCATATCTGCCTGCACAACCACCCTCAAGTCCCTTTCATTCTCTACCACTGTCAGTGTAGTACCACAGAGTTGATACGTTGCTCTGGGGTTACTGTTTCATTGCTCTGGGGTTAATGTAGTACTTTACATTTGTCAATGTTAAACTTCATTTGCCATCTCTCAGCCCATCTGCTCAACCTTTCCAGATCCTGTTTCAGCAGCATAGTGTCAGTAGTGTCCTCGACAACCCTGCCAACCTTCGTATCGTCTGCAAACTTGGACATTAAGCTTGATATACCATCATCAATATCATTTATAAATACAGAAAACAATAATGGACCCAACACCGAGCCATGAGGGACTCCTCTAATAACATTAGTCCACGATGAGCAATGTCCATTGATTTCCACTCTCTGTCTTCTCCCCCTCAACGACCCCTTTATCCATAGCAGCAATTTGCCTTCAATGTCACACTGCTCCAATTTGTGTAGCAGTCTTCCATGTGCAACAGTATCAAAAGCCTTTCTAAGATCCAAGTATATAATATCAAAATTATTCCCTGCATCCAGTTCTTTTGTGACTGCATCATAGTATCCAATCAAGTTGGTCAGGCAAGACTTCCCCTTAACAAAACCATGCTGTGTCCTAGCTATAACTGAAGTCTTGTCTAGATGATCCTGCAGTGCTTCTTTAACCAGTGCCTCCATTAATTTTCCGGGAACAGAAGTTAAACTCACAGGTCTATAATTACTTGTGTCAGCCTTTGATCCCCCTTTGTGAATTGGGGTCACATTTGCACATCTCCAGTCAATGGGTACCTCCCCTGAGTCCAAGGAAGCTCTCATAATTATGGCTAAGGGTTTGCTTACTTCCTTTGCTGCCTCCTTTAATATAAGTGGATAGATCCCATCCACCCCGGGTGCCTTTCTTGTGTTTATCTTCAACAGTTTCTCCTCCACTTTACTCCCAGTTATTTCAAGATTCTGTAGCTTACTGCTAGAGTTGAATACACCTCTGGCATTCCCCTTGCTGAATAACTCCTCACGTGTGAATGTCGATGCAAAATATTCATTTAGTTTGTTAGCAAACTTAGCAGGATCATCATCAGTTGACCCATTAATATCAAGTGGACCAATCTGATTCATCCCCTTCCTTCTAGAGTTTACATAAGTAAAGAACTCTTTGCTGTTTTTCTTTGCATCCCTTGCCAAGGATTTCTCGTAATCTGCCTTCGCCTGCCTAACCTCCTTTGTAACTTGGCTGCATATCAACTTGTATCTATCATAGGCTTCTGTGTCATGTGCTAATTTGTAAGTATCCCATGCATTTTTCTTCTCTGCCATATGCCTCATTAGTTCATCTGACATCCATTTTGGCCTAAACCTTGAACAATATTTCTTAGTTGGTATGTAAAGCCTAGTAGCTTCCTACTAGACTACCTACCTGATTGACATAGCGGTGCCGAACACTATCAATGTGCAGAAAACCCATGAGGAAAAAATTAGGAAGTACACGAACTTGAGACACGAGATCAAAGAGATGTGGCGTATGCAAGAAGTGTCAACCATCCCAATCATCGTGTCAACAACTGGTATAGCACCAAAGACTCTGCATAGCAGCCTAGCAGCAATAAGTCTCCCAGAGCACACGTACAAAGAACTTCAGAAAGTCGCCATCCTGAAAACCTGTAGGATAGCCAGAGATATCCTCGACTGACAGTAACAGCAGCCATTACAACCACCCTGTGTACTTGGTAGCAGTACCCGTCATGGAGTGGAAAAGGATACCTACCTGATTGACATAGCGGGGCCGAACACTAGCAATGTCCAGAAAACCCACGAGGAAAAAATTTTATGATATTATATTTTATTATATTATTTCTCCCAATCAGGGAGAACTAATATAAGAGCAACAACAATAATAATGATAATAAGTATTTTATTTTATTTATAGAAACCTATCATAATTACTTTGGTGGCGCTTTAATATGTGTTACTATTTTCGAAACATGTATCTGACATGTGCGTTTGTTATGTGTGATTATTATGGAGACTCTGCACGCAAAACCTTTGGGATATCGTTTAAATATCTTTTGTAAGAACATTGCTCCATCATCACAATGAACATATTTAAACTTCTTTCTATAGGTGCGAAGTTTGATTTCAAAAAATTTCAATCAGATGCTCAAAGGTTTGGGGTAAGTGTAATCGTAATAACTTATCTAATCGAAACTCAGTGGCGCGTTATACCTGTATGGAACCCAAAGCAAAATGGAATTTTGGGGGCACCCATCAACATTAATTAAATATTGAGTGACAAGAACACGGAGATCTGAACTTAGTTCAGCTTTCCGTGTTCTTCTGTTACTGAGTATTAAATGTTCTTACACTCTTTGGTTTTTTGTTTCTTACACTCGTTAAAATCAAAAAGTGCCGAATTATCCCGCTGCATTTTAGTTCTGCTTGGACATTCAGGCACAGTTCATTGACCTTGGCAGGTAGAAAGTTCAGTTTCCGATAAAAATCACTTAAAAACATTAGTGAGAAACAGCAACGAGTTTTTGAAGCAGTGATTTTGGTATCCCCATTCCCTGATCGGTGCTCTAGGCAGATGTCTTTTTTGCTTATAGGATAATGCGCCACTGCCGAAACTTGAAAGTAGCATGTATATATTAATATTGTCAGCGGTGATTTTCGTTATATGTTTCAACCTGCTATTTTATTCCACTGCATCAAATTTATTTTTAAATCCCGAAAACAATAAACAAATCGAGGAATAAACTCCCTACTTCTTTACTTTAAAAGGATGGTTAAGTGGGAGAAGACAGAGGGTGGTAATCAATGGGTGCTGCTCTTCGTGGACTAATGTTATTAGTGGAGTCCCACAGGGTTCGGTGTTGGGTCCACTGTTGTTTTGTGTATTTATCAATGATATTGATGAAGGTATATCAGGCTTAATGTCGAAGTTTGCAGATGACACAAAGGTTGGCAGGGTTGTTAATGACAGTAATGGCAGTGTGCTACTGCAACAGGATCTAGATAATTTGGGCAGATGGGCTAAGAAGTGGCAACTGAAGTTCAACCTTGACAAATGCAAAGTACTGCATATGGGTAGAAGTAACCCCAGAGAAACGTACCAACTGTGTGGTACTACACTTAAGGTGGTAGAAAATGAAAAAGACCTGGGAGTAATTGTGCAGTCAGATATGAAGTTTTCTGAGCAATGCAGACAGGCTGCTAGGGCAGGTCATGGGGTTTTGTCAATGATATATAGGAATTTTGCTAGCAGGGAAAAGGAGGTGATTGTCCCTCTGTATAAGGCAATGGTCAGGCCACGCCTTGAGTACTGCGTACAGGTCTGGAGGCCTCATTTTAGGAAGGATGTAGATTTGCTTGAGCGTGTACAGAGAAGAGCAACACGATTGGTGAGGGGAATGAAGGGATCCTCTTACCAAGAGAGGCTTAAGTTCTGCAAATTGCAGTGGCTGGAGACTAGGCACCTGCGCGGTGATCTGATTGAGGTCTATAAGGCCTTGAATGGGTTGAGCACGCTGAATTCTGATGGGATCCTCCCACTTGCTCAGAATACGAACCTACGGGGACATAAGTTCAAATTAAGAAAGGACAGATGTAGAATAGATGTGCGGAAATTTGCCTTTAGCCAGCGGGTGGTTAATTGCTGGAACAAACTTCCATCTGTCGTTGTGGAAGTTGATAGGTTAAATAAATTTAAGGAGGAACTGGACAGGCATTTGGAGGGAATGGTGTGATTTTTTTTTTTTTTTTTTTTTTTTTTTGGCTGATGCTGCATAAGCTCCTACACTTGCTTTCTTGCATCATGTGCCACTACTACTACTACTACTACTACTTTTGTGATGTTTTAAACAGTCCAGTTAGGCAAGTTTGGAGATGATAATGAAGGTTTGCAGGGTGATAGCAGTAGTAGTGGCATGTGATGCAAGAAAGTAAGTGTATGAGCTTATGCAGCATCAGCCAAAAAAAAAAATCACACCAGTTCCTCCTTAAATTTATTTAACCTATCAACTTCCCCAATGACAGATGGAACTTTGTTCCAGCAATTAACCACCCGCTGGCTAAAGGCAAATTTCCGCACATCTAATCTACATCTGTCTTTTCTTAATTTGAATTTATGCCCCCTTAGATTCGTGATCTGAACAAGTGGAGGGATCCCATCAGAATTCAGCGTGCTCAACCCATTCGAGGCCTTATGCACCTCAATCAGATCACCGCACAGGTGCCTAGTCTCCAGCCACTGCAATTTGCAGAACTTAAGCCTCTTTTGGTAAGAGGATCCCTTCATTCCCCTCACCAATCTTGTTGCCCTTCTCTGTACATGCTCAATCAAATCTACATCCTTCCTAAAATGAGGCCTCCAGGCCTGTACGCAGTACTCAAGGCGTGGCCTGACCATTGCCTTATAGTATTAATATTAGTATTAGTAATGGCCGCATGGTGCAAGAAAGCCTATGGCTTATGCTGCACCAGCCAAAAAAAAAAAAAAAATTATAAAAAAAAATAATAAATAAATAAATAATAATTAATAAAAGAAAAAGAAATTAAACCTATCATCCTATGCACTTCCCTGACCCGAAGGTACTATCCAGATGACCTTTGCATTTCCCCAAATACAGAGGGACAATCACCTCCTTTTCCCTGCTAGCAAAATTCCTATATATTATTGACAAAACCCCATGACCTGCCCTGCCAGCCGGTCTGCATTGCTCAGGAAACTTCATATCTGACTGCACAATTACTCCCAGGTCTTTTTCATTTTCTACCACCTTAAGTGTAGTACCACACAGTTGTTACATTTCTCCTGGGTTACTTCTACCCATATGCAGTACTTTGCATTTATCAAGGTTAAACTTCAGTTGCCACTTCTTAGCCCATCTGCCCAAATTATCTAGATCCTGTTGCAGTAGCACACTGCCATTACTGTCATTAAGAACCCCGCTAACCTTTGTATCATCTGCAAACTTTGAAACTAAGCCTGTTATACCTTCATCAGTATCATTGATAAATATACAAAACAACAGTGGACCCAACACCAAACCCTGTGGGACTCCACTAATAATATTAGCCCACGAAGAGCAGCACCCATTAATTACCACCCTCTGTCTTCTCCCACTTAACCATCCTTTTATCCACTGTAGCAACTTACCCTTAATACCATTCTGCTACAATTTGTACAATAGGCTTCCATGCGCAACAGTGTCAAAAGCTTTCCTGAAATCCAAATATATGATATCAAAATTATTTTTTGCATCCAGAAATAATGACAGAAATCAGGGTATGATGCTGCAACAAGATCTAGAATAGAAAAATTAGCCAGATGGGCTCAGAAGTGGCAGTTAAGGTTTAATGTTCTAAAAAAGCATGGTACTGTATATGGGAAGCAACAATCCCAGAATCACATACTAATTGGGTGAAAGAAAAAGAAAAGGGGGGGGGGGTAATTGTTCAGGGTGACTAAAGTTTTCTTAGTAGCATAGACAAGCTGCTAGGACGCTGCCAATGACATGTAGGAATTTTTCTGGCAGGGACAAGGTGATTGTCTTGTTTAAGGCAATGGTTAGGTTGCATCTTGAGTACTGCATACAGGTCTAGAATTGTCTAATTTTATGAAGGATGTGAATCTGTTGAAATGGGTGCAGAGAAGAGCAGTAAGCTTAGTCAGGAACACAAATGGGTAACTCTACCAAGAAAGACTTCAGTTCTGCAAATTTTAGCATCTGGAAACTAGGCACCTTATTGAAGTGTTTAAGGCCTTAAATGGATTAAGTAAATTAGATGGTATTCTAACTCGTGCTCAAACAACACAGATAGGGGGGTATAAATTTGAATTGACAAGGATGGTTGTAGGAGAGATGTGTGAAAATTTTTTGTTTTCAGCCAGAGCATGATTGACTGTTGGAAAAAAATTTCATTTGGTGTTGTGGAGGTAAATAGTTTAATTTAAGGAAGAATTAAGCAAATTATTAGAAGGGATGGAGAGATGAAATGGGTAGTATTTTTTTTTTTTTGGCAGACATTGTATAAGCTTTCTTTCATTATTTGTCATATGGCTTTTAGTATTATTAATACTAATAGCCATATGTCAGTGGTTATAATTATAATATAATTAATACTAGGTACGTTATAATAATATAATTAATACTAGGTACGTTATAATTAGTAATACTAATAGCCATACTTAATTGTTCTCTAGTGTTTTAGGCATTTATTATAAATAATTATCATTTTAAATTTGTATATTATCCTGTACAAATCATCATAGATTGAGATTCTCTAGGTCAATGGTTCCTAAACTTTTATCACTAGAGTCACATTTGTAGTTAAAAGACACTGTATTTGCTGCACATCTAAATATTTATTACCATTGAACTTAATATAATTTTTCTTAATCTTGTGACACACTTAAAAAATGGTTGCAACACACCAAAATTCCAGGGCACATATTTGGAACCACTTGGTTATCCCAATAAACCTGCTTTGTTCCTACAGTTAAGAATAAAAATTTTCTCTATGTGTATATCTAAGGTTTGAATAAATTACATTATTTAGGAAATGTGTTTTTTATTGTCTTGGCCTGCAGGTATATGGTTTTATAATAGTGTTTGTCTGTATGTACATGTGTGTATGTGTATATACAGTATATATCCCTAATGTATTTTTTTAGTTGAAAAAGAATACTCCTACATCAGAAGAAGTAAGAAAAGATTCAGAATATTGCAATATAGGTGAAAATGATAAAGATTACTCATCATTAGCCAATTTAGATGTGTGCTCTGACACAGAACAAGATGCAGAGGACAAAAAATCACCTTTGGAGGAGTTTAAAATTCCAGGTATTTTATTGTTAAAAATAGTATAAAACTTTATAGTTCATATCTGAACTATAAAGTAAGCATATGCACATAATGTATGTATGAAAATATGTTTGCATTAGACTTCCAACCAATTTTGAGGTATTTCTGTTCTGTATTCTTATATTTCAATAATTCTTATTTGCTAAAGCTTACTTACTAATTCTTACTTGCTAAAGTTGAGTAACTCATTTTAAGATCAAATTGAAAAAAAAATAATAATAATAAATAAAATAATTGTGAATATTTTATTTATTGTTATATGGTTATTATAGATCATGTTTTTAAATTCTTAGATACAATTTATATGTTGATAAATCATGCTTCAATTTGTTTATAAATTCAGATTTTATGTTGAAATAGATAATATTATTGCTTTCAGTTTAAAATTTTTAAAACTATTTTTAGATAGCATATCATCTGATCAAGTAGAAAGTAATGAGTGTGATATTCCTCTTTTGGGATTACTTACTTCTTCCACCACAAGTTTGTCAAAACTTCAAAAGAAGAAAAAGACAAAAGAAAAGCTAGCTCAAATGAAACAAGAACAGGTTAGTGATTTTTATTAGCTTGAACCTTATAAGCCAGTGGTTTTTATGAGTGATTTTTATGAGCTTGAATTGCCTTATAAGGCAGTGGTTTCCAAATTGTGGAGCATGTTCCCATGCCTATGGAGACATGCTGAGAAAACAAAAAACTATTTAAAAATTTATGTTGTGAAATTAAATTAATTATCTTTAGTTTTTGGTAAAATATCACTTTAAAAAGACTTATCTTGAATAGAACATTCTGCAAAATTTAGCAAATAATTTAATATAACAGTATATAGTTAATAAGAAAAGTTATAATAAGCACGATAAAATGTGAAATTCTTTCTTTTAAAAAAGAATTTCACATAACTTGAAAGAGTTTTAAATAAACATGATAAGACATTGTTTTCTGGTAATTGTTCCAACTTTCTTTTGTTTAGTAGTTTAGAACAATGGTTCACAACTTTGTTTTTTAAAATGTGACTCACCTAAACTGTAAAAAAAAGCTGTGGTCCGTCATTTTAGAAGTTGTCTTTATGGACATTGAAGAATTTATTGCTTTGGCTTCTTTCAATTTTTCATATCCAACTATAACTATAATTAACAAAAAAAAGTGCTTGCTTGCCTATCAATAGACATATTTTATTTAATACACAATTTTATATACTTCAAATTATAAATTACAAAAAAATTACTATCTGATAAAAAAATATCTGATAAATATGATACAGTATGTTGTTACATATGATAAATATGATACAATATGTTGTTACATATTGTATCATATTTTACTTTTATGCAATTCTTTTGCATTATCAAAAATTTTGTGAACTACCCTGATTTTTTTGATTATATTAGTCCATTAGCATTAGCATTACTAGTGACATATGATGCAAGAAAGCAAGCTTATACAGCATCAGTCAAAAAAAAAAAAAAAAACACTTCCCATTTCACCTATCCATTCCCTCCAATATTTGTCTTGCTTTTCTTTGAATTTATTTAAGTTTATCTTGTTTTTCTTTGAATTTATTTAAGTTTATCTTGTTTTTCTTTGAATTTATTTAAGTTATCAACTTCCACAACAACAGATGGAAGTTTGTTTCACAATCAACCACTCACTGGCTAAAGGCAAACTTCCACACATCTATTCTGCAACTGTTCTTCTTAAGTTTGAATTTATGTCCCCCCTGTGTACTTAGTTTGAGCAAGAGGAAGAACACTATCAGAATTGAGCAAGCTTTTTGACCGCATTGTAGTATCCAATCACATTGGTCAGACAAGATTTCCGCATGTTGTGTTTGAAGTATAACTGTAGCCTTGTCTAGATGATCCTGCATTACTTCTTTAACCAGTGACTCCATTATTTTCCCTGGACCAGAAGTTAAACTAACAGGTCTGTAACTACTTGTGCCACCATTTGATCCCACTTTGTGAATTGGGGATATATTTTCACATTTCCAGTCCACTAGATCTCCCTTAAGGATGCTCTTATAATTATGGCTAAGGATTTGCTTACTTCCTTTGCTGCCTCCCTTAATATAATTGGATAGATCCAATCCACCCCAGGTTCCTTTTTTTTGTTTAACTTCAACAATTTGAAGTTCCATTTTTCTCTCAGTCATTAAAAAATCATTTAGCACCCTGTTAGATTTTGTTAAATGTCTGGTCTACACTTTCCTAAAGAATTCCTCATGTGCAAATGTAGATGCAAAATACTCATTCAGTTTGTGAGCAACCTGAGAAGGATCATCAACAGTCAAACTATCGATATCAAGTGGATCAATTTGATTCACCCCTTCCTTTTAGTGTTTATATAAGTAAGAAAGTCTACTGTTTTTCTTTGCATCCTCCAAGGCACGATTTGGCCATAGTAGCCCTTGCAACAAAAAAAAAAAAAAAAAAAACTACCAACAACAGCATCTTTGCATCCTTCATCAAAGATTTTTCATAATCTGCTTTCACTTGCTTGACCTCCTTTGTGACTTGATTACACACTAGTTTATATCTACCATAGACTCCTGTGTCGTCTGATAATTTATATGAATCCCATGCATTTTTCTTCCCTGCCACGAGTCTCATTAGTTCATCTGCCATCCATTTAGGCCTAAACCTTGAACAGTATTTCTTAGTTGGTATGAAAAGACTAGTAGCTTCTGTGATTAATTCCTTGAGTGCTTCCCATTTAAAATTTGTTGTGTGTGACATTGTTAGTTAATCTCACTGTATAGAATTTAAAAACTGTCTGAGACTACTGTAGTCACCTTTACGAAAGCAAAAACCCTTCCCTTTATCCTTGATGGTAGATACATCTTTAAGTAAATTGCACATCAGTACACTGATCACTGCCACCTTATTAATTCTTAATGCATGAATAATTCCTGCTGATAATCAGATCATGAGTTTTACTCCCTCTGGTTGCCTCTATAACATGCTGCTGTAGAAAACAGTTATTCAGTAAATCTCCAGAAAAGTCTTGATAGTGTATGAGTGACTAACCCACAAGTTCCAGTTAATATTTGGAAAATTAAAATCTCTTATTATAAGACATTCTGATTTACTGGCCTAATCTGTTTCTCTGTGGAGTCGTTCATTGTACTCACCAGAGTTATTAGACCCGTAACACACTCCTATTCTCATTTTTGCTTTCCCAGTGCTCCTGTCACACCAAACTGACTCAGCATTGCACTGGCCACCCATGTCAACTGGATGCACTGCCTTAGATTTTATGTGCTTCTTAAATAAGAGCATAATCCCTCCCATCCTGTCTGTCCTTTCTATATACATTGTACCCTACATATTCAAATTCTGAAACCCTTATATCTGAGTGACAACATGTCTCTGATATCCCAACAATGTCTGCATTTGATGTCTTCACCAGACTCCATATTCATTAAATTTATTTACTATGTTCTTAGCATTGCTGTACATGCAAGTATACATGCAACTGTTATTACTCTTTTTCCTGATGACTTCCAGCAGCCCTTGAAATCTCCATCACCTTGCTTTCCAGGCCACTACTCATTCCAATAGAAGCAGTGCAAGAATCAGTTTCACCTCTGCACGTGGCTATTGTTAATCTATTAGTCTGTGTATGCCCCCTAAGCTAGCTGTTTTCCAACCCATCTAACACTGCCTTGATTGCATCAGCAAATATTCTTGCACCTTAAGCATATTCCTTCCCTGTAGAAGCACAGACCAAGCTGAAAAAAATTCTACCTCATGAACCCTGCACAATCTCTCCAGGGTTGAATTGATTGACAGGGCTCTTAGAAACTACTTAGAAGCCTCATATATTCCTTCCTGTTATGTCTGGGCAGAATTGCTGACAGTTTCATATTTACCTTAACTCACGACTTTTTTCCAACATTGCCTTGTACTTGTTAAGTATGTCAGCAGATCTACTCTTAATGTCATTGGTGCCAGCATATACATCAATAGCAATTAATTTGGCTCTACGAATAATAATGTTGCACGTTACATATCACATAATGAATTTAAGTTATTAAAACACATATGTGTTGCCATAATTATAGTTTATAAGCCTCTTCTAATACTGATTACACCACTACAGAACTACTTATAAACCTTTAAGTATCTCCTATATATATATCAGTATTAAAACGATGGCCCACAGTGGTTCAGTTATGATTATATTAGTCTATTTCTTATTTTTTTCAGATCCAGGATGTATAAATAACTGTCTTTGCTTGAGAGCAAACATCCTTTATAGTTGATAATGCAAGGATTTTACATTTATAATATGAAATGATATAAAATTTTGTTTTACCTTTATAATATATAATTATGGGAAAGGGATTTTCAGATTAAAGCTTCTGTGCTCAACAGTATTCTGTAATTTTGCTTTCCTTGGTGTTTATTCCAGTCTGATATATTCCTCAAGGTCTCTGAGTACCCTCTTTTTGCTTGCTGTTATAATTCACCAGTATAGGAGGCGGCCACATTGGCAGTCAAGCCCCTTTGATTGGAGGTGGGAGGTTCTTGTAAGGCTAGCATTTCAGCATTTGTTTTATTTTCTTACTCCTCTTGGGAAACAAGGTAGTCGTGTTGCCAGGGATGAATGGAATGAAGGTGTTCTTGTTATTCTACAGTAGAGGGGGAAGGGATACTGAGCTGCTGTGTTTCTGATAATTTTATTGTAGAATTTGGATGTTTATCTATTATTCTTGGGGCTAGTATTAGTATTGGCAAATTATGCAAGAAAGCAAGCTTATATAGCATCAACCAAAAAAAAAAAAAAAAACTTCCCACATCACCTGTCCATTCCCTCCGATTATTTGTATAGTTCTTCCTTGAATTTATTCAAACCACCCACTTCCACAACAGATGGAATTTTGTTCCCATAATAAACTACTGTGGGTGATTTTCTGAGCAAGAGGAAGAATCGTATCGGCATTGAGTATGCTTGATCCATTCAAAGTTTTAAACACTTCAATTGCAGAATTGAGGCCTATCTTGGTAATAGCTCACCAATCTTGATGTCCTACTCTGCACCTGTTTCAGCAGTTTTATATCCTTCCTAAAATGAAGCCTGCAGACCTGTATGCATTACTCAAGATATGACCTGATTATTGCCTTGCTATGGGATAATCACCTCCTTATCCCTGCTAACAATATTTCTATATATCATTAATAAAACACCATGAGCTGCCCTGGCAGCCTGTCTGCACTGCTCAGAGAACTTCATATCTGATTGTGCAATTAGCCCAAAGTAATTGTGCATTCAGGTGAGTGAATTGAGGTGAATGAATAGCTTATTTTTTGATGTACACCTCCATCTCTAACCTCATCAGGTTGCTGAAAAAGCCAATAAATTACTACTGTAACCAAGCCAAATATTATATGAGATTCCTCTTTTATTATGCTAAAATAAAAAAAAAAAGTACATTCTGTGTATGGATAGAAGAAATATTGTTTAAAAATTTTTGCAGTGACTTTTTTAATGTTTATTCTATTGAAACAGCTGATAGTGACCCTTAATCAGAGGAATATCTGAGTATATTATAAGCTTTCAAAAATTATAATACTGCTAGTAATAATGAAAATGACACAAGTATAACATCCGTTTTTTTTTTTATTTTGAACTGTATACTTTTTTTGTGAATCATTAGAGAAAATCAAAAAAGTTTAAAAAAAATTAAGAGTTTGCCATATATTTTTTTATTATATTTCTTATTAAGATTGAGTTTACCACATTCAAATTTTGTTTGTGAAAGACCCCATGAATTTTATTTTCTTAAAAGTAATTAAATTAATTTTGTTTTATTTTTTATGTGTATAAGATCTTAGTACTGAATTTAAATAACATGAATCCTTTATAGGTGAACCATTTTCGTAAGCAACATCGCATTTACGTTTGGGGTTCAGATGTTCCAGATCCACTGGCAACATTTGAGCACTTGGAAAAGGAATATCACATTAGTCCTGTTCTGTTAACCAATATACAAAAAGCTAATTTTCATCAGCCAACCCCCATTCAGATGCAGGCTATTCCATTGATGCTGCATGTAAGTGGGTATTGTTATTTTATTTTATTTTTTTTGTAAGGTTACTTTTATCTAAGAAATATGCATAGAATTAAATCGAGAAATATTAACATAAAAATGAAATATGCTGATATATTTTCTCTATTTTTTTATGCTATTTTTGCTGTAAAATTGCATATCTTTAATATACCCATGTTAACAAAATATGTAATTATTTTTAATCAAATTATTATGATTAAAATCTCAGTTTAAACTGAATAAAGTTTAAACTTAAACTTTAAACTTGGTTAAGTTTAAACTTAACCAAGATGAAAATCCAAATGAGCAGAGCACAAAACTCATTTTTCAAATCTTGGACACTCACAAATCCATGATGGTCTCTCTTCTCAATGAAAGTAAAAAAATCAGATTGGAAAACGTGCAGTTGCGTGAATTTTACTACAGAAAATTTCAGATTTGACAGTTCTTATTCGAAACTCCAGCAGATCATTAAATCCTACATACAATTGGACAAAACACATGGAAAATTCTACTTTCCAGCCAACCCCTGCTCCTGTTGCAGAAGCCACTTACACATCTATTATAAAGCAATCTCCATACCCTCCAGTATATGCTCCTGTCGCTAGTCAGTCTCAGAAAACATCTGAGCATGTCAATCAAACTGCAAATCCACTCCTAGAAGATGTCATTTCCTCAAGGCGACGAACAGATCTCATCAGAAGACAGCGGAATCTATCTGCCTCTAATCACATAGGCAGACGTTGACATCCTCCTCCTGTTGTGGGAACAGCCACAACTCTAAAATCAGAGCAATCCCCAGAACCAAAAGTTCGACCAGGGGTATTTTTGTCTCGAGACTCAAACCCCAACTCTGTGATAGAGAAGTAGAGCAGCACATCAGAACTCAACTGCAGATAGAAGCAAAGGTAATAAAAATGATTTCTAAACATGAATCGTACAGCTCTTTCTACATTCAATGTCAGCAAACAGACTTTGATGAATTACTGAAAGGCTACTGCTGGTCTGTGGGAACCATCATTCGGCCTTTCTATGGACGACCCCCTCTTCCTGGTCATAGGTTACCAGCTAGTGACTTAGCCATTGAAACAAGTGAGCATGAATGACAATCCATGCATTTTTCAGATATTCAGGAATCTCTACAGGAAATAACATCTACAAATGATTCATCTTTATCTTCAGCCTAGCAGAATTTGAATGACACTAACTCTTGTGAAAACATCTTTCTACCCTGTCACTTGCCAACAATTAAGCCAAATAACTTATGCCTTACTGCAGCATCAAATGATGCAATTACTGTATTCTATATGAGTGCATGCAGTCTTGTAAAACATAATGATGAAATCCTCACTCAACTGACATCATGGAATCTGCATCCAGACCTGATGGTTTTTACTGAGACTTGGTTCTCTCCTGAGGTTTCAATCCAAATTCCAGACTACACTCTTTTTCACAGTTGCAGAGGTGATTCAAAAGGTGGTGGAGTTGTTATTTATGTTCATAGTTATCTGCGATGCTCTGCCTTTCCTATCTCAAATCTGCCTGATCAAGCTTGTGAACTCACTTTTATCCGCATTGCCTCTTTGGTGATCGGGTGTCTATACCAACCTCCCTCAGCTTCAGTTAACAGCTTCCTTGTAACTCTTGACAATACTCTACCTCATTTCACAAGCAAATGATTGGTGACTTTAATATTAACATTCTTCAAAGCTCTTCTTCTCAGGTGCAAGACCTCCTAGATGTCATTACTTCAAATGATTTCTCTGTTCTTATTGATGGAGATATCCCAACTAGAATGGGAGAATCCCACAATTCCCTTCTTGACTTTGCAATTGGGGAATGCTCTCTCATGTATGCAATACTTCATACAACTATTTCGGATCATCGTCCCATTAAGATGGGACGTGATCCGAATGGGATGAATTGAAAACGTGGGATGGAGTGCTTGCTACAAGTGATCCTGAAATTGCAACGAACTGCTTTTTTAATCATATTCTAAATAGCTATGAAAAATACGTGTCATATATCAGGTGCCCAAGGAATAAAAAGGCCACCAGTCCAAGAGGGAAAAAATGCCGTTCATCTCAAACAAGATTTGTAATATGTTAAAGAAAAGAGACAACCTTACAAGAATTGCTAGAGCAACAGGAATCGAGGCAGATAAAATTAAATACATAAGTACAGAAACAAAGTCACTGACTGCATTTGGTCAGAGAAAAGAAAATACTATAGTTCTCAACTTACAGGTATCATAACAAGCAAGAAAAAATGGACAGTTTTGAACAAACTGTTACCGGGAAGGAAACTGAAATCACGGAGCTACGTTGGAGATCTAGTTGAAGAGGTACTCATTTCAGATGATGAGCTAAAAGTTACTGCCTTCTGTAACCACTTTATATCAAGTGGGAATAACTTCTTTCAAGACAAACTTGACTTCAGGGACAATGAAATGAGAGAATCTGCTGAGTACTCAATCAGAAACTCTTTTTTTCTTGCTCCCCTCTCCGATCAAGAGATTTCAGAGGCAGGGAATCAATTGAAAGAAAAGCCCCTGGCTTTGATGAAATATCTCCTTCTCTGCTGAAAAAGGTCCTTAGCTCAATTCTTATGCCGCTGAAGTATATATTCAATCTCTTCTTTCAATCTGATAAATTTCCTTCTCAACTCAAAAAAAGCAATAATCATCCCTGTTCCAAAGGGAAATCATTGTAACTCTATTAACAACTTTCGCCCAATAGCTCTATTCTCAGTTTTTGTAAAATTATTCGAAAAAATTCTTCATAGCAGACTCGTGGGTTTTCTTGAAGAAAATCAGCTCATCCATCAACAACAGTATGCTTATCGCTCTAAAAGATCCACTGACCTTGCAATTGATGACTTCTGCTCAAGGATCATTGATAGTCTTGAAAAGGGTCACTATGCTATAGCACTGTTTCTTGACTTATCTAAAGCTTTTGATTGCATAAACCATAATATTCTACTTAAAAAACTCAATAATCTTGGCTTGAGAGGGAAAATTAACCTTCTCCTTGAAGACTACCTTACTGATCGGCCGTTTGTCCTAAGAACAAATCACTCATACTCTGACATCTGTTATTTCTCCAGGGGAGTACCTCAAGGCTCACTTTTTGGACCTATCCTATTTGTTCTTTACATCGATGAATTTCTCTCTCTTCTTCCATCTTCTCACCTAGTAGCGTATGCCGATGATATTTCCATCCTGATCACAGATAAAGACCCTAATCAGCTTCAACTCAAAATCTCTGCCTTGCTCTCTGTGATGCATAGTTGGCTTCAAAAGAATCAGCTTATACTGAATCCAGAAAAATCAAAATACATGGTGTTTAGAACGAAAAACAAATCACTAAATATTGATTTAGACGTAACATACAAAGAAAAACAACTTGAAAGGGTGAATGAAACCAAGTTTCTCAGAATCTGGCTAGATGATAAGCTAAGTTGGGCAAAACAAATGATAACCCTACAAAAGAAAACTTCGTCACTAGCGGGAATACTCGCCATGGCCTCTGCCTGGATGTCTCCTTCCCTTCTCAGACTAGTATTCCTTTCTTTAATTCAGCCACACCTCACCTATGGAATTATCTCATGGGGTACTACCAGTCAAGAAAACCTTGCGAGAATCAACTCCATTCTTAATCGATGCGTTAGTTCAATTCGCATCGGTTAGTTTGAGATACAAGGAAGTGAGACTCCTCAGCATCTACCAGCTGCTACAGAAAGCTGAGGCAGTCTTTGTTTACAATACATGGAAGACATCAGAGTTTCCCCCTCTCTTCAGATCCTTTTTCATAACCATAGATGAAGAAGAAATATCATACAATCTAAGAAATGAAGCCAACCTGAAGATTCCGGTTTTCAGAAAAGCCATAGGTCAGAAAAGTATAAAATACAGAGATGCTAAAACCTGAAACAAACTTCCTGCAAAAATCAAAGATGTCACTTCACTAAATCAATTCAAGAAACTACTAATTGAACACATCACCAGAGACGTCTGATTCAAATTACCTTCCACTCAACTCCTGGATTTTAAAAACACCAACATGGAAATAATGTGCAAATGTTAAAGGAAGCAGTTGCCAAATAGTTTGTAAATTTCGGTGCAGTCATTTCATCATTTTTTTTCTCCTCATTTAATTGTAAAAATGTTTGCAGTGATGTTATAAGTAGTGATGTTTTTCGAAGTCTTCTATACAAAAATCTCCAATTTATTTATGTCTTTTCTGTTGAACATTACCTGTACAGTTTCAGAACTGTATATTTTTCAATTGTATATTTGTATATTCATTGTCTTTTTAAGGGAACACACCCTAAAAAGCCATTGGCTTATGTGTTCTCCCTCCCTTTTTGCTGTTATCTCCCAAAAAAGTGTAACATAAAATAGGGATAAATAAATTATTATTATTAAAAGCACTGAGAAATGCAGTATACGAAATACAAAAATAATTCCAATTGTAACCCATTGGCTTTCCATCAGTGTCCAATAAGCTGTAATGGGATTAAACAGAAAATTACTCTTAATATATAGACCTGTAGCTTAGCTGAATTAGGCACAAAAATAAAGTTATATTTGTATTTTTGTGTATCCGATCTGCAGCAGGATTTCTCAACTTTTTCCTAGATAGCACCGCTGCTATAGAAAGAGGTTTAAAACATGCTGGAGAGTGCTTTATAACCTCAAGGATATAAAGCACTCTTAGGTTATGAAAATGAGATCTAATACATCTGCACGAATAGCTGTGTCCCATTTATGGATATGAATGATGGTTTGCTAGGACTATCTGCAATCTGTGGTTCGTGTAATATTCGATTTTAATTGCTCACATACATTTTGCTTTAGCTATTATTTTATATTCGTTGTTTTTATTTTTTGTCTAGAGAAGAGAAGTCTTGGCTTGTGCTCCAACAGGTTCGGGAAAGACTGCTGCGTTTCTTATACCAGTTATTCATCATTTAAAGGTAAGCATTTAAAATTAAAAAATAATCAGAATAATATTTATTTTTATCTTTGGAATTGCCCATTCAATTTGTTTATTGAGGGCATTCAAATTAACATACAAATGACCTTATGGTATATTTATCAATATTTATTTGAAAGTTTTATATAATCCTGAACTTCCCTGTATTTTCTGTTTTTCTCTCCATTTTTCAAATTTTTATCAGTGCTGTTTAATACAAATTTCTTTTTGTGTGTTCCTTTGTTATTTTTTTTATCACAGGTTTTATCACAGCCTTTGAAAAGGGCTGAAAGGTTACTTACAAATTTTGGGTTGTCAAATTTGTAAATAACCTTTTTTTCCTGGACAGTTATTGTACATAATTTAAGTAAAAATGTTGTGTGGGTTGCTCAGCCTGTTTCCATATAAAAAAAAAAAAAAAGAGGAGAAAATTTGAAACTTACATCTCTTGTGATTATTTCTGTTAATAGCCAGTAAATATGAGTCAATGAATATGTCTCTCCAGTCCACAAAGGTGGTGGTGCTGCTAAAGTGGAGTGAGATAAATATGGGCCAGTGAATTTAACTTCTGTGGTGGTTAAGGATGTGATTCAGGACCATCCAACAGGAATGGTGTCTTGAATGGATTCCAGCATGCATGTATTAAGGAGACTGGTCATGCCTGACCAGTCTGGTAAATTACTATGATATAGTTATTAAACAACTGGATGCAGATAACAATTTCAACGTTATATATCTAGACTTTAGTAAAGCTTTTGATACCATCTCTCATGGAAGGTTCTTATATAATGATGCAAGCAAGCAACCATTATAAAATCAAGACAATCCTCATAATCTTTAAGTTGTATTTGTGAAAATTATGTAACTGAATTCATCACTGGTGAATAAAAGTGAGGAATTTGAATGTAGAATACCATGTGCAGTGCATTCTTGAATTACATTTCCCAACAGAACTCATCAGTGTACACGGTATCTGTTTGAAACTGTGATCTGTACTCTGAATAATTTAGCTTCATTCATACATCAAAAAATGGTGCTGATAGTGAATTTACAAAATAAGTGAAGTTACAGAGCTGGAAATTATTATGGACTTTTGAAATATTGCTGTTTAGGTTGCCAGTACAGTTGAACCTCCCAAACTTGGCAGTCTGTTATGTGGGACCACCCATTTTCAGGCTGTGTTTAGGGAAAATGAGTGAATCTGGAATCAGATTGTACATTTATCAATGCGTTGCATAACAACTGATTGTTCAGAGTTTGTGATTTTGCCTCATAGAAATAAATTTTTGATGCACTAAAATGACATTGAAAAATTTGCTAGGTCATGGAATGTCTTAATTGCTATTCGTGGACAAATTTAGCAATCCCTTGATAATAATTATTGAATTACTCTCTTTCTGAATTTCATGAATCATATGTGAGGCATTAGACTAAGGTAAACAATTCTCTAAACAAGTTTATGGAATGTTTTTAGAACTTTTTGATTGTTGCTTGTAAACAAATTCCACACAGCAGCTTTCATCCATTTGTTTGCTAATAGGCCACCAAAAAGAAAATTAAGTATTGCAGAGTTGTAGCCTTTCAAAATGTCTATGCAGGTTCTTATATATTGTGAAAAAGAATGTATTGTGTGAAACTCTTCTCTTCTTTTGTTTTTTCAAAATATACTGTAATGTATGTATATTTTGGAAGAGGAAATAATGCTCTTTACTTTTACTGTTCTAAACAGTATGTTCTGTACTTTACCTTTCTCTCTCTCTCTCTCAAAAAAAAGGCTAAGCTGTACAATACTATGTATAATCAGTTTCAGTACAGAAATGTAATATTTTAGTGGCTTTTTTATGACTATACAGGCACTCCCCGGCTTACATAATACTTGACTTATGGAAATTCAACTTTTTGTAAGTTTTTGCCGGTCGGTACAAAACTGTGGAAATGTATTTTGCATCCCGTAGGAATAAATGAAGGTATCGTGAAAATATCGTAATGTGAACCAATAGCACGTTTTTTTTTGGTAATTTGTTTGAAGACCTCGGAAGTTGAAATTTTTGCTATATAACTAAGCTATTTATCTCTCCAAAAGATCATTTTTATAATGGAAATTGCACTACCCTTTCATCGTTATCATGTTTCCCTTATAAGAATCAATTTTGAACATCTTTGTGATATTTTCCTAAAACACATTTCTGGAGATCACTGCTATAAAACAATAAAAACAATTTGCACTTTCCGGTTTATTGGGCTTTTTGTTAGCGCAATCTCTTATAAAAATGGATAGTAAACTCGATCTTATTGCATTTGTGATAATACCGATAACTGGAATTCTGTGGGTTTTTACGATACCGTATTATGGTAAAATGAGTTCCCCTTCACTGAAATCTTCAGTTATATATAAAAAACATAAATAAATTTTCAGAATCTTCTCTTCATTCCTATTTACTTATTACAATGGTGAAGGGAAAGGGGCCAACAGAAAGTGCAATTGCTGGCAGTGCTAGGAAACAAAACAAAATTGATTTAGAAATGAAGATGATTAATTAAGAAGTACGAAGCAGGACAAAGTTTGTCATCTATTGCATGGAATTAGATCTCGCTGCTTCAACAGTGAATATTATTTTAAGGGACAGTGTGCATATAAAAGAACATGTTAAAGGATCGACGCATTTAAGATCAACAGTGATCACAAAACAGCGTTCAGGTGCTATATCGAAGATGGAAAAGCTAGTAATAATATGGATAGAAAATCAGATTCAGAAATGGGTGCCCCCTGAGTCCTTTGGCCATTCAAGAAAAAGAAAGAAATATTTATGAAGATATTAAGGATAAGTATGGCAAACCCCAAGCCAAGTTCGTGGCAAGCAACAGGTGGTTTAATGGGTTCAAGCATTGTGCTGGTTTCCAAAACATTAAAGTATGTGGTGAAGTCGCCAGTGCCGATTCTGCAGCTGCAGAGAAATTTTGTGATGTGTTGGAAAAAATCCCTTCTATATCTCCACAGCCCTCAACTTCCGCAGTGTCATGCTTATCAGCTGGAGAGTTAATTTTGACAACGATGCTCGAAAGGTAAAACTGTCTCCTCTCTCTTTTTGTAATTTTATAATTTTGAAATTTTTGTAATTTTTCCTGCGCATGAAATAAAAAAATTGAATAAATAATTCTATTTACATGTTCGTCAAACATTTCTTTTTTGCTTCAATAAAATTCAGTGCGCATAGTTGCGAGTGCTGCATAAGCATTTAGGGAAATTCAACTTACGTAGATTTCCGCGGAATGCAACCCTTACGTAAGTTGGGGAGTGGCTGTAATGTGACCACCTGAAATCTGGCTGATGATATGATCACCTGAAATTCAATTTTATACACTTTAAAATGGGCTTTGATATTCATAACTGTAATATAGCAGTGATAATAGTTAAAATTTTTAAGTAGGTGGATGATCAGATACTTTTAGATTCTTTCAGTCCTAGTATAGTAAAATATTAGTGTAACAAATTTAGGCAGATGACCAAAATATAATCATTATAATGAAATTTAGTTAATGTGAAAAAATAAAAAATGTTAGTATAATATTTACATATTACAAAATAATTATATTGAAAATGCATATTACGATGAAAATGCAAATTAGATATTACAAAATAATTATAATGAATGAAAAAACTTACTTATGCAAATTCATATTTTTTAATAAAAAATTCAAAAATTTAAAAATGTTATGTGTTTTTCACACTTGTTATTTTCAGTGAAACACAGTTTTTATTAATTCTGATGGAAAAAGAAACTCATTATTATAATGACATTCCAGTCTCTTCCATTTTCAAATTTATAAAATTGTAATAAACACAACAGTCAGATTATATGTAAACAACCCAGCTGTATATTTTATGGTATAAGTCATCCTGTGGCAACATAGTGGTTTTGCCATATCACTCAATTGGAGAGGCTGTAATTCAAATTCCATTAGAGACTGGAGGAATTCTTAAAGGCCTCTTCAATCAGAGTAATTAGCTGACCTAATTAATTTTTTTGAGGAGGGATGCCATATTTTCCCAGGGTTTCCTTCAAAAAGAATAGCATGTCCAATTGGTATGGATAGATACAATAGAGGGAGTAGGATTTTGTCCTTATCAGTTATTTTGGTTTTTCAGCCTGCACAACATGTAAATGGTCCTTGGACATAAATTTGTACAGGCATAGTAATGGTATAGTCATAAAGCAAGAAGAGTACAACTGCTAAAGTGGTTTATAGCAGCCAGATGCTCTTACTGTTGATAATGGGCATCTGTATAACATGACCATAGCTGACAACTTTTAGCTCATTTTCAGTTTATTACCAAATGTTTAATAGGATGGGAGTGATAAAAAGATTTAATATTCTATGAGTTTAGAAAATTTCAAATAATTTTTTTCTCCTTTTAGAGTTCACAAGAGGTAGGTTGTCGCACCGTAATTGTTTCTCCTACAAGAGAATTGGCAAAGCAGACATACCAAGAATGTGTTCGTCTTGCTGACGGTACAGGGTTGAAAGTTCATTTTATTACTAAAGCCAACCTGGTAGCAAAAAAAACTGGAAAACGGCTTTCCCATAAATGTGGTGAGGATTAGTTGTAAATTTTTTGTCAATTAAGGTAATAATGTAAATTAAATACACTGGCCAGCAAATTTAAACTTTTGTCATTACACCTGGATTTTGAGAAAAATTAATGTCTTTGTTTTACTAGTTTAACAAACAAGCTTTAACAAAACATGATTTTAAAATGTTTTGAGATGATTTCTGCTTGCATATTTTGTGGTGTGGGCCTCTTTGGGTGAGGTTCCACGCATTAAGCTTTGGTCTTTCTCTTTTCTTTCTTATTTTTATATTCATAATTTTATTTTTATTTTGAAATAAGAGTGGTTAAGTACATAGGAGCAGAATAGTACCTTGTCTTACCTATAACCCTAATTTGCTGTATTTATTTTGTGGTACAAGTGTTTCCTAAGTCCAATTCAGTAGCTTTAGCAATATAAACATGTTTTTCCTTCCCCAAATTAATGTTACTTTGGATATGGAATGAACATGCTCGGTATATTCCTTCTCCCTTATTTTGTTTGCTTTTTTCTGTCCCATTTGTAGTTTAGTTTGAATACTTATGTCCTCCACTCGTATCTTTCATTATGTTTTAATTTATTATGTCATTCATTTTATATTAGTAACTTAATTAATTGAGTATTTAAGTTGAATTCTGTTTACTATGATTTTTCAGTTCTGAGTGTTGCATATTTGTATGTTGTTTTGTTTTGTTGATTGCAGGAGTCAAATGCCTAAATTTGCATTTTGTCCGTTATGTTTCCTTATTTATTTTATGAGGGTGGCGGTCATAGCCTAGTTTGTGTTTAGTTGGTTCATTATTTTTCTTTGCGTTCAGGGTGTATCAGGACACATTGTTATTGGCTGTGATAGCTATCAGTGATTGACATATGGTCCCCTTTTAGGTAGTACTTGTGAGCTCCCTCTTTCTATTTGTGGTATTTTGTTATTAAGTATCACTCATCCTTTGGTGGTGTGGGCATTGCTCTCTTTGGGCAAGGAACTGTGCATTCACTCCTCCTTTGGTCTTTCTCTTCTCTTTCCATATTTTTATGTTTATATTTTTATTTTTGTTTTGAAATAGAGGTGGTTAGGTAAATAGGAGCAGTGTAGTAACTTGCCTTACCTATAACCCTATTAATAGCATTAATTTGCCATATATGTTTCATGGTTCAAGCATTTTTTCATAATTTCAGTTAAATAAATTTATTTATATTGATTTTTAATATTTTATTTCTGCCAGAATTAGCACTAACACACTACTATGCACAGGCTCCAGTTTGGATAGAGCCTAGTACAGCGAAATGTTATACATAAGTTATACTATTGTTATCACGAGCGTGCAATAGTCTTCCCATAGAACAGCCTCCAGAAGAGTTAGGTTATTCAGAAATAAGCTTTGAGGCAACCAATACTATGAGGTATTAGTATTAGTCATATAGTGGATGGAAGCCATAGGCTTTTGCTGCACCAGCCAAAAATATAATGATAATAATACAAAATAAATAAATAATAAACAATAAAAATAATGTATTTATATATACAAAAAATAACAAACAAGAAAGTATGGTTACAGTAGGCTCAGAACACCAACTTGAGACAGTGTAAAGTTGGGAAAACATTGTGTGGTCTGACAAATTCCCATTACTGCCATTTCACACTGATGGGAGGGCCAGATGGAAAAAAAAAAAGTCTGTGAACCCATCCCATCAAGTGTCAGTGCAGGCTGCTGGTGCTTGTGGTGTAATGGCATGGGGAGTGTTTTCATGGTGCATATTGGGCCCTCTTGATACCAGTGGAGCAAAATGTGGTTGCCACATGCTATTTGCAAATTTTTTCCTACCAAGTACATACCTTCATGACAGAAATGTATCTATCTGCAAATGTGTTTTTCCCATAAGATAATGCACTATGTAACAACATCAGAATTGTACACAACCAGTTCCAGAAACCTGAAGGAATGAATTCAACTTACTGCAGTGGCCTTCTCAGTTGCCAGTTCTCAATCAGTTGAACTCTTGCAAGATGAGGTGTAACAAGATCTTTGTAATTGAGATCTGCAACCATCCAATTTTCAAAAACTGTAGGAAGCATTTGAGTTAACACGACCAGCATCTCTCTAGATTGCATGCTTTCCAGAGGGATCCTCAACATGCTTTCAATACCTCTTGGAGTCCACTCCACAATGAATCCAGACTGTTCTGGGGGCTAAAGGAGGTAGGTCCACTTAATAAAATGACTACTTGGTGTAATGTAAATTTCATTACTTTGTAATTTACTACAGAACTGCCAGTGTATATACACAATATTTTGTTTGTAGTAGTGAACTACAACAGTAGTATAAAAGGCTTCGATTTAATTGTATCTCATGTGACTACGAGTTACCATGATATTGCACTACCTCAAATAAGTAACACTTCACCAATGGAGAAGACTTGTTACTCATTCTCGGAGGATACCACCACCCAGATGGCACCGTTTCAAGGCTTTGTAATTTACTAGAATTTTGAGTTTTTAAAGATTATTTTATCCAAACAGCATACTAGTTTATCAGATTTCGGTAAGTTTCTGTTTGATGCTTTGAATAACATATAACATCAACAGATTGTGCATGGACTAAAGTGTAATCTAGAACCAGGTATAGATAAGTAAATGCTATTATTAATGGGTATTAGAATTACCACTATCAGAGCCAATGAATCCCTGCAAATATGAAAATAGAAATAATTATATGGAGAGTAATATGAATTGGATTTGATAACTTTAATATGAATTAAAGTGAATACAGAAAACTACCATATCAGAATTATTGTTGAAAGCATTGCCAAGGTCACACACAATGTGTGCATTGGTTTAGCATACCAGTGCACACATTGTGACCTCTGCATACCAAATGAGGTCAGAATTGATCCCAGTTAAACATTTCTGTTTATTGTAGTTTGGTGTATACAGGGTGTCTCAGAAATATTGGTACAAACATTTAGGGGAGGTAGGTGACATCTAAAGGAATGTGAATCACATAGGAACCCATAACCGGAAACTATCACCATAAGTCGGTAGACTGTGCGGTAGTCGCCGCAAGAAGAGCATGCATCCCTCTGCTAATGCATACCTAGTGTATGCATTAGCAGAGGGAAATGGACGAGCTGCTCAACGAATTTATGGAGAACGCTTCCCAGACAGACATGTACCGGACCACCGTTTGTTTGCGCGTGTGCATCAAAATTTGTGCGATTATGGGTCATTTAGAGGTAACAGCAGTAGTGTGGGCAGACCACGTTCGACGCGAACTCCCGCCATGGAAGAAAGTGTGTTGAATGCCGTCTAGAATAATCCTACTACTAGCACACGTGCTGTTGTCTCTGCCTTAGGAGTGTCTCGTTGCAGTGTACAGCATGTCTGGCACGACGATTCCTTACACCCCTTTCATCTCCAAAGGGTTCAGTTACTGCTCCCCAAGATCATCCTGCATGTGTGGCTTTTGCGCAGTGGTTTCTCCAAGAAAGTGTTCAAGACTTGAATTTTCAAGCCTACGTTTTGGTCACGGATGAGGCTTATTTCACTCGGGAAGGCTTATTCAATCAGCACAATGCTCATGTGTGGGCTCACGACAACCCACACGGTGTGCGCCCCCATGCGGCACAACATCGCTTCGCAATGAATGTGTGGGCAGGTATGGTCGGTGACTGCTTAGTCAGCCCATACCTGTTACCATCCCGCATGAACTCCGCTAAATATCGGATCTTTCTTAAACAAGTTCTACCAGAGTTACTTGATGATGTTCCAGCAAATGTGAGATGCAACATTTTGGTTTCAACATGACGGGGGTGCCTGCCCATTATGGAAGGCGTGTTCGTGACCATTTGAACAGACGTTTTGGACGTCGATGGATTGGCCATGGCGGACCCGTTTCCTGGCCCCCGTCACCTGATTTATCAAGCCTTGATTTCTTTCTGTGTGGGGCCCTCAAATCTATCGTGTATGAATCGCCTGTGGAGACGGAAATGGATCTCGTGGCAAGACTCGTCTGCTCTGCTGCTACTGTCAAAGAAACTCCAGGTGTGTTCGGCCGTGTCCGCCAATCCATGCTGCGTCGGTGTCATGCATGCATCGCGTCTCATGGTGGAACCTTTGAGCATCTGTTGTAACATCATGAAATGCATCCATCTCGTACTCCATTGTTAATATTGAGCCCATCACCACCAAATACGGAGGATGCGGAAAGGTCAGGTAATGACCACCGCATATCCCGGAGCAATATGGCATTAGTTGCTAATGCTCCTAAAAACCAAATAACTAACTAACTAAATTGTTAATATTATGTCAAATAAATATTTGCCACTAATTACTGTCTTGTGTCATTTCTGCTTCTTGTGCCTCTGCTGCTACTTTCCTGCGACATTTCCGGTTATGGGTTCCTATGTGATTCACATTCCTTTAGATGTTACCTACCTCCCCTAAACGTTTGTACCAATATTTTTGAGACACCCTGTATATATATATATATATATATATTATTTATTTTTATTTTTTTCTATTTTTTCCCTTTTAGCTGTGTGCTAATTTCATTTTTTGGTATATCCAGTATTTTTATTTTATTTTTTCTTGGATTTGTCGTGGCATAAAATTTGAACAAGGCTGGGGTTAGAAATGATCCCACTTGTTAAAGTATGTGTTTTATTAAAGTACAGGACCTAAGGAAGCAATGAAACTATCTTTCATGTGTTTTTGTTTTGTGGAGAAACAAATGAAAGATGGTTTTATTAAACTTAGATGAAAGACGGTTTTATTTTACATAACTTGATCATGTTTCTGACTTTCTTAGATTGTTTACATTGCACCGTCTACAGTTTTTTGGTGGAGAAGGTGCAATGAATCAGGCGGAGGAGTTCTAATGAATAACTCAACTGGTATTATTTGAGTTATTCATTAGTACACAATTACATGTGTTGTGAAAATGGGCAAGAAATGGAAACTCTCTGAGGTTGAGCTTGAAAATTTTGCTCTAATATCTGTGAAGATGTTGAATTTTTTGGAGATGAAGATTTCACTGAAATCTTCATCTCCAAATTTTGCCTGTTAACAGCAAAGGCTTATAAACTATACGAATTAGAAAATTATAGTCTAGTAACTGTACAATACTAGATTTATTAAATTATAGTCTAATACCTATACATATAAAAAATTGTATTCACTTGTGATCCAAATTGGTATATGTGTGCATGCTAAAAGAGGGTTGGTATGCCAACTTGCTTCTAGCAGCATGTGTACCAGTTAGGATCACAGAGATCTGTCATCACTGAAGGCTGTTAATTCTAATAATCTATAATTAACAATAATATCAAAGTAAATATCACATGGAGAAAAATCTTTTCTCATACAGTGTGCTATATGAAGTATTATGTTAAATATCTAAAATATAAATAAATATTTATTAGTATGTGAATATTTTTAAAGATATATGCCATAGGCTGCAAAGGCCAAAGTGGTTTACAGAGGTTATAAAATAATATAGATAGTACATACAATATATACAGTATATTAGATAACAATAAGCAGTATCTTATATACATACACACACGTATTATAAATTTAATAATCTATTAAGCACATGCATATAAACATTAAATAACAATGATAATACATACAAAACTGGGGTGTAGTATAAAATACAGTACATTGAAGAAGTAGCAATTATTGTTATGAACAAATTTATGAAGGATTTCTGTTTTATATCTTGTTTAAATATAGGATATTGAAGCTTTAAACACTTATATTCATTAAATACGGTATATCCAGGAAAACACTGATGCATATTGCTGTTTCAGATATCCTGGTTACTACACCAAATAGGCTTATATATATGCTACAGAAAGAACCACCAGGCCTTAATCTGAAAATGTAAGTACAGCTGTAGTAATCCATTTTAAACTGTTCTTAATAATAATAAATATTATTTAGCAAATTTATTAGGAAGTGAAGAACTGTATAGGAGTGAATGTGTTACTCATGTGTAAATTAGATAGCAGCATCATCAAAAAGGCAATTACAGTATCATTTGAGAATTGAAATTTCAACCACTGTAATTTTGTTACATTTGTTAAACAGTTGAGTTCCATTTACCAATTGCCAGTGAATTAAAATTTTTTTTTTTTTTTTTTGATACTGTTGTTGTTGTTGTTGTTTGTTATTTGGTTTTTAGGAGCATTAGCAACTAAGGCCATATTGCTCCGGGATATGCGGTGGTCATTCCCTGACCTATCCGCATCCTCCGTATTTGGTGGTCATGGGCTCGAACCCCGGTCTAATCAAGAAGCGTGTGCTACGCACTACTGCTCCTTCCCACCTGGCTACGGAGGCGCCTTTTTGATACTGATCCCAAGCATAAAGGTGTTATAGAAATCTGTAGTATTCGAGATAGGTAGAGGTATCATTGACCAGCAGAAGCTTGAATTTGTGTAGGTGTTAGGTCCTTGAGGTTGTAACAGACATTCTCTCAGATATGCCAGACGAGCTGTACTTGCTACCTGGGAGTCTAAAACACTGATGGAACTGATATTCAGTTGACATTCAAGTCAGGTGGACCCAATTTCGGCGAAGTCCGGACCGTCTGTGACAGCCAAATCCTCTGCTTGCACCTTCACAATGGTGGGACTGTTAGTAATTCTGGGACCTCCATGCACAAGCACACTGTGGGTGACTACCCAGGTGTGAACCAACGTAAGCAGGGGTCGAGGTGTGGCGCTCACACCACATGGACGAATGCCACCCCCCTCTATGTTACCAGGCAATACTAGGTGATAGATGACTCTCATCAACTGGTACAATACCACCACTTTGCTTATTGGAGGTTTGAAGTGGTGGAATCCATGTTTAGTCTCTAGAGCTAAGTTCCGGTCGACCCTTCCCTATGTCTTCCATCATGCAGTATGACTGATGACTTTTGAGGTTATGATGAACATCATGGCGAGATCCAGTCTTACATTTCGAGGGTACAGCTCTAAAACGGTGTTCGCAGGCCAACCGCTAGTTAGTACACCGGACCGAATCTATTGGTAACTCTTTAGGAGGCTTCCGGATCAGCTAGTGTATAATCTTGCTATCTCTACTCTGCCAGATAGTGACTGAAGGGAGTCCGAGTAGTGTGTATGCGGGGGGCATTGTCGAGGCCATGTTATGTCAAGGATCTGGGTATATTCCTATCAACCATGTGTACGCCATATCCAAAAATTTCATTACTTCATACAGAATGTCCCCCACACATTTTCTTACTATTGAATACACCATGAATTGTCAAACTAATAGAGTAAGCTAATCTGCAAAAAAGATCTAAACCTCCCAAACACTTCCTGGTTCATTTCAAAAATATACGTCGTCTCAATTCTAATCTTAACGATGTCCATTTCCACTTGCAGTCTGCCAAACCCCATATACTTTTTCTGACAGAATTTCAGTTATCCGTTGATTCAACTACTGTTCATCTCAGTTGCCCAAATTATTCGCTGTATGATTCCTTTCGCCTCAAAGGTGGTACTTGTTTATATCTCCATTCCAATATTCCCTGTCAGAGACTTGGTAATTTATAATCTTTTCTGGCTTAAAATCTCTTTACCTCGTGTCAAATTCATCTGTTGTCTCTACTGTTCTCCCAACTCCACTAATCACTTGGAGCTCTTCAACTTCCTCTCTTTGCAACTTGATTTTCTCCAGTCCAACTTTCCTAACAGTGAGGTAATTTTCCTTGGTGATTTTAATTTTCACAACTCCAGCTGGCTTCCGTTTTCTAGTCACACCGACCCAGCTGGTCGAGATGCTGAGGCTTTAAAATTACTAATGACCTAGCACAGATTGTTCATTTACCTACAAGAATACCAGACAATCCTAACCGTACAGCCAACACACTTGATCTTATTCTCACAAACAACCCTTCTAAGTACACGGTCGAAGTGAGTGGTCCATTAGGCACCTCAAATCACAACTTGGTGAAAATATCTTCTCCAATGGAGCCTTTATCTCATGGCTATTCTCAACCTCGTGTTGTTTGGTATTACAAGAATGCAAAATGGAATGATCTGCGAGATTTCTTTTCTTCTTCTTTTGCTTGGTCGGATTACTGTTTCAAAACTTCTGATGTCAACGTTTGCTCAGATCGTGTCAGTGAAATTATTCTTGTAGGAATGGAATCCTTTATTCCACACTCCACTTTAAAATCTCATCCTTTATATAAAACTTGGTTTTCCAATAAATGTGCTAAGCCTTCAAGAGAAGAACGTTGCATATTGTAATTGGCTTGTTTCCAATTCTTCAGTTTCATTTTCTGCCTGCACCAAAGCTTGCAACAATTGTAAAGCAGTTATTAATCAGTCCAAACTAGATTTTGAACAGGCTAAGAGTAGAAATCTTGCTTCTTGCCCTAATGGTGGCCGAGCATTCTGGTCTCTTGCCAAAGCTATTGGCTGCAACTTTTGTCCACCTCTGTCAAAACCAGATGGTTCTGTTGTCACTTCAGCCAAGGATAAAGCTGACCTGCTAGCATTACACTTTTCTTCCAACTCATGTATTAATGATCTTGGTAAAACACCTCCCACCATTCCCAACACACTCCATTCAATGCCTCCTGTGGTCTTCCGTCAAAAGGATGTCAGAAGGATTTTGATGAATCTTGATGCTAAGAAAACTCCAGGTCCTGATGGTATTTCTCCACTTGTTCTCAAAACCTGTGCTCCTGAACTTACTCCTGTTTTTTGCTGCCTTTCTTCACTTATCTTATCTTGGAAATTTGCTCATATCCAACCATTCCTAAAAAGGGTGACAAATCCCTCCCATCCAATTATCGTCATGTTGCAATTACTTCTACTCTTTCTAAAGTAATGGAGAAATCAATTACCCGCCAACTCTTAAACTACCTAGAAACCTTCCGTCTGATCAATGATCGCCAGTATGGATTCCGTCAGTGTTGACCCACTGGTGATATTCTGGCTTATGTTACCCATTTATGAACAAATTCAATGGAAAAGTTCGGGGAAACACAAGCAGTTGCTCTTGACATCTCAAAGGCTTTCAATCGTGTTTGGCATAAAAGTCTTCTGAACAAGCTTCTATCTTATGGTTTGCCAACTGTTTTTTGTAATTGGTTGTCCAGTTTTCTCTCTGATCGCTCACTGAAGGTGATGGTAGATGACTCTCTGTCTTCTCTTTGTTGTTTGTTTGTTATTTGGTTTATAGGAGCATTAGCAACTAAGGCCATATTGCTCTGGGGATATGCGGTGGTCATTCCTGACCTTTCCGCATCCTTCGTATTTGGTGGTGACGGGCTCGAACCCCGGTCTAATCAAGAAGCATGTGCTAAGCACTGCTGCTCCTTCCCACCTGGCTACGGAGGCGCCTTCTGTCTTCTAACTTCTCCTCTAATGCTGGTGTCTCCCAAGGTTCAGTTCTTTCCCCCACTCTTTTCCTCTTGTATATTAATGACCTTCTTCCATTGACCAAAAATCCATCCTATCAATAGTTTTGCCGATGATAGCACATTTCAATCCATTTTCCATTTTGAGAAACCTTGCCCTGTTCAATCAGCTTCAACTTCTTGAATATCCACTTCCAATTCCTTAAATGCCGATCTCCAGGTAATTCTCCAGTGGGGCAAAGACAACTTAGTTGATTTCAATCCTTCTAAAACTCAGTCTTGTCTTATTTCTTGCAAAAAGGATTCTTCTGGTCCTATGGTTATCTTTGGTGACACTCCGATTTCTAGGCAAAATAATATATCTTTTTTGGGGATTACCCTGTCTTCTAATCTCTCTCGGGCTCCTCCGTAGCCAGGTGGGAAGGAGCAGCAGTGCGTAGCACACGCTTCTTGATTAGACCGGGGTTCGAGCCCGTCACCACCAAATACGGAGGATGTGGAAAGGTCAGGGAATGACCACCGCATATCCCGGAGCAATATGGCCTTAGTTGCTAATGCTCCTAAAAACCAAAATAATAAACAACAATCTAATCTCTCTCTCTCTCTCTCTCTCTCTTGGCACAAGTACATTACGAATATTGCTTCCTCTGCATCTAAAAAACTTGATTTTCTCTTTTGCTCTCAGCATTACTTTTCTTCCAAACAGCTGTTCACTCTGTACAAATCACAAATCTGCCCTACCATGGAATATTGTTCCCACATTTGGGGCGGTGCCTTCAAAACCTCTCAGGCTTCTAGATTCCATTCAGAAGAGGGCAGTTAGGTTAATTAATGACTCCTCTTTAACAGAGTCTTTCCACTCACTGTCTCACAGACGTACTATTTCTTCTGCATGCCTTTTCTACAGATACTTCCATGGGCACTGCTCTTCTGAATTGGTTTCTATAATTCCCGCTCTCTCTTTCAAAACAGTCCGAACACGTGCTGCCACTGGCCAACATCCATTTACTGTCCAACTTCAAACTCACAGAACCAACTTTTCATCTTCTTCGTTTCATTCAACTGCCGTTTTCTGGAACAACCTTCCTTCATACATATTTCCTGAAAATTACAGAAGTCTACAGAAGTTCAAGTCTAATGTCAACAAATATCTTCTTTCATCTTCTCAACCTCCAGCCCAAGCATGGTACTAAGTACTATATTATTATTGGGGTTTTCATAAAAAAAAAAAAAAGGTAGTGCGTCTTTCGGATGTACTACCTACACAAATTCCAGGACTTCATCTAAAAAATGATTGTTCCAAAGAATGTAAATAGAATGAATGAGGGAGGAAGGTTTTAGTTAATTTAATTGGTAAATTGGCGCCTCCGTAGCCAGGTGGGAAGGAGCAGCAGCGCGTAGCTCACGCTTCTTGATTAGACCGGGTTCGAGCCCGTCACCACCAAATACGGAGGATGCGGAAAGGTCAAGGAATGACTACCGCATATTCCCGGAGCAATATGGCCTTAGTTGCTAATGTTCCTAAAAACCAAATAACAACAACAACAATTGGTAAATTGGTTGGATGGTCACTACACATTTTAATTGATTTAGAAGACAGTGGTGGTTGAATTAAATATATTATATAGGAGAAACAGTTTTAGAAGAGATATTTGAATTAGTTTGGGATTTTGGAAAAACCACTTCCATATATAGGGACTGTTCTAAAGTAGGGTATAGGGTTAATAATTGTTAGGAGGGAAGGAAGAAATACTGGCTGTAAAGAGAAATGCCATGTTTTCATGTAATGAGTAAGCTGTTGTTTGTGATATGCTTGTGCTAAGAATGGATAGATAGGGTCATTCCAAGTATCAAATAGAGAAATTTTATGTTTTCTAGCAGTGTGGATATTATTGAATCTAAATATGATAAGGCAGGATTAGATTTTAGAAGGATTAAATTTCACTATGTGGGGATTTTTAACTTCACAGAAAGTTTTATATAAAAGTTCAGAATGATCTGTAATCAGAAGGGTGATAATGATAGAAAATGAATTTGAGCAAATATTGGGTGATGAAATCAGTTAACTCCTCAACTATATACCTGTTCACAGACCCACTTGCACTGAATTCATGAGGTCAGGAATGAATTAAAATTCTCTTGAGATGTTTTTCAATAGGCTGTGTTTGACCCACTTATCTGACCAGAACAGTATTCCTCAGCCTTCTATTTTTGGTAATTCCTATTTGAACAAAACAAGAATCAATGACCCTCTTACTCGTCATACAAAGTTTAGTTCTGTACACTTTTAATTTCATATGTTATGTTTTTTAAACCCCGGGGAGAGTCATGGCACATTAGTCCGAAGGGAAGGGTGATTTTAGGAGGATGTATCTCCACGTTTCAGCAAACCACATAATACCCTATTTTGTTTTTTTTTTTACTTTCCTTGCTCTCCTTTTACTTCCCTAATACCAAATTTTTTCAGTGCTGAATTGTGAAAGTGGAGAAGATAAATAATATACATGTCTTCTGTGACAGTATACTGGTTTCTCCACTTGTGTGAAGAGGTCTGGGTTCAAATCTCATCAGACTGGAGGAATTTGTAACTGCTTCTTTGATGGGGGCTGGAATTATGGTATCCTGGAATTTTCATCTTACAAAATAGGATGAAAATCCTAGAATATATCATGCACAAAACATTTAGGGTTAAATAATAATAATCTTATTTTCCATAGGTTAAGAAATAAAAATAAGCAAACTTTTAAATACTGCTTTGCATCTTTTGTCTTCCTGTTTTCAAATAATAGGCAACAGAATGAAACAGCATATATAATGAACTTACCAAAAGGAAGGTCAGTGTTTCATTTCACATGTAAAACAACTATACAAGGATGCTTCAACAGAAACTTGCCAGAGCAGGCCATTTGCAAGTATTGTGCTGTTCAGTCTCGTGATTTCATCAGAAGTGTAGTACAAGTCATTAGTTAGTTGCATTATAAATTTTAGTGACAAGTGGCACATGGTATTCAACATCTGCTCAAGCAAGTTCAACATGCCATGATTCAGTTTTTGGGTGTGGAAGGCTATCAACCAGTGAATATTCATTGACAAATTCAGGCTGGGTGTAGCAATCCTTTTGTGTCCAGTCTTGAAAAACTGGTGTAGACAGTTTTGCCAAGGTAAACACTCATCTGTTGACATACTGTGGATTGGATCAGCATGTGTTGACATGATGGCAGGCAATATTGCAGCTATGGAGCAGCAGTATGATCAAGACCAACACACTTTGATATAGCAAGGAGGGTTGTTATCCATAGATATCACATTTGGGTAAATGTGATATCTATGGAAAAATTCACACAAATGAGACAACCCTTCAGTATTTTCTCATGTTTGCAGTGATATGATGATGGATGTGCTTTCCTACAGAAGATTCAATAATAATTTATTGACTCTTTTCCTTCAATCATTAAGAATTCTGTTACTGTCATTTAAGGAACCCAAAGCAGTTAGTGATATGGCAAACCCTGAAATGCCAGTAGATTGCTATTACAAAGAATCTGACTTGTGGAATTGTCCTCTTGCATGAAAACAGACACCCTCAAGTTGCAAGCACTATCACAATAAAGTTGCAGCACATCTTTTGATCACTGAAATAGGCACTCTAGGGACACTTAATCCAGTTGTGCTTAAGTGAAAAAAAAAAGCTATTTATGAATTTTCTTAAGAGAAGCCTTCAGATTTCTTTGAAAAGGGCATCCTGCCCTTGATAACTCAGTGGGACTTGCATCTGAATATGGGCATGACCTTGAAAAACTGATTTATTAATTTTATATGCTTTTTTACAGATGATAATTATGTAGTTGTTACATATGCATTAAGCTTCTTTTAAGTAACTTGATTGATTTCCATTTTAGGGTGGAATGGCTAATTGTGGATGAATCAGATAAACTTTTTGAAGCAGGAGAAAATGGGTTTCGTGACCAACTTGCTGTGATCTATAAGGCTTGTGATTCTGTTCATGTGAGAAGGGCTATGTTCAGTGCTACTTATACATATGATGTGGAGCAGTGGTGCAAGCTTAATTTAGACAATGTTGTGACTGTGTCTGTTGGAATCAGGTAAGTGATTCAAAGATGAAGCCAAAATGAATAAATTGAAATGTTTTTTGAATCAAAACATGTCTAATGTCTTTATTTAACTTCTTTATCATTGATATTAAGATATGAACATTGAAAAAAAAAAGAAAAAAAAAGTGTGAAGTACTGTTGGAGAAGCAGAATTCTATATCATTCCAAGTTTTAATGTTCTTTTATAAAATTACAAAGTGCATATAAGCGTAATCTGTTCATTAGAATTTTGCCTGATTTATTTATTTAGAAGTTAACTGTCAGCTGCAATACTTGACGTTCCAATTTAAAAATAGTTGAGACCTTTGGTCAATCTGCTTGTTTTAAAGTGATGGAAAATTTTAGTTACTTGTCGAGGGGGATAAAATGCAACTGATATTTAAATTGACTAAGTCAGCATTATGGCAGTTTGTACACATCAAGCTATTCTCTTCATTTTGATACTTTTCATAGGTAATAGTTATCATTTTGCTTATCATTCTTAAAAAGAGGGAGACATGACAGGCGAGATTGAGAGAACAATAGTGAGAATAACAAGCAAAATGATTCATTCTTAAATGAATTTTGAAATACATTTTCAGTTACTGCATACAGGATGTTTCAAAATTGCTTGGAAGAACAAATATAGGAGCATATTCTACAGCTAAAAATAAGAAAAAAGTCCCTATAAATATGTCTCAAACGTCTTTATTTCCTAGTTATTAATTATAAATTACAAAACGGTGCCTCCGTAGCCAGGTGGACAGGAGCAGTAGTGCATAGGACACGCTTCTTGATTAGACTGGGGTTTGAGCCCGTACCCACCAAATACGGAGGATGCGGCAGGTCAGGGAATGACCACCGCATATTCCCAGCCTGGATAAAGGGTGAGGGTTGGCGTCAGGAAGGGCATCTGGCTGTAAAAATTGCATGCCAAAAAAAACAGTAAAAACGCTGACCCCATATAATAATGGGAAAAGGCGAGGACAAAAAAAAAATAAATAAAATTACAAAACGTAAAAAGAAACTGAAATAAACATCTAAAACAAAAACATCTAAAGTAGTTGTTTAAAGTGATCTTTATTTTGTTCAATTCAGCATTCAGTGCAACAAATCCACAATTACTTTTTTTTTTATGAAAACCCCAAACACGAAAGGTATCAAAACCTATAGTACTTAGTACTGTGCATGGGTTGAAGGAGAAGTATGGGAGGAGTTGCTGTTGCCTTATTGTTTCAATCCTATTGTTAATGGTTTCAGCTACTTCCAGAATGATATTTTTCTCAGTTTGTCTTGCATGGTAATATGTGTAGAATAAATCATGGATTTTATGTGACATCCCCTCACCCTACACAAAGTAGCCTGAGGATGTGAGGTCAGGTGATTGTAGCAGCCATTGTATAGGGTCATTACAACCAATCCATTGGTTATTTTACTTGGTATTTAAAAAATGACAGAAACATGGAAAAAGTGGGCTGATGCTCTGTATGCATAAATCACATCCTCTGCTCATTTTCAAAGGGTGTAGCTTCCAGTAGTTTCCACAGAAATATTTCTGCAGAAAATGTGCCATTCCTGAAAGCTTTGCTGGTAAAAAAATAAAAACCAATAAGATTTTCCTCATGAACATCGAATACATCAGATATTAAAGGAAAAGTAGGTTGATGATGTACTGAACAGTTATATGCAAGTTTTCTTTGGTCCAGGTATGAGTGTTTTTAAATTGAGAATTCCATTTCTTGTAAAACTTGATTCATCTGTAATCAGAACATCACTGAGAAATTGAGCATCGTGTGCACATTGCAAAATGAGACACTGACAAAAGTTGGCATTCATTCATATCTTGTTGCAACAATTCTTGTACAGGTGCTGTGAGATGGATACGGTTGCTGTTCATGTAATGTTCTCCATATGCAGATGAAGCATTTATGCAGCCTTGACAACCTTCTGGCACTTATGGTAGGAAATTCTTGAACAGTATAAAGTAGTTGTTCTTCCACATTTTGCAGTTTACTGAATTATCTCCCTCTACCGGCATTTTCTCGTAATGCCTTCATCATACTTTGTTTCTCTAAGTCGTTTCTCCATCACACTAAATGTTTTCAATGTTAATTGTTGAATTGGAAATTTTTTGGCATAATGAACAGCAGCTACGAAATGTTCATGAACCTCACTATAAATTAAAATCATCAGTTAGATTGGCAAAAGTAAAAATATTTAGAATTAGTAGTAGTAATATAGTGTAAGGAAGCCATAGTCTTTTGCCGCACCAGCCAAAACAATAATAATAATAATAAATAATAAACTATAAAAAATTTAGTGTCTCTCATATCATTCTAACCATTTCTGTACTGCAAATGAGGTAGCTGTCATTGAACCTGAAACTCAAGTAACAGACAGTTTGGCACTGCGTTATGTAATCTGCTACCCTGGTTACTCACAACTGTAATTGATATGATTTGTGTAGTAAAACAGCACTATGATATTATTTATTATTATTATTTTTAATATTATTTATTATTAGATAGATATTATTTATGATTATTATTATTAGCTATATGGTTCAAGGAAGTCTGAAGCTTATGCTGTACCAGCCAAAAAAAAAAAATTCTTGAGTTACCCTGAGAGAGAGAGAGAGAGAGAGAGAGAGAGAGAGAGAGAGAGAGAGAGAGAGAGAGAGAGAGAGAGAGAGATCCAGCCTCAGGACCTTGGGTGTGCCAAGCCCATACTCACCAGATGTGAGCCCCTGGGGTTTATGTTTGTTTAAAGCCCATTTTACACTACACACTACTATATTGTTATGACATAAATTTAAATATGGTTTTGTAATTTATGATTAATATCATGGAAATAGACCTTTGTGACGTGTTTATAGGAAGTTTTTTTTAATGGAGTAACTTTTGAGATTTGATATGCTCATGCCAGTTGACTTTGGGGGGGGGGGGCTTTATTAGGCTTAACTTCTTAAGTAATGTTTTAATGATTTGCTTACATTTTAGCTGCTATCCAAGTAAAAATATAAATTCACTTAGAAAACAAAACTGTTGCACCTTATTATATTGTGAAATCAATGAATTGCTGCTGATTTCTGACACCTGCCTCGATTATACTGATGTCTGAAAGTAGATAAAAAGTCATTTAGAAGTAATTTTAGAAAGAAGGATTTCATGTACTAGTCAGGGCTATCATAATATAATAGTAGCCCCGACTAGTTTACGTGTATTTTTATGGGGCTTTTTTCATGCATGACTGGCTAACTCACTCACCATGATGACTGAGTTTGCCAGTTTTGGGTGAGAATTGCATGGTTTTATTTTCACAGAAACTTTTTATCATGCAAACAAACAAATTGACCAAGGATTCTCACTTTACAAACACAATAAACTGATACTTCAACCTTAGCTGCCTGAGCAGTTCAAGAGGAAATGTTACACTGCTACAGTAAAGGTAAATTTTTATTGTCTTTTTATGTATTACATATATTGTCAATTTACAGTGTAGGACAATCTTTTATTAGTAATACTTTAAAGATATATACTATAAATTTAGTATAAGATATATTAATTATTTACAAGTGTAATCAAATATTTTAGTAATATTTCAATAAATACTTTAATAATTTATGAATATTTTAGAAACTCTGCTGTAGACTTAATTCAGCAACAACTTCAGTTTTGTGGTTCAGAGGCTGGAAAATTAGTGGCAATCAAGAATTTAATGATTAAAGTAAGTTCATATATTATCTCTGTTGTAAAATTCTTAAATGGATTTTTATGTAAAAGTAAATACGTTTTTGGGGTAGGTGTCAGCTTAAAGAAGTAATTCTTTAAGCTGACTTAATTTAAATCTTGAAGTAAATTTCGTGTCCTTCTTTATTAATATTATATTTATATGATGTTATTTATGACATTTAAATGAGTTGTACAACAGTTTTTGTTAATTTATTTCTCAGCAGAGCCATGCTGAAGGTGAGGTGAACGAGGCTCTTTCCTCAGGTTAAACGCTGAAATTTAATCTTTCAAAAGAAAGATTAAATAATTGCTAATGTTTTTGGTTATTTCAATCTGTTTTTCATCTTGCTTTTGCAAGGCAAAAATCGTTTTGTCGTGCCACTGTACAGATATTGAGCTCTGCGTGCCAGTGCTATCTGGGGTGCCACCATGGTTGTCTATTTTATAACCTCAGTTACTTGTGTCATAAGCAGTATTTATAATAAATGCTGCTTATGACACAAGTAACTGAGGTTATTAAAGTAACTATAAACAAGTAACTATTTATAATAAATATTGATAAAAATCACTTTAAACATTTTTTATTTTATTTTTTTGTCATCCTTTTATTTTTATTGAAACATGTACCAGAAATATATATATATATTTTTTTTTAATATTTTAGCTGAGGGAAAAATTTTTCATTTTGCCTCAGGCACGGCCCCCTCTTCAGTAACCTGACACATGGCTTTTCTGATATGTTTGAGGATGTTTCCTGTTTAACATATTTGCTACATCATATGCATGGACGCATCAAATGATATTACAAGTGCTCTGCCATAATGCATATAGACAAATCATTCTTAAGTAGTCACTATATGAGTGGTGTAAAAGACTGTTTGATTCTGTTAGCACACTAATTGAACTCTGGACTATTAGCAGCAATGCTTCATTTTTATATACCATATATTAAGTCGCTGGCACTGTCATCAAATCTGCTGATCGCTTTTTCAGTCACTTCTAATAGAGATAGAAGGCTGAAATTTTGCACATATTCCTAATTCGTGTGACAACGCATTCTATCAAAATTTAAGCTAAATCTATGAAGCGTGCAGCCATTGCATGTCATATATTGGCTACCTGGATTTATATCTGACCCAGATTTCGGACCTTTTCCCCACTTCTTATATAATTAGAAGGGTGTAATTTTGTAAACAATCTCTTCATGTAATCATACTTTGTTTATAAAAAAATGTATGAAAATTTCTATTCATAAAAAAAATATAAAACACAAGTTTTTCAAAAGTATGCCTTAATTTGATAAAATATAAAGGTGTGGCCTTTACCCATGCAACATAAAATGCCTCATTTTAAAAAACAATAAAGGCCACACCTTATATTTTATCGGAATTAAGGTATATTTCTCTCTTTTATAGCCCTTTGCATATTTTTATTTGTTTTTTGCTTGTTTTGACATTATGTACATAGAATAAACTTTTGATAATCTTCTGAGTTTTATTGTGATTTACAGCTCAGCCCAAAAGTGTTTGCTTTTAGCTATGAATTCCAGACTTTTATTTTCAATCATTATTTATGAATTTTTGGAACATAGTTATTTCTCAGCATTCTAAAAATTATGGCACACTGAATGTGCACTTTCTCAAATATATGTAGCAGGGAACATGTAATGGAAATGATGTAATGGAACCAGTAGTGCATAATTGCTTTGTTTTAAATTATTCATTGGTTAAAAATCTTATGTTATTTAGTTTAATATCAAGATAAAATAACTGAACGAACATTATTTGAACCATTAATATTGATTTTATTAATTAACTTCATTCCTTTTCATTCATATTAATCCACTCTTATTATTGTTTACTCTTATTATTCCTTCTGTCATTATACTCATTCTCATTGTTTTTATACTTACATAATTTTTGGTTTTCAGGGAATCAATCCTCCAGTTTTAATATTTGTACAAAGTAAAGAAAGAGCCAAAGAGCTGTGTGCCGAACTTACTCGTGAAAAATTAAATGTAGATGCAATTCATGCTGATCGTACTCAAGAGGAGCGTGATGCTGTTGTTAAAAACTTTCGACTTGGTAATATATGGATACTGATCTGTACAGATTTGATGGGACGGGGTATGGACTTTAAGGGAATCAATTTAGTCATAAATTATGATTTCCCACTCAGTGTTATTTCTTATATCCACAGGATAGGTGAGTGTTTCATTAATTAAAAATAAAGAAATTCATTAAAAGTTTAGCTAAAATATTATTCAGGATTACTTGCAATTGTAATTCATACAAAAGAAGGTGGCATTTCTCTCTTTTAGAGTTTTGGCTTATTCTTTAAACTTCTTAACTTAGTGCAAACTGCCTTTGCCAGTTACAGCTATGTAACTGTTCGCAGAGTGGTTGCATGAGATGACCAGTGTAACATTACTTTAGTATACAATGGAATTAAAACTAAATTTTCATATGCATCAATGTCATTGTATATGGAAGGGAATAACCACAGATTTAATAAGTGACTTACAGCTGTACCTACCCTTGGAATTTTCTGTCTCTCTTCACTCTCAGCTGTTCTAAAGTGATGTTAAACTGGTTAACTTGCAAGGTTGTGTTGTATGGTCAACTATTTAGCTGTTTGCAGCTAAGTTAAAAAAGTTTACTGAATAAGTGATAGAACTAAAAGAAAGAAATGTCACCTGTTTTATGTAAGAAATGCTGATGGACAATTTATAGTAAACTTTTATTTTGCTCAGCGCAATAAGTTCTTGATGTATGATCTCATTGATATCAAAAGGAATACAGTCAGCCTTCTCTTGATGTTTGAGCAGACCTGCTAATTCCAGTCTTAATGTCTGACAGTTTCTGATTACATGCAGTGTGGGTGTAGACTTTTGCTATCCATATTCTTCAGCTCTTGACTGAGACCAAAGAAGAAAGCAAAATTTCTCCTTCGGCATGATAGCGCTAGATCCCTTACCAGCAATCTAACAAGGGAAGCCACTGGAGAATTCAAGTGGACTGTTTAGACTTTCATTTGTTTAGGCCTATGAAAGATGGCTTTTATGGTGAACAACTCGCCAGTGATGATGCTGTCATTATGGCAATCAAGGTCACGGTGACAGCCATGGAGGAGATAGATGCTCTGATTTCATAGTGGAGAAAATTTATACAGAGCAGTGGTGAATGTGTGGAAAACTAAATTTGAGTACTTAAAGACTTGAAATATGTAACATAGTTAAAATTGGCTTACTTGCATTGATATCCAGTAAAAAATTGAGGTATTAGTTTCAGAGCAGCCCTCATAAAATTTTTAACTGTAAGTGGAGGTTTATTTTCACTATAATATATAATATAAGTTGAGGTTTATTTTCACTATGTTATAATCTCTTAAATTTTAGTTTGAAGTATCCTATACAGAAAATATTTTTTAATATCTTCCCTTCCTTTCCAGGTCGTACTGGAAGAGCAGGTAGACCAGGTCAAGCCATTACATTTTTCACAGAACAAGATTCTGTTAATCTGCGAAGGTATGTATAATACAATCAAAAATTATTTTATTTTTCTAATTCTCTTATTGATATCTTTAATATATATATTTTTTTCTTGTGTTCTTGTAAGCTGAATTTTCTGAATTTCAACTATAAGTTGAACTTCCTTCTTTAAATTGATACAGGTGAACTTCCAAATCTGGCACCACCCACTTCTGGCTCTTTTTAGAAAAATGGATGAAACTGACAAACGAATCTGTAAATTTAATTTCTGGACAGACTATTCACTAAAGCAGTGTACTGGAACTGATTGAGTTGGGTGTAAATTTCACCTTAGTACCATGTTTTTACCGAACTCCAGTCATATAAGAAGTTTAAGTCATGGGATTATTTGCTGCTGCTTCTTATTCCTGAATAAGATTTGAGACTCACTGATAATTAGTAATGGATTACTTGGTGTTTCTGGGTCTCACAATTCATACATTAGCATTTTAGCATTAGCATTAGCATTAATAGAGGCATACGATGCAAGAAAGCAAGCATATGCAGCATCAGCCAACCCCCCCCCCCCATTTCATCCCTCCATTCATTCCAAATGCCTGTCTAGCTCAGCCTTAAATTGTTTAGGCTATTAGCTTCCACAACAAAAGATGGAAGCCTGTTCACATGAAAGGTTAGACTGATGTAACTTATTCACTAAACAACTTTTGGATTGCCATTTATAAATATCAACACAGTAACTTACTTTCATCCATTTCTATTCTAAAAAAAGCAAGTTGACAAGAGGATTGTATTGATTCTGAATGCATAAAATATATTGTAATAGCATTTGATGATGGTTCATCAGATGTGTAAAGTATATTTTAGGAAGGGAAAATAATTTTATTTTTAAAGTACTTTTCTCACATATGCACATTACCAGCAACTTTCTCTACTAGCTGTTTGAGACAAGTGATGAAACCAGTTGTTTGAAAGTCTAGGTAAGAATCCTGTTAAGAGGCTGTCAGAGCAATAAATAGATATTAATAATAATAATAATTCTTAAAGGCACCTTCAGTCAGGGCTGTAGTTAGCTGAACTCAAGTGGAACAAGTAAGGTTTCTTCATGCATTATTCCGGGTTTTCAGCACACCCACAATGCAAATTGGCCCACAAACACACTTGTATATACAAATACACACAGTACAATATGGCCTTAAATGCTAATGTGCTACTATCATATAATATATTATTAAATGTACCGTAATTTATAGTAGAGTGCCGTTTTTTTGTTTCTGTTTTAATATGACCACCTAAAATCTGGCAAGGATCAGATCCAAATATTTACAGATTTGAAAGTTAATCTGTATTGTTAAAATAACTCATTTTGTTTTCTTCTATTATTGGGAAGTTATTGGAAATTCTGTCCTTTGACAGCAGTTTCAAATTCTATAGGTATTAGGTCATTTTTTTTTATTGAGGATCACATTTGTTGTATGACAGTTCAAGATTGCAAAAAAATGTCGTGCAAACTTGATGCATGACATTTTGCTGCATGATTGGTGGCTATGACAATTCTGTGTATCACATAGAGACCAGAATTTGCCAAATCATGGTCATTAAACCATTTACAGCATGTCATGTTAAAAGTTTGCAATTTTAGTCTTGTTTTGTTCTATACCAAATTCTTGCACAGAATTCACCAAATCATTGTACTTAGCAAATTGTCACATACACTGAACTGTCATACAAGGAATGTTTGTTTGTTTGTTTGTTATTTGGTTTTTCGGGAGCATTAGCAACTAAGGCCATATTGCTCCGGGGATATGCAGTGGTCATTCCCTGACCTTTCCGCATCCTCCATATTTGGTGGTGACGGGCTAGAACCCTGGTCTAATCAAGAAGCGTGTGCTACGCACTGCTGCTGCTCCTTCCCACCTGGCTATGGAGGCACCTACAAGGAATGTGATCCCTAGTAAAACAATGTCTTATTTCACAGCAGCATTTGAAGCTGCTGTGAAATAAGAAAAATTTTCAATTACTTTTCAGTAAAATCAGAAAATTATTACTTGAAAATCCCAGCAGGGTTGCAGTTTCCAAGATACTCCTACTGGTATATTCGGTGCTAACTTAAATCTTTTGGCATGCCCATTCTTATACTGATTTTATACATACAGCACCCCTACATATCTGCCCACCTACTTTGTATCACACAATATGAACATGTGATGCTGTTAGTGAAGGAGTGCTCCATTTCATGAAATAAAGTGGCCACTCAGTGTACGTCTACCTTAGCATTAATAATGATGATGGGATTCTTCCTCTTGCTCAGATTCTGAGCAAGAGAAAGAATCCCATCAGCAAGAGGAAGGGGGCATAAATTCAAATTGTGGAAAGACAGTTGTAGTACAGATGTGCGGAAATTTGCCTTTAGCCAGCGGGTGGTTGATTGCTGGAACAAACTTTCATTTGCCATTGTGGATTAAATAAATTCAAGGCTGAACTAGACAAACTTTTGGAGTGAATGGATGGTTGAAACAGGAAAGATTTTTTTTTTTTTTTTGGCTGATGCTGTATAAGCTTGCTTTCTTGTATTGTATGCCTCTGCTAATGATAATAACTGAATGAATACGTACAGTAGTTCAGTATCTGTACACCATTAACAATTTAGACACTTTTCAATAGTTGCCTATCTACTGAATTTTGTTTATGGTGATATGATACTTAGTTACACATTACTTCTGTCATTCATTGCTCTGCATTTATTCCGACTATTGCTCCTGTTCACTCATAACATTTACATCATTGTGCTCTGCAGAGTGTTAAACATGTAAACTGCTATTAATTTTAATCCTCTTTCAGGTCTGTTAAAATATATTGTCCTTGGTTCTTTATTCACTTGCCATAGAGCTTGCTGTTCTACTTAGTCATTATCTGCTATACTTTTCATAGTTCTCAATCCATGTAGTTTCTGCACTTCAGTATGTTACCTTTCTGCTACAGAATGATATTAAAATCTTTTTATAATAAAGATTCTGCATTTTTGTAATGAAATTCCCAAATGTAGATTCTTCATTTGTGTCCTTTATGAGAAATATAATCCCTGCAGTTAGGTAGGAAATTAGTATTAAATTGGAATCTATTATTGTCTGGAGCATAGGAGGTTTTTTTAATATATATAAAAACAAAATAAAATATATTTTTTAATTATATAAACTTCAAATATAATTGTTTAAATTTGCTCTTCTTCTTGTATCATGGAGAAATTCACAAAATCTCTGCATATGGTATTAGTACTCTTATCATTGAAAAATAAATTTTAAAGTAATTTCTTTTTCTGGTTTTATGAGTTTTAAATTGAATAGTTTTATATTTTAGTGTTTTTAAACATTTATTTATTTAACTATTAATATTTTTACAAGTATTGCTCAAGTGATAAAGAATGCTGGAGGGGAAGTTCCAAAGTATATGTTGCAACTAAAGAAACCATCCAAGTAAGTTTTATAACTTAGAATTTGTATATGTATAGACATGTAATGACTGCTAAGAATTTCTTGGCAAAGGAGAATTAGCTTTATATCTTTTTAACATAAGATTATTATTCATTTAAATATTTTTAAGAATATACAAAAAAGAAACAAAAGGTAATTCTGTTAAAGTAACAGTATTCCTGCATGCTATTATGCATTACTAAAACTGTCCTTGAATATATATTTGTTCATGATACTGGCCTTGAGGTTTGTCATTTTGAATGATGTATGATTTATCTACAAAGATAAATCATACATCATTCAAAATATCTTGACCAGGAATTGAGTTTATGATATTAACCAGAATTTAACAAGCTAATTTTTAAATATAAAATTAGGTAATTGATATATTTACACATATTACTTACTGAAATTGTAAAATCAGGATATTATAAGCACAGCATTAACAGCTAATGTAATGTAATAATGTATAAAAGAATTTCATGTGTGTTTTTGTTATTTCAGGTATACATGCTCAAATCCAGAGTCTTTATATTAATAATTTATAGTAATGGTGGTCTGAGTTAATTGTGTAGTTAGTTATTAAATCAGAATTAGTTGGATGACCTTAATTTAAAGTCTACTAACATTGCAGATACTATTACCCTAAATGTTTACAATAAGAGAAACCAATTCAACTTTAAAATAGTGAACTTTGCACACTGGCACTTGAGCATTTACAACTCCATGCTTGCTTAGCATTATTTTTATTATAGGGTAGCCAATGTGCGGCAATAAAAAATTACATATGTTATAGCTTAAAAATCACATATAAAAAAACTCTTGGATAACAAACTTCCTAAAACTTATTTAAATTGTCACTATATAAATCATCAACCATAGATTCTATTCTAACAACGAACTGGGTTGTGGTCAGATTCTGCAACAGCTGATACATATTTGTTTTCCTATTGATTTTAAGACTTCAAACCTGAAAATTATATAAAACTTCTTACCTTATTTAAAATTTCTTATTTCTGATATATAAAGATATAAAAACTGAGAGGTCTCACCACATAATCCAAGATTCAGCTTCCAGGTTGAAATCTAGAAGGTTAACTTCTGACAACTGTAGGGTAGTGTTTCTTGTTTTCCATTTTATATATACTGTTCTATATTTTCTAATAATTCCTTTTGTTCTTCTAAATATATTATTTCCTTTCCTATATGTGATCCATGTTCTTGACACAGAACTGTGCTTTTTTAATTTTGCTTCTTAATTAATGCAATCATTACAGTAAATATATAACCCACTTTAAATCAACTCTTGATTCCTTATACTGAGACAGGTTACACTTGTGGTGTCTTACTGAACCTTAGACTTACAACTACACAGCTTTATATGTATGTTATTTAACCCTCCTATTGTGTTTGGGTCAATATGACCCAGTCGCCTTCTTTTAATGCCCATAAATCCTATATTTATTTAAATATTTTGTTACCGCTCTATGAATTTTACTAATTTACCCTAATAATGGTGTACCTAGATTGACAAAAAAATTTTACAGTTAGTTTTTTTTATAAACGTAATTGTTACACTTATTGTGCTTGAGTCAATATGACCCGACGATCGGTTTTGTTAAAATTTAAGGAATGAGAAGTGAATTATTATCGTAAATGATCATATTTTATTAGTTTTATTTTATTTTCATAGAAATAACTTACATCACCACGTTTCTTGAACAAGTTTCAACATGTGCATTATGTGTGCACGGTGAACGACAAGTTGATGCCTGTTGACACTGGTGGGTGTTTGGTGCCTTCTCGCATATATCTGCCAGTTTGTGTCACTTTCTTGGCAAACATCAAGTTTGGTGCTACTCTAAGAGACAACAGTAGGAAGAAATTATTGAAGATGTATACTAAGAGATTGTTGACGGATAGTGAAATTGAGAATCTTTTGTATGCTTCTAATGATAATTATAGCACTTCTGAAGTAGGTAACCATTTGTATGAAGCAGAGGTGCATAGTGAATCGGATGATGAAGTGGAACCTATCATTTCAGATGAAGCTGTTGTGGCTAATTACGGAACCTCAAAAAATGGCAATATAGTGCGGAACTGCAACACACCTAATCAACAAGGAAGATTTTCGTTAGAAAATATTATTACGTTGAATCCTGGACCAACAAGGTATGATACGTCTAGAATATATGATATAAACTCCTCCTACTACTTATTTTTTATGCCAAAAATTGTAAACTAATTTTGAAGATGTCAAATTTAGAAGGAAAAAGAATTTATGGTGACCAGTTGCAAGAACTAACAGTAGTTGAATTAGAAGCATGTTTCATCCTACTGCTTTTAGCTGGAGTGTATAAATCTCATGGGGAGGCAACCTATATTCAGGACAACAATGTCCCTACAACGATTCCATGTAATTTCGTAAATAATTCACTTTGACAATAAAGGAACTCGATCACAGCTGTGCCAGACTGATAAATTAGCTGCCATACGGGACTTGTGGGATGCAATTCTACCTATGGTCTATAATGCTAATGACAATGTAACAGTAGATAAGCAACTGATACCTTTTACTTCGCACCACAGAACATAGGTGTTGTAAGCAGAAACGTCCATGATATTATAAAAGATAGAGGTCGTTGCCCATTTAGGCAGTATATAGCCAACAAGCCAGCCAAATAAGTAATCAAGATTTGGACTTTATGTGATTCTGTAAATGCTTATGCATATAACATGCAAATATACCTCGGAAAAAAAGATGAACCTCCAGAAAAAGGCCACAGTAAAAGAGTTGTGCTAGACCTTACTTATGGTCTAAAAGGGCAAAACGTAACGTGTGATAATTTTTTTACATCTTACGAACTGGGACAGATGCTATTGAAAAGAAATATTACCATGCTTGGCACTATTCAAAAAACAAGCCTGAACTGCCAACCGAATTGGCCTGCAACAGGAAGTCCTTTCTTCAAAGTTCTACTTGAGCAATAACACAACGGTAGTTTCTTATATTCCGAAATGGAATAAAAATGTGACGCTCGTGAGTACCTTCCACCACCATTCCTGTGTGTATGATAAAGCTAATGTATATTACTACTGCCAAGATTGTTAAAAACTAAATGTATGATATAACTACTATGCTTTTCAGATGTACGTAACAATTGTTTATCCATTACTGCCGTTCATAAACAAACTTTTGGTCAACAAATGCTACATATATATTCTTATTTCTTTTATTATTTAGTAAACACATTACTGCCATATTAATTTAACACCAATAAAATCACATCCATAGATGCTCGGGTCATACTGACCCAAACACAATAAGTGTAACCAAAATGCGAACACAATAGGAGGGTTAAAATCATCACTTATAAAGCCAAAAATGTATACAGCAACAAGCATCCCATTAGTTACATAATAATAATAAACAATGCTTTTTATCTGCACCCACCAGAATTTTTGTGCATACAAAATATTTTATTCTTATTTAAGTAATATTTTAAAAAAGGCAGTATTGCACTGTCATTGTATATATTAGTGTGCAAACAAGTGATAGAAGTAATCAGGAAATGAGTCTCACTCAATGTTATCTCAGCATTGAGTGAGACATACAGTGAAACCTCTCTAAGACAACCAGCTTCAGTTCCACATATAAATAAATAAATCTGCAGCCATTGTCAATCCACTGCAGGATGAAGGCCTTCTCAACCAGTCATGTTGAGGGAATGGACCATAATCTGCCACGCCAGTCTAGTGCGGGTTGGCAGATTGTTCATAGTTAGCAGTCAGGGGCTCGAACCCCAGTCTAAAGTCAAGTATATCACAATATAATGAAAATTTTAATAGGACAATAGAAATGCCTTATTTTAAAAACATTTTATTTGAAACTACAAAATATTTTTTTTATGTTAATTATAGTCTTAAAAGTAAACAAATTTTTAAATTAATTATTTATTTAATTATAAAATCCTAAAACTAAACATAATATAAAATATATATTTTCATTTTTTGAAATATTTGGATAACATAGTTTGCCTGGACAATTTTGTTTTTTGTTGAATTATTTCCTTTTCTCAAATAGCTTCAAAATCATTTAATAATTGTGACATTTTATTCTTACCTAAATCGCAAGATAAATTTTTGTCCTAAAACAGTGTTTAAACTTTCTTCTATTGGAATTTTAATTTCTTCAACATCTTATTCATCACTTTTATTCATATAAAGTATCATTGTTGTCAATGTACCTAGCAGAATCATAAAGTTCTTTTTCCCAGTTTTCACATGTGACTGAATCTTCTTCGAATTCCATATGTGTACATTTCTCTGCTGTCCAAATTGAACAATTTCTTTTTGTGTTACTATAAAATCGGTTCTAACATCAACCTCCATGTCAGTATCACAGTTAGTTCCACATTTATTGACACACTTTTGTAGTATTTTCACTAACACTCTATTAGGACAATTTTATGTATTCCCCACTGTCTGCTAGTGAAATTTTTAACTAATTCTTCAACATTTCGTGCCATGTCCATATTTGCTACTAATGTAGTTAAAATATGTCAGCAGTAGAACAATTTAAATGACTGAATGATACTTTGGTCCAGTGGTTGACAAACACTTGATGTATTAGCAGAAAGAAATAATAAATTGAAATTACTTAAAGTCAAATTTTTGGGATGACATGGAGCATTATCTAGTAATAGTAAGATCTTTTTTTTTTTTTTTTTTTTTTTTTGTCCAAATTATGAAGCCATTCAGGAAGATTACCACTTATCATCCATGTTTTTTTATTGGCATACCAATTAGCACTGGTGGATTCCATATTCATGTTTTTAAAACAACTTGGTCTCAGCACATATTAATTATTAGTGGTGGCGGTTCTTTTTGTCCCCGAGAATTTATGCACAGTAAAACTTCCATTCTTTGTTTTTCTTTTTTATAACCAAAAGAATTAGAACCTTTAAACACTAATGGTTTACTTGGTAAAATACAATAAAAGGGGTCAGTTTCATCTATGTTAAAGATGGCAAATGCAAAATCCACTGTTCCACGTCATTAATTCACAATTGCACTTTCACCACATTATTCTTCAGTTATTAGTAAATTGTTACTAATAACTGCAGAATGTGCCTTTTTTTAAAGCTTTTGCAAAATTCAGTGCTTTTTCTTATAGTATTGGACCACCGAGGACTGTCAAACCAGGTAAGTGTTAACTCACTAATTTCTTCACACGGTTGATATGTTTCTTGTTGAATATTTTTATTTGCATTCCGAATTCACTTTTCTTTAATATTATTTGTTTCTTATAAAATTTTTTTTTCGAATTTGCATTTTACCACAATTATATTTTTTTGACAACTATCTTTGCGATAAACCCTTTGCTGCAACTTCTATAACTTTCACTCACATTTCTAAATTTAAAATTTTCATTTTGCTTTTTTATGCTGTCACATCTATATTTGAAGATGGATAAATCAGAAATAAATGAATGACACACCTATTCGGTAGCAATGCTTATACAGTTACTTCACAAACTCCAGATTCATAGAAATCTCTGAAAAAAACTGGCCACCAATATATACTATTCTATATACAATATAGAAGGTTCCAGTCAGGTAAGATGGTGGTCATCTTAGGGAATTGCAGATTATTAGAAATCTGTGGAATACGCCAGACGACAGGATTAATGGTTGCACTTTTCCACGTGAAAAATGTTTATTGGAACAAATAGTAAGAAACTACAAAATTCCTGACCCTGAATAGTTCCACTCATAAAACTGATATGGCAATTCTTCTGCCTCTGAATTCATCTTTGGAATTTTTTTTTTTACCATCAGGACCAGGATGGGTACTTCTGATTAAATACTGTACTTAAAGAGGTGAAAAGTTACAAATGAGTTTTTTTTATCATTTTTAATAATTCCAATTTAATATATAACTAAAACATTTATTAATTTAATAAATTTATAACCTACTCTTTTGCAGTACTATTAATTATGAAATATGTAAAAAACAAATTACTTGTGATTAAGATATATTTTATATTTGAAAACTTAGGAAAGTCAAGAAACAGTTAGTGAAAAGGGCTCCTGTGAGAGAAAGTATACTCACTGCACAACAAATGGGAATGCCACCTCCAAAGAAGTAAGTTGTATATAACTTCCATATGGTTTCTTCTTTGTATTATATATTATACAAACTTACTGTGGCTCAAGAATGGACTCTTAGTTCCTACAAGTCACCAAGAATGAGTATTGAAATGGTACACAAAAGAAGCTTATCACTGCTTTCATTGGTAGTTGGTCTAAGAAAATCTACCATACCTTGCAAGGATACATTAAAAGTTTAATGGAACCAAAGAGTATGACTTTAACAGTTCAGTTTGATGGAAGTAAAACTATTAAAAATATTAACTATCTCAGCTGGTTTCTAATAATCATATGACAGTTAATGAATTAGTATAGAAATGATTTTCTATACTAATTCATTAACTACCAGCAACAGTGTTCTGCTGGCTAAAGGCAAACTTCTGCACATCTATTCTTTAACCATCCTTCCTCAATTTGAATTTATGCCCTCTCATGTGAATAGCCTTAGCAAGAAGAAAAATCCCATTAGCATTCAGATTGCTCAATATTTCCTCTTCCTTGTGTTCTACATAGCATGGATGATATTCTCAACCAGTGCCATATAGAATTTTTTATAATGGATAGTTATAATTAAATTAAGCAGCTTTTTAGTCCTGTAGACAGAAGCAAAGTGAAAATGGCACCATGCAAATTAAATGCATTCTCTAAAACATTTAAAGAAAGAGTAAAGCATGCAGTATGATTGCTATATTGCTCTGGTGTATTCTGCCTGTAGTAGTTAGAAGCCTCACCACAAGAAGTATAAAAGAGGCTGAGGAACCCTGGGGTCTGCAACAGCTAAACTTGAATACTTGTTGTAGTTGTGTTTACAAGTCAACTGAAGTTGAAAAACCCAGAATAATTCATGGAAGAAACCCTATTCTTTCCATCTGAGATCAGCTAACTATATATAGTCCTAATTGACGAAACCTTTATGACTTCCTTCATTCCCAAACAGTTTCAAACACACACCTCTCCAAACTAGTGACAAAACTGCTGTGTACTGTCGAGGAGAATGGGAGAGTTCAAGAAAATTAGGTATAAGACCAGTTGGTCAATATGAAACTGTAGAGTTATGCAGTAAAGCTGTTCAGAAGAATGCCATTGAATTGCATAGCTACATTATGAAAATACTGCTGCTAGTAAGGAAAAAGGAGACCCCTTTTGCCAAGTAGGTTAAATGAAGAATTTTCAGAAAAACAGGTGTTTCTTGTAGCTCATGGGACAATAGCTACCATTTGTTGGAGGCAACAAAATAGGCAATCCTCTAGTTTATAAAAGTACTTTTTTATAGACTGAAAGAATACCTTTTTAGAATTATATGTTAAAGTGTGCATTATTGATGTTAACATCTGTTTACATATCACTTATAAAAAATAAACTAATTGATACAAGTAAAAAAAAAAGAAGACAGTGTTACTTATTTGATGATTGCTTTATTTTATTTCAGTATTCCAACTACTAAATCTCCAGAAATTATTCAGTTAGCTGTTAAAATGACTACTATAAATTAAAATCAAGGTCTTAACTAGCTACATTCCATTTTTTTTTTTTTTTTAAGAATTTCACTGACCAGTACTGATGTTGATACACCCAAATTTTTGAAAACCTGCAAGCACACCACTCTCATTTTGTTTTTTGCAGAGTATGAAGTTAGTACAGCAGGCCCCCGTTATAACGTGGTTCGCTTTACGCTGATTCGTTATAACGCTGTTCTTATATTATAACCCGTATCTGACTATAACGCTGTCACAGATCACTATAACGCTCTTTTACAGATTGCATTTTTGGCATATTTAACGAAATCGTTTCATTTGATGGAGTCGATAACTTGAAAATGAATATAAAAATATGGTTAAAACGTTTCCCACGCCGACTTGAGAACTATTCCCATGCTCAGTGAAATTCTCTCATGCACTAATTTAATTGCAGTACAGTGACTTGTTATGTAGTTCCGAGATCAACATTTTAAAAAATTATCAAGTATATTGCTTGTAATATTTGCATTATATGCATTTATCTGAAGTCTGGTCATCACTCAGTACAGTATTAGACATTGTGTGTAACGGACAGTTTACTTGAACATTGTATCATAATTAATGCTAGACCGGGGTTCGAGCCCGTCACCACCAAATACGGAGGATGCGGAAAGGTCATTCAGGGAATGACCACCGCATATCCCGGAGCAATATGGCCTTAGTTGCTAATGCTCCTAAAAACCAAATAACAACAACATAATTAATGCAACCAACGCAGTTACATTTTCGAAGAGTTAATAATGGCCACTAAGAATGAAAAAGCAACAATGTATGGGCGCAGTACGTAGACTATAAATGTAAGAAAAATACTACTGAATTTGAAAATTAAATTAGACGTTTTGAAGCGAATCGATCCGGTCAAAGACAAGCCGATGTGTGCCATAATTTAGGACTTACAAGTTTAACTGTAAGAATAATTATGAAAAAATAAAGAATTAATTTCAGCAGCGGGAAAGATAGCTGTTCTACTGCAAGCAGCTAGGACTAGGCCGGCTATTAGGATTGAAATGGAAAGACTACCTAATTTTATTGAAGATAATGTCCAATGCAGAATTCAGTTAAGTTAAATATTACAAATAATAAAAAAGAGAGAGAGATTAGCCTATATGATGATCTGAAGAAAACTCACCTAAAAAAAAAAAAAAAAAATTGGAACCATTTAAAACTAGTAAGGGCTGGTTGAATAGATTTAAAATCCAGGGAGAAACCGCAGGTGCAGATCAAGGAGCCAAAACTTTCAAAAAAGAACTTGTTAAAATTATTGAATAGGGGTATTGTGTGTTATACTTCTCAACAAGTTTATAACATAGATGAAGCAGGACTTTTGTGGAAATGAATGCCTAAAAGAAGTTTCATATTGAAAGAAGAAGAAAACATACCAGGTTTCAAAGTGGCAAAAGATCAGTTGACTTTATTGTTGGGTGGTAATTAAACTGCGGGGGATTTAAAATTAATACCCCTTTTAGTTTATTTGGAAGAGGGGCAAAGTTCAACCCAAAATCGACACATTTTTCATAATTAAATTCATCAATTAAATTAAATCGATTTAAATTCATGATTTTAATTGGAATTTTAAGTTTAATTTTGATACGTAAGTAGTTACCACATAATTATATACGTATGTAATGCAGAATATTTTATATGTACAAATATTTTAATTTTATATATTTTGACTGAAATTTGTGCATCTTTTCACTACCATTTATTATTGATTAGGAAATATCCTGTGGCACCTACCGCAACTCACAAATACATGTTACCTTATGGGAATGCGGCGCTCGCTTAGCGCGGATTCACTTAGCGCTCTGTTTTTCCGGAATGCATTATCAACATTAAGCGGGAGTCACCTGTACTAATATTGGAGCATTGATAAAGAGCACAACTTGCTCTTTCATAGTCAATCGATCCACATAAACATATACAGTGGAATTTCTATATTATGAATTTTTTCGCAAAACATTGCACCTCGAAACGAAATTACATGTAAAATTAACCCCATATAGTGAAGTGTTAGTCTCTCTATAACGAAGTTTTAAAAAAATTAGTAAAAGCATTTTAAAATTTTCAAGCATTTTCTGCTAAACAGCTGCTCAAATATACTGCCTCCTTCCTTCCGAAATTGCGCATTAGCATCTGGAATTAAATAATCATCCTTTTAGTGAACACTTGTGGCCATTGACGCCCGTAGGAGGGTCTTTATTTCATTTTTGTTACAGTTATTAAACCAAATGGGTTTTCTTAAAAGTGGTCGTAAACTTTACAATAAATAGGGTAGATTTGTAAATTGATGTTGGCTTAGGGGAAAACGAAATTCGCTGCGGTAAACTTGAGCATGCTGTGGCAGCAATACATAGAATGCTACCATAGTCAGTTTTTAGTAATGCCTACTGAGTGACATTCGCTTCTCACCTCAACTGTACCACGTGACCTTCCTGTCAATCATTATATGATATGTCCGTTCTCATCTAACTTGACTCCCAATAGATGGTTTCATAAATTTTTTTTTTTTTATTTCATTCGTCATCAATCACATAGGCTATATGCTCTTGTACTTTTTTTTCTGAAAAGTAACATACAGTATACATTAACCATAAATTTTCTTTCATGTATATATGAATGAAAGCAGAATAAAAGAAATTCACAAAGTCGTATATTTCTTCAAAGTGATTGATAGGTCACGTGAGATAGATCAGTGATAGGTCACGCGATACTGTTGAATTGGCAAGTGAACATCATTGAGTAGGCAGTACTAACAATTCGCTATATGACCAGCGCAGCGAAGTTTGCAGTGTATGTATCGGCAAGAGCTGCAGTCGAGTAATTTTTACAATTGCGGAAACAATGTCGAAAAGAAAGTGTTTTTAAGTATTAATGATAAAGCAAAGATTGTTATGATATTGACAAGGGTTTTAAGAAAATAGATGTTGCGGAGAAATATGGCATACCTGCAAGCAGTTTATCTACGATTTTAAAAAATCGAGAATCAATTTTAAATGCAATTGAAGGAGGAGCAGACAAGAAGCAAATTAAGTTGTGTATATACAAAGATGTTGATAAAGCTGTTCTAAAATGGGTGCAAATGATATGTGAAAAGAATATACCAATATTGGGCCTAACAATTAAGCAACAATCTCTGAAATTTGCGCAGTCCCTTGGAATTTCATTCCAAGGGAGGAACAATACCTTAAAGAAGATTTCGGAAGAATATGAGCGTAAGGATGTTTTTAATGCTGACAAAATGGGTTTATTCTTTTAAATGTTTACCAAATAGAACACTTGCTTTTAAGGATGATAAATGTTTTGGTGGAAAACAAAGCAAAGAAAGAATCACTGTGCTAGTTGGAGCAAATATGACAGGAAGTGAAAAATTAAGACTTTTAGTCATTGGAATATCAAAAAACCCAAGATCTTTTAGAGGTACAAAATCTTTGGAAGTTGATTACACCTTTAATAAAAAAGCATGGATGACAAGTGATATTTTTCAAGAATGGATATTAAAACTAGACAAGCATATAACAAAAAAATTAAAAAGGAAAATCGTGCTGGTAACTGACAACTGTCCGGCACATCCTGCCAAACTTAAAAGTGCGAAGTTGTTGTTTCAAGTTGTTGTTGATCAAGGCATTATTAAAAATTTTAAATTTCATTATCGAAAGAGAATAATAATGAAGATTGTCAATGTGTTATCAGAAAATAGAAACTTGGAGGTTACAATTAAACTTAGAGATTGCATCTCTGAACTGGCAAAAGTTTGGACAAACGATGTCACTGAATACACTATTCAAAATTGTTTTTCGAAAGCGGGATTTGCATTGAATACAGAAGTCGAACAACGACTGGACGAACAAGATGAACTGCCCCTTTCACAACTGAAAAACTATTGGACATTATTAGAATTGTCTGGAAACATCGAAAACGAAATAACACTGGATAGTTATGTTTATGTAGATCACAGCAGAACATCCAAATGAAGATGAAATACTGCTGAACAGTGTTAGACACGACCATGGTCACAAAGAAATTAATGATGATGCTGAAGATGCATCAGAACAACCCGTAGAAAAGCCAACTCGCGAAGAAATGAGTAACACTTTTAAAATGGTTCGTATGGGTCTACAGTTTTGTGAAAATGTTCCTGATAATGTTTTTAATGCTCTGAACAAATGTGAGGTTTTTTTGAGAATCAGACAATTTTTTAATAGTACTGTGTAAACGCAATTTAAATAAGTATGTTTTTGAAATAAAATAAATTAAAAATAAATGTAGATTCGTTTTCGTTTTCTAATTAGATAACAATTTCTAATAAAAAAGATATTCTCTGTATAACAAAATTTCTCTATAATGAATGTTTTTGCTGGATTTATCGAATTCGTTATAGGGAAGTTCGACTGTATTTGCTTTCACAATGAAATGTGACTATAGTTGGGTTAGATGCATTTCAAGTTAAATGACATGGCAAGCACCCATAATTGCTAGATGGTTACTTTTGTTCACAAAGTGCTCCCATGTTTCGTAGCCGGTGTATTATTCTCGACTATTCACTGGTGTTGTTCTTGTCCTTCTAGAATGTTGTTGTTATTTGGTTTTTAGGAGCATTAGCAACTAAGGCCATATTGCTCCAGGGATATGCGGTGGGCATTCCCTGACCTTTCCGCATCCTCCGTATTTGGTGGCTCACGGGCTCAAACCCTGGTCTAATCAAGAAGCGTGTGCTACGCACTGCTGCTCTTGCCCACCTGGCTACGGAGGCGCCCCTTCTAGAATGAGATTATAGTCCGCAGCTCTATATGTGCAGGATAGGGCACCCTTGAATATTGCTTACAGTTGTTTCACAATGCGTTCACCAGTTGAATGTTTTTGGCATGTTGACTACATTTTTTGTTTATTGTGTATTATGCCTGTACAATGTTGTATTGCATGTTGTGTGGGTTGAAAAACAGATTAATCCATTGGTAATCCTACTCTCTCCACAGTAGATCAGCTAACAACAGCCCCATTTGAAAGGCCATTAAAAATTCCTTCAGTTTAATGGGATTTAAACATAAACCATTCTGAATGAGTGACAAGTGGTGAATCCACTACACTGCTACAGAGGACATGTTCGCCAGTGGATAAATTTTTTATGCAATTTCCTAAATACTTGACTGCTTTACTCACTCAACCTCAATTTGTATGACATTCAACTGTGGATATATCTAAAATAGGCACGTTGTCACATTTTCATAGAATATTGCAGGTACTTACCTGCAGTGCACTTCTATACTTTCAGTATGTTATTAACATCAGTGTTTCAGTGTTTTGTCACTTGTTTAGAGAAGTTTGATCTGTCAGAGATTGGATGTCTTAAAGGGCTCTTTAAGTGGAGCTGTAGTTGGCCAATCTCAGTTGCACGGTTACCCCACGAGTTAGTCCAGATTTTTATTTTTCAGCCCACGCAACGTGGTACCTGTACCTGCACAGACACAAAACATCAGCACAATATGGCCACTAAATAACAACTGGTGGTCCTCTCAAATTTAGTAACTTGATCAATGTATAAATGTGCCATCCCATTTACTTGGCATTGATTTGCTGCTTCATTATATTCAACTGAATTACATGTTGCCAGTATACAGTGCCATCTTCACATTATTTGCATCTCGAAGGTTCGTTCAAAATTTCAGTGTTGTCTGATTTCTCGATTTCTTTTTAGAGGTCGTCAAAGTAAGACATTTTAATTATAACCCATCCTGTATATTATCACTTTTTACAGCATCAGTACAGTGTATATAAAATAAAATTGTACATAAAAACATCAGTCAAGAGAAATGTACTTTTTTAGACATATTTAAACCTTTTACACCATTTTGATGGTTGCTACCACATAATTTTTTAAAGATTTTTCACTAAGAGTGCAGTGTAACTTGCAAATAACATGATTTAATATATAAAATGCTAATAAGGGGTGCTACAATTAAAAAATGTTGTCATAATAATAATTAAAGGTTTAGGCAGCTTTCTAATTTAGTTTAATGTGAGAAAATTTCTTTGTTAATTTTTCAACATTGAATAAGATATTTTTTATTACTTTTCCAGACAGAAAATTAGTAAGGCCAAAATAAAGCCACATAGGAACAGAGAACCCACTAGAAAGGAGCAGCCTGATGAGGAGCAGGAGGACAAAGATGATGGTGATAAAAGTACAAAAGAATCCTTCCAGAAAAATAAACAGTACCAGCACAAAGTAAAGAAAAAAAAGAAACTTATTAAAGGAGTAAAACAAAAGATAAATCAATCAAAAGAAAAGAAATCTGTAAAAACTGCAAAAAATAAATAAAATAAAAAGACCAAATAAAGAGAATAAAAAAGGTCATACTTCTCTTATATACTAGGTAGCCACAATTAAAGTATTCTTAGCTAGAGATGTGCATGATCAAATGGCTGGTGCAGAGCCCAGACCTCAACCCAAATGAATACCTGTTGGATACATTGGAGTGCTGATTACACTGGAGCCATATCAGTCTTCTTACAAATTGGCTTTGTCAGTTGCAGGAGGAATGGAGGTGAATTCTGGCCAATGCTTACAGCAAGCTGTATGCCCAAGAGGATATGATGCCATGAAATAGGCCAAAAGTGGTCTTACTATGTATTAGGTTTTTGAATTAAAAGTCCCTTTTTTGCATCTGTTTCGGTATGACTGAATGCTTTTTTGGCCATGTGGTGTGGATACAAAGAAGGTTGTGCAACTAGCCAGTTATTACCTGGGGTCATCATTAGTTCATTCCAGGTAGCATTCAGGCATGAAAACAATTCTTTACTTTTTCTTTTTTTTTGTTGTTGTTGTTCTTTGCCACTTTTCTGACTCTCTATGAAATCATTGTACTCTGCCTTAATCCTGTCTAACTGCAAGAGTAACTCAACTATAAATCAGTTTTTGTATTGAACATGATCTCTTGATAATTAGATATCCAAGCAGCCTCTTTCTTGATACTAATTCCATCAATTCATGTCATCCATTTCATTTTCCAACTTGGGTCATATCTTTTTAAAGGTATGAAATTCTACATATTATAATTATGTTCTGGAACATTTCCAATTTAGTATGCATATTCCTTAGCAATTTCAACTTCTCTCACTGAACTGAACTGAATGAGTTACATTACATCATATCATAGGATAATATGATGTAATGTAAGAAAATTTACTTCCACTTTTAGTCAAATCTTCCTATGGTAGCAATTTTGAGAAATGCCATTGCCTCAATAGCATCAGCAAGTATTTTTGTGCCGCTTCTAATAAAGTCTATCCCACTTATACAAAAGCAGTCCCATCTGTCAGCAAGTGCAGGCTATGCTGCAAAACATTCTACCCCACAAGCATTACACAGTCTTTCCTGGCTAAAACTGATTGACAAAGTTCAGACTATAAATTCCGTCCTTATCACACCTGGTAAAAATTCCAGCACTTTCACACTGAGTCCTGTTTCATGGATTTTTCCCAAAAACATCCCAAAATTGAAGATCATTAGTCTCAATCAAGGATGAAGTAACAGCAGCACATCACTTTGATTTGAACCTGCTCTTTTTTGTATAAAATTTTTATAATTTTGTATTATACTATTATTATATCTCTGAATATTTTTTTTATTTCAGATTTTATACAAAACTGGATGATTTCCAAGTATGCTGTATAGGATTATTTAAAATATAAATGTTCCAATTTATAAAACTTTTACTACATACCAATTATGTTAAACTTAATGTAACAACTTGCTAATAATTCAAAAATTATCTATCAATGTTAAAATCTTAAAATAAGCCAATGGGTTGGGCCCCAATTAATAATAATTAAATACTACTAATGATTTCTAAAAGAGTAAAAACTGGGCTATAAACATTCAAGTATTGATAATATGCAATATTTTAATAGAACTAAAACACATTGCTAATATGCATTTATAGAGCCATCCCTTTTGTTCTTTACACTATACAGTAATTTTAATGAATAAAAATATATCCCTCAGAAAGGCATATGATAATAGGTTGTCAACAGAGGGCATGTCCATTTGCCAGATAGTTGAGCACAGAAAGAAGCTGCTGGAAACATCCTAATGGAAGACAGAAAAAAGATAATGTGAATGTTCATCTATAGCCAGGTAGACTGCCTTTAATGACCTCCCCCCCCCCAAGCATGTCAACAGTTGAAATGGATAGCGAGAGAAAATCACAAAGGTACCCTCACAATGAGTTGACTTGAAAGCAGTTGGCAGAAATTGCAATATAAACCAATACTATCCAAAATAGGCTTATATTGAACATACACCTACACAATTACATGAAAGAATATCCTAGCAATGCATGTCACCAGCTGAAGGAGAGAATGGAAACAAAGTTTGGTGGCGGTAGTGATGGTTTTCGACTTGTTCCACTGGCTGTTGTCAATGAAACTATGAATATAGCAGTTTGTGACATTCTGGTTTACTTGCACTGTAACAGTTCTTTAGAGGGGGCTATATTTGTATTAGCATTTATTGCTTTCCACTTATTATTAAATAGCATTCAGTACAACAGTGGAGGAGAATAATGTAGTGAACCTGCCATTTCCAGCTAAGAACACAGATTTGAATCCTACTGAACATCGCTGGGTTGGTTAGGAACAGCAGATGAGAGTCAGAACAGAGCATCCTAATTCAAGCAGAGAACTAGTGGGTTCTTAAGGAGGGAGCAAGATTCCAGTCTCTATACAGTCAGTCCTCGTATAACATGTGTTTACACTACACGAATTCGCTTATGCACGATTTGCCTTTGTGTTTACAAGAAATGGCAGTCAAATGCGGAATCACCCCAACTGAACACAACACGATAGGAATGAAGAGAAGATTCTGAAAATGTATTTGTTTTTTATATCAGTGAAGGGGAAACACATTTCACCATTATAATGTAAAAACCCACACAATTGCAGCTATCGGTATTATCGCAAATGCAATTAAATCGAGTTTACTACGAAGTTTATAACAGATTCCACTAGCAGGAAACGCAACTGGAAATTGTTTTTGTTTTATGGTAGTAACCCCAGAAATGTGCTTTAGTAAAATGTGAGCTAGTGAGGTGTTCATAGTGTGTCTCTGCCTTTACGGTGTTGTTTATTCAGTTGCTAAACGTGCGCAGCTTTGTTTTTGTGTATCAAGCGTACCTCCTCATTTTGTAATTGTGCTTTATTCCCTAAAAATGAGTAAAATACTTAAAAGGTGTGAAAAGGAAGCATCCTTGTGAAGACACTACAGATTCAGAGAGAAAAAGAAAAGCAATATCGATAAACAGGCGGACTGGGTCAAAAATTCTTATCCGGGAAAATTTGTAGTGGCCTCATACTAGCGTTTATGGCCAAAATCACACTGGCCTCTGCCCCACAGTGGTTTCCCTGGTAAGGCTTATGGCCAGTCTGCCTCTGTCGATAGAGAAAAAATATGAAATTGTGAAAGGCTTTGAGCGAAATGAAAGACCATGTGATATTGCACCTGCTACAACGCCGAGAATTACAAAGAATGCAGAGAAAATAACTCTCATAGCAGGAACAACTCAAAGTGTAATTAAAATCCATTAGATTAAGACACAAAGAATTGGAAGAGATGGAACGGCTTTTATCTGTTTGGATAGAAAATCAAACAAAAAAACAAGTTTGCTTACGATAGAAGCAGAAGCATTAGCAATATTTTATTACATAATAGTCGTAATAAAATACTTACGTATTTTATTACGGTAATTTATTGTGTTTGGTTACAAATGTGTGTTCAATATTGGGTGGTCGGCACCTAACCCTATTTTTCCCATAGGGCCTGTTGTTTATATTGCACGAGGGTTTCTAGGAACACAACTATCGTGCTATACGAGGACTGACTGTATACCAAAAACTTGAAGAAAGCATCCCAGATGGTTAGTATGTGATATTAAAAATTTATTTTTAATATCACATATTAAAATCACACCGGCCTCCAACCCACTAACCAGATGTTTTTCATTTAGTGTCCCAATTGACAGTAAATGATAGTATACATCAGATGTAGCCAACTGTGGCTTGCAAACTGCACGTTGCCCTTTGACACTTGAACTGCTGCTCCCAGGGAAATACACTCATAAGCTAAAGCATTATGACCGCCTACCTAATAGCACATTTTTCTGTGATAAACACTTGCCCTCAGCATGGCATGGACTCTGAATGACCATGCCATGGTCATTCAGATATGAATTTTCTCAGTCTTGGAAGGTATCCTGGACAGAAAGATGTCCCAGAGTTCAGCAGTGGAGCAAGACACTGGTATGGACTCACAAATGCTGTATTCCACCCACATCCCACAAAATGTTCGATGGGATTAATGTCAGGGGAACACAAAATGCTTGGAAATGATCCTTCCCTGTCTTCCTAGTGCCACAAATCATTCCCCATTCCCATAGCACCTAGGAGTGATGTCACTCCTAGGTGTTGTGGGATTCATCCACTTGTTATGGAAGGGCTGGTCACAATGGCTCAAGACCGAGAAAATTCATATCTTAAAATAATACCTTTATTAAAAGGAAACCAGATATACAGGGTGTCTCAAAAATATTGGTACAAACGTTTAGGGGAGGTAGGTAACACCTGAAGGAATGTGAATCGCATAGGAACCCATAACCGGAAACGTCACCGTAAGTCGGTAGACGGCGCTGTTTATCAGTTTGCAAGAGGGAAAATTTCTGGTTTACTCATTCAAGCAGTAGTCACCGCATGAAGAGCATGCATTGGTATATGAACTATGAGCTGGCAGACATGCACCTAGTGTGTGGATTAGCAGAGGGCAATGGATGAGCCGCTCAATGAATTTATGAAGAACACTTCCCACACAGACATGGACCGGACCACCGTTTGTTTGCGTGTGTGCATCAAAATTTGTGCGATTTTGGGTCATTTAGAGGTAACAGGAGTAGTGCGGGCAGACCATGTTCGACACGAACTCCCGCCATGAAAGAAAGTGTGTTGAATGCCGACCAGAATAATCCTACTACCAGCACACGTGCCGTTGCCTCTGCCTTAGGAGTGTCTCGTTGCAGTGTACACAGTGTACTGACCCTATCAAACAGGCAAAGGAAACCAGAGTGTATCTAGAAGAATATATGCACAAGCAAACCAGCAGGATTACTTCTGCAATTAGGCTGCAGACAGTGAACTGTTGGTCACTGCTTGAGCAGTGCCTGATTGAATTAAACACAGAGAACCAAGTGTTAAAATCAAAATTAGAGGTTACAACTGAGGAGAAGAACAACTATAAAACAATGAACACATTAACCTATGCACAATGTGCAAACAGGACATAACTAAAGCAAAACAAATAGCTACTAAACAACCTAATATAAACAAGGAAAGCAACATTATTATTCTGAAAGCAAAAAGTGACTCTACTCATAAAACCAGTGAGGTAGTTAAGGACACAGTGGTAACAAAACTGAGGCCTCATCTGAGAGAAATAAAGATAAACAACATGCGGAAAATCAGGAATAATGGAGTTCTGATCGAGGTAGCAAGCAAAGATCTAAGGAAAATAGAAAATCATCCTGAGATGGAAAAACTGGGCTTGCTTCCTGAAAAACCAAAAGGGAAAAACCCTATTATAATCTTTGATGTACCTGTGTCAGTAATAGAAAAAGAATTCATGATGGATATCTACTTCAAAAACTTTAACAATGAAATGACAATAGATGAATTTGCTGTTGAATTCCTGCTGAAAAGAGCAACAAAAAACAAAAGGAATGGACAACTCAACATAATTGCAGAAATTACACAAAAAATTTGGAAGGTATTGCAGGGACAACAGAGAATCTATGCTGGCTGGACCAGTCATATTTATTTATGCCATATTTATGGCAGTTGCTTTAACTGCCATAAATATGGTCACATTGCCAGAGACTGCAGTCAGAAAGAACCTGTTTGTGGTCACTGTGCAGTAACTGGCCATGATTACAAAACTAAGTCTCAGCAGCCAAAATGTGCTACCTGCAAGGCAGCACGGCTGACTGACTATACACATAGTATCAGGGATGATAAATGCCCCAGTTATAAAAAAATGGCAAAACTTATTCAATCTAGAACCAATTATGGGCCAGATTGAAAACATAAATGTGACTAGGGCTCTAAATCTTGTCTAATTTGAATGCTCAAAGAGCAAGAGCTGTTGTAGATCAGATCAAACTCAAATTGGAAGAAAATAATATAGATATCTTGGTACTCCAGGAACCCTACACATATTTAGGTAGGGTTCAGGGATACCCAAGAGGCTATAAAATAATAGAATACACCTCAGGTGTCCCTTCTACAGCAATAGTTAAAAATACTGACTTTACAGTCACAAAGGTGGGTCACCTCTGCTCCCCAGTGGGAGTGTGTGCCCATATCACCAGTGCTGTAGGACAGTTTTACATTATTTCACTATATTCCAGACCAGGTGAAGATATAAATCCAACTATTGAATACCTACAAGTAGTCAAAACTTGCTACCTACTGCAAATATCATAGTGTGTGCTGATGTCAACTGCCGGTCAGCCTTATGGCATAGCCGTACAGAAGACAGAGCAGGCACACACAATGGCCAGATACTTTCAGACTATATAGCCACCTCACCCTTTCAAGTGCTAAACCAACCAAATAACCACCCAACTTTCAGCAGTACCATGTGGGAGAGTGACATTGATGTTACTCTTGCCACCAATTCAATAGCTTATAAAATCACAGACTGGTGTGTCCAGCCAGCCTGGACCACATCAGATCACAGAGCCATTTCCTTCAAACTAAACAGGCAATTACAAACAACCCAACACTCCCTGTTGGATATCAAAAGGTATAACCTTAAAAAGGCAAACTGGCAGATTTTTGCAGAACATACAGCAGCTGAGCTTCAAAAACAGGAAAATGAGTGGTCTAGATCAGGCCGGTGCATGGTTCATCCGCTCGGCCATAGTAAGAAATAGGAATAAATTAGAATCAATACAAAGGACAATACTACTCACTATTACCAGAGCATGTCGCACAGTAAGCACACCTGCACTACAGTTGCTGGCCAGAACTCTCCCACTTTATCTGGAAGTAGCCAAAAGAGGCTTATATTATAGATTTAAAAAGGGCATACCCACAGAATTTCTGGGGATAGCCCTTGATACAACAAACACCTTCAATGATGAAAGAAAAAGAATAGCCACAAAGCTCCACAAACTGGCAAACAAAGTGGGAGCAGGAAACCAGCGGTCTGGTTACCAAACGGTTTCTGCATGGGTATCAATGGTTAGCCCAAAGCCACCTAAGTGGTATGCCTCTGGACTTTTTACATTTATATTGACAGGTCACAGCTCCCTAAAGGCGAAACTAACCTCCTTAGGCCTGACCGATGACTCAAACTGCACCTGTGGCGAAACTGAAGACTGGGCACACATTCTACATGAATGTATAATATATGACATCCCCAGAACAGAGCTAATAGCAGAGATTGGTCCCCTTCCCAGGGAAGAAGAACATCTGTTCATCATAGAAGAGCAAAATTATAAAGCTTTTACAACTTTCACACAGAAAGTATTCGAAATGTGCACAGCAATCCAAAGAATGGCAATTCAGCCCCCCAGCAATTAAACAATAATCAATAGTAAAATTGCCCAAGTTTCCCACCACGCCCAGATGATGACTTAATAACTGTTAGGACAATAGTATTCTGCACCCTGACATAACAAAACTCCCCAGGACTACCCTGCCATGTGTAGGAACCTGGGGCCCCACACCAAATAAGTAACCATGTAGGGGAGGGAGATTAACTGAAAAATATCAGTAAGCTAGTAGCAAGGGGATGCAATGTAGAATGAATGAATGAAAATGAAAGACAGAATAAATAGGCCGGGCACTGAGTGAACTAGGAATTATGGTAAAAGGGAATAAATGGCAGTTTTGGTGAAAGAAAGAGTGACCTAGCATGAGGGAAAGAGAGAGTGAAAGGGAATGAGTGGAAGAGCAAATGTAATTGGCTGAAAGAATACAAAGTTAAAAATAACTTATATTACTAACAAACATTTACTAACAACACAAACACTATCACTGCATTTTCTTCTGGCCTGCAAAAAAAAATTGCGGCTAGGCCTGCACCACAACTGAAGAATAACAGTAAGTTGCGGTGCCCAGAGTGCAGTGCAGAAAGTAAGAGTCGAATAAATGAGATGAGAGCCAGAAGAATGAATAAAAGTGTAAGCGTGTGAGAAAAAGAACACAAACCATAAGTGCTACAGTTAAGTACACACTAACCCTAGTTTTAATTAGTATTTAAATTTACACTACACATCATTGCATCCCCTCCTGGTGTGTGAGATGAATGAGTTGAGTGAAAAAAAAAAAATAAAATAATAAAAAAATAAATAAAATAATAAAAAAATAAATTGATTAATTAAAAAAATTAAAAAATAAATTAATTTAAAAAAATTAAAAAAAAATATATATAAAAAACTTGGAAAAAAATTATAAAATAAGAAAAAAGTATTAAAAAAATAATAAATAAATAATAAAAAAAAAAGAAAAAGAAAAGAAGAATGCATGCAGATTATGAATGAAGTAAATGTGTGTGTGTCTCCCACTACCTCGCCTGGTGGGTTCCCCACTGCCAGCTAACATATCCTATCCCAGGAGCGGGATGGGCAGCTTGACCTTCATACCGGATTCGACACTCCTTGGACATGACACCGACGAAGACATTCTTCTGCGGCTTTGCTGCCAACACGGCATTGGCGATCTGAACTGGGTACTCTAACCTGGTTCCCTTTAAAACCCTATCCCCAGGCAGGGGAGGGAGGAGATGGATCTGTCTCCTCTCCTCCCTGCCTACCCCTCATACTTCGCCTGGTGGGGCTCGTCTCCACTGATCTCTTTAGGGATGCCTACTCTATCATCCCTATTCTTCTGTCTGTTTTCCTCCCAGTCTTCAGTCTCTCACTAAATCGACTGAGTACACCCTTAACAATGCCGCCAAATTCTAATCAACATCTAAATTCTACCAGTTTTGTGTAAATTTTTAAGCCAACTAACACTATTAGCTTTTATCTAGCGTATAGCCTCACGTCTAAATTTAATATCAAAATTTTGCCCGACCTATTTGGCCGTTAACACATCTCTTTAGCGTTCAACCCCAACCAGCGATTTCCTAACAGCAATCCCATTAAGCATTAATGTCAAACGCATAAATTTTTTTTTTTAATAGGTCCTAGCCACTGAAATCCCATGAAACTAGGTGGCAGGACCTGCCAGAGCAATTTGTTGTGATACTGGATACACCTGGCTAGCCTCCACGTGGCAGGGTATGGGTTGTGCCCATTGTTTATCCGGTTTATTGGCCGCCAGGCCAATAAGCCCGATAAACAATAGGCACAACATATCATCACACTGCACAGACATGGCCCACACACTTTCAAGTCTCTGGCTTGACAGTGTACTGTCCTCAATACAGCGAAACACATGCGGAGATGGGAGAAATCCCAGGTGTCGCCTGACACGAACATACCTTATGCAGTGTACAGCGTGTCTGGCATGATTCCTTACATCCCTTTCATCTCCAAAGGGTTCAGTTACTGCTCCCCCAAGATCCTGCATGTGTGGCTTTTGCGCAGTGGTTTCTCCAAGAAAGTGTTCAAGACTTGAATTTTCCAGCCTGTTTTGTTCATGGATGAGGCTTATTTCACTCGGGAAGGCTTATTCAATCAGCACAATGCTCATGTGTGGACTCACGACAACCCACTCGGTGTGCGCCCCCATGCGGCACAACATCGCTTTGCAATAAATGTGTGGGTGGGCAGGTATGGTCGGCCCATACCTGTTACCATCCCGCATGAACTCGGCTAAATTGGTATGGGCTTGGCACACCCAGCGTCCTGAGCTGGATATCATCATCATTCTCTTGGTGATTCCCTTCTACTTCTCTCTCTCTCTCTGGGTAACTTGGAAATTTTTTTTTAGCTGGTGCAGCATAAGCCTCAGGGTTCCTTGCACTATATCGCTAGTAATAATAATAATAATAATAAATATCAGATCTTTCTTGAACAAGTTCTACCAGGGTTACTTGACGATGTTCCAGGAAATGTGAGATGCAACATTTGGTTTCAACATGACGGGGCGCCTGCCCATTATGGCCGGCGCCTCCGTAGCCAGGTGGGAAGGAGCAGCAGTGCGTAGCACATGCTTCTTGATTAGACCGGGGTTCGAGCCCGTCACCACCAAATACGGAGGATGCGGAAAGGTCAGGAAATGACCACCGCATATCCCCAGAGCAATATGGCCTTAGTTGCTAATGCTCCTAAAAAAAAAAAAAAAAAAAAACCAAACCAAAGCCCATTATGGAAGGTGTGTTCGTGACCATTTGAACAGGCGTTTTGAGCGTCGATGGATTGGCCGTGGTGGACCCCACACTCACCTGATTTATCGAGCCTTGATTTCTTTCTGTGGGGGCCCTCAAATCTATCGTGTATGAATCGCCTGTGGAGACGGAAATAGATCTCATGGCAAAACTCGTCTGCACTGCTGCTACTGTCAAGGAAACTCCAGGTGTGTTCGACCGTGTCTGCCAATCCATGCTGCGTCAGTGTCACACATGCATCACGTCTCATGGTGGAACCTTCGAGCATCTGTTGTAACATCACGAAATGCATCCATCTCGTACTTCGTTAATATTATGTCAAATAAATGTTTGCCACTAATTACTGTCGTCATTTCTACTTTTTGTGCCTCTGCTACTACTTTCCCGTGACGTTTCCGGTTATGGGTTCCTATGCGATTCACATTCCTTTACATGTTACCTACCTCCCCTAAACGTTTGTACCAATATTTTTGAGACACCTTGTATATTATAAAAAAACAACCCTTGTGGGTAGCAACCAAATATCTAATGATTTAATACTCATTGGAATTTTTAAAGAAATCTGCAATTTCTAACTTTTTATTCATATAAAAACAAGCAAACTACTATGTCTTGAGGTATGAAAATATCAAGGATTCCCAGAAAAAAATTGCACCTTTATTCAAGCACTTTCACTATTGGGAAAGACAGTTTCAACTCCAAAATGTCTGTTAAACTACTTTTTTTAAACAGACCTTAAATATGAAATTAATCATTATAATTCAACTCCTTTTCCCTCAACATGGAACATTGAGGAGGCTTCCATCTTGCAGTGGATTGATAATGGCTGCAAATTTATTTTTATCTTTTAATTCAACTCCCAGTTTTTCTTTGGCTGTATTTTCTCACTCATTTTATGAGTTATAAAATATATATATTTTTTCCTCTATTTATTAATGAGCATATTAAATGTGGTTAAAACAAAAATTACTTAATCAAAAAAGTACACTGCCTATGTAAATTTTATTAAAATCCCCACATTTTGAATGACTGCATCTCTCAGGTTTAGTCTGTTTGGTACTAAACCGACTAAACTTCTTAGGCAAGATAACATTTCAAATGGATTCCACTGAATTTTAGTTACATACTAAGCTTCTTTGAGCAACTCACCATACTATCTGATCATAAAAAGATGAATGAAAAACTTAAAACTCAACCAACCCCATCCATCCTGAAATGCATTCCAGTTGAAACATTGTTTTTCAAACCTAAATAAAACTGATTATAAACTGAACTTAATTGATGAAATGTGGAAGGAGATATATTTCTTACAAGATGTATTATTTTCAAGAAGTAACTCCTCTCAGATTTCATCATGAATTAAATTCCATTTATAATCAGTTTTATTTGGGTTTAAAAAACAGGCATGCCTCAATTGGAATGCATTTCAGTAACTTACACTGGTGTTCAAAGAAAGTGCATCACCCCTTAAAATTGTAATTGTCATCCGAGTAACGTAAGTATAATATGGCAATATTTCTTAGATTGCATCAGATAAGATTGACATGTGTAGGTGATGTAATATTGCATCAGCTGTTACTTTCAGCTATATAAGCACGCTCTGTAAGAGTTGCAGTCATTCCTTACTTGTGTCAGGATGGTGAGTTGTGCAGTTGACACCACAAAGAGTGCTATTGTTGCTTTATGTGAGGAAGGATGTTCTTCCTATCATATTGCTTATAGAGTGTCTTGTAATCAGTTGACAGTGAGTAAATTTCTTTCCAAACTCAAGAATACTGGTTCTGCTGATAAGAAAAAAGGAACCAGACACAAACGAGTCTCTACACCAAAACAGGACGTTTTGAAACACTTATGCCTTAAAAACCATAAAGCTTCTTCATCTGAGCTGAAAAGAGAATGATAAGAACATACAGGAGTGGTAGCAAGTGCAGTAACAGTCAGAAGACGCCTCTTCAAAAATGGACTTATAGCCTGTTGTCCTAAGAAGCCCCTCCTCACACAAAAAGACCCGATTAATTTGGTGCAAGGAGCATGTCAAATGGACCCCTGAGCAGTGGAAGTCAGTCATTTTCTCAGATAATTCAACCTGCATGGCTCTGATGGGAGATAAATGATTTGCCGTAGATGTGGTGAAGAATACCATCCAGAATGTATGGTGTCTACAGTGAAATTCCCTACCAGCCAAATGATATCAGGGTGCATTTCGTATCGTGGAGTAGGTCACCTGCAGTTTATAAAAGGTTCCGTATGTGCCAATGGATACTTGGCTATATTGGAAGGCAAACTGCTGCCAACCATTAGAGATCATTTCAACCCGCCAAGTAACTGCATCTTTCAGGACGACTCTGCTCCTTGTCATCGGGCGAAAAGTGTAAGTTGGCACTTCTGTAGTTACTTTAGCTTCATTTCTGCATTCGGGGTTCAACAGTAATGTGTTTACAATTGTTACAACTCTTAGCTGGCCAGGAAACAGCCCGGACCTGAATCCTATAGAGAACTGTTGGCATTGTGCAGAATCTATAGTTGCCAGAAAGAAGTCAAAGACTCTTCGTGGAAGCCATAATTCATGTTTGGAACCACAAACTATCAGTTGATTATATCTTCAGAAATTGTTCTTGTCAATGCTTCGATGGTGTGCTGCTGTCATCAGGACCAGGGGTGGTTCAACTAAATATTAGTTTGCACCTGGTGAACTTTTCATTTTGTTTTCCATTTGAAATGATAAACTGAAGCAAATTGAGGGCTTCTGACAACATTTCAGCCATACTTGTCATGTTTACCAAAACTGTTGTATAAAGGTTGCAAATGCTCATTTTGAAATATTTTGAGAGCACCTGTCAAATATTACTTAGCTTTGCCTTAACTAATAATAAATATCTATTGTTTATATTTCTATTTGTGATGCTGGTCATTAATGTAACATACCATCGCAAAAAAGGGTTAGAAATGTGAAATTCCTAGGTGATGCACTTTCTTTGAACACCAGTGTAAATCTCTTAAGTTTTAAAATTTTTTCATCCATCTTTTGATGATCATTAACTCAAAAGATGGTGAAGCCAGTTACTTACAAAAATAAACCCTTGCTATTTTTAACATTAGATTAGTTGGCTGTTTAGTGTTTAATGGCACATTGGCAACTAAGGTCATAATGCACCAAGTCAAGGATATTGGATTAGTAGGATGTAATAACTTGGCAGCCACCAGGCTATAACTGTCAGTATTAAAATAAATAAATTTTCTGTTTATACTCCGGGACGACCAAACGGTCAGAGGAGTTCACAAGATAGATAGAATACAAGAAACAGCACCGTATTCAGCAGTCACGGGCTTTAACCCCGGTCACTCAAGGCACATGTACTTAAGCACCCGCGCACCTGACCACTAGGCTACGGCGGCCTTATTATCGGCCTTATTAAAATGATGCATTAGAATATCATATCAAGTTCAAAATTAACAAGAATAATTATAGGTAAGGTCATAAGTTAATGTGAATACAGGACCTATCACAGGCTTGCATTTATCTGAAGAGTAAATACACTTGGAGGGTTTGTGAACAGAGAGATATTCCTTATGATAAAGATTTTGTTTTAAAATGTATATTTATTTTTGTATTTTTATAACAGAATGTTATATTAATTTATTGCTTTTCACTTTTCACATTTCTATTTTCCTTTATTAATTCTAATTTTATTTATTTACAAAATTTTTTTTCTTCTTTTTTTTTTTCATTGAAATAGGATCCTGGTAAATAAGTTTTGCTTAGAGAGCCCATATAACAGAAAAGGCCCTGGGTAAATACAGTATTTTCCTTTTTTAAGTTAACAGTAGCATCAAGCTTATAAAGGTAAAAACTTTTAACTTTCCATCACCTCCAAGTTGATAAAAATTCCACCAACAGCAGTAAAAAATTTGATTTGTATTAGTAGAGGTGATACAACCCAAGGAAGTAGAAGTTTTTCTGTACATGTTGAAATACACTACCCTATGTGTTTTTCCTCCTTCCACCGACACTAATCCAGCAAGCTTCTGAATTTCCTCAAGCAATCCATGAGGGCAATTTATTTCACTGGCTAAAGGAAAACTTCATATAGTCCATCCGTAATCTGCATCAGTATTTATTCTCCCTGGGTCATCACTTAATACCATTAATTCATTTTACTACCCCCACCCACATCCAGAGCTTTATAAACCCCAACCAGATTCCTCTCTAAGGTACCTAGAGACAGTATTCCAGTGTGGTCTCATAAATTACCTTATACTTTGGAATTATAACCTCTCTCTCTACAAACAATTGTTCAATGAACTGGCAGGTCACCCATGAGAGTGACCAGTTCATTGAACATCCATGGGTCCTCTCCCTGCCACTTGTTTGCACTGCAGGCAGCTGTCAAGGAGAAAGCTGTGCTGTTTCAAAAACAAAAAGTTCAGGATGAAGAAAGTAAACCTATGCTGTTGTCCCTAGCTAATTAGTTAATGAACAGGCTAAGACATTTTTGAAGACTTAAAAAGTCAGATGGAGAGGAGTGTAAGAAGAAACTAGCATAACAAGTGTAAATTAAACTAGAATTGGTCAACATGTTATCAAGACAGTTCCTTGTTTTGGAAGAAAATGGATAACAGAACTTTCATTGGTAAAGAAATCATGAGGTACAAGCATTTGTTGGATAATTTAAACTCACCCCTATATAACTTAGTAAGCTTACTTTGTTACTTAGTAAGTGATGAGTGTTTCAGGTATCACCAGATTCCTCCCCATCCAGAGGGTAACTTTGAAAAAAATGCCAGTCCCCTGTTTTTTGTCCTAATTGATTTATGACATATTACAGTTTTTTTAAGTCATTCCTTTGGCTTCCAAAATTATGCTACTGCAACTGTATGAGATGAGGAATTTCAGTCCCGAGTTATTTAAAAAAAAAAAAAAAAAACTTTTACCATTATATTTTCACTTTTATGGCATTTATTATTGATCAGAAAACAAAAGCAAGTGAAATAATCCTGTGCAATTTACCCTTGCCCTCTTATGGATTTTATTAGCTGCCCTAAGAGGTTGAAGATTCTAATTTAAAAGGAAAAATTATGCCAACTTCCACGAAAAATATCTCACTTGCAAGTATACTAATAGATTTTGACAAACTGAGAAGTTGCTTCCATTACAGTCCATCTCATTAAAAGAGAAATTTTACTAGTCAGCTCAGAAGTGCTCAATCTGCCCAGGCAAGAACTGTTTCTGAGAATATGGGATTAGCAGAGTCAATCAGTATAGCAGCTTGAAGCTGCTGTGGTGATTAACTTTTAATTAATTCAGTGCAGTAGTGTTGAATGAATTTGATTATGACTTGTTTCTCCGGCTATTTAAAATTTCATATATGTGAGAGGTACTTGTTTGGGGTAGGTCATTAATTTTAAGAGGATAATAAATATGCAACATTCTGGGCAATACTGAGCTCACTGAATTCTTCACAGGTTCATAACTTATGTTTTGTATGTAGCAACAACTGCTGAGAGAACTAAAACAATCACCTCTTGAGCACATTGAACAGGAGGAGATGGGCTGATTTTTTCTTAGTTAACTCTGTGTATTACTACTAACTACTTCAGCTATGGATTTAATGAGAAATCATCAATAAGTATTAAATATCTTTCAGAAATATTAATGATAAAAACTTTGAACTATTAAAAAAAAAACAAAAAAAACCCGGAACTTTATTTCTGAACAAATTGGATACTTACAAAAATAAAATAGAAAACTGCCATTTAACTTATTGTGCATATAAACATTTTTCTATATTAACAATGAAGAGAGAAGAAATGGATCACACTTTTACTATCAATATATATATATATATATATATATATATATAAATTTTTTTTCCCTCAGGTAACTTAGACTGAGTCAAATGCTTGAATTTCTATAACAATCACAAAATGAGAAATATGGGGAAAGCTTATCAGCAAAATTACAATAAAAGAAAATTAACATCTTATAATTCAAGAGAACATTAATTAGCATTATTTTACTTTATACATTATAATGTATAAGTATACAATATATATATAATATATATGTACACATGCATGCATACACATGCACACAACATGCATTCATACTCACACACCCACATAAGAACGTATTTATAAGTAGTAGCACAATGTTTTGTTTGTGCTCTGTACATCAGGTGAGGATTGCAGTTTAACACAGTTATACAGAAAATGTAGGTAAAATCTTATTAAATCTCACATTTTCATCAAAAGATACAATTCATTTTTTTAAAGATTTCTTGACAAAGCATTGTGTACACAGATGTTTTCACAAGCTATTTGAAGAAAATAAGATTTTTCTCCTTACAAAACATTTTGTCAAAGTTCATCCCAGTAGATGTGAGTACTTTCTACTAATGTATTACAGGATATATATGTCTTAATTTTTTTTTTTTTTTTAATTCATTTCCAAATTGAAGTCTGAATGTGTTTACATTTTTGATTAGTGAACTAAGGCAAGGCACACTGCATGGAATAACACAGGATTATTAATAACTATAAGAACTAAGTTACACCTTTTCTAATTATAATACCTATGTACATTTCATTCCAAAATAAAGAATTCTGGAAATCATTCGATATACCTTTAATATGATATTGTAGATATGATATTTATCAGAGAGCTAAAACGGAAATACTAAATGTCTCTTGCATTTAAAAATACACTCTTCTTGATGTTCTATCAGCTTAAATAATTTATTGAAACCTGCATGTGGCAGATATATACAGTACTATGCTGATGGCTATAGATGTAAAAATGGAAATTCATATAAGTAATATGAAAAAAAAAACAAAAAAAAAAAAAAACAATGAGAGTAAACATATTTATCAAATAAGACAAACTTACTAAGAAACCACTCTGATGATCATGATATAACATGGTATATTAATATAAATCAAAACCAAGAATAAAACTGATAAAACAAACACTTCCTCATGAAAATTACATCATTCTTAAAAATGGTAAAACCTCCTTTCTTAGACTGACAATCATTAGAGCAAACAATAAGAATAGCGCGAAATGGCACCGTATAACCTGATTACATTATACTTGCAGCAAAATGTGAAAGAGCATGTTGAATTTTGAATCAATGCAGAGAATATCACTTAGAAAACTGGCACTTTTCTCACCGATCGTGGTAAGAATATTTTTGGATCAAATAAAAATTGTTTTGGTTATACATTATGAGAGATCCCTCAAACTTAATTTACACAAATTTTGAAACCTTTGAAGAGGATGATGGCCCACCCTTGCACTGCAAGATTTCAGAATAGTTCTAATTTAATCAGTTGTTAGGTACATGGGGGAAATTTTGACATTCCCCTTTTTGCTATTTCAGTATAAATTTTGCTCAGAGTAAAAAGATCAAAAGGTTGCACTGTAGGAATCCATAGGATATTTCTTCTTGCTATTCTACAGCTTATCAAGTAAAGGTAAATCTAGTCTCATAATCAAAGACTAATAATATAAATACCACTGTTGGGTTTCAGTAAAAGTGAATATTCACTTCAAACCACCAGTAAATGCTTCTTGTAAACCTTGTGCTGAGCTGCACACGAAAATGAGGGAGTGAAAGGAATCAGTTGAATACAGAGAAAGACCATATTTCAACACAAGAACATGCAAGATATCAAGTGAATTCTGATAAGGGAAAAATTTTAATGGTATTATGTTCTAACATTTGATATGCAAAAAGTACTTTCCGTTTCCTAAGCTTACATCTGTAGAGAAATCCGTGTACTTATAATTTAGGGATATATTATATGGGGCTGGCTGCAGTTAGTATGCACCTCAAGTATTCAGAATGTGATTTCAAACCCATATGTTGCCAATAAAAACTGTGGAACTAAAAATTCTAAACCCTAAATTCAATATGTATTGAACCACAAAGAATCTGCCAACTTTTTTTGGACTTATCACTGTATAGCAATATTACAAATACTGCTATATGAGGGTCAAAAGAAAAATTCAGTACTTCTCAAAATTTTATGACTTAAAAATATGCTTAACATAAGGTGTTTTTTTTTTTTTTTTTTTTTTTTTGTGATATACCAATTTAAAGTTTTTCTTCTCAGGAGGGAGTTTAGCTACTTTTAATAAAATATTTCAACCACAAATTCAATTTTAATACCAACTTCACTGCAAGAAGAGATAGATTATCTAATTAAGACCATTATTTTAATTTCTTTGCATTTTAATTTGCTAATCCATAAATCAAGCTTATAACCAGAAGATCAAACTAAATGCTGAAATATACTAATAATTACAAAACACTGTATTTACAAATTCTCTATCATTCATCATGATTCTACTTCACATTAAAAGCTTATATTATCTAGAAATGTCTCCAACATGATTTATATGCTAGTCATGCATATAAACCATTAAATCTAATTGGTTACCCACTACAAACATAATTACATTACATTAATGCATTCACAGCAGGGACAACAAAATCCTTATTAGATAGGCGTTTTTTTACTCTTTATTTTAAAAATAGCATTACTGTTTATTTTTTACATTAAATGCAAGCCCAATTCATTATTAAAATTTCATACAATTCTCCAACCTTTTTTATATTTATTCTAATATACATGCTGTTCAGGTACAAAGAGCCTAATATCAAATTCATAGAACTAGTGTCTTTTTATGGAATGGTTTTTCTGGAAAACTAAGGTTAGGAAAGGAAAACAAAAAGGGTCTTTATTGATCTCTCATATTGTAGTTTATCAACAGTATCACAGTGTTGCACTATAAACAAACAGTGCTTCTCCTAAGAGGAACTACAATGATTTACCTCACAAAATGAGCAATGGTTTACCTCACATAATTTACTTCACAAAATGAGCAATGGCAAAATATGTAGGTACCTTAGGTGAGACAAGATGAAATCCTTGACTGATAGTTGTCCTAAAGGGGGAAATTAAAAAGGGTCCTTATCAGTAACAAATGATCATAGTGGGTTGTAACTCAGATTTATTAGAATATGGTCCCACCAGTAGGCAGGATCACATATTGAAGTAGGAAGAAAAACTAGGCTCAAGTTCACTAGCTTCCCACTAAATACTAATGTTGCAGAAGTGAAGGCCTACTGAGTGACCTTGAGCCAATTTGTTTTTCTCCCTCATATAATGCATTTGCAGGCAATTATACACACATTAATCACTGTGATGTGCCATCAGTATTAACTGAAACATTGTAATTGTACTGAGTGCAAGTGTTTTTTTTTTTTTTTTTGTTACTTGTTGGCGCATCAGCTTCTGTGGCCATAATGCACCTCCCAAAGTTTTTGCATTTTACTGTGATCCAAGGCGGAATTCAAACCCGCGACCTTTGGGTTGCCAGGCAGGCACTTTACCCACCTGGCTAGCCCAGTCGGCGAGTGCAAGTGTGTGTGTGTGTGCATGCAACAATGGCAGTGCAAGCAGTAATTGAAGACCCTGCAGCAAGAGGGGTACAGCTCCATTTTTGGCCAGTTTTGAGTTAACGTATGCAACATATGTAAAAAAAAAAAAATTCGTGTTGAATGATGCAAGAAGGGTGCAGATTTGATGTGTAAGTAGTCAGTAATAAGCTCTAAATGTATCTGCCTCCATAGCTGTTTGGTGGAAGAAAGAGGCAGTTCTGGAGCTGCAGCCTTCTTGTTACAGTCACAGAGGGAATTTTTATTTGAATAAGTTGGTGTCCCTTCATGATTGAGCAGGTGAGAATATGGAACAACCACCTGTTATACTTGTTTGATAATTTGCTTCCTTCTGCTTTTTCATTTTTGTGTAAAAAGTATTTTATAATCAATGGTATATTTATCATAAATATGAGTGATGTCAATGACAGCAGTATATTGGAACCTTTTAGTAGTGGTTCATCTGATTATTTCATTCCTTTAAATAGTGACAGTTGAGAGAGTACTGATAATTCTTGTGTCGGACCATCTTGTGCCAAAGCATAGAAGGTAGAAATAATGTAGTAGATAAATAAATAACAAATAATGTAGTAAATAAATAAACAACAAGGACAGCAAAACTTGGGAATTAGAAAAACAAGAACAGAAAATAAGAAGGCTTCAAATCCTAATAAACGGGAAAGAAATATTAAAAGGAAAGTGATTGCAGAAGGAAAAAGCTATTTAAATTGGAAGAATAAGATGTACCAAGAACTACTGGACCCAATTGTGCTTGTAAGTACCAATGTTTTCATTAAAAAGTAAAAAGGAACATCACCTTATCAAAGTTTAATGAGATAGATGACAGACATCTTCAAGATGATTGTTTAAGTGGCCTAATTGGAAAAGTATGACTAAGAAATGTACAAAATACTAGTAAAAAGTGCTGGTAAGAAGTGTCCTAAAAGCTTTAAACCTAAAGTTACAACTTTTACTACAGATACTTTTAACACTTTGTTTGCCAAGCTTGTTTAAGAAAAAATTACCCTTGAGGCCAAAAAATATTTAGTAAATAATTTGATTAGTAATTCTAAATAAATATTTTAATGTCAAAATTTTTGACATTAAATGTTGTGTAGTTCTTGTGATTTTAACCACAAGAACTACACTACAAAAACTTTATTGTGGTGACAACTTCTTGAATTGAAAAAATCATTCATTGTTTTCCAGGACCAGGCCATAGCTTTCTGCCTTGTGACAGATGTTTTGGAATAATTGAGAATTACATGAGGAAAAAGGATTGTTTTTTCTCCTGAACAGAACATACAGCTTTCATTAGAAATTTCCGTACCTCTCCTTGCTACCCAAAATCTTAGTTTTAATTTTACCAAACAATATGAGGGACACTTCAAAACAGTGATTGTTACTCACTAAAAGAAACAATTCAAGATTTCAAAATATAAAAAATTCGAATACAGCAATGACCACGAACAGTGGTGGCTCATGACTCTGATGTATGGGGGGTGCTGTTTCTTAAAGTTATATTAAATTGCCTTGGTTATAAGACATAGATGGTAATAATAATAATAAGCAAGTTAAAAATATTACAAAACATTAACTGGACACTTACTTATTAACAGACTTGGGTAATTTGAAATTTTATTTAAAAATAAAATCCATTCTTCGGCTTTTATTTGTTGAAAATAGATTAATAACTTTTTAGTTCACTGTTCAAATTGGCACTGCTCACTCTGCAGTTCCTTTGACTCATTTTATCGCCTGTAAAAAATGTGTATTGGCAATCTTCCAACTAGGCATTGACACAACCACTGGGGCCAAAATGTGGAACTGTGTAGCATACAGTTCCATCTAGGGTTAAATGTTGAAAACGATTTCGTGTTTTTATTCGTTTATTATTAAAATGATTATTGGAAATAAAGGAAGAGTATACTATATGCAGGACCTGTTAATAAAAATATTTATTGTGCTGCACTGTTCTTCACAAAATTTCATAACTCCGTTGACTGTATATTTAGATTAAAAAGGCTGGAGGTGCTGCAGTTCCATAGTGCCTACCAACAAGCTGCCCCTGACTACAAAGACTTAATGTTAGCAAATATATGTTTCTTTTCCAGTCTATGACTCTTTCACCATTCAGAGCGACATCGAGGAAAGTTCCAATTCAGCCCCTTTCACAGCCTATAACTCTCTTCTTCCAGTCAAGAAGGCCAAATACTGGTACTTATAATGTACTTAGCTGAACAATATGCACCTCCCAATGAATTCAGATGTTATGGAGCACTCAAGAGTGATGAAATCGAAGAAGGTAATGTGTTTACAACAGATGACGATGACTAAGATGGTGAATGAAAAAAAGTAAATGATATGGTGACTCAAGATAACTTGGTTCAAACTAAAAATTAACATTTCTTTCCTTTTAAGTTTTTTTTTTCCATTTCTATGAGTTTGTTAGTGTTCTATTGCTTATTATTGTTATTTTGTTATTTGGTTTTTAGGAGCATTAGCAACTAAGGCCATATTGCTCCGGGAATATGCGGTGGTCATTCCCTGACCTTTCCGCATCCTCCGTATTTGGTGGTGACGGGCTCGAACCCCGGTCTAATCAAGAAGAGTGTGCTACGCACTGCTGCTCCTTCCCACCTGGCTACGGAGGCGGCTACTTATTATTCAAATAGTTCTGACATGTAAATAAAAAAAATTACAAAAAAAATGTATTTGCTTTAAAAAATATTTCCTTGAAAATTTTAATTATCGGTGCAAAAAAAAGTGCAGCTCCAAACTTTGAAGTCCCCACTCCTCAGATGCGAGGTTATGAATATTTTAAAATGTTATTAACTGAAAATTATGTGCCACTACCTAGTAGAGTATAGACAATTTTTTTACCTCCAAGGAGTATAAGATTTTCTAAACAGTTTTTTTTTTTTTTTTTAATTCCCAAAAGTTAGACTTTTGGGGAGCTGCACCCTTCTTGCTTCAGGGCCTTCAATTCAGTTTCTGTGGACAAAACACACCCAGAAGTGGAAATCCACCAGGAACTTGTGACAGTGTATAGCCACAAATTTATGGCTTTCTAAAATTTAATCCAACTACCCACTTCCATATCACCAGATGATAGGTTGCTGCAACCAACTGCTCTCTGGCTGAAAGCAAATTTTTGCACACTATGCTGCAGCAAGCCATTTTCAATTTAAATTTATGTCCATTTGTGCGTGTTAGAATTTATGTCCATTTGTGTGTGGAAGAGTTAGAATACCATTATCATTAAATTTACTCGATCCATTTAAAGCCTTAAACATTTCAATAAGGTCTCCTTAAAAGTGCCTAGTTTCCAAGTGCTGCAATTTGCAGACCTGAACGTTCTTGACCAATCTGGTTATTCTTCTCTGCACGCATTCCAAGAGATCCATTATCTTTCTTAAGATGAGGCTGTATGGAACACATCACTCCACATGGCAATAAATATTTTTGGTGGGAGGGGGAATGAGAATAACCTCAAAGTGCTTGAAGATGCCATTAATAAGTTTCACTAGATTATTATGGCCTGTATAATCAAAATAACCTTTTGCCAAAGAGATCGTGATAACTACTAAAATAGTCATTTGGAGTGGGAAAATAGCAACACCGTGTCAACTTGTGATGGCCTCATGACATAAGAGATCAACACCATTATGAAAATCCTTTTGTCTATGAAAAAGAGCTTTCTCTGGAAACTTTAGTTTGCCAGTGCATATTCTATTAAAAAAAAAAAGACGACTAGTCCTATGAATTTATTTCACAAATACAAACAGCTCTTCTAAGCTCATTTTTAAATAGGTTAAATATGCAGCCATTATATAATTTACAAAAAATTTTAGTTTTACATTTGGCCTGACTGAAAATTAATATAAAACATTCATTGTTCACCTTTCTAATTAACTTCCCAGGCAGCTGTAGTATATATATTTAAAAAAACAAAGATGTGGTTCAGAGCAATTTTTCTTTTGGGAGAAAGAAAACAACCATTTTATACATTCATATCCCCAGAAAGAACAGAATATAACATGTAAATAAACCACTACCACCACAATGCTTTGTTATGTAAAAAAATGTCAATTGCTAACTGGAGATGTGTTACCACATCATATGGTCTTATTCAGTTCAGATGATCCTGATTTATTTAGTTTGTAAAAATTTACTTACTGATTGAAAAATTAGTTGTCAAACCTGAGAATAAAAAAAAATTGCAATTTTTTTTGCTACTTTACTGAGAAAAAACTATAGATACAACCAATACAAACATCTGTTTCTAAATATAAACCTAAAAAGGTAAAGGAAAAAATTTTTTTCAAAAATTGCATTATATTAGTTAATGTGGATGGATATCTGGATGGCTAACAGGTTGATGCTCTAGCGAGAATAATATGTTTACTATTATGACATTTTTTTTAATAAGTTAAGGTGACATATTGCAGTTGCAGAACCATCTAGTCCTCATAAAACTGTCAAAGCCTAATTGGCTCTAGTGTACTTTTGCTGGTTTAACAGTGATCTGCCTGATGGGGGTAGATTGCTGTTAACAGTGGAGCACATTTGGTAGCACTGCAGATTCTAAAAGCAATGCAGGGAACTTCTGCATGCTGATCACCTAGTTATGCTCTTCTGAAATTCATTCACCCTGCCTTCTCATCTGTAACTTATAGTATCCTTTAAAATGTATCATCTTTGCTGCTTTTTTAAAACTTTGATAAATAACTTCTGATAATTTTATTTGAGACAAATGGCTGACAAAAAAAAAAAAAAAATCGTGTGTACCCTGCATGCACGAAAGATGTTTTATGTGTAAATATCTTTGAAGACACCTACTAAATTTCAAACAGCTAGAAGAGAAATCATGAACAATGTAATTTATGCTCACACCAGCTACTTACTCTACTGAATCAATGTTAGTGATAAATAGGATAGGCACGCCCGCTGCTTACTCTACCGAATCAATGTTTGGAAGAGGTTAGGTCAATAGCCTAATTACCCATTTGATTGTAACCATTTGTTGAATAGTATGATTGCAACAATACAAGTATTTGTATTGTTACAATCATACTATCATGTTACTCTGTCATGCTTTGTCGCAAATTACACATGCAGCGCTATGAGATCTGCAAGAAACAACAGTATCCACACATAATACGCTATCGAAATGATGACTTGGCTCAGGATCTCAACGAGTACAAGCGCCAGATGGTAACGCTGCACATTCCATTTTGCAATGAGGAAACAGAGATGAAATATGTCAAGATCTACGATGACAATGAAGAACTCATGCTAGATCGTAAATTGTGACTTGGACCTTTGCAAAATGATTGAAATATGTAAGACGTGTCAAGAGAATGACAAGTTGACCTGACGAAGCATGCGGTAATGACCTGTATAGCCTTGTAATGTGACTGTGAGAAGAAGACACCTTTCGAAACTTATATGAAGTTAAGTGCCTTTACTTTGTACAACTTAATGAATAAATTTTTGTAAAATCATGAAGTAGATTTTGCTAATTAGACTTCTATTTAAAATGCTATTTGTAGCAAGTATGAATGAAATCCTGTTACACAACTTTGTGGAAATATGAGGGGCATTCAATAAATTATCTACCTTGACTACAAATATGCTTGATATACAAAAAAATAGTTTTTATCATATTCTCATAAATTTTGCATCTAATTTGTCCAGCTCCATACAGAGGTATGGAAGAACAGAAGAGATTTAAAGTAGCCAACAAAAGGAAAACATAGTTGTCACAAAATTGGCACATTGCAGGACATCAATTTTTTGACAAAATGGAATGGACCAGAAGTTATTCATGTATATAGTGATGCTGCCCCTTCTGCATACCATATAAAATTTTGGTCTAAACAGTTTAAATGGGGATCAGATGATCCCCACTCAGGATGACTAATGGAAATGATAATTCTAGAAATTTGCCAAAAATTGAAGACCTGGTTATGCAGGATAGACATATTAGAGTATCTATAACTCCAGAGAACAATATTTCTACAGGGTCAGTACTGATGTTGTTGTTGTTTTGGTTTTTAGGAGCATTAGCAACTAAGGCCATATTGCTCAGGGATATGCGGTGGTCATTCCCTGACCTTTCCAGATGTTCCGTATTTGGTGGTGACGGGCTCGAACCCCGGTCTAATCAAGAAGCATGTGATACGCACTACTGCTCCTTCCCACCTGGCTACGGAGGCGCCGTTAGTACTGACCATCCTCCATGAACACTTTGCCATGTCAAAGGTGAGGTTTCACTGGGTGCGAGAATGCTCACCTCTTCAGAAAGTGTAAGGCTAATTTTTATAAAGAAAATTTATACATGCATAATACAGTTCCACAAGGGTTTCTTTCAAGAATTGTAAAATGGTAATGAAACATATCTTCAAATATGTTTCATATTTGAAATATACCTTCATCACCAGGATCTGAAAACAAAACAGGAGTTCATGCAATGGAAACAGCACAGGTCACCACTGCTCAAAAAATTTAATTTTAGAACTCAAACCCTCTGCCGGAAGATCATGACTACCATTTTTTGGGATCTGGAAGGAATTCTTTTGATAGACTATGTTATATAAGAAAATGCCTGTGTGCCATTGTTTTCAAAAATTTAAGAGGAACCATTAGGAAACAAAAAAAAAAAAAAAAAAAGAGAAAAACTGACACAAGATGCCTTGCTACTTCATGGCAATACTCCTATACACAAGTCCCATTTGTTGTTTTGTGTGTTCTCAAAGGAAAGTAAATGCTGCTCTGAGATTACAGATTTCAGGAGTTAAACCACCTACCCTACATTACAGACCAGATCTTCAGTGATTATTTTTTCCTCATAAATCGCTGCACAGGCATGAACTTTTGAGTGAAGATGATCTTGAGGAAGCGATAAATGGCTTTTTCAGAAACAAGATCCCCTCCCCCTCCACTTTAGGCATTTTCTCTTTTCCCTCAGAAATATTTTAAATTTGTAGCAGTTATACAGTATGAAAAAAAAAAAAAAAAAAAAAAAATGTGCGTGACTATAACCAATAATTAAAGAGAAGAATATTCGCTGTATTCCATTCTTAAAAATTAAAAATCATACTGTGCTTCTAAAATATGAATTACGTAATTAGTTTTTATCTTATTCTATTGCTATTTATTATAAATGTAAAGAATAGAATATGAAAATGGTATCCAGGAGAAGGGACTCAAGGTATATTAATGGCTAGTGTCTTAAAACTGTAAGGTCTAAATTTATTCCACTGCTGAGTTTTTAAAATATTTTAAGAAAGGCAGCCAGCTAAATACACATGTACACATGCATACACAAAATGCATGTGTGAGAGAGGGAGAGAGAATTGAAAAACACCACTGCACCATCATTAGTTACTTTATCAAGATGTCAAAATCAATAACAATGAAAAAAAAAAAAAAAACTATTACACATTACAACTGTGACAGTGCAACAAATGCAAGACTATCCTGTACACTTTTACATTTAGCAGCCACTTGCAGGCTTTCATAAGTTAATATTACTATTTCCAATATGAGGCAAAGAAGTAAAACTTATATAGTACCAGAAAAAAAAAAAATAAATAAAATAAAATAATTTCCCCATTCCTTTTCAAATAATTTATCCAAACCTTGGGTTGCAGCACTCAAGAAATAGCATTCCCAAAAGGATAATATGCTATTAATGAGTGATCCTTATACTTGTTACAATCTTTCTAGGGAGCACAAATCAGTTACATTATAACTTGAAATGAACATTCATATATATACCATGTGACAATTCACATAAGACTTTCCACAGAATTGCAAAGAAATTATTACCAGATACTATGGGCTATCTGATGAGAGACTGGCTGGCTATTTTAGGACTTTTGTCACATCAACTACTTCAGTCATCTCACATGGTATGTTAGTTCTTATCATATATTATGCCAGCAGAAGTGTATTCACAGGCAGATTTCAGTGTTGTGCAAGATTAAAAACTAGGAATAACTTGTAGAGAAATACCCAATTCTCTCTACCTGAGAGTGACTAATTACAATCTTGACTGAAGAGAACATTAAGAATTCCACCAGTCACTGGAAAGATCTAAACCCAAACCTTCTGTTGAGAGACCAGTAAGTCTTGAGATAGGCTGTTGGCAGTTTGCATATTTTAAATAAATATGCAATTTACCCCTTTGGGGATGCTATTTGTTTAAAAGTGGTGAAACCCACGGAAACTTATGGAAAATGAGGTTCATTCTGTCAATAATGTCACGGTTGAACACAAGAGTCAGCACGACAGTCCTTATACTTACTGCAATCTCTCTAGCCTGTTAAAAGTTTTTATTTACAGGCAACCCTCGCACAACATGGTACTTATATAATACGGTTTTGCTCTAACACAGTTAGAAAATTGCAACAAACCTCACATGACACGGTATTTTTGAACTTTTGTGCGGGGGGGGGGGGGACCTGCTATTATGTTGAATGTAATTTTTAAACATTTCTATTCTTTTTTGTGAATCCCTGCTTTTGGCTCGCTAGTCATTATGCAAAAAATAAAATAAAATAAATAAATGTTGGGAAATCCCCATGTTAGGTTCTGTGCTGGTTGAACTTGTGGAAAATCTAGATTTCAAAGTTTTATTACTATTGGATAACGTGCTAGGCCATCCAAAAGATTTAAGGCATCCAAACATTGAAGTAATATTCCTACCACCTAATACAACTTCTTTAATTTACCTTTAAAACTCATTACATCAGAAAATCATTACAATGAATTTTGGAAAAAATTGATTCCGAATCTATTGAAGGCATGGAAACATTTTTTAATTGCGGACCATATCGGAATCATAGCCTTATCGCTCAAAGTAAAACCAACCGTCAACATTAACTGAGTGTTTGAAAAATGTATGGCCAGAGTCAGTTCATTCAGTAAATACGGTCGAACCGGCAGAAAATGGAATCAGTCCGAAAGTACAACTTGCTAAGTCGGTAGGAGGGGAAGGTTTTGATGATATGACTACTGAAGATGTTCAAGAATTACTGGTAGAAAAAGAGGCTGCCGAAGTGGATTTGGTGCAAAATGGCATTGGAGATAAACCAAATCAATTCAGAGGATGATAGCGCAGATGAAAATTCTGAAGTTAAAAATTTTACACTAAAAAGAATACGGGAAGGCATAAACTTAGCAGCTGAGCAATTAGAATCTTGTTTTTTCAATGCAGATCCTTCGAATGAAAGGAGCACAAAGTTCAAACGGGAGCTTCAAAAATGCTTAGCTCCATATCATGAAATTTACAAAGCTCCATCAAGCAAAAGCAAACAAACCCAGATTGCTGATTTTTTAGAGAGAGCACAAGATACGCGAAATCTAGATGCTGCAGAAGAAAGTTCAGAAGGTGAAGATATTCTGCAACAGAGAAAACGTTCTCGTTTGATTGTGCTTAGCAGTGATGAAGAGGAAGAAAATTAAATGAACGTACAGTCAGTCCTTGTATAACATGATAGTTGTATTCCTAGAAACCCTTGTGCAATATAAATAACAGGCCCTATGGGAAAAATAGGGTTAGATGCTGACCACCCAAGATTGAACACACATTTGTAACCAAAACATTACCAAACACAATAAATAATCGTAATGAAATACGTATTTTATTATGATCATTACATAAAAAAAATATTGCTAATGCTTTTGCTTCTATCGTAAGCAAACTTGTTCTGTTTGATCTTCTATCCAAACAAACGACAGCCGTTCCATCTCTTCCAATTCTTTGTGTCTTGATCTAATGGATTTTATTACACTGAGTTGTTCCTGCTATGAAAGTTTTTATTTTCTCTGCATTCTTTCTAACTGTTCTTGCGTTGCCTCATATAGGTCTGTAGAATGTGCAATATCACGTTCCTTCATTTTGCTCAAAGCATTTCACATTTTTTTTCTATTGACAGAGGCCAACTGGCCAGAAGCCAATGGAGGCTGGTGTGATTTTGGCCATAAACGCTAGTATGAGGCCGCTACAAATTTTCCCGGGTAATGATTTTTGACCCAGTCCGCCCCTGTTATTTATATTGAATCTGTAGTGTCCTCACCAGGATACTTCCTTTTCACACCTTTTAAGTATTTTACTCATTTTTAGGGAATAAAGCACAATTACAAAATGAGGAGCATGCTTGATATACATAAACAAAGCTGTGTTTGTGTAGCAACTGAATAAACAACACTGTAAAGGCAGAAACACTACTATCACCTCACTAGCTCACATTTTAGTAAAGCACATTTCTGGAGGTCACTACCATAAAACAATAAAATCAATTTCCAGTTGCGTTCCTGCTAGTGGAATCCGTTATAAACAGGTAGTAAACTTGATCTAATTGCATTTGCGATAATACCAATAGCTGGAATTGTGAGGGTTTTTATTATGGTGAAAAGTGTTTCCCCTTCACTGATATAAAAAAAAAAAATACATTTTCAGAACCTTCTCTTCATTCCTATTGTGTTGTTTTCAGTTGGGGTGATTCCGTGTTCGACTGCCATTTCTTGTAAACACAAAGGCAAATCGTGCATAAGCGAATTCGGTTCGTGTTATATACGATATCATTCCCCTATTTATAAATCGTGTAGTGTAAACACGTGTTATACGCGGACTGATTGTACATTATCTGACACATATGTATCACAGTTTGTCCAGTTATTATTTTTAATAAAAATGAAGTTTCCGATAGTTATAAAAAAAAAAAAAAAATGGTGCATGTTTTGTTAGCTTTTGGAACGTAACCCCCTTTTTTGTACTGGTTCTTAGTCCCATATAACGGGGTTTCACACTACACGAGATTTTATAGGAACCTAACTGCCGTGTTATACGAGGGTTACCTATAGTTCAAATATTTATAATTATGTTATCGAGAAGAAATAGTACTGAAAGATTTTTTTCAAATTGTCTTATCCAAATAATGAAATACTGTTGACAAAAACTCAGGTTAAAGCAATGTTCCAGAATACAGTACAGGGTGAACCATGTAGTCAGGAAAAAAAAAAAAAGTTCAGATAAATGTATCTGATTCTGAATGTTATAGAACTAAGGCTGTTTGAATTTTAAAAAGATAGCTAGTGTAAAAAAAAAAAAAAAAAAAATCAAATATATATTGCATTTTTGTAAACATATTTCCAGTGTCCAAAAAGTTTCTTTTTTGGAATGCATAGTTTTAAGAAATTTTAAACATACCAGTTTATCCAACGGTTTTTAATAGGAGTTTTTGTAGGAATTCATTTTCAATATTAAACTAGCTCTACCAAATATAACTTATGCACATAAGTTCACCAAAAGCTGATTCTAAGAAAATAAAGATAACAGCTGGACATATATATCCTTCTCTTATCTTCTATCTATAAGCAGTCTTTTTTGTGGCTACAAATTTTGCATGGACTCACTATGCCATCCTGCAGAACACCCTCCTGTGGGTAAAAGACAGAATTCCACACTGACAGTGGAACAGCAATCTGCATTGCAATTTCCACTGTTCTTGCAAGGATGTGATGCTATTTGTACTACTAGTTCACTGAACTTTGTAATACTGAGAAAGTTGTTCTTTAGAAGATGGATAACAAGTCTACATATTCAAAAACTCGATGGTGAATTTACATGAAGTGATCTGTCAAGTATTAAAAATTTTCTAAGTAACAAAAAGGCATTTTTTTTTTGTGGAAGAAAAGTCACTGAAATTTATTGTAAATTTTCTGAATTGCTATTAAATGGAGCATACGTCCATGTTATGCAAACTGTGTTTGGCATATTCAATAAGCAATTCCTAAAAACTGGATATATCAAAATTTGCATGATATGTTCATCAGAACAACAACAACAACAAAAGAAGAAAAAAAGCTTAAATTATGCATTCTATGTAATAATATGTGTCAATTCATCTCTGTAGACCTTCCTCATTGGGACTGAAAAACAGTATTTAATATAATTAGAGGTTGGCTAATGCATGATCATCACAATAATAGAAGACTACAGTCTTTGACTTGGGAAGGAAATCTCATTCCCTGTTTTAGACACTTTCAAAATTTCAACTGATCACAATAATTCAGGGTGAAGGAATGAAATAATTTAAAGATGAAATATTTGATGTGTATAAAACAATTTGTGAATAACTAGAAAAATGGGAATGATGCTTTTAAAAAGTGCACCGGTTTGGGAAAAGTATAAAATATGCATAACATACATTGACATGAAAATTAATATTGACAAAAAGTGATTATTTAGTCAGGTTTCTTTGCTTAAAAATTTCATTTTAGAAGGACCAAGAGGAATTGACTGGCTTGAAAGATCTTGTTATAATCAGTAGTCACTGTTTTTTCTGAAGTTTGTATTTTAAGAGCAGACCTCAAAAATTGAAAAATATCTGGCTTTTTGTTTACCATTCAGCACATAAATGTTGAAAGAATGTTTTTGGAAATTCGCAAATCATTATAACTGCCCATGCCTCATCTCTACCATACCAGTATCAAATTCCCAAATTATATTTGAAATAAATAATAAAATTATAAAAGATGTGGTTACTTAACAGCCTCATGCCAAGCACCACCTGTGAAACAAAGGCACAGCAGCTGACCTTGAACCTTTTCCTATTTGTTTGCAAAGTCACATTCCAACATGCTCATTCACTTTGCTGGAAACACGACAGACAAAAGAAATGAAAGAATCAACCTCAAATTTTTAAAACCAAAGAAAACACAAACTGAAACTTGAGTTGTTATATCAAGTTTATGGGGAATATACCATGTCAAAGCTTGTGTTTGAATGGCATACAGGATTTTTAGAGAGAAAAGAGAATGTGGAAGACAATGAAAGACCATGCCATCTGGTATTTCCTGAAACTGATGAAAATGTGGACCAGGTAAGACACGGATTAGAAGTGATCATTTGTTTAAGCATTAAAATGGTTGCATCAGAACTCAATATGGACAAAGAAATAGATAAATTTTAATTGAAAATTTAGGCATGAGAAAAGTGTAAGCTAAGATGGTGCCAAAAATTTTGAATGAAGAACAAACAATGAGCAGACTCCATGTTTGTGAAGATGTTTTGAAAAAAAAAAAAAAACAACTGAAGATCCGGACTTTCTCAGTACTGTAATTACTTGTGATGAAAGTTGACTGTTCAAGTATGACTCAGAAACTAAAAGACAATCAATGCAATGAAAGATAAAACAAGAATGTCAAAATCACAATTGAAAACCATGCTTCTTGTTTTCTTTGATATTAAAGGAATTATTATGGCTGAATGCATCCCACCAAATCAGGATGTCAATCAAATATACTACATTGAAGTCCTGACAAGGCTGCCTGAAAAAAATTGAAGGAAGAGACCATCTAGACAATGCTCCAGCACACAATGCACTCTCTGTTCGCCAGTTTCAGACCAAAAAACACATCTGTGTGTGAATATGCACCCTACTCACCAGACCTAACCTCTTGTGACATTTTTCCCTTCTCCAAACTGAAAATCATACTTAAGGGAATACATTTTCAGTCCACTGAAAAAAAAAAAAATATATATATAGATCGATCAATCAATCACAATAAAAACTATTTAAATTTTCTTGGAAAATTTATTTTCTGGAATATGGTTTTAGCAAACAACATCAATGTATGTATTTAGAATGCTATCTCATTCTGTTAGTGTTTTTTAATCAAGATTTAATGTGTCAAGATTTTTACTGATCCAAATATGATTAGGGCAGAAAGAAGTTCATTAAAATGACTGAGTAAAGGCTTAATCTAACTTATTATTTTTTCCTATTGAAAACTCCACAGCAATTTTTTAAAATTCAAACTGCCCGAGCTCTGTAATGGTTCAGAAGAAAGTAACAGCTAATGAATCAATCCTGAAAGTAAGGTCCATGTTAGGAAACACCAGTGTATTTTGTACCAAGCATGCACGCACACTATATATATATATCAACTATCAACTGATGCACTACGTCAGAAAGCAATAAAAAAAATTCTGGTAATAGAATTTTCTGAGAGAAGAATTGTGTTTATACTCCAGCATGACTACCAGGCCAGTGGAGTTTACAATAAATCAATCAATACAAGCGTTAATTGTATTTAGAAGTCACAGGCATGAACCCCAGTCCATTCAAAGAGCACGTGTTATTGCACTCCCGATCCTGACCACTCAGCTACATCAGGCCATCTGTAAGAACCTCACTTTTTAAAATCCCATGTGGGACTTCTCTCTCTCTGTTTGTTTTGTGGATTTGGAAAAATGAATTTGAGAAGGTAAATTGGAAAAACCTCGTGGGGATATTGACAGATATGGAAATTGATTAGAGAGACAGAAACATACTGGAATCAATTCCAGTATCTGGAATTAAGGAGACAATTAAGATTAAGATTGATAATCAATCTGTAATGGGATCAAAGAGTTATGCTGGGAATGGAAATAAATGATGAGTGACATGGTCAGAAAATCAGAACTGGAATTACAATGGATACAATACCATTTAAGATGAAGCAAATATAGAGAACATGGATAATGAATATAGGAAGAGGTTAATTAAATATTTTGTTTGGAGTGTCAGTTTATGGAGCTCAGACACTGGCACCAAGGAAAGAAGACAGAAGAATTTAAACTTCTGAGAAATGGGTACAGGGTAGGTTTGAAAGGCAAAATGTAAAGATGGAGTTAGAAACGAAGAACTGAGGAGGGACAAACAATTGCACAAACATAGCTTTTTAAAAAATTGTGTATATAAGAAAAATTAGCATTATTTCCAAGGCTTACCCATACTTTGGCATCAAGAAAGGCATGAGGCATAAACCCCAACTCCAAATCTAAAAATTTTAACACCTCCTCTATTAAGCAAACTAAAGAAAAAAAAAAAAAAGTGCACCACATCATTAGTTAACCATATCCAAAATGAATAAGGATATGATCTGCAAAGGGCATGTTGCTATGTGGGCTGACTATGAGAACAAAGACAGCTCACTGCATTCAAGATGATATTTAAAGACATTTAATGATCTAAAAATTATGCACAAGGTAGAATAAATAAATAACAGGACTATTTAGTATATTATATATATGCATGTAATTAGAAGATATATAATATACACATTATCTACTGCATGTATTAGTCCATCTCTATAGCCCTTCCTCACTGGGGTTGAAAAACAGTGTTTAATTTAATTAGAGGCTGGCTAATGCATGATCACCACAATAATAGAAGACTACAGTCTTGACTTCGGAAGCTGAGGAGGCTGAAAGTCAAGTCAAAAGCTGTGAGGAAATATGGCAATCCAGTGTGTGTGAAAAGGGAATGGTGACTTGACATTTGTATGATGTATGGTGTGTATGAAGTTATTTGTATTTGTATGGTGTGTATGAAGTTAAGATTCAAAAAATTCCTAACTCTGTCTATGAGGAACTTTGGTCAGGATTCTGGGCTGGGCTGGGAAAATTTACAGGCAACAAAAAAAAGCTTAACCCTATCACAAGTAAGTTCACTGCACATATTTGGACTTGAAGGAGTAAGTTTTCCATTATGGGTTGGCTCTGTGAAGAGAGTCGCTTCATGGAATTTTGAAAATTATAAAATTGAAAACTTTGTATATAAATGCTTTTAAATATAAATTTTTTCTTATTCAACTTAACTAACCAATAGTGCCTAATGAAAGATTAAGATAATTCATACTTAAAGATTAAGATAATTCATACTTAAAGATTAAGATAATTCATACTTAAACACACGTTTGATCCACAAATGAAACAACTTAGTTAAGTGTAAATATTAAAAAAGGCACCCGGGGTGGATGGGATCTATCCAGTTATATTAAAGGAGGCAGCAAAGGAAGTAAGCAAACCCTTAGCCATAATTATAAGAGCTTCTTTCGACTCAGGGGAGGTACCTATGGACTGGAGATGTGCAAATGTGACCCAAATTCACAAAGGCGGATCAAAGGGCGACACAAATAATTATAGACCTGTTAGTTTCACTTCTGTTCCAGGAAAATTAATGGAGGCACTGGTTAAAGAAGCACTGCAGGATCATCTAGACAAGACTTCAGTTACAGCTCAGACACAGCATGGTTTTGTTAAGGGAAAGAAAGTCTTGCCTGATCAATCTGTTTAGATATTATTATGTGATCACAAAGGAACTGGATGCAGGGAATAACTTTGATATCATATATTTGGATCTTAGAAAGGCTTTTGATACTGTTGCACAAATTGGAGCAGTGTGGCACTGGAGGCAAATTGCTGCTATGGATAAAGGGATGGTTGAGTGGGAGAAGACAGAGAGTGGTAATCAACGGACACTGCTCATCGTGGACTAATGTTATTAGTGCAGTCCCTCAGGGTTCAGTGTTGGTTCCATTGTTGTTTTCTGTATTTATAAATGATATTTATGATGGTATATCAAGCTTAATGTCCAAGTTTGTAGACGATAAGAAGGTTAGCAGGGTTGTTAAGGACACTAATGATAGTACACTGCTGCAACAGGATCTAGAAAAGTTGAGCAGATGGGCTGAGAGGTGGCAAATAAAGTTTAACATTAACAAATGTAAAGTACTACATATGGGAAGCAGTAATCCCAGAGTGACGTATGAACTCTGTGGTACTACACTGACATTGGTAGAGAACGAAAAGGACCTGGGGGTAATTGTGCAGGCAGATATGAAGTTTTCTGAGCAGTGCAGACAGTCTGCAAGAGTAGCTCATAGTGTCTTGTCAATGATATACAGGAATTTTTCTAGCAGGGATAAGGAGGTGATTATCTCCTTGTATAAGGCAATGGTAAGGCCACACTTTAAGTACTGGTCTGGAGGCCTCATTATAAGAAGGATGTAGAGCTATTGGAACAAGTACAGAGAAGGGCAACAAGATTAGTGAATGGAACAAAGGGTTGCTCTTACGAAGAAAGGCTTAAATTTTGCAAATTACAGTGTCTGGAGACTAGGCACCTGCGAGGTGATCTGATTGAGGTGTCTAAAGCGTTGAATGGTTTGAACATGCTCAATGCTGATGGGATTCTTCCTCTTGCTCAGAATAATCACCTGAGAGGGCATAAATTCTAACTGAAGAAATGAGGAAAGACAGATGTAGGATAGATGTGTGGAAGTTTGCCTTTAGCCAGCAGGTAGTTGGTTAGTGGAACAGACTTCCATCCTTTGTTGTGGAAGTTAATAGACTAAATAAATTTAAGGCTGAGCTGGACAGGTATTTGGAACGAACGGAGGGGTGAAATGGGAGCTTTTTTTTTTTGGCTGATGCTCTGCATAAGCTTGCTTTCTTGCATAATATGCCTCTACTAATACTAACTACATGCTCCTAAGTCTTTCCCATCCCAACCCAACTTCAGAAGTTGTAGAATACCATCAACCACATGGTATTCTAAAAGGAAGGGGATGAATCTGATTGGTCCACTTGACATCGATGGTTCGACTGTTGATGATCCTGCTCAGATAGCAAACAAACTGAATGAGTATTTTGCATCTACATTCACACGTGAGGAATTATTAAGGTTTGAAAATGGCAGAAGGTTATCAAATTTTAGCAGGGTGCTTAATGATCTTGTAATAACTGAGAGCAAAGTGGAAGAGAAATTGTTGAAGTTAAACGTAAGAAAAGCACCTGGGGTGGATGGGATCTATCCAGTTATATTAAAGGAGGCGGCAAGGCAACTAAACAAACCTTTAGCCATAATTATGAGAGCATCCTTGGACTCAGGGGAGGTTCCCACGGACTGGAGATGTGCAAATGTATCCCCAATTCACAAAGGGGGATCGAAGGGTGACACGAGTAATTACAGACCAGTTAGTTTAACTTCTGTTCCGGGTAAAATAATGGAGTCACTGGTTAAAGATGCATTGCAGGATCATCTAGACAAGACTGCAGCAATAATTCAGACACAGCATGGGTTTGTTAAGGGAAAGTCTTGTTTGACAAATTTGATAGGATATTATGATGTGGTCACAAAGGAACTGGATGCAAAAAACAATTTTGATATCATATATTTGGATTTCAGGAAAGCTTTTGACACGGTTGCACATGGAAGACTATTGTACAAATTGGAGCAGAATGGTATTAAGGGTAAGTTGCTACAATGGATAAAAGGATGGTTAAGTGCGAGAAGACAGAGGGTGGTAATCAATGGGTGCTGCTCTTCTTGGACTAATGTTATTAGTGGAGTCCCACAGGGTTCAGTGTTAGGTCCACTGTTGTTTTGTATATTTATCAATGATATTGATGAAGGTATATCAGGCTTAATGTCGAAGTTTGCAGATGATACAAAGGTTGGCAGGTTGTTAATGACAGTAATGGCAGTCTGCTACTGCAACAGGATCTAGATAATTTGGGCAGATGGGCTAAGAAGTGGCAACTGAAGTTTAACCTTGATAAATGCAAAGTACTGCATATGGGTAGAAATAACCCCAGAGAAACGTACCAACTGTGTAGTACTACACTTAAGGTGGTAGAAAATGAAAAAGACCTGGGAGTAATTGTGCAGTCAGATATGAAGTTCTCTGAGCAATGCAGACAGGCTGCCAGTGCAGGTCATGGGGTTTTGTCAATGATATATAGGAATTTTGCTAGCAGGGAAAAGGAGGTGATTATCCCTCTGTATAAGGCAATGGTCAGGCCACGCCTTGAGTACTGCGTACAGGTCTGGAGACCTCATTTTAGGAAGGATGTAGATTTACTTGAGCGGGTACAGAGAAGGGCAACAAGATTGGTGAGGGGAATAAAGGAATCCTCTTACCAAGAGAGGCTTAAGTTCTGCAAATTGCAGTGGCTGGAGACTAGGCACCCGCGCGGTGATCTGATTGAGGTATATAAGGCCTTGAATGGATTGAGCACGCTGAATTCTGATGGGATCCTTCCACTTGTTCAGATTACGAACCTAAGGGGGCATAAATTCAAATTAAGAAAAGACAGATGTAGAATAGATGTGCGGAAATTTGCCTTTAGCCAGCGGGTGGTTAATTGCTGGAACAAACTTCCATCTGTCGTTGTGGAAGTTGATAGCTTGAATAAATTTAAGGAGGAACTGGACAGGCATTTTGAGGGAATGGTGTGATTTTTTTTTTTTTTTTTGGCTGATGCTGCAGAAGCTCATACATTTGCTTTCTTGCATCACATGCCACTACTACTACTACTACATCTTCTAATGTAATAACTCCTACATTGGCAGAAGACCTGGTAATACCTCAGTTAAATGAGTACTTTTTTCTGTACCAGATTATCCTACACAGCAGAAAGTGATGTGGCCCACCATTCCATCTTGGAACTGTTGAAACTTCTGCTAATAGAGCCAATGCAACAGGCATCCATAAATCAGCATAATACTGTTCTTTTTTAATCCCACTGAAGATCTACAGAAAGATCACCGTGTGGTTACTAGTATATGTACACACACACACATACACAGCAAGTAATAATACTTACAGTAGAATTTCGATTGTCTGTCATCCTATTTACCATCAGTCTTTGTTAAAAAAAAAAAGATAAAGTGCAGCCATTATCAACCCACTGCAGGATGGAAGCCTCCTCAACAATTCATGCTGAGAGAAATGGACCATAATCTGCCACGTTGGTCCAGTGCGGGTTGGCAGATCGACCGTATTCAGCAGTCAGGGGTTTGAACCCCAGTCTACTCAAAGAGCGTGTGCTACTGCACTCCCGCTCTTGACCACTCGGCTACTGTTAACCATCACTCAACTCCACTAGGTTGTAATGCATTGTGATATTGGCACCATGTGTTACTCAGTCTTTGTGTACAACTCATTGTATACGGTTATACTTTAACCTCTTGTTTCATATTTTAATAATTTTTATTTAGTAAACCCATCGAAATGACAGAGAAATGTAAGCATGTAGTGTTGGGATTATCACAAAAATTGAAATAACCAATCATCTAAGAAAAGGTGAAAGTGCTACAAGTATAGCATCGATTTATGGAATAGGAAGAACAGCAGCAAATGATATAAAGTGTGATGCACACAAAACTGAAAACCATGTGCCGAAAATGTAAACCACTGATGGTAATATTAAAAGTCATAAAACAATGAAGCTTGCTAAAAATGAACAATTGGATACTGCAATGTTTCGATGGTTTGTTCAAAAACGTAGCCAAGGAATTCTATTGTCGGGACCTATAATAATCGAAAAAGCCATTGAAATCAATAAAAAGCTAGGCGGAGATCCTTCATTCAAGGTTAGCATCAGATGGTTGGACAAATTTGAGTTTTGCCATGGTATTCGACAGTTGTCAATCCAGGGTGAAAAGCTAAGTGCAGATAGCACAGCAATTTCTGTTTATTGTGAAAAACTACAGAAGGAAATAGCTGATTGAAGTTTGATTAAAGACCAAATATACAAATGCGATGAGACTGGCCTTAATTCGAAGCCACTACCTCAAAAGACACTGGCCTCAATGACTGAATATGGCAGGATATAAGATGCAAAAAGATCGCATCACTATAATGGTATGTGCTAATGCCAGCAGTAGTCATAAATTGCCTTTGGTTGTTATAGGAAAACCAAAAATGCCTAGATAATTTAAAAATATTAATTTAAATGCTTTGCCAGTTCGCAAAACAATGCGTGGATGAGCCAAGATATATTTCATGATTGGTTTCATAAAATATTTGTACCATGTGTAGCCTCAAATGGTTTACCACAATATGCAATGCTACTGATAGACAATGTGCCTACGCATCCCATATACGTATATGATTTAAAAAGCAATGATAAATATCATGCCACTTTCTGCCAGCAAACATGACATCTCTCATTCAACCGATGGACTAAGGCATGATTAAGAGTAAGAAACATCGCTATTGCAAAATGCTCATTCAAAAACTTATTTTGGCAGAAAATAAATTAGATGTGATAGAGTCTTGGAATAGCTACACTATAAAAGATGCAATTTTCAATGTTGCTGATGCCTGCAATGATGTTCCAGTTCAAACAATACAAAGAAGCTGGAATAAGTTGTGGCCAGAAATAAATTCAACTGATACAGAAACCATTCCAAAAGAATCTGAAATTTTTCAGTTATGTTCGAATGTTCCTGGTTTTAAAAATATTTCAACAGAGGAAGTAAATGATCAGCTGGATATGGCCAAAATGGATGTCAGATGCGAAATTATAGATGACAATGAAATTATGCAAAGAGTGATGACAATTTCGGATGATTCTGAAACTGAAGAAGAAGAAAAAGCTGGAATAACAACCATAATTAGCCACTGTGAAGCTGAAACTATGTTGTCAAAGCACATTGAGTGGTTCGAGGTACAAGAAGAAGCAGATACTACACAAGTGTTACTTTTGCGTAAAATTCGTAAACATTGCCTCCCAAAAGGCAGAGGGGGTAATGAAACAAAAGAAATTGACTGCCTTTTTTTAGAAAAGAAATTTAATTACGTAATATTGTTTTCTTTTAAATTTCTCTAATGACATTAGTTTTCTTTTAAATTTTTTTATGACATTACTAGACCAATGTACGTCAAAATATTAAATTAAAAATAGGTATGTAGGTGATATCTGTACCATGATTTTTTGATGACCCAGTAAAAAATAAATAATAATTAAAGTTTAATTAAATTTCATCAGGTTATGCATTATGTAATAAAATAAATATTATGTACATGACGGATGATCTATTCGATCATCCGTCATGGTCTTGGTCCCATACCTTGACGGATAATTGAAGTTCTACTGTAATTAAGTTAAAAATTATGAAGTTGATCTGTTCTATTTTTTTTTCAAATATTAGTCATTGTTGTAGTTTTTTTTTAGTTTCCATTAGTATTAGTAGTGGCAAATGATGCAAGGAAGCAAGCCTATATATCATAAAAAAAACCACCTGTCCACCCTCTCTAATAATGCGTCTAGTTCTTCCTTGAATTTCAAACTACTCATTTCCACAACAGATGCAAGTTTGTTCCAATGATCAACTACCTGCTGGCATTCTTCCTCAATTTAAAATTATGTCCCCTCATATATTGTCTGGGTAAGAGTTAGGATGCCATCAACATTTAGATTACTCAATCCATTCATAGTCTTAAACACCTCAATCAGATCTCTTCAGAGATGCCCAGTTGCCAGATGCTGTATTTTGTAAAAATGCAATTTTTCTTTGTAGTAATATTTTTGCTTCAAGGGAACACTAGTCTAGATTTCTTCTAATTGGCTTTTAAATTTTTCACACTGATCTTAATCAATTTATTCTAAATTATTTTCAGGAACATATTCCTTCTGCAATACACCTATTCTTAACTTATTCCAATCTCCATCTCTCTGTACGTTACTGGTTTGTTTTATGCACGCATGCACATTTGGTCTCCGTAGTCAAGGGCAGGAGTGCAATAGCACAAACTAATTGAGTAAACCAGGGTTCAAGCCAGATGGCTAAATATGGTCAGGGGAAATGTCAATTACTGCAGGACTTGTTGAGGAGGCCTCCATCCTGCAGTAGATTTATTATTATTATATATATATTTTATTATTTCTTATGCTATTTGAAAGGATTATTGAAAGATATATATATACACACACACACACCTTTCAATAGTCCTCTTTATTTATTCTACCTCGTATAATTTTTAAGTCATTAAATTCCTTTAAGTGTCACACACAGTGAAGTCTGTCTTTTTTATAACTTTATTTGTATTAAAAATAAAAAAAATAATAGCAACCATTTATTGTAGTGTGGAGGGGAATGAAAGAAACCAAAACTTGACAAAAAATTTAACACAAGAGCAAGTGCACAGTGCATTTTTTTTACACGAACACAGAAACACAAAGAACTTTTTTAATACTGTGCTTTTCCAATTAAAAAAAATAATAATTAATGATGCAGGTCAAAAGGGAATACAATACTGGAGGAATACTAAAATTCATGCTGGTGTCACTTTAATAGATATTTTAATTTAATTTAATTTTTTTTTTTCTTTTTTTTTTTCAGGAACATATTCCAGTTTACAGAATACATCATTCGGTCCACTTTGGGGTTATAAAGAAATAAAAAATAATAACAGTAGTTATTTACATCAAAAAAAAAAAAAAAAGGAATTAAAACAGTCACTGGTCTGGGTCAAGCATAATTTTAACACACATATTAAAATTATGCTTGGTGTGTAATTCGCAAGTTTTGTTTAAAATAAAAATAATAAAAAATAAGTTACTAATAACCCTATGTCATTCCCAAAAAAAAAAATAAAAAAAGGTGTAGAAGTAAGATTCTGAAGTCAGATTTTCTACATATTTAAATAAAATGGAAGGAAACTAGGAATGGAAAAATAGGAATTGCACTTTTTTTACAAAATGAAGCTTAACAACAAATTAAAATGCAATATTTGTTTAAATATTTGCTATTTGGGATAATATTTAAGTAAGAACTTTCAGTTAGCTTATATATATATATATTTTTTTTTTTTTGTTACCTTCTATCCCCCTTTTATCACTCTCTAACTCCCTCAGTTTTTTATATATAATTTTTTTTTTTTTTTTTTTTTTAAGATTATATACACGCATATACCTCAATTAAACAGTTGGATGAAAACAAGAAATCTAATTTATTTTAGTTAACAATCAACACAATTTTTTTACTTTACATTCTGAAAAATCTTTGAGGAGGGATCACTTACCGTCTATGCAAAATAAAATTCAAAGAAGTTTGTACTATTATTATCTCAGTAACACAACAAAATTGTTCATTATTAATAATACTGCAATGTCTATCAAATTGCGGCCTCTAACACTGATTTTGGGACAAATCAATGTCCAGAAGACAATTTATTAAAAATCAGAAATTCAATTAACATTTAAATCAATTTAAGATAAAATACTAAAGCATTAAAAATGTTATATTACATCAGAGAGAGAGAGAGAGAGAGAGAGAGCAAACTAATATGATCTCTTCGTTAAACTAAGAGAAACATACTGCTTTAACACCAACATTGCTCTTGAAATCTTACCATACGTATATATAAAACCAGAAAGTTTTTATTTTTATTTGGGGTGGGGAGAAATGACCAAGGTTTAAAATTATTAATTATCACAGAAGAAAATGTAAAAATATTTTAATATTTGGTTCCCTACCTTTTCCCCCATTCCGTATGCAACTTATCACAAAAACTGAATAACATAAAAATTGACTTCTTATGATGTGCATTCTTTTTGGAAAGATAAAAAATTTGAAAAATTTTATATCTTTATGATAAACAAAATCTAAAATAGTAATTCTCACATATTTAAACACTAGCAAATGCACAGTCATGAACTATTTCTTTGTTTAAAAAAAATAATTACACCTACCATTAAATGCAGATGTATTAATTTATAGTTTTATTCTGTTGTATACTTAATTGTGGTCACTGAAAAACATATCATGAAAATACTGCTACCACTGTTTCAATACTGTTTCTTTTTTTCACATTATTTCTCCATTACTTGATATATTCAACAGAGGTAATAAAAAATTAATATTGGCTTTTTCATTCCTTACTAAAATACTAAAGAGGAAGGAAAATTAAGATAATGTCAATACAGACAAAACACACTTGTGTAGCAAGATTAAAACATATTAAAAAATATATATATTACCAAGCTCACAACCTTAACTGAATGACTATTAATATTTATTCCATCAACCCATGGAAGTTCATGGCTGTATTTGTGTTGTAACAAGTAATGATATAATTATATATCACAGACAACAATACTGAGGTTTCCAAGACAGAACATTTAAGGGAATAAAACTATGACAATAATCACCTATTAAAAAAAATAAATAAAATCGCATTTAACAGCATAGTTATTAAACAAGGGTCTATTTATCAGGTACTATTTATTAAGATTTATTTATGAATTACCATATCAACAAGAAATTTTTTTTATCATAGTTTATCTGATTTTACCCCAATATTAGGACAAATCAAATTTAATGATTTAATTTAGCTGTTATAAATAATCCTATGTCATTCCCTGAAAAACTACAGGGGTAAGATTCTGAAGCCAAACCATTAATTCTTTGCCTGTTTATAAAAAAACTGGAAGGGGACTGGGAATGAAAAGAATAGGTATAACAGTATATATATATATATTTATTATTTTTTCATGAAACTTAACAACAAATTAAATGGTACAAGGCCAAATAAATGGAATGAAATATTTGTTTAAATATTTCCTACTTAACCAGAATAGTATTCAGGTCTAGCAAATGTCTCATAACACAAATGTAATATTTACTGCTTTCAAGCAGTCTATATTTCTACAAACATATAGTATCTTGGCAAAGTTTACTATAATTTTCTTATTATCTAAGAAAACAAAAATAGAACAAAAACTATAATATACGTACATGTGTGTATATATATTCTTTCTTCCTGATTTATTATTTCAATTTACCCCACTGCCCTCTCTCTCTCCCATCCCCTTCCCCACAGTCCTTTTCCAATGTAAAACAGTGAAGAGGATATTGTCTGTCAACATGAAACAGATGAATCATGAGAACATGCCATGATGGCTCAGCCATCACATCTAGAGTTCACAATATTTAAATGGAGTGCTGAAGTACAGAATATACTGGTAGCAAAAAATTTTACCCTTTGTTATTGTGGTTCTTGACAAAAATACACAAATGGCACCAGGCCAAAGGTGGCTTTATTGCAGGCCTTAATGCACGTGATAATGCACACAGACCCACAGTGACTCCTGACCTTGACAGAGATAATGCCGCCTTCTACTGGCTTGATGACAAAGCTAGACACCATCCAAAGGTATACCTACAAATGTAAAAACATTAAATAGAATCACTTATTCAAATCATACCTTTAAAATCTCTATGCACTATGATTTCTCTATTTCAAAATTTGGCATGAAAAAATTGAATATTTTTTGAAAACAAACTAAAATTAGAGGCCTTCTATATAAGGAGACTGAAGGAACTCAAATGAGGAAACTGAAGATGGAACTCTTGATAAGCTTCACAAGAGCACCCCTTTGTTTCCACAGCTGATGCACATACAAGGAGAGTTAGAATTCTCCTACATATACACCTTAGGAGTGTGTTAAGAATCAAGCACATATATTAGAATATATGCTTGTCAAGATAAAGCTTCTTGAAATTTTGCCAGCCCATCAATATCACAGGATCAACTGACCACTGATGTACAAGCTGTTTTTTTTTTTTTTTTTCAGAACAGCTTTCAATTCTGCGGGAAAACATGCCACTTGCTGTTTAATTAGGGATATGATACCAGTGTGGCAATGCATTTCTGTATAATAATGAAAGATAGCCAAGAATGTAGTGAATTGATTGTGGGAGAGAAGTTAAGGCATCTCTGCTCACTTCAAGCCTAAATCTGTTAAATGTTTACTTGTGGTACACATAAAAGAAATAGTATGAACTATTTGTACTGAGTTGGCATCTTGCTGGCTCAGGACAAGTTACTTCTTCATATTGAGTATGCTGCCAAAGACATACGATGTTCTACATTAGTTATACCATACGTGGGAATTGCTTATTCATTTGTGTAAAATAAATTACAAGCTCCGCAAAAACGATAAGTGTTTGCCTTTTATTTACATGATTGTTGTTTTATATTGTACTTAATACGTAGTCATATAGTTATAGTTACGCTGGTTATTTTTTATTTTAATTTAGATAAAGAGTTTTTGTGGATTTTACTTACGATAGGTAAAACCGTTATTTTTGTTCGATTTTTGTAGCCATTGTTTTTGTATATAGGGAATTCAAAGTTTTTGTAGGGAATTCAAAGTTTTTGTAGGGAATTCAAATTTTTTAATTGAGGTAGCTAGGTAGCTCTAACGCATAATTATATAGTAATACGCTTCACTGTTTCTATTTCATAGTTTCTATTCAAATACTACTGACATTTAATTTATTGATTTTATTAATTTAAACTACCATGCCCCGAACTAGAGCAGCAAAGCAACGGGCACAAAGTGGCAGGAGTGTTGTGACTCGGGGGAGAACTGAGGGGGGCGATTCTCCAACGCGTCACAGCCTAAAAAAATGTGCAACTTGTGAAATGTTTGCCGAAATCTCTGGAACGGAACATGATATTGCCATGGGGGATGTCTTTGTGTGTGCGCGATGTAAGGAGTGTAAGGAAATAAGGCGACAACTCAGCGTTGTTATGGGCCTATATGAGAGTTTGAAGGACAGGGTGGATGCCCTCGAAGGAAATAAATTGAGGGGCCCATCAAGCTCTCAGCTGCCCACATCAACGCCAGAGCTTGCACTTGGTCATCGCGCAACACAGCGGCAAACCCCAAGGCAGAATGCGCTGGTCCCACAGGAACTATTAGTTGTTGGTGACTCTATTGTCAGGGATACGGGGAACATGCTATGTAAAAAGGATAGGTGGAACAGGACCAGGGTATGTCTGCCAGGGGCAAAGGTTGATGACGTTGTAGAGCGGATATCATCTTTCAAGGGCACAAAAGGTGATATAGTTGTACACGTTGGCACTAATGATATTAAGAGTAGGAGACCGGCAGAATTACTCAACAAGTACAGGTCACTGTTGAAAAAAAGCCGAGAATTAGGGTTGCATTTGAAAGTGTCTGCAATTCTGCCCAGACACGATAGGAGGGAGTATATGATGAGAGCCTTGTCGATCAATTCGGCCCTGGAAAGATTGTGCAAGGCTCAAGGGGTAGAATTTTTTTCAGCCTGGACTGTACTTGTTAACAGGAGAGACTGCTTCTACAGGGATGGGATACACTTAAATAGAAAGGGTGCAAGAATATTTGCTGATGCTATCGAGGCAGTGTTAGGTGGGTCGGAAAACTGCTAGCTTGGGGGGATACAAAGACTAATAGTTTAACAGTAACCGCAGGCAGAGGTGAAGGTGATTCTTGCACAACTTCTATTAGAATAAGAAGCGACCTGGAGCGAGGGGTGTTGGGGGTTTCAGGGACGGATGGCAGTCATCCTGGAATAGTTGGGTATATGGGATGTGTTAGGGTAACAAGGAATAGGCATAGGAGCATGTATGCTTGCATGTATACCAATGCTAGAAGTATAGTAAATAAATTTGATGAATTTGAAGTGTTGGTCAAGACATCAAAGGCGGATATTGTTGGGATAGCAGAGACGTGGTGTCACAAAGATATAAGGAATGCAGAACTGGAATTTGGGGAGTACAATGTGTACAGAAAGGATAGACAGGACAGAAAGGGAGGAGGTGTTATGCTGTTAATTAAGAAAAACATAAAATCAAAAGAAGTGCATCCAGTTGATATAGATGGACAGTGCACTGTTGAGTCAGTTTGGTGTGACATAAGCACTGCGAAAGCAAAAATAAGAGTAGGAGTGTGTTATAGGCCTAATGACTCGAATGAGTACAATGAACAATTGTACAGAGAAATAGAGTGGGCCAGTAAATCAGAATGTCTTATAATGGGGGATTTTAACTTCCCAGATATTGACTGGAACTTGTGGGTTGGTCACTCACACACTAGTCAGACTTTTGTGGATTTATTGGATGATTGTTTTCTGCAGCAGCATGTTCGAGAGGCAACCAGAGAAAGTAATACTCTTGATCTGGTTATCAGCAGTGATCATTCGTGTATTAAGAATTTGCAGATAAAGGAACCACTAGGTGGCAGTGATCACAGTGTGCTGAAGTGGGATTTACTCAAAGAGCTAACTACCGTCAGGGGTAAAGGAAAGGGTTTTTGCTTCCGTAAAGGGGAGTACAGTGGTCTCAGACAGTTTTTAAATTCTGTACAGTGGGATCAACTGACGATGTTACAAACAGTAAATTCTAAGTGGGAAGCATTCAAGGAATTAATCGTGGAAGCTACTAGACTTTTCATACCGATGAAGAAATATTGTTCAAGGTTTAGGCCTAAATGGTTATCAAATGAACTAATGAGACTCGTGACAGAGAAGAAAAATGCATGGGATGCATATAAATTATCAGGCGACGCAGAAGCCTGTAGCAGATATAAGCTAGTCTGTAATCAGGTCACAAAGGAGGTTCGGCAGGCAAAGGCGGATTACGAGAAATCTTTGGCAAAAGATGCTAAGAAAAACAGCAAGGATTTCTTTACTTATATAAACTCTAAAAGGAAGGGGATGAATATGATTGGTCCACTTGACATCGATGGTTCGACTGTTGATGATCCTGCTCAGATAGCAAACAAACTGAATGAGTATTTTGCATCTACATTCACACGTGAGGAATTATTACAGTTTGAAAATGGAAGAAGGTTATCAAATTGTAGCAGTGTGCTTAATGATTTTGTAATAACTGAGAGCAAAGTGGAGGAGAAATTGTTGAAGTTAAACATAAGAAAGGCACCTGGGGTGGATGGGATCTATCCAGTTATATTAAAGGAGGCGGCAAAGCAACTAAGCAAACCCTTAGCCATAATTATGAGAGCATCCTTGGACTCAGGGGAGGTTCCCACGGACTGGAGATGTGCAAATGTATCCCCAATTCACAAAGGAGGTTCGAAGGGTGACACGAGTAATTACAGACCAGTTAGTTTAACTTCTGTTCCGGGTAAAATAATGGAGTCACTGGTTAAAGATGCATTGCAGGATCATCTAGACAAGACTGCAGCAATAATTCAGACACAGCATGGGTTTGTTAAGGGAAAGTCTTGTCTGACAAATTTGATTGGTTATTATGATGTGGTCACAAAGGAACTGGATGCAAAAAATAATTTTGATATCATATACTTGGATTTCAGGAAAGCTTTTGACACTGTTGCGCATGGAAGACTACTGTACAAATTGGAGCAGAATGGTATTAAGGGTAAGTTGCTACAATGGATAAAAGGATGGTTAAGTGGGAGAAGACAGAGGGTGGTAATCAATGGGTGCTGCTCTTCGTGGACTAATGTTATTAGTGGAGTCCCACAAGGTTCGGTGTTGGGTCCACTGTTGTTTTGTATATTTATCAATGATATTGATGAAGGTATATCAGGCTTAATGTCGAAGTTTGCAGATGACACGAAGGTTGGCAGGGTTGTTAATAACAGTAATGGCAGTGTGCTACTGCAACAGGATCTAGATAATTTGGGCAGATGGGCTAAGAAGTGGCAACTGAAGTTTAACCTTGACAAATGCAAAGTACTGCATATAGGTAGAAGTAACCCCAGAGAAACGTACCAACTGTGTGGTACTACACTTAAGGTGGTAGAAAATGAAAAAGACCTGGGAGTAATTGTGCAGTCAGATATGAAGTTTTCTGAGCAATGTAGACAGGCTGCTAGGGCAGGTCATGGGGTTTTGTCAATGATATATAGGAATTTTGCTAGCAGGGAAAAGGAGGTGATTGTCCCTCTGTATAAGGCAATGGTCAGGCCACGCCTTGAGTACTGCGTACAGGTCTGGAGGCCTCATTTTAGGAAGGATGTAGATTTGCTTGAGCGTGTACAGAGAAGAGCAACACGATTGGTGAGGGGAATGAAGGGATCCTCTTACCAAGAGAGGCTTAAGTTCTGCAAATTGCAGTGGCTGGAGACTAGGCACCTGCGCGGTGATCTGATTGAGGTCTATAAGGCCTTGAATGGGTTGAGCACGCTGAATTCTGATGGGATCCTCCCACTTGTTCAGATTACGAACCTACGGGGACATAAGTTCAAATTAAGAAAGGACAGATGTAGAATAGATGTGCGGAAATTTGCCTTTAGCCAGCGGGTGGTTAATTGCTGGAACAAACTTCCATCTGTCGTTGTGGAAGTTGATAGCTTGAATAAATTTAAGGAGGAACTGGACAGGCATTTTGAGGGAATGGTGTGATTTTTTTTTTTTTTTTATTTATTTATTTATTTATTTTTTTTTTTGGCTGATGCTGCATAAGCTCCTACACTTGCTTTCTTGCATCAAGTGCCACTACTACTACTACTACTACTAAATACATTAGCAGAGGCACATGATACAAGAAAGCAAGCTTATACAGCATCAGCAAAAAAAAAAAAAAAACCTTCCCATTTCACTGATCCATTCAATCCAAATGTTTGTCAAGTTCTGCCTTGAATTTATTTAAGCTATCAACTTCCACAACAACAGATGGAAGTTTTTTCTAGCAACCAACTACCCGCTGGCTAAAGGCAAACTTCCACACATCTATTCTATAACTGTCTTTCCTCAGTTTGAATCTATGCCCGCTCAGATTTGTAATCTAAGCAAGAGGAAGAATCCCATCAGCATTGAGCCTGCTCAATCCATTCAAGGCCTTATACATACCTCAATCAGATTGCCTCACAGGTGCCCCTAGTCTCTAGAAGCTGCAATTTGCAGAACTTAAGCTTTTCTTCATAAGAGCACCCCTTTGTTCTCTTCACCAGTCTTGTTGCCTCTCTAGCAACTCTACATTCTTCCTAAAATGAGGCTTCCAAATGTGTATGTGGTACTCAAGGTGTGGCCTGACCACTTCCTTATATAAGGGGATAATCACCTCCTTATCCCTGCTTGAAAAATTCCTGCATATCATTGACAAGACCCCATGACCTACTCTGGCAGCCTGTCTGCACTACTCAGAAAACTTCATATCTGACTGCACAATTACCCCCAGGTCTCTTTCATTCTCCGCTATGCTGAGTGTAACACCACATGGTACATTTCTCTGGGGTTACTGCTACCCATATGCAGTGCTTTGCATTTGTCAATGTTAAACTTCAGTTGCCACTTCTCAGCCATTCTACCCAACTTTTCCAGATTCTGTTGCAGAAGCATACTGTCATTACTGTTATTAACAACCCTGCCAACCTTTATCATCTGCTAACTTTGACATTAAACCTGATATACCTTCATCAATATCATTGATAAATATACAAAACAACAATGGGCCTAACACCGAACCCTGAGGGACACCACTAATAAAAGTCCATGTGGAACAGTACCCACTGATCCCCACACTCGGTTTTTTGTCCCATCCAACCATCCTTTTATCCATTGTAGCAACTTGGCCTTAATGACCTACTACTCCAATTTGTACAGTAGTCGTCCATGTGCAGCAGTATCAAAAGCTTTCCTGAAATCCAAATATATGATATCAAAATAATTTTTACATCCAGTTCCTTTGTGACCACATCATAGTATTCAATCAAATTGGTCAGACAAGACTTCCCCTTGACAAACCCATGATGTCTGAATTATTACTGCTGTCTTGTCTAATCCTGCAATGCTTCTTTAAACAGTGACCCCATTATTTTTCCTGGAACAGAAGTCAAATTAACAGGTCTGTAATACCTGTGTCACCCTGTGATTCTCCTTTGTGAATTAGAGATACATTTGCACATCTCCAGTCCGTGGGAACTTCCCCAAGGCAAAATAAATGTCTAAGTGTTTCTTATTTGAGCTAGCAAAATTTCAGGATGCTTTAACTCAGCAAGAAAGAATAATTGTACCATGTTAGTACAAAAATGTTTTATTCTTGATCCATTAACATAATTCTGAAGTTAACAGGAATCTTCTGAAATACTCTATATGTGCTAGTTACGCTGACTGGTAATGCAGTTTGCAGTTTCTAAACACACACACTAACATCGGCCATTAGTTGATTAAATGGAATACATTCAAACAACATGCTTTAGCTGCACTAATGCTTCAAAAGCATATGCATATATCCTTTTTCTCAAAGTGACTGAGTGTGATTTTTTTTTTTTTTTTTTTTTTTTTTGATAGTTGTTGGCGCATAGGCTTCTGTGGCCATAATGCACCTCCCAAGGTTTTTGCAGTACTTTGATCCAAGCCCGAGGCGGGAATCGAACCCACGACCTTTGGGTTGCCAGGCAAGCACTTTACCCACCCGGCTAGCCCGGTCGGCGACTGAGTGTGATACAGATCAGATTCACACAATTAAATCCCTACTTTGTTTGGAGTTTTCAGTGACCAATTTGAACAGGCACATTTTAGTCTCCTCCCAACATTTACTGTTCCCTGTTATGCATGCAGTTTTACAAATAAAGTAACCTTCAATCTTGGGTAATGTCATAACATCATGACCTATGGATTTAAATATAAGCCTAATGTTGGTCACTTGAAGTAAAGAGTATGCAAATGCCTCTGAAATATCATTTAATAAACGTGATTTTTTTGATTACTAAAACAGTTTTAAAATGTTGTAAGAAGAGTATGTAGTCTGTCATAGAGAGAGAGAGCACAGAAAAGAACAGATTGCAAATATTATCATGTGTCAATTAATTAGAAAATTAATGAGTTGCATAGAAGGTATAAAGGAAGAGGGGTGTTATTTATCTGTAACACCCTTCTCCCTTTAATAAATTCAATAAATTTGAATTTATTGAATAAATTCTTTAATAAATTGACATGCAATAATTTAGTCTAATGTTCTTTCCTATGCTATAGAGTTTAATGCAATCTGTTAATCTTTAACTGCTTTAAGTAACAAATATGTACAGAGAAAAAGGGATCTATATTCACATGACTAGATATTCTTATTAATAGTTTACAATAAAATACACATTTAAATCCTAAATGACACGCAAGTACTATACACATTATTGTTACTGAGGTTTAACGGCACAAGAGCTGCTATAACCATACTGTGCATGTAAAAAGTAAAGTGCAGCCATTATCAACCTACTGCAGGATGGAAGCCTCCTCAACAATTCATGCTGAGGGAAATGGACCATAATCTGCCACGCTGGTCCAGTGCGGGTTGGCAGATCGACCGTATTCAGCAGTCAGGGGCTTGAACCCCGGTCTATCTCAAAGAGCGTGTGCTACTGCACTCCCGCTCCTGCCCACTCGGCTACGGAGTGCCTGTACCTGTATTCTATCAGATATAGCATTTAATATAACTTAGACACTGATATAAAAAAACATCATAAATTTGATGTGAATAAATGGGTTCTTTTTATAAAAGGAAAAGATTCTGCAAGTTTAGTTTGATCTTCAACAATATGTTGCATTGCCATTGATTTCTGTAAATCTGAACGAGATAAGAAAGTTGCAATTCTGTCTTTGTGAAAATATAGGAACTCAATAAGCACATTATCATGTGCGCCGAGTTGCACCAAGGCAGGTCATTTCCAATTAGTGGGGATAGATGTGTAATATAAGATAATATGCTCAATATGTGCCCACACAGAAATATCTTCTTGTTAGTCACAGTGAAAGCTAGGCATCCAAAACTGTGAATCATTTTTGGATCAGTATGGTTTATTACAAGAATTCCTTGGCAACCACAAGGTATATGTTCCCAACAAGTACCATGGTTGGCAAGCCAAAGTCCCATGTACAATGTGATTAGGGAAAACACAATAAATATATAAAAAAGGCAGTAAACTTAATATCTGATTAGTACAACATAAAAACAAGTCTATCAAGTACTTTTACCTTGTTACAATGTCATAACTATCCTTGATCTTTTTTACACATTCATTTTCAACACTTATTGAATATTTACAGGCCATCATAATAAATGGTAACAAATGTTAGTTTACAAATACAGTAATCTTCAAAGCATTACAAACACAAACAAGTATAAAATATGACTGAGAAAAATAAATATTGATCAAAATCATGAAAATCTACAGAACGATGTTCAACACATCATAAACAACAGCATATAAGTTATACTAATGAATTTGTCATTGTGAGGATAGAACATTCATTTGCATTATATTATCTATAGGAGATGGGAGCAATAACTATAAAAAGAAAAGTATATAAATATAAAACCATGTTATTCCATATCAGTTGACAAGATATTACTGTATTATAAAATAAATCCTCCTGTCACAAATGAAAACACTGAAGAAATAAAAGCTTTATATACACCTAAAATAAACAAAAGCAATGAGAACAAAAATATTACAAAAAGTTTCTGATAAGTGTGCTCCTTTTCTTGGAGTTCCCATATATATATATATATATATATATATATATATATATATATATATATATAAAGGTCATTTCATGTGTAATTTTTATATACAAGTTGTCTCAAATAGGTGTTGTGGTACCTTATCTCTGTTTCCAAGTAATTGTAGATCTGTTTATAAGAGATCACAGTAAGAAAATACATTTGAAAATCAGAAAAAAAAATCATAACTGTTAGTGGCAGTTGTCTGACTTGGGGATAAATAAAGCCAAAACTAAATAAAAGCTCTAGAATTTTGCTCTATAAGTTGATGAAACTGAATCATATGGTATAAATAGATATAGAGGATATACCACATTGAGAAAACAAAAAGTAACAAAGATTTATTTAAAAAATTTTTTTTCACAATATCTTGTTATGCATTTTTTTTTTGTTTTAAATTTTGAATTGATTAACAATTACTTCACTCTAATGTGAAAAGATCAAATCAAAATAATATCACATTAAAATTTAAAAAGTTATGTACATGTGTTCATTTTTAGAAAACTTTAAAAATTTCACAAAGAAATCCACTCTGTAGAGCCCACTGCTATCAAAGCTCACTGCTTTGTAGCCCACCAAGATTTGCAAAAATTCACACTACAGGCCTAAATAGGTGCAACTCAACTGCATGAGCCCATACATTGTAATTTTGATTTGTATTAGCATTAGCCATATGGTGTAAGGAAATCCAAGGCTTTTGCTGCACAGGCAAAAAAATAAATTAAATAATTAATTAAGAATAATATTAGATAAATAATAAAATTTGACTCCCTCCTCACATAGGTATCTATCCAGCTGAACTTTTATTTCTTCAAGCTAATTTCTTCTTCAGTAAATAACTTGCTGGTTAAAAAGAAACTCTGCAGTCCAGGGTAAACCCCCTCCTCCATAATTTCAACCCTAGTTTTAGAATTATTCATAACAGTGGAAATTTCACTCTCTTCATTTTAATTTTACTCTCTCCTTGAAGAGCCTTATACACCCTGATTAGGTCTCCTCTAAGGTGCCTAGTTACCAAGCTCTGTAGAACACACATCTGAAGTCTTTCCTTTGACTTCCTACAGTCCAACATTCCTAAAAGTGAGGTAATTTTCCTTGGTGATTTTAAGGTTCACAACTCCAGCTGGTTGAGATGCTGAGGCTTTTGCAATTACCAATGACCCTGCTCATATTGTTCATTTACCTACCAGAAAATCCTAACCACATAGCCAAGATTATTGGCTATGTGGTTAGGATTGTCTAATGAACAACCCTTCCAGGTACACAGTTGAGGTGAGTGGTGCTCTAAGCACTTCAGATCAAAACTTGGTGATCGCCTCTTCTCCAATGGAACCTTTTTCTTGTGGCCATTCTCAAGCTCTTATTATTTGACATTACAAGATTACCTGTGAGATTTCTATTCTTCTTTTCCTTGGTTGGATTAATGTTTTAAATCTTGGATCAATGATTGCCCAGATCGTGTCAGTGAAATTATTCTTGCAGAGATGGAATTGTTTATTCCATACTCCACCTTAAAATCTTGGCCCTTATGTAAACCTTGTGCACATATTTTACAATATGTGCACTAAGGCTCTTCAAGATAAGAATGTTGCATATCACAATTGGCTTGCATTCAAATCTCCAGCTTCATTTTCTGCCTACACCAAAGCTCATAACAATTGAAAAGCAATTATTAATCAGTCCAAACTAGATTTTGAACAGGCTAAAAGTAGAAAACTTGCTTCTTGTCCAACTGTTGTCAAGCATTCTGGTCTCTTGCCAAAATTATTGGCTGCAACTTTTGCCCATCTCCACTCTCACTTCTGTTAAAATCTGATGGTTCTATTGCCACCTCAGCTAAAGATAAAGCTGACCTGCTAACATCCTACTTTCTTCTAGCTCTTGTATTAATGATCTTGGTAAACCACTAACCACAAGCACCTACCATTCCCAGTACACTCCATTCAATGCCTCCTGTGGTCTTCCATCAAAAGGGTATTAGAATTAGAAATTTGAACAGTCTTTTGATGCCAAGAAAGTGCCAGGTCCTGATGGTATTTCTCCACTTGTTCTCCAAACCTGTGCTCCTGAGTTTAGCCCTGCTCTGTGTCGATTTACTCACTATTGTATTCCACTGGTGTTTTTCCTTCTGCTTGGATATTTGTTCATATTCAGCCAGTTCCTAAAAAGGGTGACAAATCCCTCCCCATCCAATTATAGTCCCATTGCACTTACTTTTTAATCACCAACTCCTAAAATATCTAAAAACATTCCCTCTGTTCAATGATTGCAGATTCCATCAATGTCAATTCACTGGTGATATACTAGTTGCTCATGTTAACCATATATGGACATCTATGCTTATGTTAACCAGCTATGGACATCTATGCCTATGTTAACCATCTATGCACAAATTTAATGGAAAAGCTTTGTGAAACTCAAGCAGTTGCTTTTGTTGTTGGGCATGTATGTTTTATAAATAAAGCTTCCATCCTATGGATTTCTGACTATTTTTTCGTAATTGGGTATCCAATTTTTTCTCTGATCACTCACTGCAGGTGACAGTAGATGGCCCTGTTTTCTAACTTCTTCACTAATGCTGGTGTTCCCCCCCCTCTCTCCCACTCTTTTCCTCTTGTGTATCAATGACCTTACACTGACTGGAAATCCTATCCATAGTTTTGCTGATGATAGCACATTGCATTTCATCTTCCAGTCTGAGAAACTCCATCATGCACAAACAGCTTCAACTTCTCTAATGTCCACTACTAGTTCCTTAAATGCTGATCTCCAGTGGGGCAAAGATAACTGAGTTAATTTCAATCCTTCTAACACTCAGTCATGTCATATCTCACAGAAAGGGAGGGATTCTTCTGCTACTCAGCTTATCTTTGGCAACACTAGAAAGTGTAGCAGAAGAATCAAAATGAAAGTAGAATGCAGAAAAGTAGCAAAGATTTCTAGACAAGATCATATATTGCTATTAAGGATTACCCTGACTTATAATCTCTTGACATAAATGTATCACAAATATTGTTTCCTCTGCATCTAAAAAACTTGGATTTCTCTTTTGGTTTTGGCATTACTTTTCTTCTAAACTGCTACTCATTCTGTATAAATCTTAATTTTGTCCTACAATGGAATATTGTTCCCACATACGGGGCAGTGTCCCCCAAAACTTTTCTCAGGCTTCTAGACCCCATTCAAAAGTGGGCAGTTAGGTTAATTAATGACTCATCTCTTATAAATTCTCTTCATCTCTGTCTCAGTTACTTCTAGAAGGACTGTTCTTTGAAGAGTTGGCTTCTATAATTCCCACTCTCTCTTTCAAACCAGCCCCAAACACTGCTGCAACCAGTCAGAATCTTTTTACTGTCAAACTTCCAGAACCAACTTCTCTTCTTCCTCATTTATTCCTTCAACTTTCATTTTCTGGAACAATCTCCATGCACACATATTTCCTGAAAAATTAAATCTACAGAAATTAAAGCCTAATGTCAATAAATATCTTCTTTCACCTTCTCAACCTTCAACCCATGCACGGTACAATACTATAGGTTCTAATATCTTTTGTGCCCATTTTCCAATCTCATCGGGCATCTTTGGACCCTTTCCTGTTCCAGGTACTTGCCTATATAAACCCACATGTGTTCTGGAATCTACTCATGAAATATTTAAGGTAAAAATAAGCAGAAGATTACATGCAATAGCTGTTGAAACAGTAAAAAAGACAAAGGAGCACACTGTTCTGAAAGCTTGTGTGTGTATTGTGAATGAAAAGTTTTGTCAACTACCATTAAATAGAAACCTTCTTGTTTGAAAATTAAATGTCTTTAAATGAAGAATAACAAAAATCTAAAAGAATTTAGTGGAAGCTGCAAGTGAGGTATGTAAGGAGGTCTGTATAAAGAAACTCAGAAAATTAGTACAAAGATTATCATGCTGGAAGCATATTTTATTTATAAGAAATAAGGTAGTGTGTATATTTTAATAAACCATATATTCAGAAGTACTGTCCAGTTATACTGAAGATTACAAGTGAGTGCATCCCAAACATTAGGGCCTTAGCATGATTTTGCAAAGAGGAGATGATCATCATCCCGGCAAGGGCAGATCCAAGCATACAACTCAACAACCACTTCTCTATATATATCTTTATCTTCAGCACTTCTCTTAATCCCTCATATCTATTCATCAATCAGTTTTCCTCAATGTCCCCCTGGGCTTCTTCCCCTCCATCACATCTTTCACCAGTCCTTCAACACATGTCCAATTCAATTTCTTTTACACATTCCGATTATTTCAGTCAAATATTTCTTCTCACCCACCTTTCTCAAAACCACCTCATTCCTCACTTTATCAATTCATCTTATCTTCTTCATTCTCCTCCATACCCACATCTCAAAATGTTCCAATCTTCTAATATCTTCCATTCTCAATGTCCATATCTCTACTCCTTCATAGAGTACCAAATTCCATACCAGACATCAAGTTCGAAAAGGACATCATTCCTGAAAAATCACAATTATGAGATTATTATTATTATTATTAGTAGTAGTAGTAGCAGCAGTAGTAATAGCAGTCGCAAATGATGCAAGAAAGTAAGCTTATATAGCATCACTAAATATAAAAGGAAATGACTGTTCCTATTTCACCTGTCCATCCCCTCTAACAGATTCAGTCTTCCTTAAATTTATTCAAACTACCCACCTACAACAACACCAGATAGGAATTTGTTCCAACAATAAACCACCCTCTGGCTGAAGGCAAATTTCCACACACCCAACCTGCAACCATCTGTCCTCAATTTGAATTTATGCCCCCTCATGTGTTGATGGAATTCTTCTTCAGCAAGAGGAAGAATGCCATCAACATTTTACTTAATCCATTAACTTAATGCCATCAGCAGCTTACTTAATCCATTCAAGGCTTTAAACACCTGAATCAGATTTCTTCACAGGTGTCTCATCTCCAGACTCTGCTATTTGTAAAACTGAAGTATTTCCTAGTAAGAGCACCCTATGAAGAGATGAGTGCCCTTCTCTGCACTCATCCCAACAGATCCATATCTTTCATAAAATGAGGCTACCAGACCTGTATGTAGTATTCAAGATGTGGCCTAACCATTGCATTATACAAAGGCAGGGTTAACCACCTCCCACTCCAGCTGGCAAAATTCCTGTACATCATTGACAAAACCCCATGACCTATCCAAGGCAGTTTCAGAGAACTTCATATCTGACAGCACAATTACCCCTAGGTCCTTTTCATCCTCCACTGTCCTGAGTGTGGTTACCACACAGCTGGTATATTAATCTGGGATTGCTGCTTCCCATATGAAATACCTTTAATTTGTCAATATTAAACTTCAATTGCCACTTCTCAGTCTATTTGCCTAATTTGGTCAGATCTTGTTGCAGTAGCATACCCTGATTACTGTGATAAACTACCCGGCCTTTGTATCATCTGTGAACTTAAGATGTTAATCCTGATATGCCTCATTAATATCATTAATAAATATAGAAAACAAAAATGGGCCCAGCACTGAACCCTCAGGACCTCTGCTAATAACATTAACCCAAGAAGAGCAGAGCCCACAGATGACTACTCTGTCTTCTCTTACTCAACCATCCCTTTATCTATAGTAGCAACTTTCCCTTAATGCTATACTCCTCCAATCTGTATTGCAATCTTTTATATGCAACAGTATCAGAAGCTTTTCTGAAATTAAGTATGAATTGTCAAAATTATTTTTTACATCAAGTTCCTTTACAGCAGTTCATAGAAGCACTTATACAATAGTTTGATGGAGGAAGCAACTCTGACATTACATATCTGAATTTAGTACAGTTTTTGACAGGATTCCTCATGAGAGATTATTGTATAAATTGTGACATGATGGCAGAGAAAATTCAATGAATTAGGGTTCATTGAAGAGCAGAAGACAGACAGTGATCATAAATGGTTATTTGTCAGAGATGACTGGAGTAACAAGTCACATCTCCAGGTAATGACTGCTAGGACTTCTCTTGTTTCTTACCTTTCTAAATGATACTGATGAGGGAATACATGGGAAGCTGTCAAAGTTTTGAAACAGTTTAAAGGCTGGGAGAGTAGTTTAAGATCAGAATATTGCTTTGATAAAATTTTCCCCGATTGCAAACATCCGTAAAATGAGAGCTAGTTTAATGCTACAAATTGCAATACCTTGCATTTCATAGCGTTAACCTAGAAGTACAGAAGACCCCCATTTTAAGATTTGTTCACTATACAATTATATCACTTTACGATGGGCTCTCCATAATAAAATACTGCTCACTATGCAATATGTGGTAAGTGCTGTTCATTATGATCACGTTTGCGAATAGAATTTTAATTCTATTAAACGGCGATTATTTAATTCTATTAAAAGCGAAAATAAGAGGAATATTATCCACAGGCTATGAAAGTAAAGATCACAAATTTACACTTTATTACATTACCAATTAACAAAATTAAATGATGTGAAAATTGGAAGGATACAGCAGAGCGTCAATAATCCGAACTAATTGTTACTGGGGGTAGTTTGGATTTACGAACTTATAAATAGCATTAGTAGAGGCATACAATGTAAGAAAGCAAGCTTATGCAGCATCAGCCAAAAAAAAACCTCCCATTTCACCCCTCCATTCATTCCAAATGCCTGTCCAGCTCAGCCTTAAATTTATTTAGGCTATCAACTTCCACAACAAAAGATGGAAGTCTTTTCCACCAATCAACTATCCACTGGCTAAAGGCAAATTTCTGCACATCTATTCTACAAATGTCTTTCCTCAATTTGAAACTATGCCCCATTAGGTTCTTAATCTGAGGGGGCTCCAAGAGGAAGAATCCCATCAGCATTTAGCTTGCTCAGCCCATTCAAGAACTTATACACCTCAATCACACCACCTCGCATGTGCCTACTCTCCAGGCACTGCAATTTGCAGAACTTAAGTCTTTCCTGGTAAGAGCACCCCTTTGTTCCCCTCACCAACCTTGTTGCCCTTCTTTGTACTCATTCTAGCAACTCTACATCCTTCCTAAAATGAGGCCTCCAGACTTGTACACAGTACTCAAGGTGTGGCCTGACCATTGCCCTGTACAACGGGATAATCACCTCCCTGTCCCTGCTAGTAAAATTCCGATATATCATTAACACGACTCCATGACCTGACCTGGCCGCCTGTCTGCACTGCTCAGCGTACTTCATATCTAACTGCACAATTACCCACAGGTCTCTTTCACTTTCCACTTCCCTGAGTGTAGTACCACACAGTTGGTACGTTTCTCTTGGGTTATTGCTACCCATATGTAGTAACTTTGAATTTTTCAATGTTAAACCTCAGTTGTCACTTTTCAGCCCATTCGCCCAATTTATCTAGATCCAGTTGGAGTAGCATACAATCTTTACTGTCGTTAACAACCCTGCCAACCTTAATATCATCTGCAAACTTGGACATTAAGCCTGATATACTTTCATCAATATCATTGATGAATACACAAAACAATAATGGGCCCAGCACCGAACCCTGGGGAACTCCACTAATAACATTCATCCACGAAGAGCAGTATCCATTGATTACCACTCTCTGTAGTTTCCCACTCCACCATCCTTTTATCCATTGTAGAAACTTACCCTTAATGCCATACCACTCCAATTTGTACAGCAGTCTTCCATGTGTAACTGTATCAAAAGCTTTCCTGAAATCCAATTATATGATATCAAAATTATTTTTTGCATCCAGTTCCTTTGTGACCACATCATAGTATACAATCAAATAGGTCAGACAAGACCTCTCTTTAACAAACCCATGCTGTGTCTTAACTATTACTGCAGTCTTGTCTAGATGATCCTGCAATACTTCTTTAACTAGTGACTCCGTTATTTTCCCCAGAACACAAGTTAAACTAACAGGTCTATAGTTACTTGTGTCACCTTTTGAACCCCCTTTGCGAATTGGTGATACACTTGCACACTTCAGTCCATGGGGACCTCCCCTGGGTCCAAGGAAGCTCTCATAATTATGGTAAGGGCTTGCTTACTTCCTTTGCTGACTCCTTTAATATAAGTGGATAGATCCTATCCACCCCAAGATGCCTTCTTTATGTTTAACTTCAACAATTTCTCCTCCACTTTGATCTCAATTATTACAAAATCACTAAGCTCCCTATCACAGTTTGATAAACTTCTGGCATTCCCCTCCTTGAATAACTCCTCCTGTGTGAATGTAGATGCAAAATACTCATTCAGTTCATCAGCTACCTGAGCATGATCATCAATAGTCAACCCATCTATGTTAAGTGGTCCAATCTGATTCATTCCTTTCCTTCTAGAGTTCACATAAGAAAAGAACTCTTTGCTGTTTTTCTTTGCATTCTTTGCCAAAGATTTCTCAGCTTCACCTGCCTAACCTCCTTTGTGACTTGATTACAGAATATTTTATGTGCCATATAAAATAGTCTGTAATTGACTATCCTGTGTTGCCTGATAATTTAAAATTTGCAATCGGCTTCTGTGTCGCCTGATAATTTATATGCATCCCATACATTTTTCTTCTCTGCCACAAGCCTCATTAATTCATCTGACATCCATTTAGGTCTAAACCTTGAACAGTATTTCTTAGTTGGAATGAAAAGTCTAGTAGCCTCCAAAATTAAGTCCCTGAAGGCTTCCCATTTAGAATTCAACATTGGTAACATCAGTTGATCTCACTGTATAGAATTTAAAAACTGTCTGAGACACCTGTAGCCACCTTTACGAAAGCAAAAGCCCTTCCCTTTACCCTTGATGGTAGTTATGTCTTTAAGTAAATCCCACATCAGTACACTGTGATCACTGTCACCTAGTGATTCCTTTATCTGCAAATTCTTAAGACATGAATAATCACTGCTGATTATCAGAACAAGAGTATTACTCCCTCTGGTTGCCTCTCAAACAAGTTGCTGTAGAAAACAGTCATCCAATAAATCCACAAAAGTCTTGCTAGTGTGCGAGTGACCAATCCACAAGTTCCAGTCAATATCTATAAAGTTAAAATCTCCCATTATAAGACATTCTGATTTAATGGCCCACTCTATTTCTCTGCACAATTTCTCATTATACTCATCAGTTTCATTAGGTCAATAAAACACACCTACTCTCATTTTCCCTTTCCCAGTGCTTATTTCAAAACAAACTGACTCAACATTGCCTTATCCACCAATGTCAATTGGATGCTTCCTTAGATTTTATCTAACAGCATAACCCCTCCTCCTCCCTTCCTGTCCTGTCTATCCTTTCTGTACACATTGTACTCCCCAAATTCCAATTCTGCACTGCTTATATCTGTGTGACACCACATCTCTGATATCCAAATAATATCCACCTTTGATGTCTTGACTAGCACTTGAAACTCATGAAATTTATCAAATATACTCCCAGCATTGGTGTACATGCAAGTACACATGCACCTGTTTCTACTCTCAGTTACTCTAACACAGCCCATGTATTTACTTGCTCTATTAGGACTACCAGCAGTCCTGGAAATCTCCTTGCAGTGCAAGAATCACTTTTGCCTCTGCCACTGTTAACCTTTTAGTCTATGTACCCCAGGCCCAAGCTAGCAGTTTTCCAACCCATCTAACACTGCCTCAATAGCATTAGCAAATATTCCTGTACCCTTTCTATTTAAGTATACCCCATCTCTGTAGAAGCAGTCTCTCCTGTCAACAAGCACAGATCACGCCGAAAAAAAATTTTACACCATGAGCCTTGTACAATCTCTCCAGGTCTGAATTGATTGACAAGGCTCCCATCATATACTCCCTCCTGTCATGTCTGGGCAGAATTGCAGACATTTTCACATTTAACCCTAACTCGCAACTTTTTTTCAACATTGACCTGTACTTGTTGTGTAACTCTGCAGATCTCTTACTCTTAATGTCATTAGTTCCAACGTGTACAACAATATCACCTTTTGTGTCCTTACAAGATATCTGCACAACGTCATCAACTTTTGCCCCTGGCAGACATACCGTGGTTCTGTTCCACCTATCCTTCTTGCATAGTATATTACCCATCTCCTGGACGATAGATTCACCAACAATAACTAGTTCCTGTGGGACCAGTGCATTCTGCCTTGGACAAACCTGTGTTGTGTTGCCTCATGCACAGGAGTGAACTCTGCTGTTGAGCTGGGCAGCTGAGAGCTCAATGGTCCCTCATATTAATTTCTTCGAGGGCATTTACCCTACACCTAAAGTTCTCATAGATGCCCATCAGACTGCTGAGTTGCCACCTAATTTCTTGACACTCTAGGCATATACTGTCCTGAAGACTAAAAAAACAAAGCTTAGTAAGTTTAGAAATAAAATCACTAAGTTTTACTTATGCATTTTTATTTATAGGTAAAAAAAATTGAACTTTCAGTCACAATAACACATATGTATAGGCTTCAGCGAAAATAATTATTTATTTTTTGCTGCAATATTTTCGAAATTCATTTCTTTGCTCTCTCATTCTTTTCAGCTAGAGTAGTTGAGTTGGACAGCATTTAATTTGTTGCTCGTACCAACCATCGCAGTTTTTAGCACAGCAAATACCTCAGCATGCGTAGGCCCAGTGTTGATGTCATTTTATTCTTCGCTGTCTTTATCCATATCATTTCAGGAGCTCCAGTTTCTTTTCATTCACAATTTCGTTTTCATTTAAAACAGGAAACCCTGTAGCAGCAATATCATTTTCTATCCATGCCATTGCATTACTTCCATTGCAATCTTCAAATACAGGGATTGACTGAAACAAGCTGATCATCTCCTTCAGTTTGACTCTGTTTCTTCTGTAATAGGCCACAGTTTTGTCCAAGCATTTTTAAAATTCTGTGCAGTGAATGATTCTCACACATCAGCTAACATGTAGCAGCTGTCTTTGAGACTGAGTGTTTTCGATAAAGCTACGATGCTTTCTTCATTGCTTTATGCTAAAAGTAACGATGCAAGACTTGTTTTTTGTAGATTCTCTTCAACTTTTCGATGATTCCTGGTCCATCAGTGGAAGGAATGCAGTAATATTTGATGAAAGAAACATGACCTCGAATCAATTGTCTATTCTGTTTAAAGTTTCCACTGAAGGATGTGATGGCACATTGTCTAGGATAAGCAAGATCTTGTCCATTTTGCCTTCTCATTCATGACACTTCTTGACATTCAGAATAAAATCGTTGGTAAACCATATCAGATTACAAAGTGTGTTGAATAACAGATGTACCTAAGCATAAATTTATTTTTATTTTGCTGACCTGTGGGTAATATTCTTCCAATTTCCACATATCATTTAATTTTGTTAATTGGTAAGGTAATAAAAATGTAAGTTTGTGCTTTATATCTTCATTTTTATACCTTGTGGATAATACTCCTCCAATTTTCACTTTTTAGAATTGCCATTTAATAGAATCAAAATTCAATTTGCAAACGTGATCACAATAACCAGCACTTACTGTAATTATTTTATGGCACCAGAATTAACAAAAAAAAAAAAAAAAAAAAAATTCTGGCTCATTCAGATTATTGATGCTCTACTGTATTTTCTACAGGTTAGCAAAATAAAAATTAAATTCATGCTTACATACATAGCTTGATTAATACTGTAATGCACATACTACCTAACTGATATTTCTGTTCACTGACTTTTTTTTTTTTCCCCTTTTGGGTTATAAAATTAAAAACAGTATAAAAGATAAGCAATCAATAACAAAGAACATGGCATGCACAAATTGCAACTAACACAACAGGTGCAAGTGAGATACAGAGTAACAAGTTTATGAAGCTTAAAAAATAGGAATGAAAAGAAGATTCTGAAAATTTGTTTTTTATATGATTGAAGGGGAAACAGATTTCACCATAATAACGTAAAAACCCACAGAATTCCACCTATCGGTATTATTGCAAATACAATAAGATCGAGTTTACTACCTGTTTATAATAGATTGCACTAACAGAGAAGCCCAATAAACTGGAAACTGCAAATTGTTTTTATTGTTTTATGGTAGTGACCTCCAGAAATGTGCTTTAGAAAAATATCACTAAGAAGGTCAAAATTAATTCTTATAACCGAACATATGATAATGATGAAAGTGTAGTGCATTTTAATGATTTGAATTGTTTTGAAATTAAAGCGGCTGATTCCACTAACCAGCAATCATGTTAATCGGCACCTACTTATTTCACTTTACAATGTGATGGGCTTACGACTGTCTCTGACCAGTCAAAATTCTTGCCTGAACCTATTTGGTTTTTAAAACTCACTTTCACCGCACAGCCCCACGTCGCGTACTATTAATACTAACTTGCTAAGTATCACTAATATCAACCTCGATTTATTTATTTATTATAATTATTATTATTTATTTATTTTTTTTTTTTTTTATTATTATAATTTTTTTTTTTTTTTTGGTCCTAGCCACTGAAATCCCAGGAAAGTAAGTGGCAAGACCAGCCAGAGTACAAATATTGGTAACACCCGGCCGGCCTCCCTGTGGCAGGTATTGGTAACGTCAGGTCTCACTAGGGGCCCGGCGGCTAACAGGCCGGATGAACAATGGGCACAACAAACTACACAGTACATATCCCACACACTTTTAAATCTCTGGCTTGTCCGATACAGAGAACATACGCGGAGATGGGAGAAATCCCAGGTGCCGTCAGACCCCGAGCATACCTAATACCACGTAGTCCTTCCTCTCAGCCAATAGCAGTGTCTGTAAATGTGTTGGCCGTGTATTTTTGTTTTTGCATCCTTTAGCTGAAATGATTTTGTGTTGTGCTTTAATCAATATATTAGTTTTAATTGATTTTTTTAATCAATATGTACAATTTACATTATAAAAATCACCTTTCAGAGAGATAACTTAGTTATATAGTGAAAATTTCAACTTCCGAGGTCTTGGAACAAATTACCAAAAACAATGTGTTATTGGGTTCATATTACAATATTTTCACAATACGATGGTGTCTCTGGAATGAATTAATATCATAAAGCAGGGGTCCACTGTAGTTTGTATGCTGCAGAGAATGAAGAATGTTCAGGATCTATGATTTATTGTAATTCTGCAAGTAGAAAGGAGTCATCATCTTCCCTCTCTAAGATAATAGTGAGAACACACTTGGAACACTGTTTCAGGTCTAGAAGCAGCATCAAAAGAAAGATATAAAACTTCTACAGAAAGTGCAAAGAAGGGTAACTAAACTGGTGAGGAGTGGCAAGCATTATCCCCATGAAGAATCGTTCAGATTTGGTTTGTAAAGTTCAGCAACTAGACACCTTGGTGGGAGATTAGTAAAATAAATGGAGGAATACTCTCACCGGTGCATGAAACAAGAATCAGAGAGCACAACAACAAAATCTAGGAAACAACAGTGGACAAGATTTTATGAAGTTTACCTTTTGCAGCATGTGGAACATTGAAATAAGCTGCCTGCAGGAATGGCTCAGGAGGCAGGGAATTAGGCAAAATTCAAGGAGGAACTGGATAAGCACCTTTCGATGGTGGAAATAATTTTTTTTCCGGCAGATGCAGAAGTTTTTTTTCCCTTTTCTTCTTATGCAATTTTAATTAGACTACTCTTAAATTTTTTATGTTTAAATACATATTTTTCATGTATTAATATGAAATTTCAATTACAACAATCTAAGATGCATGATTTCAGACTACAATAAAGTTGAATAAGATTAGTAATTCTAATGCTTTTTTTGCCAGATGAATGTCTGATAATGGAAATATTTTTAGAGTGAAAACCTTGAAATTGCCAAAAACATAAGGCCTCTTTCATTACGGTCTAATATTTGCTTTGCTTATGTTTTCTTCCCTTTCAGCAGCACATTTTTCCCTCTGAAAGGAAAATACCATTAATTATACAAGTTTGTCATCATCTCACTATAGACTGTGTTATCATAATCTTTTTTTTTTTTTTATGAAATTCCAGAGAAAAGTAACGGTGGGGTGGGGGGGGAAGAAGAAGAGACATGGATTTGAACGTGGTCATTCGGAAATATGGGGAAGGCAGAGGGTAAGCTCTTTTGGTACATCTTTCAAGACCCCCTCCGCCACTTTCAAGCAAATGCTGTTGGCATATCTGTGTTCACCTCAGCATTCTCAGTAATGAGATTTGCACTCAACTGATGAAAATAAATTAAATGTTTCTTTTTGATGCACTAAAATAAGTTTCAAAAATATATGCATGCTGAATAGGTTCAAACATAGAAGCAACCCCCCTCTCTCTAGTAAAGTGGCCTATGTTTAAGTAACCTAGTCATTATGCAGATATACAAAATTTTTAAAGCAACCTTTACCTGACTCTTTCCATCAACCGTGGTTACTGGCGGCACTCTTGTAAACGTTCTTTAAACAGCACTGTCTCCTGAAAGACAAGTTCCTTCAATTTTTCTTTAGGAAGATCATCAAGCTCCATTTCAAATCGAAATGGTTCCTCTGCAACTGGCTGAGATATTAATAAAAGAGTGGTAAAGAAAAGATGTAATCGTTAGTTTTTATTCAAACCTAGAAAATGAATTTCTTAAAAATATTATTCAAAAATATTTCTAAACAGCATTTACTATTTAAAAACGTAAAACATTTTAACATTAGTTCTATTTTGAGTGACTTGGTCTCTACATTAGTAACCAAGAGATGGGAGATAATTATGCAAAATTAAAACATTGAATCACTATGAGAATTTGGATTTGGATTTGGATTTTTTTTTTTTTAGGAGCATTAGTAACTAAGGCCATATTGTTCCGGGGATATGCGGTGGTCATTCCCTGACCTTTCCGCATCCTCCGTATTTGGTGGTCACGGGCTCGAACCCCGGTCTAATCAAGAAGCGTGTGCTACGCACTGCTGCTCCTGCCCACCTGGCTACGGAAGCGCCATCACTATGAGAAAAATGCACATTATGATGTAATATTTGGCTGAGATATTAAAGCAGGAGTGGCAAAGGAAAGATGTAACCATTAGTTTTTATCCAAACCTATTTATAAACAGCATTTACCTATTTAGAAATATGCAACAGAATATTTTAATATTATCTCCATTTTGAGAGTGACTTGGTCTCTACATTAGTAACCAGGAAACAGGAGATAATTACTCAATATTATGACATTATGACATTGAATCATTATGAGAGATCATTTATCCTTTATGTATCTTACCAAGAATTTGGACAGAAAGAAGCAAATCTATTCTATGTTTATTATAGTTCAGGATTCAAGATTTCTGCTAAGAAGAGAGGAAAAGGGTTGCCCATACTATCTATAGTAGGCCTGACATAACCGAATACCAAGTGGTCAAGAGCATGAGTGAGTGGACCAAGGTTCAAGCCCGTGACTGCTAAATACGATTAATATTTGTATTGATTGATTTATTGTAAATTCCACTGACCTGGTGGTCGTGTTGGAGTATAAACAAGAACATTTTTTAGGCCTGATGTAGCCAAGTGGTCAGGAGCACGAGTGCAGTAACACATGCTCTTTGAGTGGACCGGGATTCAAGCCCGTGACTGCTAAATGCAAATAACATTTGTATTGATTTATTTATTGTAAACCCCACTGACCTGGTGGTCGTGCCAGAGTATAAACAAGAAGATATATATTTTTGCATGTAAAAACTGCAATCAGTGACCTTTTTAAATTTTTCAAAAAAGTGACCTTTTTAAATTTTTCAGTGACATATGATAATATTATAAAAAGAACCAAAATTTTCAATTTAATCATATCTAATCTAATGAACCAAAATATAGAAAAAGAAATTAAAAATTTATTTATGTGAAAGTCAGGAAATAAAAATGTGAGCACCTCATCTGCAGGATCGTAATACTGTTCTAGATAAGGATGAGCCAATGCTTCTTCCACGGTTATTCTTTTGTGGGGATTAAAAGTTAGCATCTTGTCCAAAAGGTCTAAAGCTGCCAAAGAATAAAAAATATTTAAATATAAAATGAGGATTTTTCTATTATCATAAAAAGATACCAGCAAAAATCAACACAACACAATTTTAAGATCAACACATACAAATCTTGTCATAAAAGTCTTGATATATCATAAGATTTTGTTAACTATTTGTTCACTTGACCACGCAAATTGAAATGTGCTTTAAATGATATAAAGAATGATATAACATCTTTAACTTCAGACATGTTTAGCATGATCTGACATTAGTGAAATCTATTCCACTAATCTCTAGCTGGTTTCAAGTTCTGAGAAAACTAAGAAATTTTCAGCAATGTTTACAGCACTATTCTGTAATTGTCTCTTAAATTTATTTGCAGCAGAAGAAAGAGAATCATTAAAATATAAATTGAGGGGCAATTAACCCTTTCAGGAGTACATACAAATGTTGAACTACGATTCATGTGTGAACTTTGTGGGGTATACAGATCTACATTTTGGAGTTTGCTTCAAACAATGTGCCTATTAATGTATAAAATTATTAATGTATAAAATATAATTTTTCTAGTACACGCTGTTATCCCTTATCTGTGTTTCCAACTAATTGTTGGCACAGTTTATAAAAGATAGCAGCACAAAAATAGCTTTGAAAATTGGAAGAGGAAACCAAACCTCTTGACCTGAGTTGTTCAAACTTGATAAAACTGAATCAACGAATACATAAATAAATGAAGAGGATACTACTGCATTAAAAATAACAATGTTATCTTTTTAATGAAGTAGTATCCTCTTCATCCTCTTTAAATTCATAAAAATTAGAATATTATATATCATCCTAATTCCATCAAATGGCCAATATTAGAAATTTTAGTCATTTAATGTCCAATAATATAAATACAATAAAATTAAAAATACTGGACATTATAATACCAGTATTTCTGTACTAATACTGGTACAGGCATTTTACGTCCATTAATACTGGACATTAAATGCCTACTTACATTTCCTCTACATCTACTTGGGCTCAATGATGTTTTACTGCACACGAGTTCATGCACAGTGGTATATAAACCATAGTTGTATCATTAAATGCATAAATATCTCAAAAGCCCCCAATGTTGAATTAGAGATGAAGGACAGGTAACATAGCTAGCCCATTCACTAGACTTGACCCTATGAATATTTTACCTCCAGAGTCACTGGAATTGTTAGTGATTAATTTGGACACAACCAAAATAATTTTTACTGTAGTCAAATATATGTCATGAAGTCTTTTCATATCAGAATTTTAACAAAAACTAGATCAGTCAAAACCAAACATTGTAAATTAATTAATTAATTTTTTGAAAAAGGTTATTAAATGTCAGAAAAAATTAAATCTAACATTGTAGAACTAGACAGCATATTAAAATTTAAGGAAGAGCTGGACAGGTGCATCATAAGAATCAGGCAACTTTCCTTCTTTCTTTTTTCTAATGCTGATACTGAATATGTATGGCTTCCTTGCAACAATTTGCCTTTATTAATTATTAATGCTACTAATATCAAGACATTTCTGGCAAATATCAAAATTTTGTGACAAATGAATATCAGTCACAAAAATGAAGGAGTTGCATCTTATTAGTATTAATAATGACCATATAGTGCAACGAAGCCTATGGCTTATGCTGCATCAGCCAAAAAAAAAAGAGAAAGAATAAAGTAATATTGATAAAAAATAAAATAAAATAAATAAATGAAAAGGATATTGACAACCTGTGTTTCCCTCCTCCTGTAGCTGACCTTTGAATTTCTTCAAACTGTCAGCCTCTACCACCCATGTAGGTAACTTATTCCAGTAATTTATAACTCACAAATGTTCTAGAATTATTTAGAACTGTGAAGTGAAAATTTCACCCTCATTCATTTTACTTTTGCCTCTCAGAGCCTTAAACTTCTTATCTTATTCTTTACTTTTGTAACTTTTATTAACATATCAATAAAAGAATCATGTGATTCATTCTCTTCATGCTGTTTTCCTTCTACCAAATAACATAATTTTTATATCAATAACTTTAACTTTTTTTTAAAGTTAAAAAAGTTAACCCTATGCAGACAGAAATTTAGAAAATATATAAAAACAAAAAGAGAAGGCAGCACATAGGTTTGAAATAAAATTGAATAATATGAAACTATGCAGTACTATGGCTACAGTTCTAGAAAATTCTGTAACTGTGTAATTCAAAATGAAAGACTAACCTTTGGCATCAGCACCAGGATACAATTTTGTCCATGGAACTTTCGGTTTATAAGGTAAAGACTGAAGATATGTTCTGGCCTATATATGAATAAATTAATTAATTTGTTGTCTATTAAATATTTAAATTAAGATAGTGCTTCTCATAAACAAATTAGCAGTGTCTTGTACATTTGTAAACTACAACAAACTTTTGGTTAATTTTTTATGAGAACATTTTCATGTTTATATAAAAAATAAAAAACAAGATAGAGCGAATAACAGTTAAGAACATTTCTTAAATCAGAAATAGCATAGCTGATTATATGGGATACAACAAATATTATCACACAGAAAAGAGAATCTGAAAAGAAAATCTGAAAGCGTTTATAAGGATAAAGTATTAAATACACAAAGATACTACAATTTACTCAGACTTGATTTCAGAGATCTGACATTTGCTTTCTTAAGTAAAACAACTTTCTTCTTATTACAAAAGAACTGTAATATATAAAAGGTATAATGACATAAGACAACATCATACCTTTTCATTAATTATACAATTTAGGTCTTCCTGTGTAGGGGATCCCAAAATACTGAGGATATGATTTAACTGATCTAGATCTAGAAAAGAGATAAAAAATACACATATATTTATATATTAATCAGAAATAAATATCTTTTCTTCACAAATGAAATATAATTAATAATTTACATTATATGCACCTATCCATGTGTAATGGTCTATTATTGACAAATTATCCATTTTGTTTTGTTTTTAATATTTCAGATTATGCCAGAATTGCATCAGGGCAAATTAAGATGAAGAAAAGGCAAAATTTCAGCTAGATAGGCTGCACCCACCACTTAAAAATACGATGAAATTTATATACACGGCTATAACAAAAATCTATTACAATAGATGCTATGCTGTAGCAGGAATTAATCACATATTCTACTGACAAAATTACTCTGAAAATGGAAATATGTGATTAATAAAGACATAAGTACGTAAAATAAAGGCATTAAATTTAAGTACAACACAATGGAAAATGCATTATTTTTAATATAGTCAACTAGTTAACAGTACCTACACAGTGGCCTTGAGAACTAATTCAAGTGGATAAAGCATAACCAGAAGGTTGCACAAACCTACAAAAACTAATTAGACTTGTTTTCGGAGAAGATAAACATTAAGCTGTTTACAGATGGAACAACAGTCTCGCACTGGCAGCCAACTTGAAAAAATATTACTCCAGTTGTACAGGACAAACACAAATTAGTTTTAAAACTTCATATCTAAATTAAGTTATTAAAAAATAAGATAAAAAAGTTTGCCCCAACTGTTTGTTTATGTATAACTTCCTTCAAAGAAAAACTCAAAAAAGTTTTATTCAGATATTAAAAAAATTCTACACGAACATCCTGAACTACAGGTGACCCCCGCTTAATGCTGATCATTCGTTCCAGAAAAACAGAGCGCTAAGTGAGCGCCGCTTTCTCATAAGGTAACATGTGTATTTGTGAGTTGCAGTCGGTGCCATAGGACATTTCCTAATCAATAATAAACGGTAGTGAAAAGAAGCACAAATGTCGGTCAAAATATTATTTAAATATGTACAAATATTCAAATATTTGTACATATAAAATATTCTGCATTACATACGTATATATCATCATCATCAGCCATTTTCAATCCACTGCAGGATGAAGGCCTCTCCAGCAACTTTCCAGTTCCTTCTGTTTTGAGCACTGGCCATCCATTTACTACTCAAAAACTCATGAATTTCATCTATCCATCTCCGCCTTTGTCTTCCAAGTTTTCTTCTAGCTCCTCTTGGGTACCATTCTGTTATTTTCTTAGTCCATCTGTCATCATTATATTATACGTATATAATTATGTGGTAACTACTTACGCATCAAAAGTAAACTTAAAATTCCAATTAAAATAATGAATTTAATTGATTTAATTTAATTGATGAATTTAATCATGAAAATTGTGTGGATTTTGAGTTGAACTTTGGCCCTCTACCAAATAAACAAAAAGGGGTATTAATTTTAAATCCCCTGTAGCGTTACCACCCAACAATAAAGTCAACCGATTCTTCGCCGCTTTGAAACCAGGCATGTTTTTTCTTCTTTCAATATTAAACTTCTTTTGGGCATTCGTTTCCACAAAAGTCCTGCTTCATCTATGTTAAAAATGTGTTTAGAAGTATAACACATAATACCCCTCTTCAATAATTTTAACAAGTTCTTTTTTGAAAGTTTCGGCTCCTTGATCTGCACTAGCGACTTCTCCCTGGATTTTAAATCTATTCTACCAGCCCTTAGCAGTTTTAAATGGTTCCACATTTTTTTTTTTTTTTTTTTTTTAGGCGAGTTTTCTTCAGATCATCATATTGGCTAATCTCTTTTTCTCTCTCTCCCTCTCTCTTTTTTTTTTTTTTTTTTTTAAATATTTAACTTAACTGAATTCTGCATTGGAATATTATCTTCAATAAAATTAGTCTTTCCATTTCAATCCTAATAGCCGGCCTAGCCGGCTATTAGGATTGAAATGGAAAGTTTTTCCATTTGAAATTGCAAGTTTAACTAATAGCCGGCCTAGCCGGCTATTAGTTAAACTTGCAAGTCCTAGTTGCTTGCAGTGGAACAGCTATCTTTCCCGCTGTTAAAATTAATTCTTTATTCTTTTTATAATTGTTCTTACAGTTAAACTTGCAAGTCCTAAATTATGGCACACATCGGCTTGTCATTGACCGGAATCGATTCGCTTCAAAACGTCTAATTTAATTTTCAAATTCAGTCTTTTTCTTACATTTATAGTTTTCATACTGCACCCAGACGTTGTTGCTTTTTCATTCCTGTCGGTCATTATTAGCTCTTCGAAAATGTAACTGCGTTGGTTGCAATAATTACGATACAATGTTCAAGTAAACTGTCCGTTATGCACGATGTCTAATATTGTACTGAGTGATGACTAGACTTTGGATAAATGCATATAACGCAAATATTACAAGCAATATACTTGATCATTTTTTAAAATGTTGATTTCGGAACTACGTAACAAGTGACTGTACTGAAATTAAATTAGCGTGCGAGAAAATTTCACTGAGCGTGGGAAAATTTTGCAAATTGGTGTGGGAAATGTTTTAATGCTGTTTTGCTATTCATTTTCAAGCTATCGACTCCATCAAATGAAACGATTTTGTTAAATATGCCAAAAATGCAATCTGTAAAAGAGCGTTATAGTGATCTGTGACAGCGTTATAGTCAGATACGGGTTATAATATAAGAACAGCGTTATAGTCAGATACGGGTTATAATATAAGAACAGCATTATAGCGAATCAGCGTAAAGCGAACCGCGTTATAACGGGGGCCTGATGTATATAAAAAACCGATCTAATCAATAAAAGAACAAGATTATGTCAATATCCCAATACCAACAGTCCCAGTTGTTGCAACAATTGTCTTCAAGTCACTGATATTTGCCCCTGAAATTTGGTAATCTAGGTCTTTGCAGTAGTCAACGTTCACTGAATGTGGCAGTCAAGAGATAGAGAGAACCATCATATCTAATGTGCTGCCCTGGGATGGTTTGTTGATTGTTTAGGGGTTTTATGCCACACCAGCATCTGGGACTGCAGTGCACCAAGTAAAAAGAAAAAGGTGTAAAATATAAATATAAAATAATATATAATATAAAACAGATGTAACACATAAAACAATAAAGCATTCTAAATAAAATTAAATTAATAAGCTGTAAAAACTTGGATATATTGACACTAAAATCATCGTCCAATAAAATCTGAGTGTATAAGACTCAAACAGACAGGTAAAACAAAGATGGTATTCATTATTAAAAATGTACGTTCAATTAAAATGTGCTGAACTGTTGTTAAAATGGTGTTGCAATCTCTACACATAGGACAATCAACAGCCCTCAGCAGAAGAAATATTTCAGGTGACAATGTCTTTTTCAGAGCTAAGCAAGGACTACTTCCACCCAGCAAATTCCACACTGACGAGACTGTAATGCATAATTACAGGCTTAACTTGTTTAGCTTATTGGTGGTGGGCCCATGCCAAGATTCTTGCCATCATGTGTATAATTTGTTGTGGATTAGATGCTTGTAGTCTATATAGGGGACTAACAAGTGGATATGATTCTGTGACATTGCTGATTTGGCTGCAGCATCAGCCAACTCATTGCTTGTGATGGATTTGTGGCTAGAGATCCAGCAAAAGCAAATATCAAAGTTTAACTCTGAAAGTATAGCATTTGCTGTTCCCGACACAAAACTGGATGAGGAGAGCTTCTCATCTCTGATAAGGCCCATAATACATTTAAAGAGTCAGTATATAGCAAGATCTTTGGTACTAGTGTGATTTTTTCAATATCCAAACCAGTTCTACTGCATGCAACTCTGCAGTGTATATACTATATTCATATGGAATCTGATTATGGATAGTTCTGCTTGGGAAAACATAAGTTTATCTCACAAAGACTTCAGACTTTGAGCCATCCATATATACTGGCAAGAAGTTGGGGTATTCAGCTGGGTGTGCTATAAAGGGTTGCTGATATATATATATATATATATATATATATATATAGGGCTTTTTTTTGATAGTATGCAACGGTATGGTGTACTGGCACCTTTTTTAACAGCGTATGACATTTGCATGCAGTACATTTCGAAATATTCAGTAATTTTTTTTTCACATGGTTAACCATTATTCAAATACATACGCTTAAAGTTATTTAACTAAATTTGCATTTTTCACTGTCTATTGTTAAGGTATTATCTATATAAAACTTTATAACCATTTTTGGAATTTTAGATTACTCAGCCGGACCTCTGTTTAACGAACTTAAAATAGTTTGGGTTGAGCGAAAAAAAATTTCATATAACGAACAGATTAGGGAGACTCGGTACACACTGTTCACACTTCTGGCCTTCAGACAATTTAGGCAATTAGTGCTGCTGCACGAATTAAGAGAGCAAAAGGGATTATTCCACTTAGTGATACTCGTAAATCCTATCCGACCACCTGTCCCGCATACCAAGAACTTGCGCTGGTCAAGGGGTATTCCCGATGCGAACAATGGGCTCTGGTCAACCTTCTACTGTAAGCGCCCTCTTCGGGAATTAGGAGAGAGTGGTTTTCTTTGCAAATAATCAACTGTTGTTCTGCAGAAGTGCAAAATGTGTTTGCACTTCTGCAGAAGTGCAAAATTTGTTTCCGTAAATGTTTCTGTAAATTTTTCATATCTCTATTTACATAGTTACAGTATCTCAATGACTTCCACATTTTGGAGTTTCACAAAAAAAAAAAAAATTCAAATTTAAGAACTAGTTCAAAGAGCTAATGACAATATCGATGACAAGAAAAGAAAAATGAGGATAACGAAGGTATTAAACCTTCTAACCATGAAATGTTGAAATGTTGGCAGCTTCTGAAACTTCGTCATGTGAAGATGTTCCCGAGAATACAAAAGGTATGTTAAAACAAATGCAAAAAAATTTTAAATGATCGATGTATAGTAAATACAGTGTACAACAAAAGATAACCAAATATTTTGAAAAATAATTCTTAAGTGTACTAATATTGTGTGCATCATGTCGTATGAAAAAAAAAATCGTATCTTAATTTGTTATGTATTAATAAATTGTTTTGAAATGTTAGAAAATATATTTACCATCTTTTACTGTATTTCTGAATGTTGAATTATTTTTCATTGTGGAAAAGGTCATATTTCTTTATAACGAAATTTTTGTTTAACAAATTTTTGCAAGGAACAATTGACTTAGTTATATAGAGGTTCCGACTGTAGATTTACTTTATTGGAGATTATCTCACGTTCGCAGGTGTTCTGTTCATCTAAGAAGTACCACCCACTTCAGGAAACTCATGTACCTCCTTCTTGACTCTCCCCCCCTTTGGAAATGTCATTTCATAGGGGTTCCTATTGGTTCGCCACTAATGTTTCTGTGGCTTTTGTTATAATGTAAAAGTTTGTTCAACATAACTTTGTATTTGTGCATTTTCAATTCAGACGCAACAGTTTTATTTATTTGCCCGTGCGGTAATGAGCTTGTAAGTGAATTAGTATTAAAAAAAACTATCTTGAACCGTAAAGTACAAAATGAAAAGAATTACTAGTTTCTTCTCACCCTCCATAGTTAAGAAATTAAAAACAAGTGAAAATGCGAGTGAAGACCTAATTACAGAAACTGTGTAAAACACTGCTTTTTTTTCTGATGGTATCCACGTCCAACAGCAAGGGATGACTGACCAAGTTGCTGGACTGTTGATCAATAAAATGATTTCTGTGCGAAATATAATTGGCTAAATTATGAAAATAAGAGACTTGGCTGTGCATTATGTAAACAAATTGGAACTCTTGGAGTGGAAAAGAAGATGGGCATGAAGATTTCTAAGGAAAGGGCAAATAATGAAGTTACCTATTTTGGCGAAAGCAGACAGCAACAGCTATTGTCTTTAAGAAAGACAATTTTCGATCACAAGGAAACAGCAGGACATAAAGCTGCTATAAAACTGCTTGTGGAAGCTGAGAAAGGGCCCCTTGAAAATCTGTGTTTAAAGAGTTTATCGCACGAAAAATTAATAACAGCAAAAATTTTTCACACCGCATATAAGGTGGCCAAAGAAAATCAGTCTTTTCATAATTTTGAATCAGAATTGACCTACAGGAATTAAATGGGATTGGCATGGGTCATATTCTTCATTCAACAAACACTTGCATTAACATCTTGAACCACATTAGTGATGAAATGAGAAAAGATTTGGTTAATAAAATTGTTATGTCGAACAGTAAAATTTCACTGATAATTGACGAATCGACCACGGTGAGTAGGAAATCCGCTTTGATCATTTACGTTCGAACTTGTATATTTGACTGTGGAATGAGATTTCCCATAAATTTGTTTCTGGACTTGAACAAACTCGAAAGTGTCTCTGCTCGATTGTCTTGAGTCATACAGTATGACAGAAAACTATTTAAAAACTCACTTAGTTTGTGTCACATGTGATGGTGCAGCTGTTATGATGGGTATTAAAAGTGGTGTTACGAAACTAATGAAACAAAAATTCCCTTCTTTAATAGTGTGGCATTGCGCTAATCACCGATTAGAACTATCAGTTGGTGATACTGTGAAATCCATTGCAGGTATCGATAGATTTAAAGCATTTATTGATAAACTTTATGTCGTGTATAACGTGTCGCCAAAAAATGCCAGAGAATTGAAGGTATGTGCCAAATTGCTGGATATTGAACTATTAAAAATTGGCAGAATTTTAAGCACATGATGGGTGGCATCGAGCTTCCGGTCTGTTTCAGCTGTTTGGAATAACTATGAGGCATTAGTTAATCATTTTCAAGAAGCAAAGAATGACTCGATGCAGGACCAAAAAGAAAGATGTATATATGAAGGATTGAAGAAGAAAATTATGACTACAAACTTTGGTAGGGATTCAGTATCGGGTACAGTGTTCCAACTGCTAACGATACGGCCGTGATTGACGGGTGCTGACTCCACCCAGTATCATGTGATCTCCTTAACAGCTGACACCCACTGCATGCCAGCCAACCGTGTCGGCACGGAATTTTTCCTGATAGCAAAGAATGAGTACTGGCACCTATTTTTTTACAAAAAAAAGCACTGTATATAAAAATATGAAGATGCATCAACTTTCAGCTTGGTACTGAGAGTAAAATCACAAGAGAGAGAGAGAAGTTGCATATTCCAAGGAAGAAGGATCTGCCTGGCTGACATGAATATATTATTCAACATAAAGTTCATATCTTGAACTAGCTCTTGAATCCTGATACTAAAGGGATGACTGGCAATTCTATGCATATTATAGACACACCATGGCATATAAGTGGATGGTTTGGTTTTTGGTTTTTTTATGGCGCAAAAATGACTACGGTTATAATGCACCTTGTCACAATACACACGGATGGCCGGGCAGGGATTTTATTTTTATGTCATACTGTAATGACAATTGTCGATGTCGAGTATCAATGGCAGTTCACTGGCTTCCATATGACTTTGGACAGGCAAAGTATGAAATGCCCTAGTGGCAATCCCAATGGATCTTTAGTGGATTGGATTGAGCCAGAGAATGGAATTTCTAACAGAGGAAGAGATTTGTGAAACACAGTCAAGTCTGGACAAGTGCTCGATAAAGGCACATAATGTTCTGTCTGCTCCCCAATAACTGGAGGAGACAGCACTGAGCATGTTTAGACCTCTTGTGCGTTTTGCCCTGAGCTGACAGATATGGTGGAGGAAAGTAGTCGGCTTTTGATCAAAGACGAGTCTCAAAAATTAAAAAATCTTATTTATGTTTCCACAGGAATTGTAATTTGTCCAAGCTTGAGTTCAGGGTCAGGATGAAGATTATGCTTGCAGAAAAAGGTGCACACAAACTTTTTTTTTTTTGAGCAAAAAACTTAAAACCTATTGGCTAAAGTCCATGAACAAAAGTGGTCAACTGCTTTGCAGTTGTCATTCAATAACTCTCATGTTGCAGGGGTGACAAAAAAAATACTAAAATCAACTACATAAAGGGCACTATTTAGTGATGGAAGAAGCTATTCGGTATTAGAATTCACTTTGACTGAGAAAAGTATAACAGTGAGGATAGAGCCTTTGGAAACACCTTCCTCTTGGCAAAAAAAAAAAAAACTGTAATAAGCTAGATCTAACATGAACCTGGAAGAGTCATTTTGATAAAAAAAAATGTCTGATAAAAATAGTAAGACAACCTCTAAGACAAAACAAATAGAGGTCTCTTAAAACACCATACCTCCAACATGTGTCATAAGCCTTTTCTATGTCAAAGACAACTGATACCAAGTTAAGGAGTGTAAGGAAATCAGGCGACAACTCAGCGTTGTTATGGGCCTATCTGAGAGCTTGAAGGACAGGGTGGATGCCCTTGAAGGATTACAAGTGAGGGGCCCATCAAGCTCTCAGCTGCCCACACCAATGCCAGAGCTTGCACTTGGTCATCGCGCAACACAGCGGCAACCCCCAAGGCAGAATGCGCTGGTCCCAAAGGAACTAGTAGTTGTTGGTGACTCTATTGTCAGGGGAAACGGGAAACATGCTTTGTAAAAAGGATAGGTGGAACAGGACCAGGGTATGTCTGCCAGGGGCAAAGGTTGATGACGTTGTAGAGCGGATATCATCTATTAAGGGAACAAAACGTGATATAGTTGTACACGTTGGCACTAATGATATTAAGAGTAGGAGACCGGCGGAATTACTTAACAAGTACAGGTCACTGATGAAAAAAAGCCGTGAATTAGGGTTGAATTTGAAAGTGTCTGCAATTCTGCCCAGACACGATAGGAGGGAGTATATGATGAGAGCCCTGTCGATCAATTCGGCCCTGGAAAGATTGTGCAGGGCTCAAGGGGTAGAATTTTTTTCAGCCTGGTCTGTACTTGTTAACAGGAGAGACTGCTTCTACAGGGATGGGATACACTTAAATAGAAAAGGTGCAAGAATGTTTGCTGATGCTATCGAGGCAGTGTTAGGAGGGTCGGAAAACTGCTAGATTGGGGGGATACAAGGACTAATAGATTAACAGTAGCCACTGGCAGAGGAGAAAGTGATTCTTGCACTCCTTCTATTGGAATGAGCAGCAGCCTGGAAAATAAGATGCAGGATATTTCAGAAACTGCTGGGAATCATGGGGGTACAAGTGAATACATGGGTTGTGTTAGGGTGGCTAAGAGGAAGAGCAGGTGCATGTATACTTGCATGTACACCAATGCTAGGAGTTTAGTAAATAAATTTGATGAATTTGAGGTATTGCTCAAAACATCAAAGGCAGATATTGTTGGGATTTCAGAGACGTGGTGTCACACAGATATAAGGAATGCAGAACTGGAATTTGGGGAGTACAAGGTCTACAGAAAGGATAGACAGGATAGGAAGGGAGGAGGGGTTATGCTATTAGTTAAGAAACACATAAAATCCAAGGAAGTGAAGCCAGTCGACATCGCTAGACAGTGCAGTGTCGAGACAGTTTGGTGTGACATAAGCATTGGGAGATCAAAATTGAGAGTAGGAGTGTGCTATAGGCCTAATGACTCTGATGAGTATAATAAGAAACTGTACAGAGAAATAGAGTGGGCCAGTAAATCAGAAAGTCTTATAATGGAGGATTTTAATTTCCCAGATATTGACTGGAATTTAGGGGCTGGTCACTCACACACTAGCAAGGCTTTTGTGGATTTATTGGATGATTGTTTTCTACATCAGCATGTTCGGGAGGCAACTAGAGGGAGTAATACTCTTGATTTGATTATCAGTAGTGATTCTTCATGCATTAAGAATCTGCAGATAAAGAACCACTAGGTGGCAGTGATCACAGTGTTCTGAAGTGGGAGTTACTCCAAGAGGTAACTACCATTAGGGGTAAAGGGAAGGGGTATTGCTTTCGTAAAGGCGACTACGATGGACTGAGACACTATTTAAATTCTATACAGTGGGATCAACTGATGATGTTACCAACAGCAAATTCAAAATGGGAAGCATTCAAAGAACTTATCTTGGAAGCTACTAGGCTTTCCATACCAACTAAGAAATATTGTTCAAGGTTTAGGCCTAAATGGATGTCAGATGAACTAATGAGGCATATGGCAGAGAAGAAAAATACATGGGATACATACAAATTAACACGTGACACAGAAGCCTATGATAGATACAAGTTGATCTGTAACCAAGTTACAAAGGAGGTTAGGCAGGCGAAGGCAGATTACGAGAGATCCTTGGCAAGGGATGCGAAGAAAAACAGCAAAGAGTTCTTTACTTATGTAAACTCTAGAAGGAAGGGGATGAATCAGATTGGTCCACTTGATATCGATGGGTCAACTGTTGATGACCCTGCTCAGGTAGCTAACAAACTAAATGAATATTTTGCATCGACATTCACACATGAGGAGTTATTCAGCGAGGGGAATGCCAGAGGTGTATTCAACTCTAGCAGTAAGCTAGAGAATCTTGTAATAACTGAGAGTAAAGTGGAGGAGAAATTGTTGAAGATAAACACAAGAAAGGCACCTGGGGTGGATGGGATCTATCCAGTTATATTAAAGGAGGCAGCAAAGGAAGTAAGCAAACCCTTAGCCATAATTATGAGAGCTTCCTTGGACTCAGGGGAGGTACCCATGGACTGGAGATGTGCAAATGTGACCCCAATTCACAAGGGAGGATCAAAGGCTGACATAAGTAATTATAGACCTGTGAGTTTAACTTCTGTTCCTGGAAAATTAATGGAGGCACTGGTTAAAGAAGCACTGCAGGATCATCTACACAACACTTCAGTTATAGCTTGGACACAGCATGGTTTTGTTAAGGGGAAGTCTTGCCCGACCAATTTGATTGGATACTATGATGCAGTCACAAAAGAACTGGATGCAGGGAATAACTTTGATATTATATACTTGGATCTTAGAAAGGCTTTTGATACTGTTGCATATGGAAGACTGCTGCACAAATTGGAGCAGTGTGGCATTGGAGGCAAATTGCTGCTATGGATAAAGGGGTGGTTGAGGGGGAGAAGACAGAGAGTGGTAATTAATGGACACTGCTCATCGTGGACTAATGTTATTAGTGGAGTCCCTCAGGGTTCAGTATTGGGTCCTTTATTGTTTTCTGTATTTATAAATGATATTGATGATGGTATATCAAGCTTAATGTCCAAGTTTGCAGACGATACGAAGGTTGGCAGGGTTGTCAAGGACATTACTGACACTATGCTGCTGCAACAGGATCTGGAAAGGTTGAGCAGATGGGCTGAGAGGTGGCAAATGAAGTTTAATATTGACAAATGTAAGGTACTACACATGGGAAACAGCAACCCCAGAGCAACGTATCAACTCTGTGGTATTACACGGACAGTGGTAGAGAATGAAGGGACCTGGGGGTGGTTGTGCAGGCAGATATGAAGTTCTCTGAGCAGTGCAGACGGGCTGCAAGAGTAGCTCATGGTGTATTGTCAATGATATATAGGAATTTTTCTAGCAGGGATAAGGAGGTGATTATTCCCTTGTATAAGGCAATGGTCAGGCCACACTTAGAGTACTGTATACAGGCCTCATTTCAAGAAGTATGTAGAGCTGCTGGAACGAGTACAGAGAAGGGCAACAAGATTAGTGAATGAAACAAAGGGGTGCTCTTACGAAGAAAGGCTTAAGTTTTGCGAATTACAATGTCTGGAGACTAGGCAGCAGCGAGGTGATCTGATAGAGGTGTACAAAGCCTTGAATGGTTTGAGCATGCTCAATGCTGATGGGATTCTTCCTCTTGCTCAGAATAATCACCTGAGAGGGCATAAATTCAAATTGAGGAAAGACAGATGTAGGATAGATGTGGGAAATTTGCCTTTAGCCAGCGGGTGGTTGGTAGGTGGAACAGACTTCCATCTCTTGTCGTGGAAGTTGATAGCCTAAATAAGTTTAAGGCTCAGCTGGACAGGTATTTCGAACGAACAGATGGGTGAAGTGGAAGTGGTTATTTTTTATTTATTTATTTTACTTTATTTATTATTTTTTTTTTATTGGCTGATGCTGCATAAGCTTGCTTTCTTGCATCAAATGCCTCTACTAATGCTAATGCTAAAGTTTGCTCGCTTTGTGAATGCATCATGAATCTGTTTCAAATTGGGTCAAATGATCCAAAATGAACCAGTTTCAAATTGGGTCAAATGATCCAAAATGAACCAGTTTCTTTGGAAACCACACTGCATCTTGTTGAAATGGTCACTTGCTTCAAGGAAATATGTAAAACAAACACTAACCATTTTTTACTTACATAAGCAAATGGTCAGAGCAATAGGGTAGTTGGTGGTAGATGACTTTCATCAACCGGTGAAATACCACCACTTTGCTTATTGGAGGCTTGAAGTGGTGAAACCCATGTTTAGTCTCTAGAGCAGGGGTGGGCAACTTTTTTCGTCAGCGGGCCGAATGAAATTTTCGCATCATGATGCGGGCGGGAATAGATCGAACGATTTAATAAAAAAAAATCAGAACCTAAAAAATGTTATATTACTTGAATTACCAAATTATTAATGTATTTTTTAAAAAAATATCTGAATGTCCAATTATCATTGAAAATGCGGCATTCGGCATCAATTTTTCTTTTTTTTTTAATTGGCTCATTTTATGGGCTATAAATTATATTAAATTAAAAATTGTAATAATTAGAAAAGGCATAAAACATAAAATATCTCGCACCAATATTATTTTTTTCAATAAGAAGTCAAACCCAAAGGAACTTCGTTCGATCGATGCTACAATAATAATTAGGAAATAACTCTTTGACGCTGAGTAGAATCACTTGGTTACTGTTGTACTGGCCGCGATTCCCGATTGAACCCAATTAAGCCGAACGTTTACAGCGAGTGTAGTCAGGTATGGATTTTCTATATTTATGCATTTACCGAGGAGGCCGGATTCAACATTGTCGCAGGCCGGCTGTTGCCCACCCCTGCTCTAGAGCAAAGTTTCCGGCTTTTCATTAAAAAAAAAAAAAAAATTGTTGGGAATTTTGGGGTCCTTTTCTGACTTTGGGAATGTAAGGATGATTGCCCTAAGCCAAGAATTTAAAAACTGCTCCTCCAAAAATTAAGTTATAGAGATATAGCAACTGTTCTAGAGAATGAGATGGTATTTATCATTTCATACTGAATATCATCTGGTTCTGCAGTGGTGGTTAATTCCACTTGAGTGTATGGCAAGTTATAAGGTTCACCACTGCTTGAAAAAAAATTTATTTAGTGTCTGGCTATTAGCTTGCTTCTTGAGAGCCAGGAACTCTAAAGGGTATGAAGTTCCATAAGGGAATCTAGCAAATGCCTCTCCTAGAGTACTAGCAATAGCAGTTGGGTCTGCTACTATGGTGGATATTATATCCATTGGGCTCCATCTAATATTGATGAAGGAAGCAACATGTATTTACCCTTCATTTTCTGCTGAATTTTATTCCGGGCGACTCTGGCACTAATTGTCTGATTACTGAGGATGCAAACTGTACTCAGCATGCTTTTTGGCATGGACACGTTTAAAGGCTACAAGATGTTTGGTGGTGTGATAATGTTGAAATTTTTCCCCATGCCCAATTTTGAGCCTTCCTTGCTCCTTTACATTCTTGGTTCCACCATGTGACATCATGGCTTTGGAGAGTGTGGAAATTATGAGGATGTTTTTGGAATTACAATTGCCACTGCATGAATGAATAATACACTCTGTGACATAATTCACTGGATCATCAATTGAATCCTGATGGATTTCAACACGATTAAATTTAATAAGATGCATGAATGTACTCCAATCTGCTCGATCAAATTTCCAGTGTGGGATTCTAGATGGATGGCAAGGTTTTCTGCCCACTATGGTGGATCTTATAAAGAATCCTTATGGAAGTGATCACTTCTATAAGGATTCTGTTCCACCTCCCAGAAAAGCAGAGGAAGTAGGGAAGGGGAGCAGATAGAGAGACTGATGGCAGAGAATGTATGGGTAGGCATGTGGAAATAGGTATTGATTCCCACATTGAATAAGATATGGTTATTATTGTTGAGCATACAATCAATAATATGACCTAGTTCTTTAATTTCTACACTACCCCACAGAGTATCATGTCCATTGAAGTCTCAAAGAAGTTGCAAGAGCAACTGCAAAATAAGCTCACTGAGATCTGCTTGGGTGATGTTTGTCATATGAGTAAAATATATAACACAGATTGTGAGGAAGGAAGAACAGGGATGGCCCAGTCCATGGAGGGCTGGGCCATCCCTGTTCCTGTCTTTACAGATGATAGTAAAGGTCTGCAGAATGAGATAATATATTTTTTTGTTTAGATATGTTTTCTACAAACAGAAGCAAACAAGTTCATGTTTATTCAGGAGCAACTAGACATTCTTCATATTTCAGCAGAATTCATGACAATTCCATTGTAGGAATTTAACCATTGTTATTTGGGTTTAGTGTATAATTAGCTGGTTTCCGAAGTGAAGAGAATTTTGATTTGCCCATTTTGATTTTAAATTTACTTTTAAGAAATCGAGGGCACCCAGTATCCACATCTTCCTCAGGAATACAGATCCAAAATAGGATCATCCACACTTTCCATTTCTTCTTTTTTTTTTTTTACCTTCACTGCATCCTCTATACCACAAATAACAGCTTTGGCCTTAGTGGGAGGCGGGGGGGGAGGCTTGTCTTTAGATGCTACTACTCTGTTTGGTATTGAGATGGGAGTAACTACCAATTTTTCTTCACGTGTTTTCGTCAATAAGTAGCAAGCATGTGGAGTAAAAGATTCCTGTAGTGGGACTGAAATACCTGTTTGTGTTGATATAGACTGCTCGAGAAAAACCACTTGAGAGTAAAATTTCCCATTATTTATTAGTGCAACCTGTTTCTCTGCCTCCATATATGGGATATTTCGCTGTTTTGATTTCCTGGATTTGTTTCTCATTTTTCCACCATTGGCATGTCCTTGAATAATCAGGATATTCACCACTACAGTTTTATGCATCCTGATTTTGGAGCACAGCACTCTTTGGTGTCATGTTCCTTTCCCCCCACACTGGGCACAAGCAGGAGAACCATGACATGCTATCTGAAAGTGGACATATTTTTTGGTATCTAAAACACCATATCAGACTGGGGAGGTAGAGTCTTACGGAGCAGTTGACAATATCCTGAACTTGGAGGTGGGAAGTTTAGGCATATTAAATGTAAGGATAAGAATGCTAATTCCAGATAGCATTCTTAATCTTACCTGCCTGGTCTCTCTGTTCAGTGTATATCTCCTTTTCAGATGTTTCAAGAAGAAACTATCATGATCTAAGCTGCATGATGTATTCAGTATTACTTTAACACGTCAACTATGCTGCAAATTTGTGTCAAAACAAACCACAAAAGTTGTGCCTTAATGCAAATATGAATCCATTCAATTGCAGTCAATAAATAAGCACTGTAAAAGGAAAGGCACATGAAATGAACAACTGCTCAATATCGGCACACTGATTGAACCATGGGCTATTTGCATTATGGCTGGATATTGATTAGCATCAATTGCACTGTCTAGAGGCCACCACAAAAGCTGTACGCTTGGATCACAGTTTCATATATTTTTTGCTTATGAAGTTATTTTATCTAATTCACTATTTTCCATAAGAAGAAAAGGTAAAATTTTTTGAAGATTATGCTTGCCGAATTTTACATCTTTAGTTTGTGAAAAATAAAACATCATCCTTTGTGTGTGCCCACTGATAAAATTTTGTGAAAACAGGATCATAAAATTGTACCCTAAAACGTTGTTATAATGGATCCAAAGCCTGGGACACCAGGAGCAAAAAGAAATAGGGATGGGTAGTATGTTGAAGCAGATGACATCTTTATAATAAGTGGAGAAGAGTCATCTATTATGACTCTTCCATTTCATTTCCATTTCTTTCTTCCATTTACTAAAAAGCAGTGCCTACTTGTTTCAGTGCCCCAGAGAAATAATCCAATTGAAGAATGATATCAAATCAAAATCTAGAAAAAATATGTACATTAAAGGCACATAGAGAGGACTCTCGCAAATAAAAGAGGCAGCACATGTTAACTGGAATGCCTCTTGGAAGAGCAATTCAAAATGTTGTACTGAGGAAGTTTATACTAAAAGGTCACCCAAAATAAGTTGTTTTACTGACTCAGATTGGGTGACTGTGCCAGCCCTTTAAGACCTTTCTGAACAACGAAGGGTGACATTTTACCTCCTTTTCTCTGTAGATAGAAGGAAGCCCACTCAAACACTAGCAAGTTATGCATATGTAAGTGCACATGTAAATTGGTCACTGATGACAGAGACAGCAAACACAAATAAAGGACATTCTTATCAAAACTACAGAACTGCAATGGACTTGGACAGGACACATAGCTCAAGGACATGATGATAGATGAACTAAGAAAATAACAGAATGGTACACAAGAGGAGCTAAAATAAAACCTAGAAGACAACGGAGATGAACAGATAAAATTCACGAGTTCGTGGGTAGTAAAATGGATGGCCATTGCACAAAACAGAATTAACTGGAAAGTTGCTGGAGAGGCCTTCATCCTACAGTGGATTGAAATGGCTGATGATGATGATGATGATGAAGTGGGATGAGAGTTATCTAGATATTATACCGATTCATCCAGGTATTGACCCTGTCCCAGGACCAAAGGGAAGAAGACCTATTGGAGTATAATTTACCTTAGTAACCAGACTTGCCAGCTGATTGACCATGAATGAGCCAACAGGAATTACTGCCTTGGCTGAAGCAGCATATTACGGCTGGGCTCCTCAAGCATGACACAAATGGGCCAATGCTGGCACTCCCATCCTGGCCAAAGCAGGGACGGAAACAGTGTATTAAGGCTGGGCCCCTCAACTAGCAGGCCATACCTTTCCAACGTCTATGGTTGCAATGCATGGAAAACACACTGGATTCTAGTGATGACAATCTAGAACCAATAACTTGAACAGAGAGACAGGCAGAGTTCTCACCAGAAGCATCTGGAGTCCAGCTTCCCTACTTGAGATTTTGTTGGGCTGCTTCATACTGTCTGTCAATTATTGTCTTCATTTTCTCTCCTCACATCTTTGGCTTTGTTGTATGCCATTAGTGAAGGGCAGGTGTGAGCAGTGGATCTCAGTGATGCTAATCTGTGGAACCAGCTGCATCACTGGGAGGTTCCCTCACCATATAGAAGTGCTCACATCGAGGGGCTGTCTTAAGAAGTGGTGGCCAATTAACTGAGCATACATCTGAGAATTAGTGTAGCTGTACCCCAATGTGTTAAGACCCAGGCTGCAGTTCTTCAAGTTGTGGGTATCTGACGAATTCATAGTCCAATTTACAAAGAATGGGTCAATCACTTAGTTATGAAACAGACTACACCACAAATTTCTGGAATGTTTAGCATGCATTCCCTTATTATGGAGGAATTTTTTGATCCCAACTTCTCAAACTGTTTCTATTCATCTTCACATACAAAAAGAAAGATAGCTTTGTCTGAAAAAACCTTGAGATGGGGGGAGGGGTGGAAGAAACTTCATCTATAAATTTTTCCAGGTTTATTACGCTGCACAACATGTAAATTGGCCCATGAACACACGAGAAAGAGTTTGATCTCACTGTCTAGAAAAACAATTTTTGACACACTGAATAGAATTTAAAAGTGGTGTGACAAACCTTGAGCTGCAACACAATAATCAGAAAAAATGGTATTGCTAATTAGATACTCCAGTGAAAAGAAACAATATACAAGAAAGAACTGCAATTATGACCATCAATTGTCATTAGTATTAAAACTGGTATTATTAAAACACATTTTATATCACAAGAAAGGTAGCATGCCAACTCGTCTCAAGAGAACATATGAGCATACAAAAAAAAAAAAAAATCTGTCCTTAATACACTACACAGAAGTTCACAAAAAAAAAAACACTGCCCATCAGTTACAACTGCAAATAGTACACAAGTGCTACATTCACTAATGTCCGATACCAAAGAAAATTTTGACATAAACATGCTTGATCCAATGAAGAATAGCAAAAATTTTCTCATCTTGCTAGTGCACTATGGCCTGATGGTAAAAAAAAAAAAAAGCATCAAAAATTTCCAAAGATCCATTCAAGTAATAATCAGATGCTGAATGCCAGCACTACTTACAGATGTTTTGCTTTAGACCCAGAAATGTCATTGGTTGATTGTTGTATACCACTGATGCCAAAACAGTGCCATTATCAAAAGTTGGCAGATGTCAGACTGAAAAATATGGTTGTCACTTATTCTTAAAAAAATGAGTTTGTAGATTGCTTTCCCACAAAAGCAAATATGCTGTAGACAATCATTCTGCACAGGCTACCTGCTCTATCTGACATTCTTGAAGAACAAGTATATGTTTAGTTAGTAACAGAATAATTTCATTCTACATAATGGTACATGTTTATGGGCCACACTAGAAATATGTTACGTTATAGTATATGATGATTACCAAAGAAGAGATTGTTGTACTTGATTTGAACAATAGTTCAAGGATGTATAGTTCAAGTAAATGAACCACTAGGTGGCAGTGATCACAGTGTGCTGAAGTGGGATTTACTCAAAGAGGTAACTACCATTAGGGGTAAAGGGAAGGGTTATTGCTTCCGTAAAGGCGACTACGATGGACTGAGACAGTATTTAAATTCTATACAGTGGTACCAACAGCAAATTCAAAATGGGAAGCATTCAAAGAACTTATCTTGGAAGCTACTAGGCTTTACATACCAACTAAGAAATATTGTTCAAGGTTTAGGCCAAAATGGATGTCAGATGAACTAATGAGGCATATGGCAGAGAAGAAAAATGCATGGGATACATACAAATTAACACATGACACAGAAGCCTATGATAGATACAAGTTGATATGCAACCAAGTTACAAAGGAGGTTAGGCAGGCGAAGGCAGATTACGAGAAATCCTTGGCAAGGGATGCAAAGAAAAACAGCAAAGAGTTCTTTACTTATGTAAACTCTAGAAGGAAGGGGATGAATCAGATTGGTCCACTTGATATTGATGGGTCAAGTGTTGATGATCCTGCTCAGGTAGCTAACAAACTAAATGAATATTTTGCATCGACATTCACACATGAGGAGTTATTCAGCGAGGGGAATGCCAGAGGTGTATTCAACTCTAGCAGTAAGCTACAGAATCTTGAAATAACTGGGAGTAAAGTGGAGGAGAAACTGTTGAAGATAAACACAAGAAAGGCACCTGGGGTGGATGGGATCTATCCAGTTATATTAAAGGAGGCAGCAAAGGAAGTAAGCAAACCCTTAGCCATAATTATGAGAGCTTCCTTGGACTCAGGGGAGGTACCCATAGACTGGAAATGTGCAAATGTGACCCCAATTCACAAAGGAGGATCAAAGGCTGACACAAGTAATTATAGACCTGTGAGCTTAACTTCTGTTCCAGGAAAATTAATGGAGGCACTGGTTAAAGAAGCACTGCAGGATCATTTAGACAAGACTTCAGTTATAGCTCAGACACAGCATGGTTTTGTTAAGGGGAAGTCTTGCCTGACCAACTTGATTGGATACTATGATGCAGTCACAAAAGAACTGGATGCAGGGAATAACTTTGATATTATATACTTGGATCTTAGAAAGGCTTTTGATACTGTTGCACATGGAAGACTGCTACACAAATTGGAGCAGTGTGACATTGGAGGCAAATTGCTGCTATGGATAAAGGGGTGGTTGAGGGGGAGAAGACAGAGAGTGGTAATCAATGGACACTGCTCATCGTGGACTGATGTTATTAGTGGAGTCCCTCAGGGCTCAGTGTTGGGTCCATTATTGTTTTCTGTATTTATAAATGATATTGATGATGGTATATCGGGCTTAATGTCCAAGTTTGCAGACGATACAAAGGTTGGCAGGGTTGTCAAGGACACTACTGACACTATGCTGCTGCAACAGGATCTGGAAAGGTTGAGCAGATGGGCTGAGAGGTGGCAAATGAAGTTTAATATTGACAAATGTAAAGTACTACACATGGGAAACAGCAACCCCAGAGCAACGTATCAACTATGTGGTACTACACTGACAGTGGTAGAGAATGAAAGGGACTTGGGGGTGGTTGTGCAGGCAGATATGAAGTTCTCTGAGCAGTGTAGACGGGCTGCAAGAGTAGCTCATGGAGTATTGTCAATGATATACAGGAATTTTTCCAGCAGGGATAAGGAGGTGATTATTCCATTGTATAAGGCGATGGTCAGGCCACACCTAGAGTACTGTATACAGGTCTGGAGGCCTCATTTCAAGAAGGATGTAGAGCTGCTGGAACGAGTACAGAGAAGGGCAACAAGATTAGTGAATGGAACAAAGGGGTGCTCTTACGAAGAAAGGCTTAAGTTTTGCAAATTACAGTGTCTGGAGACGAGGCACCAGCGAGGTGATCTGATAGAGGTGTATAAAGCCTTGAATGGTTTAAGCATGCTCAATGCTGATGGGATTCTTCCTCTAGCTCAGAAAAATCACCTGAGAGGGCATAAATTCAAATTGAGGAAAGACAGATGTAGGATAGACGTGCGGAAATTTGCCTTTAGCCAGCGGGTGGTTGGTTGGTGGAACAGACTTCCATCCCTTGTGGTGGAGGTTGATAGCCTAAATAAGTTTAAAGCTCAGCTGGACAGGTATTTTGAACGAACAAAGGGGTGAAGTGGAAGTGGTTTTTTTTTTTTTTTTTTTTGGCTGATGCTGCATAAGCTTGCTTTCTTGCATCAAATGCCTCTACTAATGCTAATGTAATTTTGAAAGAAAGGGTAAGTAGAGTGAAAAGGTATGATAAATTTTCTTTCTTCTTTTGAGTGTAATTAACTATATATAAATCAATTTTATGACTTTGGCTACTTTCCTAAAGAGTAGTATAAAATACTGGTTGATTATTTTTAAAAATTTCATCATATACAGCAGACTCTCGATTTTCCGGGATAGATGGTAAAAAAATATTCCAGGATAATCGATTTCCAGGTTAATTCAAAAATACAGTAAGTCTCTGACATATGTAAAAAATATGTTCCAGGACTTCTTACGTAAGTCGAGATTTGCATAACTCGAGAATGACTAATAAAATATTGCTACTATAGTCTTGATATGCCAAAATCTGAGGATAATATGTGGTTTTTTTTGTAAAAAACCACATAATATCCTCAGAAGAATGAAGAAAAATAGTTATATATTTTTAATTAGTTCAATTAAAAACTTTATCTAGGAACAGAGGTGAAGTAGCCAGAGTGGCACATAAGAAAAGAAAACATAAAGGAATAAAAAACGCATGTTATTCAACTGTAAAAACTGATTTGTATTTCGCAGCCTTGGTTATTATTATAGTTGACCTTCATTGGTGCTGACCGCTTCTCGTATTTTGTCTTTCTCTTTTTTTGTGTTCACTGTTGCCACAGACAAATCTGAATTCTGCACGATGCTTGTTAATGTTTGGGCATTTTTATACATCCTTTTTATTTTAATTTTCTGATCCAACTCGATCACTTTCCTTTTCTTGATAGATTTACTAGTACCGCTGTCACTTATTCTCTTAGTCGGCACCATGATAACAGTCAAAATTAAATTTTCTGAAAAGCACTTCACTGGCTTAAGGGCTCACTATTATCACCCCACGCGAGCTCACATTTTACTAAAGCACATTTCTGGGGGTCACTGCCATAAAACAATAAAAACAATTTGCACTTTCTGGGTTATTGGGCTTTTCTATTAATGCAATCTATTATAAATGGGTAGTAAACTCGATCTTATTGCATTTGCGATAATACCGATAGCTGGAATTCTGTGGATTTTTACGTTATTATGGTGAAATGTGTCTCCCCTTCACTGAAATTTTCAGTCATATAAAAAAAAATATAAACAACGTAACATAAGTTCGAAGCTGCATAAGTCGGGGACTTACTGTATCGAAAAATGTTCAGCAACCTACATAAAAAGTATGGCGATAGATAAAAAACTTATCACGCACTACTTGCGTGTCCAATACGATACTTCTGTTTATTTTTTACAATGTTGCGTATGGTTTGGTCGCCAACATTATAACGGTTCTTTAGAGATTTAACAGATGCACCATTTTCAAACTTTTGAATAATTTCAAGTTTTTGTTTAAATGAAAGCACAACTCTTGCATTTGCTCATCATTTTCATGATTTCTAAACAAAAAATACTATAAAAAAAAAAATTCTGACATCCCTGACATAAATAACGAAACAAAATTTGTCCTTTTGCAGTGCGAAGGAACACAACAATCAACGCGCTAAAACAAACTAAACATTTGGTCTCTCTTCTTTTTTTTTTTGAGCGGTGGATGTGAAGACAGCAGGGGTTGCAAGATAATCTGGTTGATTTTTTTTTTTAAATTTGGAATCTTGAAGTGTCCCGGTTAATCTGATCCTGGTAAATCGAGAGTCTGCTGTAATTTCAAAAAACACGAATAAAATATTACTTTAGTTACTTACAATGTTTTCCAGGAAAAATTGGCCTATTAGACACCATTTCTGCCAGAATACAGCCCACAGACCAGATATCAACTGTTTCAGTTAAGGCAGCAAAAGCAATTCTTAATTTTCTACTACAGTTTTCTTAAAAAATGCAGTTGTAATTACATATGCACATAATCAGCTCACCTTTTTAATTGACAATTACATATATAATATGAAGGCTGTTCAATACAAAATGATCATAATTTTTTTTTCACAGCCCACCTCTATAAATCATCCATATTTTGATGGTCTCCTTTTCAAAGTAGCCCATTTGATGAAATGCAATTACTACATTTCTGCCATTCGTCAAAAACATGGTAAAAGCCATTTTACCTTTGGGGGGGGGGAGCAGGTTGCAAGGTCAGGACAGATGAGGAACACATTTCATATTAATGCTGGCTAAGCACTCAATGAGAATGAGCAATGTGAGGTCTCATATTGTCATGATGTAGCATCCACCTGCATTCAGTTGTGGTTGTTTGCAATGAATAGTAATCGCACAACGGTGTGCAGTACAGTTCTGTAGTAAGGTCCTGTAATAGTAGTATGACGTGGTACAACATACTGGTAAACCATTCCTTAAATGACACAAAAAAAGATGACCATAACCTTTCTGCAGAAGCCACAACTTCTGCTTTTTTCGGTGTTGGCAATGATGTAGACTTTCAAACAGAGCTTTGTTGCTTATTCTCTGGGTTGATGAAGCGATGTCTCATCTGCCCTTATCACCTTGTGCAGAACCTCACCATCTCCAGTAACATTCCATTACAGCTCTGACAAACCTCCATGTAAATGTGCTGTTGCTCAGGTGTGAGTAGTCTTTGAACCATCCGGTGTGCACAGATAAGTGTCATATGCAAATTATCATGGAGAATACTGTGCATGCTTCCTATTGATATTCTCAACATCTCTGCTAGTTGCCTTACTGTCATATGACGATCTTCTATCACAATTACAGTAGTTTTTATGGTTTCTGTAGTGACAGCAGTGGTTGGAGCTCCAGAACTGTTGATTTTTTTGACTGAATCATGTCCATCTTTAAACATTCTAAACCACTTGCAAATTGTGCTATACGGAAGTGTAGATTCACCATAAGCCTCTTTTAATATTTCATATGCTTCAAATGATATTCTCTTGAGATGGAAACACAATTTGAGAGCAGCATACTGCTCCTTGCATGTCATGTCCACTGTTACATAGACAAAACTGAACAGGCATAAACTTGACCAACCACCAAGGTCACATTGTGCACACGAGTCAACTGCACAGTTGCTATGCAAAGCAGCTTGGTTTGGTCTTATATTCCACGGCTCAGCTAGAAATAGCAAGCAGTACAGTTGTTCATGAAAATTATAATCATTCTTTATTGAACAGCCCTAGTATATAGTATCACATTACAATCCTATAAAATTTCCAAGACCTAGACATTAAGAATATGATTAAAAATTCTGATACCACCAAACCAAATCAAAACTACTGTATGGTAAAATTTTTTGTATGGATATTTAACATATTGAAAAGACCAGCACAGAAATAAAAAAATAATGCAGATTGTAAGTATTTGGCATAAAAGTTAATTGATTTGAGATATAATGATGTAGATGATACAGTATTGAATACATGAATAATATATTATAAAAGGGGGATAAGTGACAGAGAACCAACTGCTACATAGTAGTTTGGAGCTCACACTAAGAAACACTGCAGACATATACAGAATACAGACAGTTCTGAATACTTGTATATCATAGTATACAAATACTACATATAAATATATACAAATACTATACACAAAAACACATTATTATGTGTTTATAAACAAACAAAAAAAACCTACTGTAAACAGTAGTTTATCAGTAAAAAAATAAACACAATAAACATTCTGAAACAAATGCACATATGTAGTGTACAATAGATAACAGGCTGAAGTACTAGATTAGAGAATCAGTATAAACTACTCTACCAAAAGTATTTAAAACCCTGTCATGTATAGAAAAACATGAGTTGTAATGAACAAATTAGTAAGATGTAGGCCAACCTTTGGCCCCAGTGACAGCATCAATCTATCAGGGAACACTTTCAATTGGCAGAACGACGTATATACATTCCTCCTTCATGCAGCTTTAAAAGTAGGACATACTAGCCATGTCATGAGCTGAAATCTCCAGTTCATCTCTAAAGTGTTTGATTAGATTCAGATCTGAGCTGCCCAGATGAGTTCTTAGACTTCTTTTTTCTCAAACCAGGTTATTCTCACTATATGGGATGAGGCATCATTGTGATGGAACATGGAGGGCCCATTTCCACAGAATTGTAAAAGTGTGGGCACCATGAAATTGTCTAAGATGATGGTATATGATTCAGAATTGGTGGTTTTTGGCACTACAATCAACAACCTAAGTCCACACCACAATTTGTTTCTTCCAAATTTCACTGTGGGTACAAGGGTCACCTAGGGCCTTTTACCACTGTTCAAGAACAATGGGTTAGACACAACTGCAATGAAAGCCATGATGTGCAGATCTCCACAGACTGACATACAGATATTTCTATAGCAGTATTTCTGGAGCTCCAATACATTTTCCAACGACACTGCTCAGTTTGCTTTTCAACTTTCTTCAGGGATTTGAGATTCCTATCCATAATTTTTTTGACTTATTTGACTGCAAGCCTATCTTTTCACTACATTATCTAAAACTGACTTTGCAAGGTTCAAATATGCAGGTTTCACACACAATATCACACACAACTGCTGATATAGCATCTAATAATTAAGCCTCTTTGATATAATCTTGTGGGTACTGATGTCATGCTACTTCCAGCATCCATGACTATATATCATACAGTATTACTATTTTGTGTTAGTCTGTTGTGATATGATATGCTATGGCTGTGAAATCTCAATGGGCAATTATGAATGTTTTAATGCCTTTCTCTCCATAATTTAAATTCATAGGTTTGCATATGTTTTTTGCTTGAAAAATATCCTAAACGTTTCTCTACAATTACAATCACTTTATTTCCATGCCAAACATGTTTGTTATTTCGAATTTTCTTACCTGCATATTATATCATTCAACTCATGCAATAGCAATAAATAACTATTATTAAGCTTATAAATACTCAATTTTAATCAATTTTTGACAAAAAAAATGTATAATTAATAATATCAAAATGATTACTTTTAATACATTAAAATCTGTTTATATATATAAAAGGATACTTGACTTTGTGTATCCCTTACTATTAAGCATTATTTCAGGAGCTCTGTACCACCTTGTTGCTACATATTCTGTAAGAAAACCTGTATGATCATGATCTGGATCAGCAACTCGTGCTAAACCGAAGTCACATATCTAAATCAGAAAATAACAAGTTTGGTTAAAATTATTCTACAATAAACATAAAATGCCACAAGTACTCTGGGGATAGACCAAATGATGGAAACAGTGGACCAGTATGATGCTGGAATACAAAAACTTTGCACACACACTGTTCAGAACATTGCTTCTCTTTTATTCCAAATAGACTGCTAAATCCTAGCACAAGTGGTGATCATAAATAACAGTCTCTTCTCCAAAGTATCCAAAAAAATCCAATATAACCAAATTGCTTTGGTTATATTGGGTTTTTCCCCCCTTTCCCATAGACTATAAAGGCCATAGCACACTAGTTGATATGGTGCAGCATATTTCAGAGATGTTACAAAGTACAGCATTTAAGCAATTCCTATTAATCTGATTTGTAATTTACTGGATTGGTTAGGTGGCTGGTTATGCTTAATTTCCTCAGAGGATGCAATATAAATTAATTTCTTTTATAAAGGCAAACACATCGATTAAATTATCTCTATCAATTAAGAGGTGTGATATGATAATGGTTTTATGTGTTCTGTCAAAGTTTTTAAGGGTTTTTTTTTTTTATTGCACTTGTCTTTTGTACAGAACAATTTATTTAATATATGTTAAACTGATCAGATTGTATCACATTCATGGATTTGCAATTGTAGAGATACTTCTTGCAGTTTCTTCTCAAGTTCATTGAACCACCACTTCTGGTATGCAAACAGCACGAATAGGTGATTAACTTGGAAAAGACAATTTCCATCTGGAAAGAATGGTACAAAACTGGGTGATCAGTCAATAAGAAAAAGTTAAAATCATAGAGATATCAGACAATATATTAGTTCCCAATACCAAGCCATGTATACGTTTTTAATGAGATTAAAACTTGCAACCTCTAAGACCAGCACAAACAAAACACCTAATCTATCTGTATCTGGCTACTAATAATTACCGTCAGATGTTTGCACACAACTGCCTTCATTACTACTGGTCCTCTTGAATATCACATCATTATCCCAGACAGTTTTTTACAATCTTAAATGCTCAAGTTTTGCCCAAAAGGCAGTTGTTAGCTTGTAGTTATTAAACCTATAAATAAAGAACCATTAAGTATACAGGACTACAATGGTTTTGATGTCTGGCTAATTATATGTTTCCTAGCGTAATCTGTGTATGTGGTGCTCAAACAAGCCCAAAAGAATGCTCATATTGATACAAAACTTATTTAGCTCATCAGTTATCCATTCATGGTCATCAGTGTTGCCAAAGCTATTCTGCAATGGACCAATATGGCTCAGTGCCTTCTACTGTTCACATATCATATGTTATTTATTATTGCATATCTGATATAAGACCCATTGTAGATGGATTTGACCTACCTACACCTTCTACACCAGTAACTCTCAATACAATTTCATAATCAGATTCTGAATTCAATGCATATGGAAATAGTGATTTTTTCAGCATAAAATTGTATGTGAACCACAGCAGTTAATATAAAACAAGCTAAATAATTTGGAGAGTCTTCCAAACTATTCTACAATGATCTCAGTATTAAGATTCCAAGCTAAAAGCCTATCTCCCCAGACATAATTTTCTTGGTACACTGTGAGAAAGAGCTTAATCCACACTTTTCTCAAGATCCACTTGCCTACTGCAGAAATATTTCTGGATTAATCAGTCTTAGGAGCCAAATATATGAACCAAGTGAGTAGACACCATTCATCAAGTTCTCCAAACTAGCCTGAAAGGCATTCTTCTCCATAAGGGGAACATTTATGCTTCTATTCCAACTACAGATTCAGTTCGTTTAACAGCAAATATGAAAACCTCAAACTTCATAATAAAGTTAAATATGAAAGACATAACTGGCTTTGTGGGGACTTGAAGGTTCAATGTATGTTGCTAGATTAGAAACCACATTACACTAAGATACCATGTCTCATATGTGAATGAGAAATCAGAGCATGAACTCAGCACTGAAGGAAGTATGGCCATGCAAAGGCAGCTTGGTAAAAAGTTTAAAAAGTACTGAATACAAGGGTGTGTGACCTAATGAAAGTCCTATTACCTCTACTTCATAACAATTTAAGATTAATAAAGCAAGAAATCTGTTAATACAAGGATGGTAATTGCTTTAAGTAACTTTGCAATCAATTTCCAAGTTTATATGATACAAAACTCAAAGAAGGTATTTTCACTGGGCCATAGGTAAGAAAGTAGACTTCAAATAAACAAATTGAAGGGACAATGACCCCAGTTGAAAAAGGATGGACTTGCTTCAAAAATATTGTTCACAACTTCTTAGGAAAAAAAAACAGAAACCAATTATGGAAGTATCATTGTACCTGTGCTCAATAAATATCAAAATTAGGATATAAGACAAACCTGCAGCTAATTTCTTGCATTTCCTACATAGACTTTTTTCTGCAAGTCTTGGTTCTGTCAGCAAGGAACAGGGTGAACAATTCTACCAATATATAAAGGAGAAAGAAAGAATATACCATGATGACAGAATGTACATGATAGAAAATTACTGTTGATATTTGAAAATGGAGACATTCATCTAAGATGAAATGACCTAGGATTTATTCTAAGAAATATGGTAAATCTGCATCTAACTGTGCACTTCTGCATTAATATTCTTCTATTTTCTTCACTCTTTGAGTTTTGTCCATTTTATTATATAAAAAAAGTACACATTAATCGTACAAGTTAAATAAGTTCATAAATAAGTTAAATAAGTTTGTATAAGTTCATACATCCCTTTCCTTTTCCTAAGATGTGGAAAATCTTAATATGACACAAAAAATGGATGTCAATTTTGAAATCAGAATAGCAAATTTAGGGAAGGTAACAAATCAGAATGAAAACCTAATTTGATAAATTTAAATTTGCAGGCTTCAAACTTTTAGGAATTTTTCAGATATAATAATATGGATAGTGGAATTCAGTAAGATGTTTGTCAAATTCTTATCAATTTCATTACTGAACTATCATTATTATAAGTATAATGAGTTGACGGAAGTATATCTCAAAAAAAAAAAAAAAAGACTGAAGCATCACACAAAATGTATAAGAAGACCACATTCTGGCAGCAACAATAAGCATCCTTACTCTAGAACAGAAATAGCACAAGTGCATAAAACGTACACCTTGCCACTTTAGTCTTTGAGAGTAAGTGATATGAAACACACATTTCTCTGTAATGGGGAGAGAGCATTTCCATCACCCTGTCTATCCCCAGTATTTTAATAAAATTTCCAGATATATGCAATATAAATATATGATAAAATGTGTTGTCATTAAAACTACAGCACATAATATTCACATCTACAATGCATAATATTCACCTCTTACTCACCAGAGAGTTAATAAGGGGAAGGACAAAAGGACAAACCAAAGAATTTAAAATACAGCATTTCTGTATATGTGAATGGGTTTTAAAACTAATTACATTTCAATGCACTAGTTGAAATTTTTAATACTTTTTTAAATTTATTTATTTAAAATTTCCACATAAAAACTGTACAGTACAGGTGTCTCGAACATGCATAAATACAATGAATAAAGTGATTGTAAGTATTGTACATCATTTTTATCTGACAACATATGAATTATTAATTAAAACAAAGTGCAGAGAGATTAAATCTCAATTTTAAAGATACTGACATGATTAATATTTAGGTTTTAATCCATCAAATTAAGTTTATAAAAACAAGACAAAAAATAATAATTTAAATAATCAGTGTTAAAAAATTATGAATAAAATCAAAGCTAAGAATAAGACAAAAGTCAATTAACAGCAATATATATACATGCATATGAGGTGTAGCTATTAAAAAACAAGACTGCATGCAGCCACTGCATGGCAAGCACTACCTGTAAAACAAAGGCACAGCAGTTGACCTTGAACCTTTCCTATATGTATGTCAAGTCACATTTCAACACATTCGCTTTGCAATGAGACAGGTTTTTGTTACCTTGTTGCTACAAGGTAACGAAAACCTGAGAGACAAAAGAATCGAACAATGAATCAACCTCATATGTTTGACAAAACTAGAGAAAACATCGGCTGAGGACGAGCTGTTAGGACAAGTTTATGGGAAAGATACTATGCCAAGAGCAGGCATGTCTGAATGGCATAAAATATTATTAGAAGGAAGATAGAATGTAGAAGATGATGAATGAGCAGGCTGTCCTGTATCCACAAAAACATAAAAATATGGGTCAGGGTAAGAATATTGATTAGAAGTGATCATCGTTTAAATATTAGAATGGTTGCATCAGAACTCAATATGGACAAAGAAACAGACAAATGTTAACTGAAAATTTAGGCATTAGAAATGCGTGTATGCAGCAAGGTGGTACCAAAAATTTTGAATGAAGATCAAAGGATGAAAAGACTCCAAGTTTGTGAAGATGTTTTGAAGAAGATCCAGACTTTCTAAGTAATGTAATTACTTGCAATTAAAGTTGGCTGTTCGAGAATGATTTAGCATTATTATGGCTGAATACGTCTCACCAAATAAGATTATTAATCAAACATGCTACATTGAAGTTCTGACAAGGCTGCATGAAAAAATTCGAAGGAAGAGACCTGAACTGTAGAAGGATGGTTGGATGCTCCAGCACACAATGCGCACACTCTCTCTTTCTCTCTCTCTCTCTCTGCCAGTTTATGGCCAAAAAACAAATCCCTGCATACCCAACTTGCCAGACCTAGCCCTCTTGTGACTTTTTTTTCCTTCTCTTTCCTAAACTGAAAAGTGTACTTAAGGGAACCCATTTTTAGTCCACTGAAGAAATTCAGAAAAAATGATTGAATATGTTAAAAACACTTGCAGAAGATGACTTACAGAAATGTTTCTGTGCTTGGAAAAAAAAAACAAATTGAACATTATGTATGTGCAAGCCAATTTTGAAGGGAATAATAACTAGTAAGCTACAAAATATTTAATTATATTTATTTTATTGCAACAGTCTCAATATTTAGTAGCAACACCTCGTGCACAAAACTAGAGAAAAAATTTATGTAGAAATAAATGAAGACATTAATTTAAAAAAAAAAACAAGGTGATGTACAGCTCCAAAAAACTGAATAACAATAGTTAAAACTATTCAGTGGAATAAGTGAAAGATGCCCTTCTCATTATTAAAAAAATAATAATTTAAAAAAGTATGCGAAATATAAGTAACCTGACAATAAGTACATAGTTGAGTAATGCACACGTTTGAACCTGCATGACTGTTAAAATAAGGTTAATGATTGTATTCATTGCCAAATTAATTAAATATAAACTCCTTTGACCTAATGGTCATGCTCAAATATAGACAAGAACTTTTTTTTTTCTTTTAATATGGGAATTGAAGGGCACTCTAAGCTCCTTTCACATACCAGTTATTTCTGTCAGCAACAGGATTGTTATTGTTATTTGGTTTTTAGGAGCATTAGCAACTAAGGCCGTATTGCTCCGGGATATGCGGTGGTCATTCCCTGACCTTTCCGCATCCTCCGTATTTGGTGTCAGCAACAGGAGTCCCAAAGTATACACAGATTAACATTCAATCTCCCCATCCAACAAAAATCACCGTATATTCAAAACAGACAGGCCACAGACAATCAGTATAATGCAACTTCCTCTATGAATCACAATGGAGATCAGAATGTCCAGATCCCTGAAGCAACATCAGGGCTAAGAGTATACAGTTCCCACAAATATCTGATGAAAGTATAGTCTAATTACAATCTTCCTTGTATTACATTTGTTGCTGCTGCCATCGAGTCTCTCTCTATAGATAAATACATCCCATGCAGTTTTTAACTAGCCCAAAACCTCAAAAATCTGATGTTAAAGGTCACATACAATACTTTGGCCATAATGTAGAATAATAATCCCCTACCACTTACTTTTGTGCTTACTTTATTCTTTACTCTGTTTAAGTCTTATATACTTATATGTGGTGATTATAGTTTCTCCTACTATTCAGCTTGTACTTCTAAGAGAGGCTGCTGCCATTCCATAAAAATGTTTCTGTTCAGATTTCATGCAGAGTAGAGTTCTACATCTCATACTTCCTACAACAAATAAATGATGCTATGACGTCTGAGCAAATTTTTTAAACTTCCTATTATCATACAGCAATTTACCATCACTGAAGTACCTAATCACTAAATTACCATCAAATCAACAATCATGCAGGGAGCATTTATTTTGCCACTGACGAATTTATTAAGGAAACTTAAATCTAGATAGGTTGAAGACTGTAGAACCTATCACTGGCCATTATAATAGTATTAAGAGAAACTGGTTTAGTCAGGTGAATAAGTTCAATTTTGATTGGTGAAAGTTTATGATGGAAACGAAAAAATTACAATCTTTCCTTCAAAATGATTTTATACCCATTTGATCTACCTACAAATATCCATGTAGAATAAATGAATGCATTAACAAACAAACCTAAACTGAATTTTTAATGGTCAATACATATATACATGTAACACAACTGGAAATACAGAAAGGAAAGAAAATCTTTACATTTATGAAAAGTAATCACTTCACTAATTTAAAATGCAGATACAATGATACCCTACGTGCAAGAACGTATGCATAACTTTTCAACACACTCCATATGGTTTACATATGTAATATTATAACTTTAAAAAAATATCAGAAAAGATACATGTGCAGCTAACTCCACAGTTAGCTGCACATCATCTTTTCTGATATCTTTTTCAATAATAAAAAGTTTTGAAAGAAACTTAAAAATTAACTGAATGTGAATGAAATCAGAATAAAGATAATTTTCTTCTGGTTGAAGCAAATAAAAACCATCTGGACAAGCAATCGCAAATGCTGAATGCATGATTAAATGAAACTCAAAACCAACTGCACATTTAGCATGTTTTTTATTTGCTTTAATGACCTTCTGGATGAAACAAAAATTAACTACCACAATCACATATGCTGAGCACATGTAATTGAAATGAAAACCAAACCAAACCAACTGTGCAGACACTTTTGCTTTTCATTTGCTTGAACAAATTCTGTCTGAAAAGTGGTATTTTCCAGTTTTCATTCAAGTTAAATTACAGTTTGAAATTAAGTATCCTTCAAAACCTTTCAACTATTGAAAAAAAATCTTAAGAAAGATATTATGTGCAACTATCCTGTGAATTCACTTTTTTTACTGTATTTGATTGACTTTGGCATTCAGAAGGTATTCTGTATTGGAAAAACATTACAGGTACATATTTTTGAGCATAAACTTGACTGAAATCTATATAAAAAAAATGGGGTGAATTTTTACAAAGACAGTTAAGGTCATGAGAGATTGATATATCATGTCTGTAAATTGCATGTGTGCTATGACCAGTCTGCCTGATTCGCAGGATGAAAAGTCTATAAGTTTTTAGGAGAAAATGCTATGCATCCCTCACCAAAGAACTCTGGTATTATGAGTTGTGAAAACAACTCATAAAACTTTCTCCAAAAAAAAAAAAAATAAAAAATAAATAAATAAATAAATAAAAATAAAAAAATTAAAACTTTAAAAGATGCTTTCCACAAATGTTACATAAAACGTAAAAGCTAACAGGTGCAAATATGAGAATTAATGTTACTAAATAATCCTAAATTTATACAGTTCTTCTGAAGAAGTAATCTAGCTTGAAAGGTTAAATTATTGATGAGAAAAAAATTGTTTCATCATCACAGCTACATAAAGCTACCGATCTATTTTTTAATGAATCCAGAGAAAAGGTACCATAGAATAAACAACAAACTATTTTCTCAAATGATCAATAAGTAGCAAAGAAGTTTTTCAGGCAACACACAGATATATAACACTCCTCCAAAGTTAACAGGATTTTTTATGCCAACAACAAATTGACACATTTATATTTTTTTTTCCAGGGATAAAGTTCAAAATTGGTAAAAACTTACCTTTAAATCACAAGTTGTGTTTAGAAGAAGATTGCTTGGCTTAAGGTCTCGGTGAAGCACATTTGCTGAATGAATGTACTTAAGTCCTCTTAAGATTTGATAGAGAAAATAACAGATATGATCATTACTCAGTTTCTGAGTCTTCAAGAGTTTGTAAAGATCCGTTTCCATTAAACACTGTACAATATAACTGATTATGTTGAGGAAAATTTTTGTTAAAACCATAAAAATCTAAATAATGGAAGGTTAATAAATGTGACAATTCATATAAGAGCTGTGCCACTACTTTTAAAATGATTACAAAAAAATAAAATAAAAAATAAAGAAAATAATATACAGGGTGTTTCAAAAATGATGGTCAATAATTTAAAGGTGAAAAGTACAAACTAAAATAAGCAAAAAAAGTCCCAGCGAACATAGGGGTCGCAAATGAACCGTTTTCGAGATAATGCACATTTTCTGGTAAGAACCACCACTGACTATAGAAACACTAGTTTAGGAAAAAGCTGTGATCCTTTGATAAGGGTGGTTTTATTAAACAAAAGATGATACATTTTTAATTTCTGGTTGCACCACAGGATTTTATATGTTACAGGATGTTCTTTCTAACACCCTTTCCTCTACATCAGGCGTTATGCTTCTGGGTCTACCTGCTCGTACTCCATGTGCAAAGTGCGCATGTTCTCTAAGGCGTTAATGTACCCTGATGAATGTGCACCTGTTGGGCTGCCTTTGGCAGGGAAATACTTCTTGGTACAAACGTGCAGCTTCGAGTGCACTGCCATTAGCTTTACCATACATGAGGTGCATGTCTGCATACTCTTCATTGATGTAATCTCTTTCCATGTTGACTACTATCCTTTGATAAGTACTAGTATGCCTGCTACATCTCAGAGCATTGAGAGAGGGGAAACAGAGAGAGAATGAGCATAACCTAACCTAAACAAACAAATCAGTGGTGGATCTCAACTCTATACAGTTCATCTTGCCAGTGGTGGATCCCAACTAGAAATGTGCAATATCTCAAAAATGATTCACTTAAGGACCATGTTTACTACACTTTTTCTGCATATTGTAGTGTGTACAGTTCACCTTTAAATTATTGACCGTCACTTTTGAAACATCCTGTGTATATATATATATATATATATATATAGATATTTTTTTTTTTTTTTTTTTTATGAAAACACCCAACACAAGAGGTATTAGAACCTATAGTACTCAGTACCATGCATGACTTGGAGGTTGAGTAGATGAAAGAAGATATTTGTTGACATTAGACTTGAACTTCTGAAGACTGTAATTTTCAGGATATACATATGAAGGAAGGTTGTTCCAGAAAAGGGCAGATGAATGAATTAACGAGGAAGATGAAAAGTTGGTTTTGTGAGTCTGAAGTCGGACAGTAAATGGATGACCCTATCTATCCATTCTTAGCAAAAGCATATTGGCGCTTCCGTAGCCAGGTGGGCAGGAGCAGCAGTGCGTAGCACACACTTTTTGATTAGACCGGGGTTCGAGCCCGTGACCACCAAATACAGAGGGTGCGGAAAGGTCAGGGAATGACCACCGCATATCCCCGGAGCAATATGGCCTTGGTTGCTAATGTTCCTAAAAAACCAAATAACAACAACAAGCATATCACAAACTACAGATTACTCATAACCTGAAAAAGTGGCATTTCTCTTTACAGCCAGTATTTCTTCCTTCCCTCCAAACAATTATTAACCCTATACCCTACTTTAGAACAGTCCCTATATATGGAAATGGTTTTTCCAAAATCCCAAACTAATTCAAATATCTTTTCTACAACCGTTTCTCCTATACAATATATTTAATTCAACCACCACTGTCTTCTAAATCAACTAAAATGTGTAGTGACCATCCAACATCCACCAATTAAATTAACTAAACCTTTCCTCCTTCATTCATTCTATTTACATTCCTTGGAACAATCATTTTTTAGATGTATTCCTGGAATTTGTGTAGGTAGTACATATGAAAGATGCACTACTTTTTTTTTTTTTTTTTTTATGAAAACCTCAAACACGAAAGGTATTTAGAACCTATAGTACTTAGTACCGTGTTTGGGCTGGAGGTTGAGAAGATAAAAGAAGGTATTTGTTGACATTAGACTTGAACTTCTGTAGACTAATTTTGAGGAAATACATATGAAGGAAAGTTGTTCCAGAAAATGGCAGTTGAATGAATAAACGAGGAAGATGAAAAATTGGTTTTATGAGTTTGAAGTTGGACAGTAAATGAATGTTGGCTGGTGGCGGCACATGTTTGGACTGTTTTGAAAGAGAGAGTGGGAATTATAGAAGCCAATTCAGAAGAACATTGCCCATGGAAGTATCTGTAGAAAAGGCATGCAGCAGTAACTACATCTGTGAGACAGCGAATGGAGAGACTCTGTTAGAGAGGAGTCATTAATTAACCTAACTACCCTCTTCTGAATGGAATCTAGAAGCCTGAGATAGGTTTTGGGGGCACCACCCCAGATGTGGGAACAATATTCCATGATAGGGCAGATTTGCAATTTGTACAGAGTGAACAGTTGTTTGGAAGAAAAGTAACACTGAGAGCGAAAAAGAAAACCAAGTTTTTTAGATGCAGAGGAAGCAATATTTGTAATGTGCTTGTGCAAAGAGAGATTAGAAGTCAGGGTAATCCCCAAAAGAGATATATCATCCTGCCTAGAAATCGGAGTGTCACCAAAGATAAGCTTAGGAGCAAAAGAATCCTCTTTGAGAGATATAACACAAGACTGAGCTTTAGGAGGATTGACATCAACTAAGTTGTCTTTGCCCCACCGGAGAATTACCTGGAGATCGGCATTTAAGGAATTGGTAGCAGATATTCAAGAAGCTATATCTGATTGAGCAGGGCAAGGTTTCTCAAACTGGAAAGTGGAATACAATGTGCTATCATCAGCAAAACTAAGGATAGGATTTCCAGTCAATGGAGAAAGGTCATTAATATGGGAAACACATGGGAAACAGCAACCTCAGAGCAAGGTATCAACTCTGTGGTACTACACTGACAGTGGTAGAGAATGAAAGGGACTTGGGGGTGGTTGTGCAGGCAGATATGAAGTTCTCTGAGTAGTGCAGATGGGCTGCAAGAGTAGCTCATGGAGTATTGTCAATGATATACAGGAATTTTTCCAGCAGGGATAAGGAGGTGATTATTCCATTGTATAAGGCGATGGTCAGGCCACACCTAGAGTACTGTATACAGGTCTGGAGGCCTCATTTCAAGAAGGATGTAGAGCTGCTGGAACGAGTACAGAGAAGGGCAACAAGATTAGTGAATGGAACAAAGGGGTGCTCTTACGAAGAAAGGCTTAAGTTTTGCAAATTACAGCGTCTGGAGACTAGGCACCAGCGAGGTGATCTGATAGAGGTGTATAAAGCCTTGAATGGTTTAAGCATGCTCAATGCTGATGGGATTCTTCCTCTAGCTCAGAAAAATCACCTGAGAGGGCATAAATTCAAATTGAGGAAAGACAGATGTAGGATAGACGTGCGGAAATTTGCCTTTAGCCAGCGGGTGGTTGGTTGGTGGAACAGACTTCCATCCCTTGTGGTGGAGGTTGACAGTCTAAATAAGTTTAAGGCTCAGCTGGACAGGTATTTTGAACGAACAGAGGGGTGAAGTGGAAGTGGGTTTTTTTTTTTTTTTTTTGGCTGATGCTGCATAAGCTTGCTTTCTTGCATCAAATGCCTCTACTAATGCTAATGCTAATATACAAGCGAAAAAGAGTGGGGGAAAGAAATGAACCTTGGGGGACACCAGCATTAGTGGAGAAGTTAGAAGACAGAGAGCCATCTACTATCACCCTCGGTGAGCGGTCAGAGAGAAAACTGGATAACCAATTATAAAAAACAGTTGGCAAACCATAAGACAGAAGCTTGTTTAGAAGACCTTTATGCCAAACACGATTGAAAGCCTTTGAGATGTAAAGAGCAACTGCTTATGTTTCACCGAACTTTTCCATTGAATTTGTCCATAAATGGGTAACATAAGCCAGAAGATTGACACCCCACCAAAGAATCGACACTGACGGAATCCATACTGGTGATTGTTGATCAGATGGAAGGTTTATAAGTAGTTTAAGAGTTGGCAGTTAATTGATTTATCCATTACTTTAGAAAGAGTAGAAGTAACTGCAATGGGACGATAATTGGATGGGAGGGATTTGTCACCCTTTTTAGGAACTGGCTGGATATGAGCAAATTTAAAAGTAGAAGGAAAAACACATTTGGAATAAGAAAGTGAAAAAAGGCGACAAAGAACAGGAGTAAGTTCAGGAGCACAGGTTTTGAGAACAAATGGAGAAATACCATCAGGACCTGGAGCTTTCTTAGCATCAGATTCGTCAAAATCCTTCTGACATCCTTTTAACATTAGCATTAGTAGAGGCATACGATGCAAAAAAGCAAGCTTATGCAGCATCAGCCAAAAAAAAAAAAAACAACCCTCCCATTTCATCCCTCCATTCGTTCGAAATACCTATCCAGCTCAGCCTTAAATTTGTTTAGGCTATTGGCTTCCACAACAAAAGATGGAAGCCTGTTCCACTAATCAACTACCTACTGGCTAAAGGCAAATTTCCACACGTATTCTACAACTATCTTTCCTCAATCTGAAACTGTGCCCCCTCAGGTTCTTAGTCTGAGCAAGACGAAGAATCCCATCAGCATTCAGCTTGTTCAACCCATTCAAGGCCTTATACACCTCAATCAGATTACCTCGCAGGTGCCTACTCTCCAGGTGCTGCAATTTGCAGAACTTAAACTTTTCTTGGTAAGAGCATCCTTTTGTTCCCCTCACCTTGCCCTTCTTTGTACTCATTCTAGCAACTCTACATCCATCCTACAATGAGGCCTCCAAACCTGTACACAGTACTCTAGGTGTTCCCTGACCATTGCCTTTTGACGGAAGACCACAGGGGCATTGAATGGAGCATGTTGGGAATGGTGGGAGGCATTTTACCAAGATCAATACATGAGTTGGAAGAAAAATGGGATGCTAGCAGCTCAGCTTTATCCTTGGCAAAAGTGACAATAGAACCATCTGGTTTTGACAGAGGTGGGAGCAGAGATGGGCAAAAGTTGTGGCCAATAGCTTTGGCAAGAGACCAGAATGCTCGGCTACCATTAGGGCAAGAAGCAAGTTTTTTTACTCTTAGCCTCTTCAAAATTTAGTTTGGACTGATTAATAACTGCTTTACAATTGTTGTGAGCTCTGGCGTAAGCAGAAAATGAAACTGAAAAATTGGAAACAAGCCAATTATGATATGCAACATTCTCTTAAACAGCCTTAGCACATTTATTGATAAACCAAAAGTTTAGACAAAGGATGAGATTTTAAAGTGGAGTGTGGAATGAAGGATTCCATTCCAACAAGAATAATTTCACTGACACGATCTGAGCAAACGTTGACAGTAGAGGTTTTAAAACAGTAATCTGACCATGGAAACGAAGAAAAGAAATGTCGCAGGTCATTCCATTTTGCATTCTTGTAATGCCAAAAAACAAGAGGTTGGGAATAGCCACGAGATAAAGGCTCCATTGGAGAAGAGACGACAATCACCAAGTTGTGATCTGAGGTGTACCTAAAGGACCACTCACTTCAACCGCATACTTAAAAGGGTTTTTTGTGAGAAAAAGATCAAGCATGTTGGCTGTATGGTTAGGATTGTCCGGTATTTTGGTAGGTAAATGAACAATTTGTGCTAGGTCATTTGTAATTGCAAAAGCCTCAGCATCTTGACCAGCTGGGTCGGTGTGACTAGAAAACGGAAGCCAGCTGGAGTTGTGAACATTAAAATCACCAAGTAAAATTACCTCACTGTTAGGAAAGTTGGACTGGAAAAAGTCAAGCTGCAAAGAGAGGAAGTCAAAGAGTTCCAAGTAACTAGTGGAGTTGGGAGAATGGTAGAGACAACAGATGAATTTGACAGAATGAGGCAGAGATTTTAAGCCAGAGAAGATCGAAAAGAGGAGATTCCAAATTACCAAATCTCTGATAGGGAATATCGAAATGGACATATGCACAAGTATCACCTTTTAGGTGAAAGGAATCATACAGCGAATAATTTGGGCAACTGAGATGAGCAGTGGTTGAATCAACCGATAACTGAGATTCTATGAGAAAAAGTACATGGGGTTTGCCAGACTGTTAGTGGAAATAGACATCAATGAGATTAGAACTGAGACCACATATATTTGTGAAATGAACTAGGAAGTGTTTGGGAGGTTTAGATCTTTTCACAGATAAGTTTGTTCTAATACAGGCATGTCAAACACACGCCCCACGGCCCTCCAACAAAAAGGCTGCAGCCTGCCAAGGTTTCTTGAAAATCTTTTTTTTTTTAATTAAAAGAAATGGAAAAAAATACTAACCAAGTTTATTTTTATTTTCACATAATTTATTTCGAATTCTACATTTAAGCAATTTTCAATGCAGCGCTCGAAAAAGAGAGAAAAGATAGGACATAATGTTTCATTTTTAAGCCTCTGCCTGCAGCTTCGAGTACTACAGACCGCAAAGTGTTTGCTCAGTTGTATGTTCGTGAATTATATTTTTAACTGTGTGCAGTTAATTTTGTTTTATTTGTATTAAATTATAAAGACACAATGATAAACATTATGACAACCACTAATACCAGTATGAGTAAGAAAAGAACAATCGAAGAAGAATGCCGTAACTTCCAAGAGAAATGGGAGCTAGACTATTACTGAATACAGAAAAAGAGCAAAATAGTATGCTTAATATGTAGTAAATGTATTTCAGTCTGCAAAGAATACAATATCAGGAGACATTATGATACACATCATAAAGAAATCTATGATAAATATGTTGAGAAACATCATGAAAGTAAGTTGTAAGAATTAAAATCGATTCTTAAAAAAGCAGCAAAACTTGTTTACCAAACTTTCTGAGGAAAATTCAGCAGCTGTAAAAGCTAGTTACTTGTTATTACATTTAATTGCAAGCAAATCAAAACCTTTTACAGAAGGAGATTTTATTAGTGAGTGTTTAATTAAAGTAGCAGAAGTGTTGTGTCCAGAGAAAGTAAAAAGCTTCAAAAGTATAAACTTAAGCAGAAACACAGTGGCTAATAGGATTCATGAAATAGCTGAGAATTTAAGAAATCATCATCATCATCATCAGCCATTTTCAATCCACTGCAGGATGAAGGCCTCTCCAGCAACTTTCCAGTTCCTTCTGTTTTGAGCACTGGCCATCCATTTACTACTCAAAAACTCACGAATTTCATCTATCCATCTCCGCCTTTGTCTTCCAGGTTTTCTTCTAGCTCCTCTTGGGTACCATTCTGTTATTTTCTTAGTCCATCTGTCATCATGTCTTCGAGCTATGTGTCCTGCCCAAGACCATTTTAGTTCTTTAGTTTTGATAAGAATGTCCTTTACTTGAGTTTGCTGCCTAATCCATGTGTTTCTCTTCTTATCTAACAGTCTGATTCCCAATATAATTCGTTCCATTCTTCGCTGTGTAGTTCTTAGCTTCTCTTCCATTCTTTTGGTGAGTGCCCAAGTTTCACTTCCATAAGTCATGGTGGGGAGTATACATTGATTCATTATTTTATGTTTCAGACAAACTGGGATATTGCTCTTCAGTATGTGACTATATTTCCTGAATGCTATCCATCCAAAATTTATTCTTCTCTTGACTTCCAGCCATTTATCATTATTACAGCTAATAACTTGTCCCAGATAAGTATATGACTCCACCTTTTCAATTACTGCTCCTTCAATCATTATTTCCCTTTCCGTGGCATACTTGTTCATCATTACTTTTGTTTTAGCCATATTCATCTTTAGTCCAAAATCCTTACTAACTGTGCATAACTGATTAAGATTTTCCTCTAATTCTTTGGAATCGTGGCTTATGACCACAATGTCATCTGCAAATCGTAAATGGTTTAGGTACTCTCCGTTCACATTGACTCCTTTCTGCGACCAGCCTAATCTTCTGAAAGCTTCCTCAAGGGCAGCAGTAAACAGCTTCGGAGATATTGTGTCTCCTTGTCGAACTCCTTTCTCGATTTTAAATTTCCTACTGTCTTTGTCTAGTCTAATAAAGGATGTAGCACTCTCATATATTTTCTTCAAAATCATAATATATGGAGTATCTATGCCTTGTCTTTCCAGTGCCCGAAACATTGCCTTATGCTGTATGGAGTCAAATGCCTTTTCATAATCCACAAATGCCAGGCATAATGGTGTTTTATATTCATTTGCTTTCTCCATTAGCTGTGATATTACGTGAAGGTGATCCATAGTTGAGAATCCTGTCCTAAAGCCAGCTTGCTCTTTTGGTTGATTCTCATCAAGTATTCTTTCTAATCTGTTAGTAATGACCCTTGTGAACAACTTGTAGATATGGGATAACAAGCTAATTGGTCTATAATTTCCAATTTCTGATTTATCTCCTTTCTTATGCAGCAAAACTATGATTGCATTATTCCACTGCTTAGGCATCACACCTTTTCTAATGCACTTTGTGAAGAGCCTTGCCAGTTTTTGTGTTATGTCTCTTCCTCCCAATTTTAACAACTCTACAGTAACTTCATCTTCCCCCGGGGCTTTCCGATTCTTCATTTTATTCAATGCATGTTCTACCTCATCAGGAAGAATATCGGGTATGTCGTATGTGTTGCTACTTTGCAATCCATCTTCCTCACTGCTGGTGTCATTCCCTCGCTCCTTGTATAATTCTCTATAGTAGTCTTCTGCTATTTGAATTATGCCTTCTCTGCTGTTTATAAGTACACCATCGCTATTCTTCAGTTTCAATATCATTTGTCTTTCTGTATTACTGCTCATGGCTGCTGATTTAAATCCTTTGTTTTCCCTTAATGCTTGTTCTACTTTTCTTGTGTTAAATCTTCTTATGTCCACTCTGAGTCTCTTTCTAATGGCTTTGCATAACTCAGTATACTCAATTTTCTCCCTGTCAGTGTTTTTCTTGCTCTTCATTTGTCGTCTTTGGTTCATCATGACAAGTGTTTCTTGACTAATTTTTTCTTCTTTGGATTTCTGTTTCCCTATAGGTTTCTTGGGCTTTATCACTTTCAGAAAGTCGTAATATTCGTCGTCGATATCGTGGTCCTGAGCAGTCTGCAGAAGCTCAAACTTGTTCTTAAGTTCCAGTACATACTGCTTTTTCTCCTCCTCTGTTATTTCAAAGACCTTTGTATTATTTACTCGAGTCAGTTTTTTCCTTTCCTTTCCTACATCTATATCAAGTGTACATCTTACCATTCTGTGATCACTTCCAACATTTACCTTATTCAGGACGGTAACATCATTCACAATATATCTTCTGTTAGTGAGGATGAAGTCGATTTAATTAGTTGTTAATCCATTTGGACTCTTCCATGTCCACTTTCTGTTCACCCTTTTCTTGAAAAAAGTGTTCATTACTGACATTCCTTGAGATTCTGCAAATTCCACAAGTCTTTCACCTCTTTTATTTCTTTCACCAATTCCAAAATTTCCTATAGTTCCTCTTTCTGCACTTGTTTGCCTTTTTCCAACCTTAGCATTGAAGTCGCCCATAATAATAGTGTAGTGGGTTTTCTGCTCATCTAGAAGGCTCTCAATTTCAGTGTACATTTCTTCAACCTCTTCATCATCATGGCTCGATGTTGGTGCATAAATCATTATAAGCACAGATTGTTCATTTACCTACAAGAATACCGGACAATCCTAATCATACAGCCAATACGCTTGATCTTTTTCTCACAAACAACCCTTCTAAGTACACGGTCGAAGTGAGAGGTCCTTTAGGCACTTCAGATCACAACTTGGTGATTGTCTCTTCTCCAATGGAACCTTTATCTCATGGCTATTCCCAACCTCGTGTTGTTTGGCATTACAAGAATGCAAAATGGGATGACCTGCGAGACTTCTTTTCTTCTTTTCCTTGGTCGGATTACTGTTTCAAAACTCCTGATGTCAACGTTTGCTCAGATCGTGTCAGTGAAATTATTCTTGCAGGAATGGAATCCTTTATCCCACACTCCACTTTAAAATCTCGTCCTTTATCTAAACCTTGGTTTTCCAATAAATGTGCTAAGGCTGTTCAAGAGAAGAATGTTGCATATCGTAATTGGCTTGTTTCTAATTCTTCAGTTTCATTTTCTGCCTACACCAAAGCTCACAACAATTGTAAAGCAGTTATTAATCAGTCCAAACTAGAGTTTGAACAGGCTAAGAGTAGAAAACTTGCTTCTTGCCCTAATGGTAGCCGAGCATTCTGGTCTCTTGCCAAAGCTATTGGCCGCAACTTTTGCCCATCTCTGCTTCCACCTCTGACCAAACCAGATGGTTCTGTTGTCACTTCAGCCAAGGATAAAGCTGACCTGCTAGCATCCCATTTTTCTTCCAGCTCATGTATTAATGAACTTGGTAAAACACCTCCCACCATTCCCAACACGGTCCATTCAATGCCTCCTGTGGTCTTCCGTCAAAAGGATATCAGAAGGATTTTGATGAATCTTGATGCTAAGAAAGCTCCAGGTCCTGATGGTATTTCTCCACTTGTTCTCAAAATCTGTGCTCCTGAACTTACTCCTATTCTTTGCCGCCTTTTTTCATTTTCTTATTCCAAAGGTGTTTTTCCTTCTGCTTGGAAATTTGCTCATATCCAGCCAGTTCCTAAAAGGGGTGACAAATCCCTCCCATCCAATTATCGTCCCATTGCAATTACTTCTACTCTTTCTAAAGTAATGGAGAAATCAATTAACCGCCAACTCTTAAACTACCTAGAAACCTTCCGTCTGATCAACGATCGCCAGTATGGATTCCGTCGGTGTCGATCCACTGGTGATATTCTGGCTTATGTTACCCATTTATGGACTACTTCAATGGAAAGGTTCGGTGAAACACAAGCAGTTGCTCTTGACATCTCAAAGGCTTTCGATCGTGTTTGGCATAAAGGACTTCTAAACAAGCTTCCATCTTATGGTTTGCCAACTGTTTTTAGTAATTGGTTATCCAGTTTTCTCTCTGATCGCTCACTGAGGGTGATGGTAGATGGCTCTCTGTCTTCTAACTTCTCCACTAATGCCGGTGTCCCCCAAGGTTCAGTTCTTTCCCCCACTCTTTTCCTCTTGTATATCAATGACCTTCTTCCATTGACTGGAAATCCTATCCATAGTTTTGCCGATGATAGCACATTGCATTCAACTTTCCATTTTGAGAAACCTTGCCCTGCTCAATCAGCTTCAACTTCTCGAAAATCTGCTACCAATTCCTTAAATGCCGATCTTCAGGTAATTCTCCAGTGGGGCAAAGACAACTTAGTTGATTTCAACCCTTCTAAAACTCAGTCTTGTCTTATATCTCGCAAAAAGGATTCTTCTGCTCCTATGCTTATCTTTAGTGACACTCCAATTTCTAGGCAAAAGGATATATCTCTTTTGGGGATTACCTTGACTTCTAATCTCTCTTGGCACAAGCACATTACAAATATTGCTTCCTCTGCATCTAAAAAACTTGGTTTTCTCTTTCGCTCTCGGCGTTACTTTTCTTCCAAACAGCTGCTCACTCTGTATAAATCGCAAATCCGCCCTGCCATGGAATATTGTTCCCACATTTAGGGTGGTGCCCCCAAAACCTCTCTCAGGCTTCTTGATTCCATTCAGAAGAGGGCAGTTAGGTTAATTAATGATTCATCTCTAACAGAGTCTCTCCACTCGCTTTCTCATAGACGTACTGTTTCTGCTGCATGCCTCTTCTACAGATATTTCCATGGGCACTGTTCTTCTGAATTGGCTTCTATAATTCCCGCTCTCTCTTTCAAAACAGCCCGAACACGTGCCGCCACCAGCCAACATCCATTTACTGTCCAACTTCAAACCCACAGAACCAACTTTTCATCTTCCTCATTTATTCATTCAACTGCCGTTTTCTGGAACAACCTTCCTTCATACGTATTTCCTGAAAATTACAATCTACAGAAGTTCAAGTCCAATGTCAACAAATATCTTCTTTCGTCTTCTCAACCTCCAACCCAAGCACGGTACTAAGTACTATAGGTTCTAATACCTCTCGTGTTTGGGGTTCACATAAAAAAAAAAAAAAAAAAATCTTTAGCTTGTACCTCTTAGAAATCTTGAGTATTAGTCTTGAGTTTTAGTCAATGATATCCACATTTGAAGCTTATTCTATTGCAATTGACGAAAGTACAGACATTTAAGATATTGCTCAACTGGCTATTTTTATTCATGGGTGTGATGTGAACTTGAAAGTAAGTGAACAGCTTTTAGAAATTATTCCTATGCATGATACAACCACTAGAGCTGATATTTTTGGTGCACTCATGGAAATTCTGAATAAATATAAATTATCATTGAACAAGTTGGTTTGTCTTGCAACTGATGGCGCACCTGCCATGATGGATGTCGCTAAGGGTGTCGCTGCAAAACTAAAAGAAACATGCAAACAACATGGTAATAATCATTTTGAACATTTCATTGCATTATTCACCAGCAAGTATTATGTTCCAAGGTTTTAAATATCGGACATGTGCTAAAAAAAGTCTGCAAAATTATAAATTTTATTCGAGCACATGGACTTAATCAACAATTTGTTTCATTTCTGGAAGACATAGAAAGTGAATAAACTGATCTACCCTATTATACAGAAGTTTGATGGATTTCGAGTCAAAGTCTTAAAATGATTCTTCAAGCTGCTGTTTGTTGTTGTTTGTTTGTTATTTGGTTTTTAGGAGCATTAGTAACTAAGGCCATATCGATCCAGGGATATGCGGTGGTCATTCTCTGACCTTTCCGAAACCTCCGTATTTGGCGGTCACGGGCTCGAACCCCGGTCTAATCAAGAAGCATGTGCTACACACTGCTGCTCCTGCCCACCTGGCTACGGAGGCATCTTCGAGCTGCTGGATGAAATCGTAATGTTCTTGGAAACAAAGTTGTTGTTGTTGTTGTTTGGTTTTTAGGAGCATTAGCAAATAAGGCCATATTTCTCCGGGAATATGCGGTGGTCATTCCCTGACCTTTCCACATCCTCCGTATTTGGTGGTCATGGGCTTGAACCCCGGTCTAATCAAGAAGCATGCGCTACGCACTGCTGCTCCTTCCCACCTGGCTACGGAGGTACCCATGTAAACAAAGAATTATGAATGTACTGAACTAAAAGATGTACAATGGATAAAGGATCTGGCTTTCTCAGTTGACATTACAAGTCATCTTAACCAACTTAACCTTAAACTTCAAGGAAAACATCACATTGTTACAATGTTATTTGATAATATTAATGTTTTCAAATAAAAACTATTACTTTGGTGCAAACAAATAGAAAAAGAAAAATTACCTCATTTTAAAAGTTGCCAATCTTAATTTACAGAATATACACACCAAATTAAGTTGTTAGAAATGGAGTTCGATAAAAGATTTTCTGATTTCAAAAATTGTGAATTACAGCAACTAAGTTTCTTAAGTTTCGTCTTTTTACTTCGCCTATGTCTATTGATATTGAAATTGTTGATGAGAGCTTACAAATGGAATTTATTGAAATCCAATGTGACTCTTTGCTAAAGCAAAAATATACGGAAGTTGGAATTCCAGACTTTTACACTTATTTACCCGTAGATCGATTTCCAAAAAATGTTAGCTTTCGCTACAAATATACTGGCTATGTTCGAGAGCACATACTTATGTGAGCAACTCTTTTCTTCAATGAAAAATAACAAAACACCAGAAAGGTCAAGATTAACCAATAACCATCTATCATCAATCTTAAAGATTACATCAGCTCAAGACATTCAACCAAATTCTGATCTGCTTTGTGGAAAATGATGCCAAGTGTCCTCTAAAAAAATGATTGATATAATAATAAATTGTGGTTTTATTGTTTATTTTTTATTAAATATTATAAAGTATTTTTAATTTAAAAACTAACATAGGATACAAAACAGATTATCTATATACTAAATACAGTAATTCTAAAAATTGTATTTTGTTTATTTTTTTGAGTATTGAAGGCATGTGGCCTTCAGCCTAATGCAAATAGCTTATATGCCCAAGGTGCAAAACAAGTTTGACATGCCTGCTCTACTAGTTTGACAATTCATGGTGTATTCAATAGTAAGAAAATGTGGGGGAGAGATGCTGTATGAAGTAATGAAATTTTTGGATATGGCATACACATGGTAAGAATATAGCTAGATCGATCCTTGACATAACGTGGCCTCGACAATGCCCCCCCCACCCTGCATACACACTACTCGGACTCCTTCCAGTCACTATCTGGCAGAGTAGAGGTAATGAGATTATATACTAGCTTATCCAGAAGCCTCATAGAGAGTTACTAATAGGTTCGGTCCAGTGTACTAACTAGCGACTGGCCTGCGAACACTGTTTTAGAGCTGTACCCTCGAAATGTAAGGAAGTTTGGATCTCGCCATGGTGTTCATCATAAACTCAAAAGACATTAATCGTACTGCATTGTGGAAGAGATGGGGGAGGGTTGACTGAAACTTAGCTCTGGAGACTAAATATGGGTTCCACCACCTCAAGCCTCCGATAAGCAAAGTGTTGGTATTGTACCGGCTGATGAGAGTCTATCTTCAGTTGTGCCCCCATATCCGCTGATTCAGTTACCTGCGGTTAATCACGGAAAAAAACTGAAAAAACCTAACACATACTACTCGTGTGTCCAATACAATGCTTCCCTTTATTTTTTACGATGTTGATTTTAAATCGAATAGCATCCCTTTATTTTTTACAGTGTCGTGTATGGTTTGGTCACCAACATTATAATGGTTCTTTAGAGATTTAATGGATGCACTATTTTCAAACTTTTGAATAATTTCAAGTTTTTGTTTAATTTGAAAGCACAACTCTTGCATCTGCCCATCATTTTTGCGATTTTTAAACAAAACAAACAAACAAAAAAAAAAAAATCCGACATCCTTGACATAAATAACGAAACAAAATTTGTCCTTTTGCGGTACGACGGAACACAACAATCAACGCAATGCACTAAATCAATCTAAACATTGTCTCTTTCTTTTTTTGTTTTGAGCGATAGGTGTGATGACAGCAGGGGTTGCAAGATAATAGGTACACTAATCTCCCAATGACGACTTATAACGCCAGTTCCTGTCGCTTATTTATGACTTGCAAAATATCTGTTTATACATATTCTAGTTATTACTTGAATTTTATGATATCTGGTTGATTTATTATTATTTTTTTTATTTTGAGTCTTGAAGTGTCCCGGTTAATCCAATCCAAGTAAATCGAGAGTGTGCTGTACTTTACTATTACCGTATTTAATGTTGGTAATGTCTTACTGTGTATTTAATTTATCAATTAAATTTTATTACATGTATATACATACAAGAAAATCACATTATACATGTGGTCAGCAGGTGTTTGCTTATATCCGCAGTTTCAGCCATCCACGGCAGGTCTTGGAACGTATCCACTACGGATACAGGAGTCTTACTGTGTATATAAATATATATATATAAGTATAAAAAAGAAGTAAGTAAATAAAAGTTGTAGAGATAAGAGAAGAAAGTAAAAAGTGCGAAAGAAGAAAGAAAAGAAGGGTAGGGGAAAAAAATTTAATATATATATAAAGAAGTAAGTCAATATTATTATACAAGATATATGTATAATTATATTGTTATATCGCACAATCCTGGTGCTGTTTTCAAGTATCAACCACCAGAATTTCCCAACAAGACGACAATATAGTGTCTCTGCCTCTAACATAAAGTACATACCATGGCAAAATATAATTACATCAGAATATAGTATTAGGGAGAAGGAAAAAAAAAAAAATTATATGAACCCAAAAAATAGTTATAAACATAAATGAACGATGAAACTAAAACAAAGAAACTGAAACCATTGTTGAGAGTAGACAGGCTAATGGCAGAAATGCATATAAATGTATATAAAACCTATTTATATTATAGTGTTTATAAGCAATAGTATAGCAGTTTAGCTAACAGGAGGCAAAATTAGGTAGGTAAGTAATGTCCAGTGCCGTTAATAGCAAGGACAAAAATTGCACTCCCAGATAATCCGAGCTCCAACTTTATATTCTTCAGTCATATACTGTTCACTTTTTTAATGGAATATTACTGAAGAAATTCTGTAGGTGATTACTTTGGTAACTCTGTGAAGTTAAATTTCTTGTTAACCAATTTTGATCAATGGCCCAAGGGATTCTTATTATTCTTTTGAATAAGAATAACATAATATTGTTAATAGAAATATGTTAATGGAAAAATTATTAAAACGCAGACAGCACACTACTGCTAATACTTTCTCTCTTTAATATGCATGAATTTTGACATTTCATGACTGATTAAATTTATTGTCCAAAACACCAGCAATTTCGAAGTTCCAAGTTGCTGGATTTTGGACATTGTGCCTATACCACATATACAGGCTAAATTCTATATTTAATTACTGTTTACACTCTTGATACATCCCTTATATATATATATATATATTCAAGAAAATTTATCTGTAGTCTGCCACTGACTGTATTTATCTCCTTGTGGTGGATTCCCCTCCCTCCCCAGCTTAAAGCTCCTTTGTATCTGCTAGTGATTTAAATGCCTAGTTCATTACCTCTAACCACATTCAATTTTAGAGACAAACCTTAGCAAAGGTGCAAATGTAATCTTAGTTCATGCCAGTACCCTGAATCTAATGATTAAGATGTGAAAATTAAATTATTCCTTCATCATACAAAGGATACACATCTTTCATCTGTTCTATTGTTGGAGCCCTAATGATGTCTCTAATATCTATTATCTGAAAAAAATAAATAAAATAAATAAATAAATAATAATAATCAACTACTCTAAGAAACCAATATACACTGGAGTGCTAAATTAAAGAAATAACCATTTAAATGTGAATATCCTTAGCCGAGTGGTCAGGAGCGGGAGTGCAGTGGCACACGCTCTTTGAGTAGACCAGGGTTCAAGCCCCTGACTGCTAAATACGGTCGATCTGCCAACCCACACTGGACCAGCATGGCAGATTATGGTCCATTTCCCTCAGCATGAATTGTTGAGGAGGCTTCCATCCTGCAGTGGGTTGATAATGGCTGCAATTTATTTATCCTGAAAACAGGCAGAGAGCAAAAAATTTTACAGGGGGATACTGCAAGGCCATCATAACAACTGAATAACTAGCTAAACACAAATTATTTTTTTACATTATAAAAATCCAAGAAGTTGCTATCAGACAACAGTATAAGGACAATATAAAAATGTTATCACAGGCAGAGATGATGAGGAGAAAGAGTATACAACAAGCTTAGAGAATGAGAGCAGAAAGACTGCAGGTTCAAAAAGCAAAAATGAGTATAACACAGGAGTTAAATGACAATCTTTCACACACACACACACAAGGAACATGACATACTAAGAATGAAAGGTAGAACACTACTCTGCAAAAGCAATGTAGTATCTTTCATTCTTAGTAAAAATAAGTATATGCATCCAGTTAAATATCATGAAACATTGCATAATTATTCTAACACATTAAGGGTGGAAGTTCTCCACCTTCGCCATCAATGAATTCCTTCTCTTCAGATTACATTTGTTTCTATATTCTCTCTTGATATTTATCATTTAATTTGATTTTTTTAATAACTCAAATTTATCCATGCTTGAAATAAATAACCACTTTGCTGTGTCGGGCTTAATTGTTTGAAATTACTGGAATAGACCACACATTAGAACCCTTCTTGGTAGGCTGTGGAGTAGGGGGAAAATTTACAACAGTAACAGTTAATAAAAAGTTATACGTGATACAGCTAATTTGGGGGCAACATTCATCAATGTTGCCCCCTAAATAGCTGTACATAAATTTCAAACAATTAAACCTTTCCACACAGCCATATGTAGGTTTAATTTAATTATTTTTTCCATCCTCAGCATAATAACAAGGACTATACTTGATCTTAATAGTAATGCAGCACTGCACACTGAAAACCAGTCAATTTATGTCACCAAGCAACAAAAAAAAAAAAAATTTCTCAATTTGTGGATATTTTGTAGAGAAGGGAAAAGAGCCATAGCTTCCCTATACTCTCTTACATAGTTTCTTAATTTGTGATCTCAACCGCTCATAGCTAGTGAACATTTATTAAAGATAAGTAGACTGATTCTATTATTTAAAAAAAACAAAAGAGATAGTTTTAATATAGTTGGAGAAGGATGTTACATGGTGGTTTCCATGGAATCTAGATTTCCATAATGACCACTCTTATACCACGTGAATATTAAGATAGTTTGTTTTGCTTTTAACGATATCACTATACATTAAAGTAACATTTTAGGATCCTTGACAGAACCCATTCTCAAGACCATATATAGGCTGTTTTTTAAGGACAGAAAGAAAATGAATAAATCAAATTATTATTATATTAAAATTAATATTACATATACAAAAGTTCTGGTGGATAATTAATTACTTGTAAAATAATAAGAGAAGTTTACCTCAATATAGTACGTAAAACATTATAGCTCTGGTTCATATTACACACAATTTATACATAGCGCATTATATATTATTAGTTTTTACCTATTCTATTCAAATGGAGCAGTATAATTACCAGGATAAATAAAATAAATTGAATAATTGAAATTAAAGTTAGAATTTCTTACTTCAAATGTCTCAATTTCGACTGTACATTCTGGAAAGAAATGCCATCAACAGTTTATTTATACATGAGGTTTCTAATTAATTTTCCAATAACAGTATGCCAAGTAGAATAGCCTGGATTCAGTGATTTTTTTTTGTTGAATTATAGTCTTGAGGTGATGAACCCAAACCTCACCCTAAGATCCTCTGTGGGTTGTTGTGCTGCCTATTTCAGGAGGTGGTGGGAGGTTGAGATTACACTATTCTTCTAGTATTTGGAGTTTTCTTTCTTTTTTCTTCAGGGCTTCCTCTATTGTCTTTTTAAATATGCTTGTTGGTTAAATTTAACCCCTTGTTTTCTGTTTACAGAAGTGGCTTCAAATGTTTTATTTATAAAGAATGCTTCCTTAAATTTTCTTTTGCTGTACTGGTGGTCTGTGGAAAGGACTCGAGTATTATTGAACTGCCATATGTCCCCACATTGGAATGCATACAGGGCTGTGTCAGATTTTTGTATCATCCCATAATGAACGTCTTTTTTTGTGTTCTTTAATTCTGGAAATGTCTTCTTTATGACTACCTTATGTATGTATGTATGTACTGCCACATTTGCAGTCTATTTTGTAAATATGGCCTCTAGGATTGTTGGGGTAGCTGAAATGGAGTTTTAGAATCTCTTTTATGGATGTTGACCCCTGCTTGAAGAAAGTGCTGATTCTATATTTCTTTGCATGTTTTGCTATCTTTACACTAATGTTAGATATATATGGTATGATATATATGGTGGGTCACTTGCTATTACTTGGACGAGGTTGGTCCAAGGTCTTGGAGCTGTCCTCTATTGTTTTCTTAATGATATTTTGGGGGTATCCATTTCTAAGGGCTAGTCTGGTTATAGTTTCAAGTGCCTGTTGGAGGTTTTCTTTATTGCAGATCTGGTAGGCTCTTAAGATAAAAGATTTCAATACTTCAACTAAAGCTGAGTGCAGGTAGCACAATTTATAATTCAGTATGATTCCTGCATCTGTTTGCTTCTTATAAAATTCCATTTGTAACTCTGGGTTTTTGTTTGTTTAGTATATCTAGGAACGGTAGGCTGCCATTGTCTTCTATTTCAATTTTGAACTTTATCTTCTAGTTTGCAGTTATATTGCCTATATATCTGCTCTAGATACTTTGGGTTAAGAGATTGTTTTTCCAAGAATTCATTTTCCAATTGGGTCTTGAATATTTCTGCCAAGAGTGGAGAGAGAGAGAGAGAGCATTAGAGTTGTGAATAGAACAATCCATTGAAGAAGTTGGGTTTCCTATCAACAGGTTATCTCTGAAACTGGTAGTGGTTTTGGGCTGTAAAAGCAGATGTGGCTGTCTAGTTCTTTTTGAAGGCATGACTTTGTTTCGACCAGAGGTATTGTTGTGAACACAGAATTTAACTCAAACATTTGAAAAGCAGGGGACTGGCAATGGTTAAGAAATTCTGATTAATTTTAATTTCGATTATTCAATTTCTTTTATTTATTCTGGTAATTATACTACTCAATTTAAATAGAACAGGTAAAAACTAATAATATATAATGTACTATGCATAAACTGGAATTGGGTGACATGGAAGCCTATGATAGATATAAGTTGGTCTGTAACCAAGTCACAAATGAGATTAGGCAGGCAAAGGCAGATTATGAGAAATCCTTGGCAAAGGATGCAAAGGAAAACAGCAAAGATTTCTTTACCTATGTAAACTCTAGAAGGGAAGGGATGAATCAGATTGGTCCACTGGATATTGATGGTTCAACAGTTGAGGATCCTGATCAGGTGGCTAACAAACTAAACGAGTATTTTGCATCTACATTCACACATGAGGAGTTATTCAGGAAGGGGAATGCCAGAGGTGAAGTAAACTCTGGCAGTGAGCTAGATGATTTTGTAATAACTGAGAGGAAAGTGGAGGAGAAATTGTTGAGGATAAACATAAAAAAAAAGGCACCTGGGGTGGATGAGATCTATCCAGTTATATTAAAGGAGGCAGCAAAGGAAATAAGCAAACCCTTAGCCATAATTATGAGAGCTTCTTCGGACTCAGGGGAAGTACCCATAGACTGGAGATGTGCAAATGTGACCCCAATTCACAAAGGAGAATCAAAGGCTGACACAAGTAATTATAGACCTGTCAGTTTAACTTCTGTTCCAGGAAAATTAATGGAGGCACTGGTTAAAGAAGCACTGCAGGATCATCTACACAACACTTCAGTTACAGCTCGGACACAGCATGGTTTTGTTAAGGGAAAGTCTTGTCTGGCCAATTTGACTGGATACTATGATGCAGTCACAAAAGAACTGGATGCAGAGAATAACTTTGATATTATATATTTGGATCTTAGAAAGGCATTTGATACTGTTGCACATGGAAGACTGCTGTACAAATTGGAGCGGTGTGGCATTGGAGATAAATTGCTGCTATGGATAAAGGGATGGTTGAGGGGGAGAAGACAGAGTGGTAATCAATGGACACTGCTCATCGTAGACTAATGTTATTAGTGGAGTTCCTCAGGGTTCAGTGTTGGGTCCATTTTTGTTTTCTGTATTTATAAATGATATTGATGATGGTATATCAAGCTTAATGTCCAAGTTTGCAGACGATACAAAGGTTGGCAGGGTTGTTAAGGACACTACTGATGCTATGCTGCTGCAACAGGATCTGGAAAGGTTGAGCAGATGGGCTGAGAGATGGCAAATGAAGTTTAACATTGACAAATGTAAAGTACTACATATGGAAACAGTAACCCCAGAGCAACGTATCAACTCTGTGGTACTACACTGACAATGGCAGAGAATGAAAAGGACCTGGGGGTAATTGTGCAGGCAGATATGAAGTTTTCTGGGCAGTGCAGACTGTCTGCAAGAGTAGCTCATTGTGTCTTGTCAATGATATACAGGAATTTTTCTAGCAGGGATGAGGTGATTATTCCCTTGTATAAGGCAATGGTCAGGCCACACCTTGAGTACAGTATACAGGTCTGGAGGCCTCATTTTAAGAAGTATGTAGAGCTGTTGGAATGGGTACAGAGAAGGGCAACAAGATTAGTGAATGGAACAAAGGGTTGCTCTTATGAAGAAAGGCTTAAGTTTTGCAAATTAAAGTGTCTGGAGACTAGGCACCTGCGAGGTGATCTGATTGAGGTGTATAAAGCCCTGAATGGTTTAAGATGCTCAATGCTAATGGGATTCTTCCTCTTGCTTAGAATAATCGCCTGAGAGGGCATAAATTCAAATTGAGGAAAGACGGTTGTAGGATAGATGTGCGGAAGTTTGCCTTTAGCCAGCGAGTGGCTGATCGCTGGAACAAACTTCCATCTGTCATTGTAGAAGTTGATAGCTTAAATAGATTCAAGACGAAACTTGACAAACATTTGCAGCGAGTGGATGGGTGAAATAAGGGGTATTTTTTTTTTGGCTGATGCTATATAAGCTTGTTTTCTTGCATCACGTGCCTTGTTAATGCTAATATAATATGATGAAACAACAAACAAAAATAACAAAATCGTTCTGAAATTCTGGAAATAAACTTTAAATTCTGAATTACTGTAATTGTGCCCACAATAATAAAATAAAAGAAAATTATAATGTTAAAAAAAAGTTTCCTTAGAAAACAAATTTTTTAAAATGTTTTGCTTTAAAATGTGCAAATTTATTAATTATTTCATTTATGTTTATTTTTTCCAAAAGATCATTTTCTATTGAAATTATTGCCAAATTAGAGAGTCGTTGTTGAGACATTGTCGATCTTAAATAATTTGATTAATTTTAATTTTGAAAAATTCCATTCACCTGAGGCAACTGAAACTGGTAAAGTTAGAAAAATTCTTAAAGCAACTGCTACATTTGGAAAAATATCTGTAAAATTGTTTTTAAAAATATATTGTAAAACTTCCAATGGATTAATATTGTCTTTAATATAAATTTGAAGTACTCTTAAGTTCTTCAGATAATGTTAAACCATAAATATCAGACTCGTTACGATCAATGTGATGATCTAATAAATCGTCATCTGACCATTTTTTTTAATTCATAAATATTATATAAAATTTTAAATATTTCTCTATATTCTTTTATTTTTGTAAACATTTCAGTTAAGGAGAAAATTGTTGTGTCATTTGAAAGAAAAAATTCTGGATCCTGAATAGCTTCATCTCTACTTTCATAATCGAAATGATGTCTTTTCAAATCTTTTTCTTAGAGTGCTTACTTTTGAAAACAACGCTTCAATGCCAATGATCGTAGCCATATTTTTTGAGCTGCTTCCTCTGTTCTACTTTCTTTAAAAATTCCATGATATCTTGTAGACATGTATATCAGAATCCTTTTTTTTTTTTTGGAGCATTTTACTTACCGGATTAAAAGAAACATTAGCAGAGACATACAATGCAAGAGCAAAAAAAAACAAAAAAAAAAAAAACACTCCCATTTCACCCCTCCGTTCGTTCCAAATACCTGTCCAGCTCAGACTTAAAATTATTTAGGCTATCAACTTCCACAACAAAAGATGGAAGTCTGTTCCACCAACCAACTACCTGCTGGCTAAAGGCAAACTTCCACACATCTAACCTACAACTGTCTTTCCTCAATTTGAATTTATGCCCTCTCAGGCGATTATTCTGAGCAAGAGGAAGAATCCCATCAGCACTGAGCATGCTCAAACCATTACAGGCTTTATACACCTCAATCAGATCACCTAACAGGTGCCTAGTCTCTAGACACTGTAATTTGCAAAACTTAAGCTTTTTTTCGTAAGAGCAATCCTTCGCTCCATTCAATAATCTTGTTGCCCTTCTATGTACTCATTCCAAAAGCTCTACATCATTCTTAAAATGAGGCCTCCAGACCTGTATACAGTACTCAAGGTGTGGCCTGGCCATTGCCTTATACAAGTAGATAATTACCTCCTTATCCCTCCTAGAAAAATTCCTGTATATCATTCACAAGACACCATGAGCTACTCTTGCAGACAGTCTGCACTGCTCAGAAAACTTCATATCTGCCTGCACAATTACCCCCAGGTCCTTTTCATTCTCTACCACTGTCAGTGGTAGAGAATGAAAAGGACCTGGGGGTAAGTCATAGCGTCAGTAGTGTCATTAACAACCCTGCCAACCTTTGTATCGTCTGCAAACTTGGACATTAAGCCTGATATCCCATCATCAATATCATTTACAAATACAGAAAACAACAATGGACCCAACACTGAACCCTGAGGGACTCCACTAATAACATTAGTCCATGAAGAGCAGTGTCCATTGATTACCACTCTCTGTCTTCTCACACTCAACCATCCCTTTATCCATAGCAGCAATTTGCCTCCAATGCCACACTGCTCCAATTTGTGCAGCAGTCTTCCATGTGCAAACAGTATCAAGCCTTTTTAAGATCCAAATATATGATATCAAAGTTATTCCCTGCATCCAGTTCCTTTGTGACCACATCAAAGTATCTTATAAGATGTTATTGATTTAGCATGTTTCCTTACATCCACACCTTTATTTTCTTCTTCAGTGATTATACCAAAATCCTAGCAAAATATTTCTCTAGCCATTTCTATTATTTTATCTGTAATATTTTGTGAAATTATTTCAATATTTTAATTTTGTATTTGATCACCCAAATAATGCACGATATTTTTCGATTTAAATTTCTGAATACGGTGAAAATTTTCTGCCATAATTGAATCAAATTTAGCAATTGTTTTGCTAAGTTCTAAAAAGTTACCATTATCATTTTCATATTCGAATTAGCATTAGTAGAGGCATTTGATGCAAGAAAGCAAGCTTATGCAGCATCAGCCAAAAAAAAAAATAAAATAAAAATAAATAAATAAATAAAAAATAACCACTTCCACTTCACCCCTCTGTTCGTTCGAAATACCTGTCCAACTTATTTAGGCTATCAACTTCCACGACAAGGGATGGAAGTCTGTTCCACCAACCAACCACCCACTAGCTAAAGGCAAATTTCCTCACATCTATCCTACATCTGTCTGTCCTCAATTTGAATTTATGCCCTCTCAGGTGATTATTCTGAGCAAGAGGAAGAATCCCATCAGCATTGAGCATGCTCAAACCATTCAAGGCTTTATACACCTCTATCAGATCACCTCGCTGGTGCCTAGTCTCCAGACACTGTAATTTGCAAAACTTAAGCCTTTCTTCGTAAGAGCACACCTTTGTTCTATTCACCAATCTTGTTGCCCTTCTCTGTATTCGTTCCAGCATCTCTACATCCTTCTTGAAATGAAGCCTCTAGACCTGTATACAGAACTCTAGGTGTGGCCTGACCATTGCCTTATACAAGGGAATAATCACCTTATCCCTGCTAGAAAAATTCCTATATATCATCGACAATACACCATGAGCTACTCTTGCACCCGTCTGCACTGCTCAGAAAACTTCTTTTCTGCCTGCACAACCAACTCCTGGTTCCTTTCATTCTCTACCACTGTCAGTGTAGTACCACATACTTGATACTTTGCTCTGGGGTTGCTGTTTCCCATATGTAGTACTTTACATTTGCCAATGTTAAACTTCATTTGCCACCTCTCAGCCCATCTGCTCAACCTTTCCAGATCCTGTTGCAGTAGCATAGTGTCAGTAGTGTCCTTGACAACCCTGCCAACCGTCGTATTGTCTGCAAACTTGGACATTAAGCTTGCTATACCATCATCAATATCATTTATAAATACAGAAAACAATAATGGACCCAATACTGAACTCTGAGGGACTCCACTAATAACATTAGTCCATGATGAGAAGTGTCCATTGATTACTACTCTCTGTCTTCTCCCCCTCAACCACCCCTTTATCCATAGCAGCAATTTGCCTCCAATGCCACACTGCTCCAATTTGTGCAGCAGTCTTCCATGTGCAACAGTATCAAAAGCCTTTCTAAGATCTAAGTATATAATATCAAAGTTATTCCCTGCATCCAGTTCTTTTGTAACTTGTAACTGCATCATACTATCTAATCAAATTGGTCAGGCAAGACTTCCCCTTAACAAAACCATGCTGTGTCTGAGCTATAACTGAAGTCTTGTCTAGGTGATCCTACAGTGCTTCTTTAACCAGTGTCTCCGTTAATTTTCCGGGAACAGAAGTTAAACTAACAGGTCTATAATTACTTGTGTCAGCCTTTGATCCTCCCTTGTGAATTGGAGTCACATTTGCACATCTCCAGTCCATGGGTACCTCCCCTGAGTCCAAGGAAGCTCTCATAATTATGGCTAAGGGTTTGCTTACTTCCTTTGCTGCCTCCTTTAATATAACTGGATAGATCCCATCCACCCCAGGTGCCTTTCTTGTATTTATCTTCAACAATTTCTTCTCCACTTTACTCTCAGTTATTAGAAGATTCTCTAGCTTACTGCCAGAATTGAATTCACCCCTGGCATTCCCTTCGCTGAATAACTCCTCATGTGTGAATGTCAATGCAAAATATTCATTTAGTTTGTTAGCTACTGGAGCAGGATCATCAACAGTTGACCCATCGATATCAAGTGAACCAATCTGATTCATCCCCTTCCTTCTAGAGTTTACATAAGTAAAGAACTCTTTGCTGTTTTTCTTTGCATCCCTTGCCAAAGATTTCTCGTAATCTGCCTTCGCCTGCCTAACCTCCTTTGTACTTGGTTACAGATCAACTTGTATCTATCATAGGCTTCTGTGTCACGTGTTAATTTGTATGTGCCGCCCGGGCTAGCCAGGTGGGTAAAGTGCCTGGCTGGCAACCCAAAGGTCGCGTGTTCGAATCCCGCCTCGGGCTTGGATCAAAGTACTGCAAAAACCTTGGGAGGTGCACTATGGCCACAGAAGCCGATGCACCAACAACTACCAAAAAAAAAAAAAAAAAATTTGTATGTATCCCATGCATTTTTCTTCTCTGACATATGTCTCATTAGTTCATCTGACACCCACTTAGGCCTAAACCTTGAACAATATTTCTTAGTTGGTATGTAAAGCCTAGTAGCTTCCAAGATAAGTTCTTTGAATGCTTCCCATTTTGAATTTGCTGTTGGTAACATCATCAGTTGGTCCCACTGTATAGAATTTAAATACTGTCTCAGTCCATCGTAGTCACCTTTACGAAAGCAATAACCCTTCCCTTTACCCCTAATGGTAGTTACCTCTTTGAGTAAATCCCACTTCAGCACACTGTGATCACTGCCACCTAGTAGTTCATTTACCTGCAGATTCTTAATGCATGAAGAATCACTACTAATAATCAAATCAAGAGTATTACTCCCTCTAGTTGCCTCCAGAACATGCTGATGTAGAAAACAATCATCCAATAAATCCACAAAAGCCTTGCTGGTGTGTGAGTGACCAGCCCCCAAATTCCAGTCAATATCTGGGAAATTAAAATCCCCCATTATAAGACTCTCTGATTTACTGGCCCACTCTATTTCCCTGTACAATTTCTTATTATACTCATCAGAGTCATTAGGCTTATAGCACACTCTTACTCTCAATTTTGATCTCCCAATGATTATGTCACACCAAACTGACTCGACACTGCACTGTCCAGCAATGTCGACTGGATTCACTTCCTTGGATTTTATGTATTTCTTAACTAATAGCATAACCCCTCCTCCCTTCCTATCCTGTCTATCCCTTCTGTAGACATTGTACTCCCCAAATTCCAGTTCTGCATTCCTTATATCTGTGTGACACCACGTCTCTGAAATCCCAACAATATCTGCCTTTGATGTTTTGAGCAATACGTCAAATTCATCAAATTTATTTACTAAACTTCTAGCATTGGTGTACACGCAAGTATACATGCACCTGTTCTTTTTCTTGCTACCCTAACACAACCCATGTGTTTACTTATACCCCAATGATTCCCAGCAGTCTCTGAAACATCCTGCATCCTATTTTCCAGGCTGCGGCTCATTCCAATAGAAGCAGTGCAAGAATCACTTTCACCTCTGCCAGTGGCTACTGTTAATCATTAATCCCTGTATCCCCCCAATCTAGCAGTTTTCCGACCCACCTAACACTGCCTCGATAGTATCAGCAAACATTCTTGCACCCTTTCTATTTAAGTGTATCCCATCCCTGTAGAAGCAGTCTCTCCTGTTAACAAGTACAGACCAGGCTGAAAAAAAATTCTACCCCCTGAGCCTTGCACAATCTTTCCAGGGCCGAATTGATCGACAGGGCTCTCATCATATACTCCCTCCTATCGTGTCTGGGGAGAATTGCAGACACTTTCAAATTCAACCCTAATTCACGGCTTTTTTCAACAGTGACCTGTACTTGTTAAGTAATTCCGTCGGTCTCCTACTCTTAATATTAGTGCCAACGTGTACAACTATATCACCTTTTGTGCCCTTAAAAGATGATATCCGCTCTACATCGTCATCAACCTTTGACCCTGGCAGACATACCCTGGTCCTGTTATAAATCTTTTGAAGATCCCCTGAATGCTATACATTACCTTGCTAAAAATAGTATCGTATATATTATTCTAGCTGAACACCAGAATATGGGTATCTCTGTTGCGGGTGTGGCAAAGGAACAGAGTGGTTGTCCGGTCAAGTTCTACGACTGGCTGATTTTTTATTTTTTTTATGAAAAACCCAAACACAAGAGGTATCAGAAGCTATAGTACTTAGTACCATGCTTGGGTTGGAGGTTGAGAAGACAAAAGAATATATTTGTTGACATTAGACTAACTTCTGTAGACTGTAATTTCCAGGAAATACGTATGAAGGAAGGTTGTTCCAGAAAACAGCAGACGAATGAATAAATGAGGAAGATGAAAAGTTAGTTCTGTGAGTTTGAAGTTGGAGAATAAATGGATGTTGGCTTGTGGTGGCACGTGTTCGGACTGTTTTCAAAGAGAGAGAGCAGGAATTGTAGAAGCCAATTCAGAAGAACAGTAACCATGGAAGTATCTGTAGAAAAGGCATGCAGCAGAAACAGTACGTCTATTAGACAGCAAGTGGAGAGACTGTTAGGGATGAATCATTAATTAACCTAACTGCCCTCTTCTGAATGGAATCTAGAAGCCTGAGAGAGGTTTTGGGGGCACCGCCCCAGATGTGGGAACAATATTCCATGGTAGGTCAGATTTGCGATTTGTACAGAGTGAATAGCTGTTTGGAAGAGCGAAAGAGAAAACCAAGTTTTTTTTTTTTTAGATGCAGAGAAAGCAATATTTGTAATATGCTTGTGCCAAGAGAGATTAGAAGTCAGGGTAATCCCCAAAAGAGATATATCATTTTGCCTAGAAATCGGAGTGTCACCAAAGATAAGCATGGGAGCAGAAGAATCCTTTTTGTGAAATATAAGACAAGACTGAGTTTTAGAAGGATTGAAATCAACAATTGAAATCAATTATCTTTGCCCCACTGGAGAATTACATGGAGATCGGCATTTAAGGAATTGGTAGCAGATATTTGATAAGTTGAAGCTGATTGAGCAGGGCAAGGTTTCTCAAAATGTAAAGTGGAATGCAATGTGCTATCATCAGCAAAACTATGGATAGGATTTCCAGTCAATGGAAGAAGGTCATTAATATAGAAGAGGAAAAGAGTAGGGGAAAGAACTGAATCTTGGGTGACATCGGCATTAGTGGAAAAGTTAGAAGACCGAGAACCATCTAATATCACCCTCAGTGAGCGATCAGAGAGAAAACTGGATAACCAATTACAAAAAACAGTTGGCAAACCATAAGATGGAAGCTTGTTTAGAAGAACTTGATGCCAAACATGATCAAAAGTCTTTGAGATATCAAGAGCAACTGCTTGTGTTTCACCGAACTTTTCCATTGAATTTGTCCTATTAGTAAAATAATTTTCATTCCTGTGAGATCACGACATACGGTCGAAAAGTGTTGTCAGCTTCAGGAAGGAAAATCGTTTTGAATATTTTTGTTAGATTCTTTTAATTGCGTTAATTTGATTTTTAATTGTTTTAAATTTATTTGAATTGTGTTAAATTGATTATTTAATTATTTATAATTTACTCTAATGTACCGGTAAGTTGTCGATTTTTTCGTTTTTTCCGTTTTAATTTCTGGAGGGTATCATACGGAAGTGTTCTACGTACTATATTGAGGTAAACTCCTCTTATTATTTTACTAATATTATTATCAATGTAGAACATATTGAGTATTACAACTCTGATTCATACTATATAATTGAATTTGTCCATAAATGGGTAACATGAGCCAGAATATCACCAGTGGCTCGCCACTGACGGAATCCATACTGGCGATCGTTGATCAGACGGAAGGTTTCTAGGTGGTTTAAGAGTTGGCGGTTAATTGATTTCTCCATTACTTTAGAAAGAGTAGAAGTCTGCAATGGGACAATAATTGGATGGGAGGGATTTGTCACCCTTTTTAGGAACTGGCTGGATGTCAGCAAATTTCCAAGCAGAAGGAAAAACAACTTTGGAATAAGTGAAAAAAGCGGCAAAGAACAGGAGTAAGTTCAGGAGCACAGGTTTTGAGAACAAGTGGAGAAATACCATCAGGACCTGGAGCTTTCTTAGCATCAAGATTCGTCAAAATCCTTCTGACATCCTTTTGACGGAAGACCACAGGAGGCATTGAATGGAGCGTGTTGGGAGGTGTTTTGCCAAGATCATTAATACACGAGTTGGAAGAAAAATGGGATGCTAGCAGGTCAGCTTTATCCTTGGCTGAAGTGACAATAGAACCATCTGGTTTGGCCAGAGGTGGGAACAGAGATGGGCAAAAGTTGTGGCAAATAGCTTTGGCAAGAGACTAGAATGCTCGGCTACCATTAGGGCAAGAAGCAAGTTTTCTACTCTTAGCCTGTTCAAACTCTAGTTTGGACTGATTAATAACTGCTTTACAATTGTTGGAAACTTTGGTGTAGGCAGAAAATGAAACTGAAGAATTAGAAACAAGTAAATTATTGGGAATGCATAATTTACCTTATTTCGCATTTCTGATTGTTTGATTGGATTTCTGATTCGCTTTTGATTTAAGCAGGAAATGTGAAATTATCGTGCTGTTGTTCCGTTTGCAAAAGTATGGATGTAAGACTGTAATTGAATGGTGTACGAGTGTGAATTTTATAGCTTTGGAATACAAGTGTTTTCAGTGTGGGTGTTTGATGAAGTGTATCAGCAGGCATGCGAGGACTGATGAGGTGAGTTTTGTTTTTTTTTCAAGTTGGTTCTTGATGATTTGGGGTTTATCGGAGTAATTGTATGAGTTGTTAGTATCAGGTTGTCTTTATACTAGCAGGGGTGGAGTTAGCTGAGTCTGGACAAAACCCTATAGGGCAAGACCAACTTGGGCGAAACTCCCTCAATTAAAGTGCAAAGTAGGACAACCCCCCCCCCCCCGGACAAATAATAACATGAAATGTTGTTTAAGTGTTCATTCTTAAAGAACTACAAATACTGTAATAAGAATAAAAATTATGGTTTAAACATTTTGTATTATTATTTGTCTGAGTGGGTTTTGTACTACTTTGCACTTTAATTGAGGGGGGGTTTGTCCTACACAGGGGAGGGGGGAAGAAAAAATAAAGTATTTCTGCTGACGTGCATAAATCGCCTAGTAATGTACAGCGGGGGCAAAAGAATCGGTGGTTGTAAGCGGTTAATTTTCGTTAGCAGTTTTTAAAAAAAATTGCCGTTTTGCCATTTCTTTTTCATCATTTCAGCTCCGACATATTGTGATGTCACGTGACCCCCCCCCCCGGTAACATGCAGGCGAGGAAGAGAGGGAGAAAACAGTCAGTGGGAGATGCCTTCATGCCTTATCACTGCCTTCTTCCTCTCTTTCTGGCTGACGTACAGGGTTGTACCCATTTTCTGGATTAACCCTGTAAAATATAAATCTGAAACACGGATTCAGATAATAAGCAAATTAATATTAGTCTGCAATTTCATGTACTGTATTTATTTCAAATGAATTATTTTCCTGCCACGCTGAATATTGTTAAACGTTAATCAATCAGATGACCAGCGCTGCATTAGCATAATTATAGGCATATGATGCAAGAAAGCAAGCTTATGCAGTGTCAGCCAAAAAAAAAAATGCTCCAATTTCATCCCTCCATTCGTTCCAAATACCTGTCCAGCTCAACCTTAAATTTATTTAGGCTATCAACTTCTGCAACAAAAGATGGAAGTCTGTTCCACCAATCAACTATATATACAGAGAGAGAATCGGATCTAATAGGCAAAAAATTGAGTAGTTGTGCCACAAAATAAAATAAATTACTTAAGGGTGCCATTATTAAAAAAAAAATTGAAAACCACTGACTTAGAGGAAAGTGGAGGAGAAATTGTTGAAGCTAAAGGCAAACTTCCGCACATCTATCCTACAACTGTCTTTCCTCAATTTGAATTTATGCCCTCTCAGGTGATTATTCTGAGCAAGAGGAAGAATCCCATCAGCATTGAGCATGCTCAAACCATTCAAGGCTTTATACACCTCAATCAGATCACCTTGCAGGTGCCTAGTCTTCAGACACTGTAATCTGCAAAACTTAAGCCTTTCTTCGTAAGAGCAACCCTTCATTCCATTCACTAATCTTGTTGCCCTTCTCTGTACTCGTTCCAACAGCTCTACATCCTTCTTAAAATGAGGCCTTAAGACCTGTATACAGTACTCAAGGTGTGGCCTGACCATTGCCTTATCCCTGCTAAAAAAATTCCTGTATATCATTGACAAGACACCATGAGCTATTCTTGCATACCATCTGCACTGCTCAGAAAACTTCATATCTGCCCGCACAATTACCCCCGGGTCCTTTTCATTCTCTACCACTGTCAGTGTAGTACCACAGAGTTGATACATTACTCTGGGGTTACTGCTTCCCATATGTAATACTTTACATTTGTCAATGTTAAACTTCATTTGCCACCTCTCGGCCCATCTGCTCAACTTTTCTAGATCCTGTTGCAGCAGCATACTGTCATTAGTGTCCTTAACAACCCTGCATGCATCTAGTTCCTTTGTGACCACACAGTATCCAATCAAATTGGTCAGACAAGACTTCCCCTTAACAAAACCATACTGTGTCTGAGCTATAACTGAAGTCTTGTCTAGATGATCCTACAGTGCTTTTTTAACCAGTCCTTCCAATAATTTTTCTGGAACAGAAGTTAAACTAACAGGTCTATAATTACTTGTGTCGCCCTTTGATCTTCCTTTGTGACATTTGGGTCACATTAGCACCTCTCCAGTCCATAGGTACCTCCCCTGAGTCCAAGGAAGCTGTCATAATTATGGCTAAGAGTTTGCTTACATCCTTTGCTGCCTCCTTTAATATAACTGGATAGATTCCATCCACCCCGTGTGCCTTTTTTATGTTTATCTTCAACAATTTCTCCTCCACTTTCCTCTCAGTTATTACCAAATCATCTAGCTCACTGCCAGTGTTTAATTCACCACTGGCACTCTCCTCCCTGAATAACTCCTCATGTGTGAATGTAGATGCAAAATACTCATTCAGTTTGTTAGCCACCTGAGGAAGTTCATCAACAGTTGAACCATCAATATCCAGTGGACCAATCTGATTCACCCTTTTCCTTCTAGAGTTTACATAGGTAAAGAACTCTTTGCTGTTTTTCTGGGTATGTGGGACAGGCAGTTAGGTTTTATGAGTACCACTAAGTTGTAGACTGGTAATCCATTTGGCTCTTAATTCGTGCTTAGTAGCAGCACTATTTGACTGGAGGTCACAGGTGCGAACAATGCGTTTCCAGTCTCTCGTAATCTGTTTGTTATATGGAAATTTTCTTTGTTTTATGAAAACTATTTTAAGTATAATTACTAAGGGGAATTAAAAAAAAATTTTTTTTTTGGTGCCTGCCTGAACTGTACCTATAAGTGATGCTACCTTATCTACCCACTTGTGGCGGCCCTGCTAGGGTGTGCCTAGCAAGTACAACAATTCATGATTGTCAACAGATTGTCAGATTTTAAGAGGGGTTAAAGTAAGCATTATTATTCATGTGAGACCTAATAATACTAAATGCACACAAATTGGCAATTTGTTGGACAAATATAGGCTGAGATACCATGCTGAGAAAATTCTGCAAGTTAGGTCAGAATATATGTGTCAGTGATTCTTCTTAGGCATGATAGGAAGGAATATATGCTGAAAGCCTTGTGGATTAAATCAAGACTTGGGTGTCTCTATAAGGCCTATGGGGGAAATTTTTATTAGCATGGCCTGCACTTGTAGGCAGAAGAAACCTATTTTGTAGAGACAGAACACATTTGAAGGAAGGTGGTGCAAGGACATCATTAATGATATCTTTGGGGAAGGATAAGGGAAATATAGATGCACATTTATCTGATGATATGGGTCAAAGTAACAAATAAACACAACTCAAAAGTTCTTGTTTGTTGTTGCAACAGCCAATATTGGCAAGATGTTCTGAGGGCGGTGATATTTCAAAGCAGGTAGCTAATGTTAGGGAAACAAGCTTAAATAACTTCAAAGGGGTGGGTTACAGTAGTAAAACAGGAACACTTAGTCTTAACTGTGCTTACAGTTAAGACTATGTCATCAATAAAACATGAGTGAATTTGAATTCCTGGTTAGGGAGTTCGAATTCACATATTAGCTCTAATGAAAACAGTGTCACCCAAAATAGGAAATGACAATTTTCACTATGATATGTACAATGTATTTAGGAAGGACAGGAAAGATACAGGAGTGGTAGGATCATGCTTCTTATCAAAAGCAGCCTGAGTGCAACACAAGCTTTTGAAGATTCAGAAGTTAATGCATGCCAGTACAGAATCTGCATGGTGTGAGTTATTTGAAAGTAAAGGTATAATGAGAGTGGGAGTAATCTACACACCAGAAGACTGTGAAGATTATGACAAAGAGCCTCTACATGCAGATGAAAGAGGTAAGCAGGTGTGACTATCCTATAATGGGTGATTCCTATATGCACCTTTTTAATTGAAGCAAGTGGGAAGAGAACTGACCATGGGGGCAAAATTTTTAAAAAACTGGATTATAATTTGCATCATCAACATGTTAGAGAAAATACTAGGGGGGTATGAATATTCTAGACCTAATTATTAGGCATAAACCAGATGACATCATATCACTCATAGTACAGGAACCATTAGCAGGAAGCCATCACACAGTCCTTAGGTGAAAGATGGAGAAAGAGGTTGCAATCGTTAAAGACAATTTAGTAATGGGGTTTAATTTCAGGGAAGAGAGAAAGAGGGAGGATCTAATACATTATATTTAACAACATCTTTACATATATATATGTTCATGGCCTTTATCACTGTACACACACACACACACACACACACCATTAAGAAAATATATCAAAAGGAAGATGCCAAAATGGATGAATAGAGCTGACAAGATTCATTCAAAATGGTATGGGACAGTTACATACAAAATGATGAAAAGTATCAAAGCCTATGACAAATAAAAGTTGATCTGTAATAACTCCACAGAAAAGGTGAGGTTGGCAAAGGCTGACAATGAGAAATCACTGTCTAAAAGAGCAAAGCAAAGAAAGGGTACAAGGAGTTTTTCATGTGAATATAAAGAAGAAAACAAATAAGGTCATATCCTTGTGTAATGGTGTGGAAAAGTCAAAATCGCTCAGCATATTTTGCTGATGAATTGAACAAGTATTTGCAGCAAAGCACCTTTCTTTGAATTTCCTCACCATTTTGCACAATCCATTTTGGGAAATGGATCCTCATTTTAAAGTTTTTAAAATGGCAAAGTGCTTTGTTTGAACACTGTTATTTTGGTAAAAGATTTACCAGCAAAGCACAACCTTTCATGGCGCCTCCGTAGCCAGGTGGGCAGGAGCAGCAGTGCATAGCACATGCTTCTTGATTAGACCGGGGTTCGAGCCCGTGCCCACCAAATACGGAGGATGCGGAAAGGTCAGAGAATGACCACCGCATATCCCCGGAACAATATGGCCTTAGTTGCTAATGCTCCTAAAAACCAAATAACGAACAAACAAACAACCTTTCATTTGCAGTACCATATTAACTTTTGTTTGCTACTGTGGTTACACCTCCTTTATCATATCTAATGTGTGAGCATCTCACGATTTACTTTGCATACTAACTTCATTCAACATCAAGTGTACTCTGTTGTCACTTCTTGAAACTTTTTTTTTCTGTGCCTTTCATTTCCATATGGTCCAAACCAGCATTTCTCAACCATTTTGCAATGTGACCCAACTAAACTGTAAAAAAAAATTGTGCTCCATCATTTCAGAAATTGCATTTAAAGACAAACGAATTCACTGTTTTGGCTTTTCAATGTTTCATATATAATTAAGAAAAAGTACTTGTCCATTAATACACACTATATTTTATTAATCAATTAAAATTTTTACATCCAAATTATAAATGTAATTTATTAAAAAAAAAGTACCAATTCATTATTACATATAAACATTTTATTTTTAATGTGATCCTTGTGCTTTATCAAAATTTTGTGACCCACCTAGACTTTTCTGTAGCCCACCAGTGGGTCATGATACACAGGTTGAGAAATGGCAGTCTAGATGCCATCTATTCCAAAATTTCATCTAAGCAATTCATGATTTGCCACCTAGAGACAGCCAAAGCAATGCTCTTCAGTTATAATAACAACCCTACACACAATAGAAAATGTTGATTTTTCACTAAGTGAGATCCCAAAATACAAATATTTCATAAGACAATACAACTACATATTTTAAGGAAGCTCACATTTTCATGTTTGAATCTTGTCAAAATTTTTATCTCTCGTAATGTCCTTTGGCAATATGTCTGATGTTCAAATGGCGAAATCTTCTTAATAGCCACCTTATGCTCTGTAACATTGTCATAAGCAGATCTATAAAAAAACAAAATCACACTTAAGAAGATAAAGATAATGGCAATATTTCTGCTACATCATAACATCTTTATAATATCTACATGTACAGTCATCAAAAAAGGAACTCGTTTTGGACAGAATATAGTTATTTAATTATTTAATTTATAGTAATTGATTTTGTATCACAGAGTATGCAATACTTGAAAGTTTATTGCTGTTTCATGATGCCCCCAAATGGAAAATTAAAATTCTGTAAGAATGTATGAACAAAATGACGAGCAACATATTTTTTTTATATGAAAAGTAGTATAAAATTGATAGTTGAGATACAGCATGAATAATAAGTTGGTTCAAAAATGTCAGAAGGTAGCAGTGTTACTCAGAACAATAAAAAGTGAGTTGCAGTAGAATGAAATGTGCAGCAATGCCTAAAAACACTTCAGATGTTTTCCACATTGATCCACAGTTCAGGTCCCTCAGGCTTGTTACAAATATTTGTAACTACCTGGGAGTCTAAAAATGCTGATCGAACTGATATTCAACTCCCAGTTGTAATTCAACTGGACTGAAGTTCAGCAAAATCCAGTCATTCTGAAAACTAAACCTGCTTGCAATTTCATAATGGTGGGACTGTTAGTAACCCTGGATAAACCATGTGCCAGTTCAGAAACACCGTACCTAGTATACTGGAGGTTAAAGGATCATTCTGGCTTCTAACCTCTTTTGACATGAGCACACTGCAAATGTTGCTTCCTCTGCATCAAAAAAGTAGGATTTTTATTTTTGGTCTTGGCATTACATTTCTTCCAAACAGCTACTCTGTACAAATCTCAAATATGCCATATAATGGAATATTGTTCTCACATGTGGAGTGGTGATCACAAAAAACCTATCTCCAGCTTCTATACTATTCAAAAGAAGGCAGGGTTAATTAATGAGTGGTCACTTACAAAGTCTCTCCACTCTGACTATGAGACATTTAATTTCTGCTATATGCCTTTTCTATAGATACTTCCATGGGTACTGTTCTGAATTGACATCTTTAATTCCCTCCACTCTCTTCTAAACTGGTCTGGTAACCACCACTCTCTACAACTGGTCACCATCCATTCACTGCCTAATTCCAAATTCAGAGAAGAAATTTTTGCTCTTCATCATTTATCCCTTCTACTTCTGCTTTCTGGATAAACCTTCCTTCATATGTACAGCAGTGTTGATAATCTGAACTAATTGCGACTGGGAGTAGTTTGGACTACCGATTTAATCAGATTTTCGAACTTATCAAAACTACAATTCTGGAGACTGAAAAAATAAACAAAACAGTTTAGTAAGTTTAGAAATAAAAACACTAACTTATATTTTTATTCATTGGTAACAAAACAAACATGTGTACTGTATAGATCCTTAACAAAAATAATTACTTATTTTTTGCTGCACCATTTTCTAACTTTGTTTCTTTGCTGCCAGATCTCTCTCTTTTCAGCAACAGTAGTAGAGTTGGACAGCATTCAGCTTGTTGATTGTTGGTCGATTCAGCATTGCTTGTTTGTCAATTTTCACGCATCATTTAATTTTGTTAATTGGTGAATTTTGGATATTATCTCTATTCTTGAGGATAACAGAAAATATTAAATATGGAAAGACACAAGAATGGTAACTCTGATCAGAAATGCTGAAACCTGGAGAGAAAAATAGTCATGGGTAAAATGAGTTATATAGGTGGTTTTCCATACAAGTTTCAGAAGACCGGAAGAAAGCAATAATTGCTTTATCGATGTATGAAAATGAATGTAGAAATTACAGAGGAATTTTACTCTAATATAATACCAAGTAAAATCTAAGTACCTCAGAGAGGAAAGTTAGTATTAGCTTTCAGAGGCATATTATGCAAGAAAGCAAGCTTATACAGCAACAGCAAAAAAAAAAACCTTTACATTTTCTCCAAAAGTTTATCCACTTCTTCCTTGAATTTATTTAAGCTATCAACTTCCACCATGACAGACGGAAGTTCGTTCCAGCAATCAGCAACCCGCTGGCTGAAGGCAGGCAAATTTCCTCACATCTATTCGACAACTGTTTTTCCTCAATTTCAGTTTATGCCCCCTCAGGTTTATAATCTAAGCAAGAGGAAGAATCCCATCAGCATTGAGCCTGCTCAATCTATGCAAGGCCTTATACACCTTAATCAGATCACCTCTCAGGTGCCTAGTCTCCAGATGCTGCAATTTGTAGAACTTAAGCCTTTTCTTGTAAGTGCACCCCTCTGTTACCCTCACCAATCTTGTTGCCCTTCTCTGTACTCGTTCTAGCAACTCTACAGCCTTCCTAAAATGAGGCCTCCAGACCTGTATGCAGTACTCAAGGTGTGGCCTGACCATTGCCTTATCCCTGATAGCAAAATTCCTGTATATTATTGACAAAACCCTATGACCTAATCTGGCAGCCTGCCTGCACTGTTCAGAAAACTTCATATCTGACTGCACAATTACCCCTAAGTCTCTCTCATTCTCCACTACCCAAAGTATAACAACACACAGTTGATACATTTCTCTGGGATTACTGCCACCCATATACAGCACTTTGCATTTGTCAATGTTAAACTTCAGTTGCCACTTTTCAGCCCACCTGCCCAACTTTTCTAGATCCTGTTGCAGTAGCATACTGTGATTACTGTCATTAACAACCCTGCCAACCTTTGTATCATCTGCAAACTTTGATATTAAGTTTGATATACCTTTATCAATATCATTGGTAAATACAGAAAATATCAATGGGCCCAGCATGGACCCTTGAGTCACAACTAATAACATTAGTCCACAAAGAGCAGTGTTATTGATTACCACTGTTTTCTCCCACTCAACCATCCTTTTATCCATTGTAGCAACTTGTCCTTAATGCCATACTGCTCCAATTTGTACAATACTCTTCCATGTGCAATAGCATCAAAAACTTTCTTGAAATCCAAGTACAGGCATACCTCGGTTAACGTTACCTCTGATAACGAAGCTTCGATATAACGAAGTCTGCAATTTCAAGCCCCATTTAACATAAAAAAAAAATATTCCAGTTTAATCACCTGAAATCTAAACAAACTGAAGAAATTACGGAAACCTTTGGGGCTTCTCGTGGTTGGTTCGAGAAATTTAAAAAACGGGCCAGGATTCATAGTGTAAAATTAACAGGAGAAGCTGCAAATAAGTTTCCAGAAAAACTAAAGGAAATAATTGAACGTGAAAATTTTCCAAATTTGGTGTTCAATGTTGGCGAAAGCGGGTTGTTCTGGAAACGGCTACCAACAAAAAGCTTCATTTCTATTGAAGAAAAATCAGCTGCTGGGTTCAAAGCAGCCAAAGACCGTTTAACGTTACTCTTTGGATCAAATGCCTCTGGCGATTATAAATTAAAATTGTTATTAGTTTACCATTCAGAAAATCCGAGGGCGTTAAAAGGTAACATAAAAATGAATTTACCTGTAATATGGAAAGCAAATAGAAAAGCGTGGGTTACCAAGGAGTTATTTACTGATTGGTTTGTTAACCACTTTTGTCCGGTATTGTCAAAAAAACAATTTTGAAGAAAAAGCTCTTTTGTTGTTAGACAATGCTCCGGGACATCCTACTGATCTTAACACATTGGACACATGCATTCCTGTCAAAGTTGTGTTTCTTCCAGCAAACACAACTTCCCTGATTCAACCATTGGATCAGGGAGTAATAGCATCATTTAAAGCTTATTATCTGCGTCGAACATTAAGCAGTTTAACTGAACTAGAGGATAAAGAGGAAATGACAGTTAAAACTTTTTGGAAAAACTACACCATTAAAAACGCAATTGAAAACATTGATAGTTCTTGGAAAGAAATCACTAAGAAATGCTTAAATGGAGTTTGGCGCAAAATATGGCCAGAAGTTGTACTAGAAGAAGAAAATAACATCCAAGAAATTAGAAATGAAGTTATCCAGATGGCTCAATCAATAGGTTTCGAAAATGTCGATGAAGAGGATGTTAGAAATTTATTGAATGCAGAAGATGATGGTTTTTCAGTGGAAGATTTAGAAAACCTTGTTAGCAATGAAGACGAAGTTAAAGAAGTTCCAGCCGAAAAAGTGTTAAAAAACCAAAGATTTAAAAAGGTGCTTAAATGACATTGAAAACGTTTTAAATTTTTTTAGTGAAAATGATCCTGATTTAGGAAGAAGTATTATTGTTAAGCGATCAGTGTTAAATGCAATAACTCCGTATAGGTAATTGTTAAATGAAAGAGAAAAAGAGCATAAACAATCAACTTTAGACTCGTATTTTAAAATGTGATTTAACTTTGTATGTAAGTTGACTGATTATTTAATAAAACTTTTCTTTGTCCGAAAAAAAAAAAAACTTTTCATTTCTTTACGTAGGAACGTATCCCTATTCTGGCCATAGTATTTTTACCTCTGAAAACGAAATTTCGCTTAACGAAGTAATTTCGTGGAACGCATCCTATTCGTTATTCGAGGTATGCCTGTATATGATATCAAAATTAGTTTTTGCATCCAGTTCCTTTGTGACCACATCATAGTAGCCAATCAAACTGGTCAGACAAGACTTCCCCTTAATAAACCCATGCTGTCTGAATTAGTAAGCAGTATTATTATGCTGTCTTGTCTAGATGATCTTGCAATGCTTCTTTAAACAGCGACTCCATTATTTTCCCCAGAATAGAAGTTATGCTTCTCATTTAGAATCTGCTGTTGGTAACATCATCAGTTGGTCCCACTGTATTGAATTTAAAAAATCTGAGACCACTATAGTCACCTTTACGAAAGCAAAAAACCTTCCCTTTACTCCTTATGGCAGTTATATCTTTGAGTTGTTGTTTGTTATTTGGTTTTTAGGAGCATTAGCAACTAAGGCCATATTGCTCTGGGGATATGCGGTGGTCATTCCCTGATCTTTCCACATCCTCCGTATTTGGTGGGCACGGGCTCGAACCCCGGTCTAATCAAGAAGCGTGTGCTCTGCTGCTCCTGCCCACCTGGCTACGGAGGTGCCATATCTTTGAGTAAATCCCTCATCAGCACACTGTGATCACTGCCACCTAGCGGTTCCTTTATCTGTACATTCATAATGCTGAATAGCCACTGCTGATAATCAGATCAAGAGTACAGTAAGTGTTCGACTTACGTGGATTAGTAGATATGTGGTTGCGATACATCTACTTATGACTAGCCATGGCATCCATTAAGCACCACTTTAAATATAATAAATTGTGTTAGTGTTTGCTAATGCGAATTGATAGTGGCATCGGCACTTTATTTTCACCTTAACCACTTAAGTGTAAGTTGTATCTTGTGAGTTTATACTTGTTATAAACAAAATAAATATAAACCCAAATATGTCTGCAAAAAGAAAAAATGGTGCGAATAGTAATCATAGTGATAAGAAGAAGCGCATTATAACTATGGAGATTAAAGTCAATCATTAAACAACATGAAAACGGCAAGAAATTTGTGGACACTGCACGTGTTTACGAAATGAATGAATTGACTGTTAGAACCATTATAAGTTCAGATTATGCAGCACATAAAAAGTTCTGTGCCAATGCAATCTATGTTCATATCAAAAGAAGAGGCTTATTAATAGAAGTAATGAAAAAATTGTTGATGACGAAGACATGAAACAACAATGAATGACGATAAGTTTTATGCTCATACAAGAAAAAGCCTTGAGTCTTTTTGAAGAACTAAAGTGTAAACATAGTGAGAATGTTGCAAGTGAAACATTCATTGCAAGCCACGGATGGTTTCAAAGATTTAAGAGCTGTGCTAAACTACACATCAAAGTTAGAGGTGAGGTTGCTAGTGCAGACATAGTAGCAGCTATGGAATTTCCCAAGGCTGGCAGAAATCATCAAAAATGAGGATTACCTACCACAACAGGTCTTCAATGTAGACGAGACTGGTTTATACTGGAAAAAAATGAGATATCAAAGGACAGATTAACCCTTCTTTTTGGTGGAAATGCTGCTGGAGGTTTCAAAATAAAAACACCGTTAGTTTACCGTAGCGAAAATCCAAGGGCCGTCAAAAATATGTCAAAGGCATTGCTACCTGCTGTGTGGAAGTCCAATCGAAAAGTATGGGTGACACAAGAAATTTTTCGGGACTGGTTTTTCCATCATTTTGTGCAAGAAGTTAAAAAATATTGCCAAGAAAACAACCTACCATTTAAGATATTACTGCTGGTTGATAAGGCACCTAACCCAACAACTGTGTGACTAACAAGAAAACATAAAAGTTATATTTTTGCCTGCAAATACAACTTCTCTCATTCAACCCATGGATCAGCATCTAATACAGACATTCAAAAAGTATTATCTATGAACAACATTTAGACAGGCAGTAAGGGCCACTGAAGGACAGAATGCAGATCACTGAAGTAGTTCTGGAAAGAATTTGACATTTACAAACTATTAAAAACATTGATGCTGCCTGGAGTGAAAATACAGTACCAACCATAATGCCGTCTGGAAGAAACTCGCCCCCCAGTCTGTTCAAGATGCTTCGGAAAGTGAAGAAAATGAAGATGTAATTAGAGAGCTTATGGAAATGATCAGAACATGGGAAAATTTAGAGGAAAATTACTTTATTAAACTGTTGAAAAGTCATAGAAAGGAATTAGGCAATGAAGATTAATGGAGCTTGATGACCATAAAAATGAAGACGAGGTTTCGGAGGACATACATAAAGTTGAACCATCAAAATGCTTTGATACTAAGGAAATGGCAAAATGCTTTAAAATGATTGACTAAGGACTAGCTGGCTTAAAAGCTCAGGATCCAAACTGCGAAAGGTTTTAAAAAGTGATTGGAGCGGTGCATGATGCAATTGCATGCTACAAACTGATTTACAACAAGAAAAAAAGAGCTACAGTGCAGATATCATTGCACAAGTACTTCAAGATACCATCAAAATCTCAAGTTAGAGAACATATTAAATGATTAGTACAGAATGGGTATTTTCAGATAAATTAGGACATAAAAATATGCACAAGTTTATATTTATGTACGAGTATGTACTCGACAGGATATAGAATAAAGTTTTATTTCCACAAAGTTTTCATAAATAGAAGTTGTTTTGCTTGAATTTTCCTTTAAAACAAATACACAATTAAAAATAGATTGTATTTAAGCACTATTTGACTTATGCGATTTTTCAACTTGAACGGTAATCACTAGAATGAATTAATCACGCAAGTCAAGGACTTACTGTATTACTCCCTCTGGCCGACTCTCGAGCATGCTGCTGTATAAAACAATCATCTAATAAATTCACAAAAGTTGTGCTAGTGTGTAAGTGACCAACCCATAAGTTCCAGTCAATATCTGGAGAGTTAAAATCCCCTATTATAATACATTCTGATTTACTGGCCCACTATTTCTCTGTGTAGATGTTCATTGTACTCATCACAGTCATTAGGCCAATAACAAACTCCTTCCCCTCATTTTTGCTTTCCCAGTGCTTAGGTCACACCAAACTGACTCAACATTGCACTGTCCATCTAGGTCAACTGGATGCACTTCCTTATATTTTATGTGTTTCTTAACTAACAGCATAACCCCTCTTCCCTTCTCATCCTGTCTATCCTTTCTGTACACATTGTACTCCCCAAATTCCAATTGTGCATTCCTTATCTCCGTGTGACACGTCTCTGATATCCCAACAATATCCACCTTTGATGTCTTGACCAGCACTTCAGATTCATCAATTTTATTTACTATAATCCTAGCACTGGTGTACATGCAAGTATACATGCACCCGTTCTTACTCTTAGTTACCCTAACACAGCCCATAGGATCCACTGATCGTAACATTCCTGGTACTCACTTTCTGGTATCTGTTTTAATACCCACATTACATTACTCTGAATTTCAGAAACTGACAGAAAATACATTCCTTTCATGACTCCTTTTAGTCGAGGAAATAAAAAAAAGTCACAAGGAGACAAATCAGGTGAATACAGAGGGTGCTGCAACATTGTGATCGATTTTTGAAGTTAAAAACTCTTTCACTACAATGGCAGAATGTGTGGGAGCATTGTCATGATGCAAAATCCACGATAAAGCAATTTCAGGTCGAATCCAGTTGACTTGCTTGCAAAGCCTTTCCAAAACTTGAAGGTGAAATTGTCGATTGACAATTTCATTAAGTGGAACAAACTCTTTGTGGACAATTCCTTTTCGATCAAAAAAATCAAATTAACATGGTTTTCACTTCTGACATTCTCGCTTTTTTGGGTCTTGGCGAGGAAGCTCCCTTCCAGTGTAGACTTTGCCTTTTTGTTTCGGGGTCATAAGCAAATACCCAGCTTTCATCCCCTGTAATCACGCGATGCTTTCCAACATCTCCTGAGAATGTCGCAACCGAATTTCTTTCTGCTCATGAGAGAGGTTTTTCGGTACCAGCTTTGCACACACTTTCCTCATCAACAAATTTTCAGTAAAAATTAATCTAACACTTTCCCGATTAATGTTTAGTTTTTTGGCAATCATTCTTGTGGTTAACTGCCTATCGCTTCAAACAAGATCACGCACATGATCAATGTTTTCATCACATCGAGTCGTGGAAGGATGCCCTGAAGCTCAGCATCTTTGATGGATTCACATGCTTCTCGAAACTGTTTTGCCCAATTGAAAATGCGTGGTTTTGACATGGTATCATTTCCATAAACTCTGGTGAACTTTTCACAAATATCTGTTGAGAAACACGTCTTTACACAAACCAACTTATACAATGACTGAAACAACTGACGATGTTTACCCTTTGCATGCAGGTAGAAGGGGGTTCGGGCTACGCAGCTGGAGGACATAACGGTTTACAGTGTGGTCACTTTGATGGAAACAAAATTATTCTCAAAACTTCATTGTCACACTTCGTATTTACTTGTTTCACACAATGACTCCCAGCAGTTCCTGAAATCCTCAGCAACTTGCTTTCCAGGCTGCTGCTCATTCCAATAGAAGCAGTTATAAGAGAGTTATAAGTATTGTTGAATGTCAGCTTGAATAAGAGTAGTCAGGATTGAGGCCAAATGGACGAATCAAATAGTGAAACCAGGGAAAATTAACAGAAAAGTCATGGGAATAAAACAATAACTGGTATTTAGGATTTCTTATTCTTCTGCTCTTTCACCTCCACAAAGATTATCGCTGATGACATCTTTTACAAAAATATGGCATCAAGGATAATCTTTAAAGGCACACAAAAAGTTATATAAAAATGGCAAATCTCCAGTGAAGATTGAAGGAAGCACTGGAAACTGGTTTATGGTTAAACTTGGAGTGAGTTTAACCTTATCACTACTTTTTTTTATAATTTTCATGGACCATTAATAAAAGAATGAAAGTTAACAGAGTTCACTGTGGGAGATATAAAAATTAGACTATTTAACAGTATAAAAATTATACTGTTAAATAGCAGCTAGCAAGATGTTCAAGAATTTCTAAATAATTTAGGTGTGTTATAGACAGTTTGGCATGAAATTTATTCATAAAATAAAAATCAAAGGTTTTGAATGTTGAAAAATATTGTTAACAGGTGAGATTGTTTCTACAGAGATGGGAAAAAATTAAATAGAAAGGGTGCAGGAATATTTGCTGATGCTATTGAGGCACTGTTAGGTGAGTCGGAAAACTGTTTGCTTGGAGAGCTTCACAGAGTAATAGATTAACAGTAAACGCAATTAGGGGTAAAAATGATTCTTGCACTGCTTCTATTGGAATGAGCAGCAGCCTGGAAAACAAGATGCAGGGTATTTCAGAGACTGCTGGGAGTCATTCCGGTACAAGTAAACACATGGGTTGTGTTAGGGTAGCTAAGAATAGGAACAGGTGCATGTATACTTGCATGTACACCAATGCTAGAAGTGTAGTAAATAAATTTGATGAATTTGAGGATACTGGTCAAAACATCAAAGGCAGATACTGTTGGGATATCAGTGTTGTCACACAGATATAAGAAATGCAGAATTGGAATTTGAGGAGTACAATGTGTACAGAAAGTACAGACAGGATAGAAGGGGAAGAAGAGTCATGCAAAATTTAAAGAGGTACATCCAGTTAACATGGATGGACAGTGCAGTGTTGATTCAGTTTGGTGTGACATAAGCATTGTGAAAGCAAAATTGAGAGGAGTGTGTTATAGGCCTAATGACTCTGATGAGTACAATGAACAGCTGTAAAGAGAAATAGGCTGGGCCAGTAAATCAGATTGTCTTATAATGGGGGGTTTTAACTTCCCAGATATAGACTGGAACTTTTGGGTTGGTCACTCACACACTAGCAAGACTTGTGGATTTATTGGTTGATTGTTTTCTGCAGCAACATGTTCGAGAGGCAACCAGTGAGAATAATACTCTTGATCTGATTATCAGCAGTGATTATTCATGCATTAAGAATCTGCAGATAAAGGAACCATTAGATGGCAGTGATCACAGTGTATTGATGTGGGAATTACTCAAAGATGTAACTACCATCGGGGATAAAGGGAAGGGTTTTTGCTTTCATAAAGGTAACTACAGTGGTCTAAAGCAATTTTTAAATTCTATACAGTGGGACCAACTGATGATGTTGCCAACAGCAAATTCTAAACAGGATGCATTCAAGGAATTAATCTTGGAAGTTACTAGGCTTTTCATACCAACTAAGAAATACTGTTTAAGGTTAAGGCCTAAATGGATGTCAGATGAACTAATGCGACTCGTGGCAGAGAAGAAAAATGCATGGGATACATATAAATAAATCATCAGGAGACACAGATGCCTATGCTAGATATAAGCAAGTCTGTAATCAAGTCAGAAAGGAGGTTAGGTAAGCAAAGGCACATTACGAGAAATCTTTGGCAAAGGACACAAAAAAAACCAGTAAAAACGTCTTTACTTATGTAAACTCTAGAAGAAAGGGAATGAATCAGATTGGTACACTTGATATCGATGGTTCGATTGTTGATGATCCTGCTGAGGAAGCTGATGAACTGAATGAGTATTTTGCATCTACATTCAGACATGAGGAGTTACAAAGGTAGGAGGATGCCAGAAGTTTATCACTGTAACAGGGAGCTAAAGGATTTTGCAATAACTGAGAGAAAAGTGGAGGAGAAATTATTGAAGTTAAACATAAGAAAGGCATCTAGGGTGGATGGGATCTAGCCAGTTATATTAAAGAAGGCAGCAAAGGAAGTAAGCAGGCCCTTAGCCACGCTTATGAGGGTGTCCTTGGACTCTGTGGAGGTCTCCACAGACTGGAGATGTGCAAATGTATCCCAATTCACAAAGGGGGATCGAAAGGTGACATGAGTAATTACGGGCCTGTTAGTTTAACTTCTGTTCCAGGAAAAATAATGGAGTCACTGGTTAAAGAAGCACTGCAGCATCATCTAGACAAGACTTCAGTAATCATTCAGACACAGCATGGGTTTGTTAGGGAGGAAGTCTTGTCTGATCAATTTGGATGGATACTATGATGTGGTCAAAAAGGAACTGGATGCAAAAAATAATTTTGATATAATATACTTGGATTTCAGGAAAGCTTTTGATACTGTTGCACATAGAAGACTACTGTAAAAGATGAAGCAGTATGGCATTAAGGGCAAGTTGCTGCTATGGATAAAGGGATGGTTGAGTGGGAGAAAACAGAGAGTGGTAATCAATAGACACTGATCTTCGTAGACTAATGTTATTAATGGTGACTCAGGGGTCCGTGCTGGGCCCATTGCTATTTTTTGTATTTATCAATGATATTGAGAAAGTTATATCAGGCTTAATGTCCAAATCTGCAGATGATATGAAGGTTGGTAGGGTTGTTAGTGGCAGTAAGATCAGTATGCTACTGCAACAGGATCTGGAAAAGTTGAGCAGATGGGCTGAGAGGTGGCAACTGAAGTGTAACATTGACATAAGTGCTGCATATGGATAGCAGTAACCACAGTGTAACATACCAACTGTGTGGTACAACACTCAGGGTAGTGGAGAATGAAAAAAGACCTGGGGATAATTGTGCAATGAGATATGAATTTTACTAAGCAGTGCAAAAAGGCTGCAAGAGCAGCTCATGGTGTCTTGTCAATGATATATAGGAATTTTGCTAGCAGGGATAAAGAGGTGATGTCCCCTTGTATAAGGCAATGGTCAGGCCACACCTTGAGTACTGCGTACAAGTCTGGAGGCCTCATTTTAAGAAAGATGTAGAGCTGCTGGAACAAGTACAGAGAGGAGCAGCAAGATTAGTGAGTGGAACAAAGTGTTGCTGGCCAAAAAAGGCTAAGTTCTGCAAATTGCAGGGTCTGGAGATAAGGCACCTGCGAGGTGATCTGATTGAAGTGTATAAGGCCCTGAATGGTTTGAGGAAGCTCAATGCTGATGGATTCTTCCTCTTGCTCATATTACAAACCTGAGGGGTATAAATTCAAATTGAGGAGAGATAGTTGTAGAATAGATATGCAGAAATTTGCTTTTAGTCAGCGGGTGGTTGATTGCTGGAACAAACTTCCATCTGTCATTGTGGAAGTCGACAGTTTAAATAAATTCAAGGCTGAACTGGAAAAACTTTTGGAATGAATGGATGGGTGAAAAGAGAAGGGGTTTTTTTTTTTTTGGCTGATGCTATATATGCTTGCTTTCTTGCATCGTATGCCTCTACTAATGCTAAAAATTTAGTGTATACACTAATCAAAAATTGGGAAAGTTAGTAATACTGTGTGAGCGGGAACAATGCTTAATGAATATGGAAGATTAGATATAGAAATATTTTGTTTGTTTTTTTTTTTTTTTTGGTTTTTAGGAGCATTAGCAACTAAGGCCATATTGCTCCGGGATATGCGGTGGTCATTCCCTGACCTTTCCGCATCCTCCGTATTTGGTGGTGACGGGCTCGAACCCCGGTCTAATCAAGAAGCGTGTGCTACGCACTGCTGCTCCATCCCACCTGGCTACGGAGGCCCCAGATATAGAAATATGCAACAGGATAAGTAAAGCAGAAAATATAGGAAGCCATAAGTAAAAAGGCCTACACTCTGGATTCATTTATATATATTCACTATTTTGCAGCACAGAGCAGAATGGAAAGTAAAATAAAATGACGGGTTGTAGTTAAAGTTGGTTCAATGCTAAATACATAAAATAAACAGTAAAATAGAATATGCATAAATACATACAGTAACCAGTAATACAAAAAGCTTTATGTTACTGTATGTATTTACATATATTCTGTTTTACTATTTATTATATGTATTTAGCATTAAATCAACTTTAACTACAATCCGTCATTTTATTTTATTTTCCATTCCGCACTGTGCTGCAAAATAGTGACCACAGTAGGAAGCCAGTTAAACAAATTCATTTGGAACAAAAGAAAAATTAGCCAGTGACAAAAATGATTCCAACTACTTGACCACAAACTGAAAACAACTCATAAAAGCTCCCGTTCCTGATGAGAAGTATTTCTCAACTTTAATCTGCAATAATAATTAACTTCAGATCACTTTTACTCAGTGTTACAAAGAGCAGCCACACTTCCCACTGCAATGACCAGGAGGGCACTAAATTCATTTTACAAATGACAAACAGCAAATCACATCAGTCAATCATTCAACACAGTTTGAATATTTTTTGCACAACCAAGTGTTTTAGTCTCTAAGTCAACTTTATGCAAATCCTTACCAAAAGTCTTGGGGACACCTGCAGTAAGGAACAAAACTTGCATAAATAATAGATTTGAATAAATTCAAATAGCATGTTGGTACAATCTTGGCCATAGAAATTGCTTCAAGGCATCATGAAGGCTTTCTACTAATTTCTAGTAGAAAGGTGATGCTTTTGTGCTCCACTCCTTCAATAATGAAAAGGGCTATTTTAGCCTATCCCTAATTCTACAATCCAATTCATCCTCAAAATGGTCAACTAGACTAACATTGGGAATCTGTGGTGGTTATTACAATGTTCCTATGTTATTATCTTCAAACCAAGAGTTCACAATATTTGCTGTCACATGGAGCATTTGTCACATTTGACAGTATAAGGACTGCCTCTGTAAAATTACCACAATGCAGAGCACACAGAATTTTCAGCACGGGATGCAGCATTTACGGGTCCAAGAACTGCACCAGTCGATCTGACCCATACCATGAGACACATCCCCAGACCATAATGCCACCTTCTCCCAACTTCACAGTTGAGACATCAAACTCAGGGAGCCCAGGCATTCTCCACAACCAAATACAGTAGACTTTCAGAATAACAGCAACTTTGGGGATTCAAGTTACCATTATTTCAATTTTTCCATTATATAAAAAGTTTTATTTTTAATATATTTAATGAAGAAATAATGAGGCTAAATGAGAAGAGAGATTAAGAATGCAATTTTATTAACTGCAAATAAAAAACAAATGTGTTGACAATCCAATGTTACATTTTGCCATTAATACACTCCTGCTTATGCCCCATTCTATTTTCTTTATTACATTAAGTTTAGTCTGCGCAGTTGCACAGTGGTAGTCACCGTCCTCCCCACACAGATGGAAAAGGCCCAGGTTCGAATCCTGTTAAAGACGTGAGGAACTTTTATGGGTTTTTTTTCACTCCACGACTGGGTTAGTCAGTCTCAGGTGTAGATAGCAAGGCCCCCCCCCCCACATACTGGAGTTTTTCATCCAGCAAAACAGGCAAATAGACCAGAGAACACACAATTTACAGATACAATACACATGGGTATATGAATTAACTTTCCAGGTGACCCAAATGTAATAGTTTGGATTATATCAAGTTTGTCACTAAGCTTTAATGTTGTTGTTCTTTTCTTCTCTGTATGAGGTTTATTAACTTTAGGAGCCATGGTGAGGGGCTTTTAATTTATAATAAATGTAAAATAGCAGTATAATCCGTGATATCAGTACAGAATTCACTTTCAAAATGGCGAACATAAACAAATACAGTAATCACGTGAATTGCCATTTTCTTTTTTCTGCACTGCAAGACACGTTGCATGTAAACATCCGATCTCAATGTGCCATTATTTCGACAGTCTACTGTACATTCATCACACTGGAAGAGAATGTAATGTGACTTGTAGCACTGGACCAATTTTCACTGATCCACAGTCAAGGTCTCGCATGCCTTGAACCATGTTAATTGATGCTGCACACATTTATTTTTGTCATCAAAAGCAATTAGGCTTATTCCATGAAAAGTTGTGGTATGCCGTTCTCTTCGTATCATGGAAACACTTACAGGTTTGCCTGCATTTGCATGCAGTTTCAAACTCAGCTGTTTTATAGTTGTTTTTTTATAGTGATTCCAAATAAAAAAAAAGTATTAGAACCTGTAGTACTTTAGTATTGCATTTAAGTTGAAGGCTGAGAAGAGAGTTACTTACTGATAATGGACTTGAAAATTTTTGGGAAATCTGAAGTTGAATGAATGTGGACTAGCTGAGGCATGTGTTCAGACTTGTTTGTGGGGGGAGGGAAACAGAGAGAGAGAGATAGAGAGAGAGAGAGTTTGCACAAATCAGGTCATTAATTAATCAAACTGCCTTATTTTGGATAAGGACTAGGACAGCAACGGCAAACACTTTCCAAACCTTGAATGTCAAAAATAAGATAAAACCAAAATATAAATTTTTGCATGAAAAAAATAAATTAATAAGTCATCTTTGCTCTTATAATAAAAAGATAACCAAACCTTAAAGTTCCTAATGAAAACTTTGTTGATATATGATTCTTTACACAGTTACACTTGTGGTTTTCACTACTGGATATAGCTATTTCGTTTTACAGTTGTATCTGACAACAACTGTAAAAGAAAATTGTCTTAAAAAAAAAAAAAAAAAAAATTTATAAACTATTCATGAGAGGGCGGCTGGATGCCAATATATTTTTTCATATGCATACTGGTTGTGGCATGAATGCTATTTGTTTGTCATCCCTAGTCTAGGAGATGTTTAAGAGCTATTTGGAGGCACCAGTCCAGATAAGGAACAAGCTGTTTAGAGTAACACCAAGGCAAAAAGAAAACCTAGTTCAAAAGCCTTAAAAATGTCAAGAGCAACTACTTCAGTTTGCACCAAACTTTCCACTGAATTTATCCAAAGACAAATAACATGACCCAAAATACCACAAGAGTAGATCAACACCGACAGAAAAAGATTGCTGGCATTATTGATCAATGGTAGATTTAAAAGTGTACAAGTCGGCATATGAGGATTTCTCCATTACTCTGTAAAGAGATGGGATAACAGTGATGGGATGATAACTAGAAGGGAGGGATTTGTCATCTTTTTTTAAGAATTGGCTAGATATTAACAGCTGTTATGAGCTTTGGTGTACACAAAAAATGAAGCTGGAAATTTGGATAAGCCAAATAGATAATACCTGGACTCCCCCCAATCACAGATGCAGAGCAGAGGCAGCAGTGACACTAATGTATAAGCTGATCTGGATGCCTCCTACAGTGCCACTGATTGGTTTGGTCAGCCACCTATATGTTTGGCTATTTAGCAGCAGGCCTGCAAAAAACATTTTAAAGCTATACACTCAAAATGAAAGGAATATATTCAAAATATAAGGAATGCATATATACATTCAAAATGTATGGAATACAGAAGCAATGGGGAGATGCTTGAGACCAAACATGGTTTTTACCAATTCAAGCTTCTAAGCAAGAATAGGTAGACATTTTTTTCATAAGACATATATTATTTCCCCTTTGAAACTCTGTTAGCTATTTCCATGTGCTCATTTGGCACAAATTCTGACCTACTGATCACCTTTATAGGGCAAAATATCTGAACAGTACACAGTATTATTATTATTATTATTATTATTATTATTATTATTATCCATATGGTGCAAGGAAGCCTGAGGCTTATGCTGCACCAGCCAAAAAAAACATCCCGTGTTACCCTGAGAAAGTCAGAAGTAGAAGGGAATCACCAAGAAAGCAAGAAAGAAGAATGATGATATCCAATCCAGCTCAGGACCCTGGGTTTGCCAAGCCCATACTCACCAAATGTAAATATTTGCCAACTTTTCTAACTTTTAATCCAGAAAACTTTCAATGTAGATCTGTCTAACAGATCTGTACTGGAAGAACATTAATCACACCCTCACATAGAGAAAAGGATAAAGATGTGAAAAAAGGCCTATGGACAGAGAATGTCCTTCAGTTGTGACTGTGACTGTTATTGTAAAAATAAAGAATATCAGTAGCAAGCCAAGTCAATGACCCTGAACTGCCTGTTGTGTTTTGTCCTACTTATCCATATAATTAATGAGATGTTTGGCTGACTACACTGGCAGCAAAAAAATCCCAGTTGCATGGAATTAAATCTTGTGTGCAACAGTAAGTTACTGTTTATGGAAGAGATTAACCACAGATTTAATCAAGCATACATTTTTTCAGCAATACTCACACTGGGAATTCTCATTCTTTTTACTGTTCTAAAGTGATGTCAAACTAGCCACCAATTTATGCAAGCACCATATGACCAGCATTGCTGTAATAAGCATAGAAATTCATGCTAAAATGTGCCAGATTTTACAGTTTATGGTGTGTGTGTGTGTGTGTGTGTGTGTGTGTGTGTGTGTGTGTGTGTGTGTGTGTGTGTGTGTAAAGATGTTTTTCAACAGTTTATAAAAGCAATTGACATGAACTTTAATACATTGAATGAGTGATATATTTTGATATTTATTAATCAGTTTTTGTACATCCATCACAGTATGGATGTACAGAGAATAATATAAGGTCTGTTCAAATGGAACATAAATTTTGGAATAAATAGCTGAGATATGTAAGGAACTGGTATACAAAGTGTTAGACAAAACTAGGAATGGTGACTATAGTTTGCATGGAGCATTCTATGTTTGGTTACATTCAAATGTGTGCCGTGTGTGGTGATGTAATTTTTGAAATACAAGTGGTGATCAACCAATGAATATTTAGGGTGGGTTGTTTGAAATATGACACGGTCTTCCAACAGTATGATAAGGTTACACAGAGACAGCAGTCCATCTAGTACTCGCCATGGTTGGATAAAGGACATTATTAACAGAGGCATCAGCCAAATGCATCAGTGCTGTTTACCAATTGCATGAAATGCTGCAAAACCTATCCTACAGCCCCAACCTGTCACCCTACCACTACCACATCTTTTGATCTCAAGATTTTTTTTTTTTTTTTTTTTTGGTAGTTGTTGGTGCATAAACTTCTGTGGCCATAATGTACCTCCCAAGGTTTTTTGCAGTACTTTGATCCAAGCCCGAGGTGGGAATCGAACCCGCGACCTTTGGGTTGCCAGGCAGGCTTTGATCTCAAGAAGAAGGCACTCAAAGGTCACTGCTTTCATACAGATGATGACATGAAGGAAACTGTCACAAACTGGTTTTAAGAGCAGGAAGCAGATTTCTATGCTAAAGAAATCTCTCACATGGTGACATGACATAATGCCTCAACTCCAAAGGTGCTTACCCTTAACCAGGTGTGATTGAACTTCTTATTCCAGTCTGTGTTCATCATATGAACGATGTTCAAATTCAGATATCAACTCAACGTATAAGGGTTGTTCATCCTATGAACAACCCTTATACAATGATTTGATATCTGAATAATCAAAATGCCTGTTTAATTTTTTGTTATAAAAAACTGATAGTGTTTTTGCATTAATTATAAGTACAGTTAGTTCTGCTATAATGCGCATTTTAACAATGTGAATTTGCTCCAACATGACTGATGTATTAGGGAACAATGCAAGTATAACACGATTTTCACATTCGCTCATGCATGATTTTGTCTGCGAGTAACACCAGATGAATGCAAAACCCGGCACCAAGCTGAACGAATTGACCTGCAAAGCAATACATACAAGGTTACGAAGCTTAAAAAATGTCAAATGTGTGACAGCTATATTTCCTATTTAGTGTAGTTGTATTGGTTGGAGACATACTGTTGTCATTTTCTGTATTCACAAGATAACAGGTGATATCGTAGGCAGACTCACGTTCTTAAGAGCTCACATTTTTCTGTTCGAACAGAAATTTCGTGAGGCAGGACAGTGTGATGGTAGTGTGAGATGGTAGATTAGTGTGATGGTAGATTAGTGTGAGCAGAGGAGCACATTTCTGGAGGTCACCACCATAAAAGAGTAAAAACAATTTGCAGTTTCCGGTTTATTGGGCTTTTCTGTTAGTGCAGTCTAATTATAAACGGGTAGTAAACTCTATCTCTTGCACTTGCGATCATATTGATAGTGGGAATTCAGTGGATTTTTACGTTATTATGGTGAAACATGTTTCCCTTTCCATGAAATCTTCAATCATATAAAAAAACAAATTTTCAGAATCTTCTCTTCATTCTTATTATTTAAGCTTCGCAAATTTGTTACTCCGAATCTAACTTATGCAATTTGTGATACCGTGTTTGTCGTTATTGATTGCTTATCTTTTTTCCTGTTTTAAATTTTACAGTCCAAAAAAAAAAAAAGAAATTCAATGAACAGAAATATCAATTAGTGTGCATATATTACAGTATTAATTAAGCTATGTATGTAAGAGTATATAGTCTCTGACCAATACAAATCTTGTCAAGATAAAATACTATATTTACTGTAATATTTATTTATTTATTAGAAATTTAAGAGGTTTAAACCCGTGTTAGCAATTTTATTCGGTTTCTTAACTTTTTTTACTGTTTTACTTACCAAACTGAACATATTTTTGAGTGCTCTGCCCCATCCCTATTTTTCCCATAAGCCCTGTTGTTTTTAATGTGCGAAACACCATAACACAGAGATTTTTAGGAGCATATGTACCACATTAAAGCAGAACTGACTGTGTCTGTTTTCTGATTATACACAAGTTACTTAACTTTTTAGTACAAAGAGCTTCTAAATTAGTATGTGGGCTGCCCTGAAACGAATGAGTGCAATTTTTCCCTCACTCATGATTTTGCATACAAAATGTAATGGTGTCAGGAGGCAGAGCTGTAAGTCTGTGAAAATGGAGGGTGACACTGATGTGTGCATAAAGCAGCGATGTGTTACTGAATTCCTGAATGCAGAAAACATTGCACCGATTGAGATTCAGCGATATTTGAAGAATGTTTATGAGGACTGTCAATATATACGAGCACAGTTAGACAGTGAATTATGTGTGTAATGGGGGATGGAATGAGCTAATTTCATGGGGACGGGTCCCCAGGAGGATATGGGTCCAGACAATATGAACCGATTTTGCAGGGACGGAGGCGGGTCCCAATTAGGCAGGAAATAAAAAGGTTTGTTTTTCTCTTGATAGATAGTGTTAGTTGTAATTTCAGAATTTAATTTTCAATTTATTATTTGGGCCGGGGTGCGAACTGCAATCGTTATGCGTGGCGAGCGGAGCCATTTCCTCGCAACTGTGCAGATTCCCCTGTTAGTACCCATGGACTGGAGATGTGCAAATGTGACCCCAATTTAAAAAGGAGGAACAAAGAATGACACAAGTAATTACAGACCTGTTAGTTTAACTTCTGTTCCAGGGATATTAATGGAGGCACTGGTTAAAGAAGCAATGCAGGATCATCTAGACAAGACTTCAGTTAGAGCTCGGACAAAGCAGGGTTTTGTTAAGTGAAGTCTTGTCTGACCAATTTGATTGGATACTATGATGTGGTCACAAAGGAACTGGATGCAGAGAATACCTTTGATATCATATAATTGGATGTTAAAAAGGCTTTTGATATTGTTGCACATGGAAGACTGCTGCACAAATTGGAGCAGCGTGGCATTGGATGCAAATTGATGCTATGGATAAAGGGATGGTTAAGTGGGAGAAGACAGAGAGTGGTAATCAATGGACACTGCTCTTCGTGGACTAATGTTATTAGTGGAGTCCCTCAGGGTTCAGTGTTGGGTCCATTGTTGTTTTCTGTATTTATAAATGATATTGATGATGGTATAGCAGGCTTAATGTCTAAGTTTGCAGACGATATGAAGGTTGGCAGGGTGGGTTGTTAAGGACACTAATGACAGTACACTGCTGCAACAGGATCTAGAAAGGTTGAGCAGATGGACTGAGAGGTGGCAAATGAAGTTTAACATTGACAAATGTAAAGTACTACATATGGGAAGCAGTAACCCCAGAGCAACGTATCAAGTGTGTGGTACTACACTGACGGTGGTAGAGAATGAAAAGGACCTGGAGGTAATTGTGCAGGCAGATATGAAGTTCTCTGAGCAGTGCAGATGGGCTGCAAGAGTAGCTCATGGTGTCTTGTCAATGATATACAGGAATTTTTCTAGCAGGGATAAGGAGGTGATTATTCCCTTGTATAAGGCAATGGTCAGGCCACACCTTGAGTACTGTATACAGGTCTGGAGGCATCATTTTAGGAAGGATGTAGAGCTGCTGGAGAGAGTGCAGAGAAGGGCAACAAGATTAGTGAATGGAATGAAGGGTTGCTCTTACAAAGAAAGGCTTAAGTTTTGCAGATTACAGTGTCTGGAGACTAGGCACCTGCCAGGTGATCTGATTGAGGTGTATAAAGCATTGAATGGTTTGAGCATTCTCAATGCTGATGGGATTCTTCCTCTTCTTTTTTTTTTATATATATATATAAACCCCAAACACGAGAGGTATTAGAACCTATGGTACTTGGTACCGTGCTTGGGTTGAGAATTGGGTTCAACTCGTGCTCAGAATAATCGTCTGAGAGGGCATATATTCAAATTGAGAAAAGACAGTTGTAGGATAGATGTGCCGAAATTTGCCTTTAGTCAGCATGTGGTTGATTGCTGGAACAAACTTCCATCTGTTGGTGTAGAAGTTGACAGCTTAAATAGATTCAAGAAGAAACATTTGGATGAAATTAGAAGATTTGGGGTTTTTTTTTTTTTTTTTTGGCTGATGCTATATAAGCTTGCTTTCTTGCATCATGTGCCTATGCTAAAGTTAATGCAGTGGTAATGATATGAAGGACACGTGAAGGCCAGGCCATTCTTGCACTACAGCAGAAAATGAGGAGACTGGATAAACTGATTCATGAATACCAACATATTAAGACTTGGGAAATGTGTGAAAGGGTCGGAATATATTTAATTCACTAAAAAACAATTCTGGACAATCTGGAATACAGGCAACTGTGTGCCAGGTGGGTTCCAAGTATGCAAGCAGACAAGGTTTGCACTGAGAGCTGGAGCAGTATGAGACCTGAGACAGTGACTTTCTTGACAGCATTATTGCCAAAGACAAGATTGTGGTACACATACCGTTATGAACTTACCAAGTCAAAGTGGCAGTCTGAGTGATGACTGAAGGATTCACTGATAAAGAACAAATTATCCTTGTGGATTTTCTGGAATGGAGATGCACAATAAATTCTGATCACTATGCGAAGACAATGAAGAAGTTGAAGATACAAATTGCAAGTTTGAGACTGGAGAAGAAACAAAAATTTTTCCTTTGGTACGACATGCAAAACCCTATAACCAGTATCATGTCAAGAAGGCCACTGAAGAACTTGGGTGAGCTGTTCTGCAACACCACCTGTACAGTCCCCAATCTTCTGCCATCACACTTGCCTGTTTGGCCCTATGAAGGATGACTTTTCTGGTGTACACTTTGGTGATGATAATGCGGTCACTACAGGTATCAAGAAGTGGCTCTTGGAGACTGACAGCAACTTATAAAAGAGGAGGATGTAGGCTTTCATTTGCAGGGCAAAATTACATGCAATAATAAATATGGGTACTTAAAGACTAAGTACCTAACACAGCGTAATTTGGCATATTTGCAGTGTTATCCTAGAGGGAAAAAAAATTGAGTTTTGGAGCAAATCTTGTATTATCATCACTGTTAACAAATCTTGTATTATCACTGTTAACACTTATAATAAGTACTTATATTAAAAAAAAAAAAAGTACCTTTGTGAAAAAGAATAACAGAATACTACCTCTTCTTGCACTTGTAATTAATAATTTAAAAATGAAAATTTTCCCACTTCAATTTTTTCTGATAAGGTTGCACATGTGAAATACAATATCCAAAATTTATTTTAGTATTAGTATTATAATTATGCAAGGAAGAAGACTGTTTCCATATCTGCCAAAAAAAAAAAAAAAAAAATGAAAAATGTCAGGAATATTAACAATAAAATGGCTGAATTTGAACTAACAGCAATGTGGTGCCACCCGGAAATTGGGGATGATGAGTTCCACTACAATATGTATAATGTATTTAGGAAACAGAGGGGAAAATAGAAGGGGTCACACTTCTTATCACAGGCCATCTTTATCTCTTTCGGCCAAATTCTAGTGTACCCCCTGCCCCTTTTTTTAATCTACTGAGTGCCTGACCTGCCTCCTTGTGGCAAAGGGTGGTCAACTGTGGTTCCCAATAGGGGACAACTAACACTATTATCTTTCATCTAGCATATAGCCACACATCTAAATTTAATAACATCAAAATTTGGCCACCTATTAGGCCTTTTAACACATCTTTCTAGCGTTCAACCCCAACAGCAATCCCCCAGGATTAATGTCAAACGCGTGTTTTTTTTTTTTTTTTTTTTTTTTTTAGGTCCTTGCCACTGAAATCCCAGGAAACTAGGTGGCAGGACCTGCCAGAGCAACTTGTTGTGATACTGGACACACCCAGCTAGCCTCCACGTGGCAAGGTATGGGCAACGTTGGGCTCCACTAGGGGCCTGGCGGCCAATAAGCCAGACAAACAATGGACACAACACATCACACAGCCCACACACTTTCAAGTCTCTGGCTTGACAGTGTACTGTCCTCGATACAGCGAACACATGGGGAGATGGGAGAAATCCCAGGTGCCGTCTGACACGAACAAACCTTCTTATCATAGGCAGTCTAAGTGCAAAAAGAGCTTTTGCTGAGTCTGAAGTTGTCTGTCAGCATAGAATCTGTGTGGTATGGGTTAGTTAGGAGTGTAGGTATAATGAGTTTGAGAGTAACCTACAGACCACAAGACTATGAAGAGTATGATGAGTTTCTACATGCAGATGGAATGGACAAGCAAGTGCGAATGTCTTATGTGTGACTTCAATCTGCCCCAGATTAAGTGAAATAAGTGGGAGAGAAACTCACCATGGTGAAAAAATTTTTTAAATAAATTAGCTGATGATTATTTGTAGCAGCACGTTAGAGAAAATACAGGGAGGAAGAAAGGTAAAGGTATGGGTTTTAACTTCAGAAGACGGGACTTTGACAGTTTGAGGCACTATATGGCATATATTAATTGGGCAGATTGCTGAGTGAGGGCAACATATTTGAATTATGGAATACACTTAAAGCAAAAATCACATAAGCTACAAATGCATATAATACCATTAAGAAAATATTGTAGGAGGAGAAGGATGCCAAAATGGATGAATGCAGTGCTGGCCAGCCAAATAGAAGAGAAAAAGATAGGTAAAGGTAAACTGCAGCCATTATCAACCCACTACATGATGGAAGCCTCCTCAACGATTCACGTTAAGGGAATGGACCATAATCTACCATGCTGGTCCAGTGTGGGTTGGAAGATTGACCGTATTTAGCAGTCAGAGGCTTGAACACTGGTCTACTCAAAGAGCATGTGCTACTGCACTCCCACTCCTGACCACTCAGCTATGGAGGCCTCACAGAAAAAGATAGCATGGGATAATTAGAGCGATGAAAAGTACTGAACCGTACAACAGGTACAAGTTGATCCGTAACAGTAACACAAATAATGTTAGAGGCCACGGCTGCATAAAAGAAAGCACTGGCTAAGAGAGTAAAGAATGGGGACAAGGAATTTTTCATGTATGTGAATACAATGAAGAAGAAAGCGAATCATATTCGACCCTTGTGAACTCAGTGTGGGAAAGTCTTAGATAACCCAGCTGATATTGTTGAACTGAATATTGAGATACTTTGCATCTGTCTTTACTGATGAAAGACTTCATGCTGAGATGAGGCTGCAAGTGAGGCTGAGCCATATGAAATTAGTGATTTCAAAATTACAGATGACTGTTTATTAAAAAAACTTTTGATCATAAAGGCAAGTAAGGCTCCAGTAGTTCATATCATATACCCAAGATTTTTTGAAGGAGGCTGGCAGAGAGTGTACTGAACAATTGATGTTTTTTTATGAGGGCATCTTTTGACCAGAGAGATTGCTTTGGATTGAGAAGTGCCAATGTATCACCAATACATAAACGTGATTCTAAGGGTGAAGTTGGTTAACTATACATCTGTTAATCTAATTTCAGTGGTAGGGAAAATCTTAGAGGAAAGATTAAGAGTACAATCTAGGGACATTTATATAGATATGGCATTCTGAAGGACACGCAACATGGTTTTGCTAAGAAAAAAATCATGTTTAACTAACTTAATAGGCTATTTTGACACAGTTACTCATGAGCTAGATGTAGTGAACAATTTCAACATAGTCCATTTCAATTTTAACAAAGTATTTGACTCAGTCCCTCATGAGAGGCTACTGTATAAGCCGGAACATGTTGGGATTACTGGAGATTCTAAGATGGATTGCAAGGAGGCTGCAGGGCAGAAGGCAAAGGGTTGTGATTAATGGATATTCTCCAGATTGGAAATCTGAAGAACAGGAAAGGGGTCCCCAAAGGTTCTTGGACCACTCCTGTTTGATTTTTATAATGACATCAACAAAGGGACAGAAGGTGAGATGTTAAAATTTGCAGACAGCTTAATGAATGATAGAGTCGTTAATGATCAGTGCCAAACAGTACTCCTTCAGGATTTTTTCTGTTTATACTCCGGTACGACAACCAAGTCAGTGGAGTTTACAATAAAAAGTTTAACCCCAGGGGCTCACATTTCGTGAGTATGGGCTTGGCACACCCAGGGTCCTGAGCTGGATATCATCATTCTTCTCTTTCTTGGTGATTCCTTTCTACTTCTCTCTCTCAGGGTAACTCGGGATTTTTTTTTTGGCTGGTGCGGCATAAGCCTCGGGCTTCCTTGCACCATACTACTACTAATACTAATACTAAATCGTCAATACAAATATTTATCATATTCAGTGGTCATGGTCTTGAACTCGGTCCACTGAAGGAACGCGTGCTATGCACTCTCGCTCCTGACCACTGGGCTACGCCAGGCCTGACTTGAACAGACTTCAAAAATGGCCAGAAAAGTGGCAGCTAGACTTAAATGCAGCAAAATGCAAGATCTTACACTTGGAAAATAGCAACCTCAAAATAACTTATACACTTGGTGGGTTTGAATTAAAAACAGTAGAGGAAGAGGGCAGATCTAGGAGTTGAGTTAAAGGCAGATATGAAGTTTTCTGAGCAGTGTAAATAGCAGCCAAGAAAGCCAGTGGTGTCCTATTAATGATTTATCGAACATTATCTTGTAGATATAGGGAGGTCATGCTCCCACTATATAAAGCAATTGTAAAACCACATTTGGAGTACTGTGTTCAAGTACAGAGACCTCATCTGAAAAAAGACATCGAGCTTTTTGAAAGGATCCAAAGATAGGCAATCCTTGCATCATTTGCCACTGCTAATGCTAAATCACATGGTGAGATCGCCAAAGGGGCAACCATACAAAGAAAGACTCCAATTATGTGGGTTACAGAGCTTGGCAATCAGACACCTCAGAGGTGACCAGATTGAGGTTTATAAGGCTCTGAGAGGGAGTTAGTAAAATGAACGAAGGTGGAATTTTCACTGTTATAAAGAATTGAACTATGGGCCATAAATTCAAATTACAGTAGTAGAAGTTTAGACTAGACTGCAGGAAGTTTTCTTTTAGCTAGCATGCTATTGATTGTTAGAACAAGTTGTCATAGCAGGTAATTGAGGCTGACAGAATCAATTCAAAGGTCAACTGGATAGTTACCTATATGAGGAGAGTAGCAAAAGTTTTATTTTCTTCCATTTTTTTTTTTTTTTTTTTTTCCCAGTGCAGCAAAAGCCTGAGGCTTCCTTGCACTGTATGGCAAGCACAATTACCTTCCCCACTGCCAAAAAGTGGCTATCCAATTCTGCTTTTGAACTTTACCAAACTATAGGCTTCAACCACTGTGGCAAGTAATTCATCCCAATGATTTACAATAAGCTATTCTGAAAGTAAAATTCATCAGATCCAGTCTTCTCTTTGTCCACAAAATTTTGCATTTGTTCCCCCAGGTTTGTCTTCAGCCAGTGAAAATATACACCCTTTGTTCATTTTAGTGATTCCCTTTAGGACCTTATACACCTCTTATTGTGTTCCCCCTAAAGCAGGGGTCGGCAAGCTGAGGCTTGCGAGCCGCATGCGGCTCTTTGAGCATGTAAAAAGTAAAAAAAAATGTAAACTGCAGCCATTATCAACTCACTGAAGGATGGAAGCCTCTTCAACAATTCATGTTGAGAGCATGTAATTGCACTTTAACTTTTAGCCCACATGAAGCAAAGTTCGAAATGGAGTTAGAGGACTTAAAAATCAAGGACATGTGGAGTTGTTGTTGTCATTTGGTTTTTAGGAGCATTAGCAACTAAGGCCATATTGCTCCGGGGATATGCGGTGGTCATTCCCTGACCTTTCTGCATCCTCCGTATTTGGTGGCTCACGGGCTCGAACCCCGGTTTAATCTAGAAGTGTGTGCTACACACTGCTGCTCCTGCCCATCTGGCTACGGAGGCACCGACATGTGGAGTGCAAGACTAAAATGCCTTAAAACTGAAATTGAGGATTTGGTGAGGCAAAAGGCTGCCCTTGCTGTTGTTGTTGTTACTTGGTTTTTAGGAGCATTAGCAACTAAGGCCATATTGCTCCGGGGATATGCAGTGGTCATTCCCTGACCTTTCCGCATCCTCCGTATTTGGTGGTCACGGGCTCGAACCCCAGTCTAATCAAGAAGCGTGTGCTATGCACTGCTGCTCCTGCCCACCTGGCTACGGAGGCGTGCTGCCCTTGCAATTCTACACACATGGACGGCGATAGATGAGTTGAAAAAAGCAAGACCAAATTGTGTTCGATGTGTGGAGTAGCTTATCAGATGCGTATATAAATTTGAAAATATTTGTGTTCGAACTTCTCTCAGTTTTTGGTTCGACGAATTTCTGCAGGCAAATATTTTCGAGCATGAACTATATTAACAGGAGGGATTGCTTCTACAGGGATGGGATACATTTAAATAGAAAGGGTGCAAGAATATTTGCTGATGCTATCGAGGCAGTGTTAGGTGGGTCAGAAAACTGCTAGCTTGGGGGGATACAAAGACAAATAGATTAACAGTAGCCACTGGCAGAGGTGAAAGAGATTCTTGCACTGCTTCTATTGGAATGAGCAGAAGCCTGAAAAACAAGATTCAGGATATTTCAGAGACTGCTGGGAGTCATTGCGGTACAAGTAAACACATGGGTTGTGTTAGGGTAGCTAAGAATAGAAATAGGTGCATGTATACTTGCTTGTACACCAATGCTAGGAGTTTAGTAAATAAATTTGATGAATTTGAGGTATTGCTCAAAACATCAACGGCAGATATTGTTGGGATATCAGAGACTTGGTGTCACACAGATATAAGGAATGCAGAACTGGAATTTGGGGAGTACAACGTCTACAGAAGGGATAGACAGGATAAGAAGGGAGGAGGGGTTATGCTATTAGTTAAGAAATACATAAAATCCAAGGAAGTGAAGCCAGTGGACATCGCTGGACAGTGCAGTGTCGAGTCAGTTTGGTGTGACATAAGCATTGGGAGATCAAAATTGAGAGTAGGAGTGTGCTATAGGCCTAATGACTCTGATGAGTATAATAAGAAACTGTACAGGGAAATAGAGTGGGCCAGTAAATCAGAGAGTCTTATAATGGGAGATTTTAATTTCCCAGATATTGACTGGAATTTGTGGGCTGGTCACTCACACATTAGCAAGGCTTTTGTGGATTTATTGGATGATTGTTTTCTACATCAGCATGTTCGGGAGGCAACTAGAGGGAGGAATACTCTTGATTTGATTATCAGCAGTGATTCTTCATGCATTAAGAATCTGCAGATAAATGAATCACTAGGTGGCAGTGATCACAGTGTGCTGAAGTGGGATTTACTGAAAGAGGTAACTACCATTAGGGGTAAAGGGAAGGGTTATTGCTTTCGTAAAGGCGACTACGATGGACTGAGACAGTATTTAAATTCTATACAGTGGGACCAACTGATGATGTTACCAACAGTAAATGCAAAATGGGAAGCATTCAAAGAACTTATCTTGGAAGCTACTAGACTTTACATACCAACTAAGAAATATTGTTCACGGTTTAGGCCTAAATGGATGTCAGATGAACTGATGAGGCATATGGCAGAGAAGAAACATGCATGGGATACATACAAATTAACACGTGACACAGAAGCCTATGATAGATACAAGTTGATCTGTAACCAAGTTACAAAGGAGGTTAGGCAGGCGAAGGCAGATTACGAGAAATCTTTGGCAAGGGATGCAAAGAAAAACAGCAAAGAGTTCTTTACTTATGTAAACTCTAGAAGGAAGGGGATGAATCAGATTGGTCCACTTGATATCGATGGGTCAACTGTTGATGATCCTGCTCAGGTAGCTAACAAACTAAATGAATATTCTGCATCGACATTCACACATGAGGAGTTATTTATCAAGGGGAATGCCAGAGGTGTATTCAACTCTAGCAGTAAGCTAGAGAATCTTGTAATAACTGAGAGTAAAGTGGAGGAGAAATTGTTGAAGATAAACACAAGAAAGGCACCTGGGGTGGATGGGATCTATCCAGTTATATTAAAGGAGGCAGCAAAGGAAGTAAGCAAACCCTTAGCCATAATTATGAGAGCTTCCTTGGACTCAGGGGAGGTACCCATAGACTGGAGATGTGCAAATGTGACCCCAATTCACAAAGGAGGATCAAAAGCTGACACAAGCAATTATAGACCTGTGAGTTTAACTTCTGTTCCAGGAAAATTAATGGAGGCACTGGTTAAAGAAGCACTGCAGGATCATTTAGACAAGACTTCAGTTATAGCTCGGACACAGCATGGTTTTGTTAAGGGGAAGTCTTGCCTGACCAATTTGATTGGATACTATGATGCAGTCACAAAGGAACTGGATGCAGGGAATAACTTTGATATTATATACTTGGATCTTAGAAAGGCTTTTGATACTGTTGCACATGGAAGACTGCTGCACAAATTGGAGCAGTGTAACATTGGAGGCAAATTGCTGCTGTGGGTAAAGGGGTGGCTGAGGGGGAGAAGACAGAGAGTGGTAATCAATGGACACTGCTCGTCGTGGACTAATGTTATTAGTGGAGTCCCTCAGGGCTCAGTGTTGGGTCCATTATTGTTTTCTGTATTCATAAATGATATTGATGATGGTATATCAAGCTTAATGTCGAAGTTTGCAGACGATACAAAGGTAGGAAGGGTTGTCAAGGACACTACTGACACTATGCTGCTGCAACAGGATCTGGAAAGGTTGAGCAGATGGGCTGAGAGGTGGCAAATGAAGTTTAACATTGACAAATGTAAAGTACTACACATGGGAAACAGCAACCCCAGAGCAACGTATCAACTCTGTGGTATTACACTGACAGTGGTAGAGAATGAAAGGGACCTGGGGGTGGTTGTGCAGGCAGATATGAAGTTCTCTGAGCAGTGCAGACGGGCTGCAAGAGTAGCTCATGGTGTATTGTCAATGATATATAGGAATTTGGAGGTGATTATTCCCTTGTATAAGGCAATGGTCAGGCCACACCTAGAGTACTGTATACAGGCCTGGAGGCCTCATTTCAAGAAGGATGTAGAGCTGCTGGAACGAGTACAGAGAAGGGCGACAAAATTAGTGAATGGAACAAAGGGGTGCTCTTACGAAGAAAGGCTTAAGATTTGCAAATTACAGTGTCTGGAGACTAGGCACCAGCGAGGTGATCTGATAGAGGTGTATAAAGCATTGAATGGTTTGAGCATGCTCAATGCTGATGGGATTCTTCCTCTCACTAAGAATAATCACCTGAGAGGGCATAAATTCAAATTGAGGAAAGACAGATGTAGGATAGACGTGCGGAAATTTGCCTTTAGCCAGCGAGTGGTTGGTTGGTGGAACAGACTTCCATCCCTTGTCATGGAAGTTGATAGCCTAAATAAGTTTAAGGCTCAGCTGGACAGGTATTTTGAACGAACAGAGGGGTGAAGTGGGAGTGGTTTTTTTTTTTTTTTTTTGGCTGATGCTGCATAAGCTTGCTTTCTTGCATCAAATGCCTCTACTAATGCTAATGCTAATGCTAATTAAAAATAAATCAAGAAACCATCTGAACAATGCGAGTCTCTCAGCATGTTTAAAGATGAAAGACTCACCAAGAAGTTCAGCAGCAAAAGTCATTAATTAGAAATATTATTAATAAATAATATTTCAAAATATATATATTTTTATTAAAACACCTTCCCACTCTATTCCATTTCTTAAAAAACTCCCTCACCCCTCCCCACCCCAGCTTTAGCTGAAGTGCGGCTCTTCGGATTCTCTTTTATTTTTTATTTTAATTAGATCAAAAATGGCTCTTCATTCAAAAAGATTGCTGACCCCTGCCCCAAAGTGTCTAAGTTGCCTTGCCAATCTTTGCAGTTTACACTCTTTAAGATGTTCTTCATCTGAACATTTACTGGCACCCCTTATCACTTTGATTGTCCTCCTTTGAAGACTTTATCAAAGGTATATAGAAGTTCTATATCCCTTTCTGACTATGGCCTCCAGACCTGACCATAATATTCTAAATGTGGTCTCACCATCCTCTTATATACAAGAACAATATCCTTTTCCCCATGTGAATAGGTCCTATATATCTCAGAAACAGGACAGCATGCACCTTCCTAGCTGCCTGTTTATGCCGTACAGAGAATTTCATTTCTGGCTGAATCATAACTCTTAAGTCCCTTTTGTATTAAACCACTTTTAACACCACTACCAAGCTGGTAACTAACTTCTGGATTTCTGTTTCCTAGGTGCGAAATCTTAAAAGTTCAATGAAAACCTTAAAAGTTCAGTTGCCATAAAATTTTCAGACAATTTGTGCATGTGATCTAAGTCACATGAGCAAAATGCCCAGTGATGATGGTTCACTACCTACCCTACTTTAAAATCATCAGAAAACTTTCACAATGTCCTTTCACTCTCTCATCAATGTCATTAAGGAAGATAAGACACAGAATTGGCCCCAACACTGAGGAGCTTCATTTGCTACACTGGTCCACCATAGGCATGAAAGGTGATATTGTTGTACATGTTGGCACTAATGATATTAAGAGTAGATCTGAGAATTTATTTAACAAGTACAGGGCAATTTGAGAAAGTCATGAGTTAATTAAGCTTAAATTTGAAGGTCTCTGCAATTCTGCCCAGACACGATAGCTGGGAGTACGAGAGCCTTGTCAATCAATTTGGTCCTAAAGAAATTGTGCAAGGCTCATGGGCTAGAATTTTTCTCTGAGTGCCATGTGCTTGCTAACAGAAGAGAGTTTTTAAAGGGATGGGATATACTTAAATAGAAATGTTGCAAGAATATTTGCTGATGCTACCAAGAGCCACAGGCAGAGGTGTAAGTGATTCTTGCACTGATTCTTTTGTAATGTGTAGCAACCTGGAAAGTAAGGTGTCAAGGATTTCAAGGCCTGCTGAGGATTCCATGGAACAAGTAAATACATAGGCTGTGTCAGGATAACTAAGAGTAAGAACAGGTACATGTATGCTTGAATATACATTAATGCTAAAAGCATAGTAAAAAAATTTGATAAATCTGAACTATTGATTAAGTCATCAAATGCAGATACTGTAAGATATCAGAGGTGTAATGTCACTTGGACATTAAGGGGCAGAATTTGAATTTAGGGAGTACAATTTGTACAAAAAAAAAATATAGAAAGGGTGGGAGTGGTTATGCTCTTAGTTAAGAAGTATATTACATTTAGGGCAGTGCATGCAGTTGACAGGTAGCCAGTGCACCACTGAGTCAGTTTGGTGTGACCTACTCCTGCTCTCATTTTCATTCCCAATGAAAATGAGAGTAGGAGTATATTATAGACATAATGACTATGTTGCGCATAACAAACAACCACACAGAGTGGGCCAGTAAATAAGAATGGGTGATTATAATGGGCAATTTTAACTTTCCAGATGTTGAATGGAACTTGTAGGTTGGTCTCTCACATGCTAGCAAAACTTTTGTAGATTTACTGGATGACTGTTTTCTACAGATGCAATAACAGAGACAACAAGCAATACTCAATCTGATTATCAGTAGCAATTCTTCACATGTTACGAATCTGCAGATAAAAGACACACTGAGTAGCAGAGATCACAGAGTACTGATATGTAACTACTGTCAGGGATAAAGGGAAGTGCTTTTGCTTCCATAAAGTTGACAGTAGTGTTTCAGACAGATTTTAAATTTTATATAGTGGGACAAACTGATAATGCTACCAACAGCAAATTCTAAATGAGAAGCAGTCAGGGAAGTAATCGTAGAAGCTAGCAGGCTTTTCATTCCAATGGATGTCAAATGAACTAAATAAAACTTGTGCCAGGGAAGAAAAATGAATAGAATGCGTATAAATTATCAGGTAATATATAAGCCTATGGTAAATATAAACTATAGCGAGGAAATGTGTAACCATCATTATAGACCACAGGATTAAGGAAAGGCTACTGGAGGTGAATAATATCAGCAACAGACTTGTGTCAATTAAACTGCAAATGAATGACAGTGAAATATTGAAGACAGTACAATGTTATGCACCGCAAACCAGTTGCGATGAAATGGAGAAGTTGGAGTTTGAGGACAAGCTCGAAGAGAACATCACAGGTGGAGATATAGTTATCATGGGTAACCAGAATGCAAAAGTCGGAGTGGAGAGACGACGACTAGAATACGTTATGGGTCTGCATGTTGGGGATCTATGAATGATGATGGTGACAGGCCATTGGATTTCTGTTTATGGAACAGCTTGGTCATAGGAAACACCTGGTTCAAGAAGAAAAAGAGTCACAAAGTGGGAAGATACAGTTGGGACAGTCAACAGGAATCCTCCTTGACTATATACTTGAGGATAAAGAGCAACACAGAAGACTAGTGGACGTCAAGGTCATTCTTAGTGTTTCCTTGGGTAGTGATTACAGGTTAGTTGTTGAAGTTTTAAGATTCCCTAAATTGAAGTGGATCAAAATAACAAGAGAGAGAAAACTAAGGGTGTGGAAGTTGAAAGAAGAGGAAAAAGGGCAATGTTCAGTGAAACATTCAGGGAGGTTGTACCTAAGACAATGGTGAACAGCGTGGAATCAGAATGGAAAGCATTCAAAGACTGTATAGTAGGACTGACAGAGCAGGTTTGTGGAAGGACAAGCAATAGAAAGAGTTGGAAAGAAACCCCATGGTGGAATGATAGGACAAGAGAGGCTGTGAAAATCAAGAATAATGCATTCAGTACCTACTTTCAGAATAGAAATGATGAGAATAAAGAGAGAGATATGAAACCGTGAAGAGAGAGTTGTTGTTGTTATTTGGTTTTTAGGAGCATTGGCAATTAAGGCCATATTGCTCTGGGGATATGCGGTGGTCATTCCCTAACCTTTCCGCATTCTCCGTATTTGGTGGTCATGGGCTCGAACCCCAGTCCAATCAAGAAGCATGTGCTATGCACTGCTGCTCCTGTCCACCTGGCTACAGAGGCACCGTGAAGAGAGAGGCTAAGAGGATAGTTAACGAGGAGAGAAGATGGAGTGAAACTCTATGACAAGGTATTGACGGTAATAAAAAGATGCTGATGGTATGGTGAGGAACAGAAGAAGAGATGGTGAACAGAGAAAATACTTGATGGATGAGAATGAGAACCTAATAACCAAGGATGAAGAGACAAGAGAAACATGGAAGAAGTATTTTGAAAATCTGCTGAACGGGCAGGACAGCCAGCAAAAGGGACAAAGGCAGGTTGATCATAGAAGAGGGGATGGAAGAGAAGATACGGAGAAAGAGCAGACAGACTTGACGTGGAATGATGTAGTGCAGGCATGGAAATATATCAAGACGTAAGTCAGCTGGTATGGATGAGATAAATGGAGAGATGCTGAAGGCCACAGGTGAGGCAGGGATAGCGTGGACATACAGACTGTTTCGTAAGATCTGGGATGAAAGCCAGGTGCCAAAGGACTGGAAAGAAGGTTTGATCATCCAGTCGTTCAAGAAGGGGAACAAGAAAAAGTGTTCCAATTATAGAGGCATCACACCGACATCACATGTGTGTAAGCTGTATGAGAGAATGTTAGAGCGGAAGATAAGAGGAATGATTGAAAACAAGATGGCAGAGGAACAGTATGGCTTTAGGCCTGGCAGATCGATGGTGGATCTAATTTTCTGCATCAGGCAACTGATGGAAAAGTGTTATGAACACAATAAAGAATTGTGGATGGCATCTTTGGATATAAAGAAAGTGTTTGGTGTCAAAAAGAGAGAGAAAGTGTGGGAGGTTTTGAGAAACTCGGAGATAGAGGAACATCTTATGGAGAGAATTGAGAATATGTGCACCAATACAGTGAGCAAAGTAAGAACAGTGATGGGGTTGACAGAGAGCTTAAAAATAACATCAGGTTTGAGGCAAGGAGACGTCCTGTCACTACTACTATTCAGAGCTGTCATGAATGATGTGCAATGTAGAGTGGTGGAACAACTTGGACAGGGCCAGATGAAAGTCGTGCTCTTTGCAGATAACCTCTGCATATGGGGAGAAAGCAGGGAACAAGTGCAAAGGTAAGTTGATACATGGGCTAGTATGGCCAATGAATTTGGACTGGTTTTCAGTCAGGAGAAGAGTGAAGTAATGGTTCTAAAGAGGAGTGGTGAGCTTTACAGATACATTACAATGGAAGGGAAAGAGCTAAAAATGAAATGGTTAACAACTTCAAGTATCTAGGAAGCACCATTACAAAGACTGGAGTGACAGACGAAGAAATAAGTAGAAGGATACAAGTGAGCATGAATTTCTATAGGCAGACAAGAAATCTGATCTGGAACAGGAACATACCACTGAAGTGTAAGAAGGCTATATATCAGGCCTATTACATACCAATTCTGATGCATGCATCTGAAACTTGGACTATGCGGGAAAAAGGATGAAGGCAGAAATGAGATTTTTGAGGAGCATAGCCAGAAAGACAAGATGCGACAAAATCAGGAATGACGTGATTGGGGAGAGAATTCAGGTTGACAAACTCCAGGACAGGATTGAAAGGTCCCGTATGAAATGGTTCGGACATGTAAAGAGGATGAACGAGAGACTGCCAAGAAGGCTTGATTAACAATTAAGGGACAAAAGACCAAGGGGGAGACCAAGAATGAGATGGCAAGACATGATAAAGACCGATGCCATTAAGAGAGGAGGAAACTGGTGTGAAATTAACGATGGAGAGAAGTACACAGACAGGGCATGGTGGCAAGGCTATATATGTCGACCCGTGGAATAGTGGAACGATGACAGATGATGATGAAATATAAACTAGTCTTCAATCAGGTCACAAAGTAGGTTTAAGCAAGCTAAGACAGATTATGTGAAGTCGTTGGCAAAGGATGCAAGAAAAAAGAGCAAAGACTTCTTTACTTATGTAAACACTTGTACTGGTTGCTGACAAACTGAATAGGTATTTTGCATCTACATTCACATACGAAGAATCCTTTGGGGATGGGGATACCAGCAGATTATCAAACTCTAACAGGGAGCTAAATGATTTTATAATAAATGAAAGAGTGGAAGAGAAATTATTGAAGCTAAACCTAAAAAAGGTACACACCTGGGGCAGATGGGATCTATCCAATTATCTTAAAGAAGACAGCAAAGAGGTTAGTAAACCCTCGGTCAAATTATGAGAGCATCTTCGGATTCAGAGGAAAGTCCCTATGGAGTGGAGATGTGTAAATGATCTCCAACTCACAAAGGGTGACATGAATAATTACACACCTGTTAGCTTAACTTCTGTTCCAGAGATAATAATGGAGTCACTGGTTAAAGAAGTAATGCAAGAGCATCTGGACAAAAGTGCAATTATATTGGTCATAGCAAGGATTTGTTAAGGGATGACATTGTCTGACCAATTTGATTGGATACTATGATGTAGTAACAAAAAAACTGAATGCAAACAATTATTCTGTTATCATATACTTGGTTGCAGCATGTGTCCAGACTAGTGTGGAAGAAAGTGGAGGAATTACAGATGCCAAATCAGAAGAACGGTGTCTGAGGAAGTATCTATAGAAAAGGCATGCAGCAGAAACTGAACATCTATGAGACAGACTGTGTAATGATGGGGCATTAATTAACCTGACCTCTTCTGAATAGAACCTAGATGCTTGACAGAGGTTCTGGAGACACCACCCAAGATGTGGGAACAATGGTAGGTTAGATTTGAGTTTTGTATGGAGTAAGTAGTTGTTTAGAAGAAAAGTAATGCCAGGAGCGAAAAAAGAAAACAGTTTGTTTATTTTTGTATGCAGAGGAAGCAATATTCATGAAATGCTTATGCAATAAGAGATTGGATAGTTAGGGTAATTCCTAGTAAAGATTCTCTAGAAATCTGAGTGTCTTCAAAGATGAGATAATAGAACAGTAAATTTTTTTTTTTTTTTTTGCAAGAAACAAGACAGGACTGTGTTTTAGAAGGAAGGAATTAAGTTTCTTTGCCCCACTGGAGAACTAGATGGATATTAGCATTCAAGGAATTGGTGCACAAGGTTTCTCAAACTGAAAGGTAGAATGTGGTGTACTATTATCGGCAAAACTACATAATAGAATTACAGCCAGTGGAAAAAAATCATTTACTATACAAGAGGAAAAGAGTGGGAGAAAGAACCGAACTTTGGGGAACACTAGCACTAGTAGAGAGTCAGAAGGCAGAATGCCATCTACCACCATCTACAGTGAACATTCATAGAGAAAACTGGAAACCCAATTTGAGAAAACAAACAGCAGTGATAAGATGAGTTTGTTCAGAAGACCTTTGTGCCAAACATGATCAAAAGCCTTAAAAATTTCAAGAGCAAGTACTTGACTTTTACTACATTTTTCCATAGATAGGTAACATAACCCAATACATCACTAGTGGATTGACACTGATGAAATCCACACTGATGATCACTGATCAGATGGAAGGTTCTGAGATAGTTTAGGAGTTAGAGGTTAATGGATTTCTCCATTACATTGGAAAAAGTAGAGGTAAGTGCAATATGATGATAATTGGATGGGAGAGCTCCTCACTCCAGTGAGCTCAGGAGCACAGGTTTTGAGGACAAGAGGAGAAATGTCATCTAAGAAAATATCTGGAGATTTCTTAGCATTGACTGTTCAGAATTTATCTAACATTCTCCTGTCAGAAAACCACAGGAGGCTTTGAGTAGAATGTACTGGGTATGACAGGTGGTGGTTTATTAAGAGTTAGAGGTTGTAATTGAGGGAGGAGTACCAGAGGGGTATTGCTAAAACAACCAGTTCTAGCATTCAGCTCATGGCAAATCAAAATGCAGCATTTGCACGCATCACAGTATATCTCATTCATGATCTCTTTATCTAACGCATTGTACTTTAGTAAGAAATGTTCAAGTTTCATTGCAAAATTTATATTTTTGTTTTTAAATAAATTTTTAAAGAAATCTATTAACTTTAAAGATTACTATTAATAAATATTTTTAGTAGCCATAGGTAAAATAGATATTTCTCCCTCCCCTTTGATTATGCCATTGTTTCATAATATTAGATGTATAAATTTAATGATTTTCTATCATGACATTTAGAATAAAGTACCGGAATGTCGTTCTGGTGTGTTTCGGCCTCAAATACACCACTGAGGAGTACTGAATTACAGAAGTTTCAGCCAATAGCTTTGGTAAGACACCATAATGCTCAACTACCATTTGGACAAGAAGCAAGTTTTCTAATCTTAGCCTGTTCAAAATCTTGTTTGGACTGATTAATTTTACAATTGTTGCAATCTTTAGTGTAAGCAGGAAATGAAGCCGAAGATTTAGATACAAGGAAATTGCAATATACTACATTCTTATCTTGAACAGCCTTGGTACATTTATTGGAAAATCAAGGTTTAGATGAGGGATAAGATTTTATTCTGGAATGTGGAACAGAGTATTTTTCATCACTACGAGAATAATTTCATTAAAATGATCTAAGCAGACATTAGGATTTGAAGATTTAAAAACAATAATCCAACCAAGGAAAAGAAGAAAACATAAATCCCATAGATCATTCCATTCTGCATTACTGTAATGCCAACCAAAACATGGCACAGTACCATACACATTTGTGAAATGAATGAGGAAGTTTTTGGGTGGTTTAAATCTTTTTGCGGATAAGTTAATTCTATTATGCAAAAAGAAGTCAACTTTCTTAAATCATTACCATTATAATAATAATTTTTTAAATAAAATTATGTTTATACAGAGTTGAGGAGCAGAATTATTATGCAAACTTTTTTTTTTTAATTGTTATTGTATTACACAGTGACATAGCAAACGTGTGAGGTGCCAGTGCAATATTCAATTTTACAGTCCCTACATTAATTTTTATCAGTTCAATATAACAGTGTCAAGGTCATTTAGGATCCCCATAAATGAGAAATGGGATAAAATATCATCATCATGAACTTGGTCTGGCTTAAGTCTTTTAAGATCTATTCTGTTGTAGCTCTTGGAGGTGGTCTTGATCTCGCCATCGTCTTGGTCGACCCACATCCCTCTTGCCTGTAGGTTTGTAGTTAAAGGCTAATTTTGGGATCCAGTCTGGGTTCATTCTTTCTATGCGGCTGATCCATTTTTTCTGATACTGTTTTATGTCATTTGGTATGCTAACTAATTTTAATTGTGCTGCTTCTTGTTTGTGTGGGGATAAAATATATAAATCATAATCAAAAAACACTTTTCGATTCAACGAAAAAACTAAAAATTAATATTGTATGATAAAAATAAAAATGGAATCTAACACACTACATGAGCATTTGTGTTCTTTTTTTGGACATAAGTGACCAAAGGTTAATAAATGCCACTGTTGACATATGTTTAAATTACTGAAACAAACTAAATGATATCTACTAGCAGAGCTCTTGTTTCTTTTTTGTTTTGCATCTAAAATTAAAATTGGCAGACGACCATACCCATCAACAGAAACAAATTCAAAAGTATAAAATGATAATACAATCTATGGGGATACCCTTCATACACAATGAAAATGATTTCAGATTTCTTTATGTATTTAACTTTTATTCCTATATGCATATCAAAATATGGCAACTGATTTTCCAACTATTGAGCAAGCACTGTTGAAATTTCATTGCCAATGGAGTTTACAGGTACATTAAGTTAATTTATAACACAAACTTCCCAGGGGCTCACATCTGGTGAGTATGGGCTTGGTTCCTGAGCTGGATATCATCATTCTTATCTTTCTTGGTGATAACCCTTCTACTTTTGACTCTCTCTCTCTCTCTCTTAGGGTAACTTGGGTTTTTTTTTTTTTTTTGACTGGTGCAGCATAAGCCTCAGGTTTCCTTGCACTATATAGCTAATAATAATAATAATAATAATAATAAATAACCTCTAGATTTGCCCCAGTGTAGAGTAGAAATTTATCTGCTGGAAAAATAAATAAGTAAAAATATATTAATATAATACTAAAATATGTTGCATACAAAATATTATTCAATTTCCATTTTATGTTTTCTTTGCTTTTTTTTTTTTTTTTGTCAAAATTCATTCTTCAACTTTTTTTTTTTTTTGAGATAATGGGCATTTCCAAATAATAA